>NC_135643.1:36507122-37176745 GCF_053574225.1 Canis aureus
TTTATGCACAGTATTATAACAGATCTCTAAAATATATTCATCTTTTATAACTGAAACATTATATCCCTTGTAAAGCAACTCCCCATTTCTTTCTATCACTAGCCCCTACCAAGCAACCACCATTCTATCTCTGCTCATATGAGCCTGACTATTTTGGGTAACTCATGTAAATTTCCTTTTCTGTGACTATTTTTTTTCTTTTTCATTTAACATAATGTCCTTCAGCTTCAACCATTCTGTCACATATCGCAGAAATCCTTTCTTTTTAAGACTTAATAATATTATCTTGTATGTATTATCATTTTCTTTACCCATTCATTTGTTAATGAACATTTAGGTTGTCTAATTATTTGGCAATTAGAATAATGCTTCAGTGAACACAGATATGCAAATATTTTCTTCAAGATCTTGTTAATTTTTTTAACTGGGATGGCTGGATCACATAGTTCTATTTTTATTTTCTGTAATTTTTGTTTCAAATTTTTATTTAAATTCTAGTAAGTTAACATAAAGTGTAATATTGGTGTAAGGAGTAGAATTCAGTGATTCATCACTTATATTTAACACATAAAATGCCCTCCTTATCACTCATTTAGCCCATCACCTGCCCACCTCCCCTCCATCAACCCTCAGTTTGTTCCCTACTGTTAAGAGTCTCCTGTGTTTTGTTCCCTCTGCCCTTTTCCCACCTTCCCCTGTGTTTCACTATTGTGTTTTTTAAATTCCACATATGAGTGAAATCATATGGTATTTGCTTTTCTCTGACTTATTTTGCTTAGCATAATATGCTCTTGCTCCATCCATGTCATTGTACATGGCAAGATTTCATTCTTTTTGATGGCTTAATAATATTCCAATGATATATAATTAATATATAATATATAATTAATCACATCTTCTTTATCCATGTCAAAGGACATCGTGGCTCCTTCCACAATTTGGTTATTGTGGAAATTGCTGCTATGAACTTTGGGTGCAGGTGTCCCATTGTTTTACCACATCGTATCTTTGGGGTAAATATCCAGTAGTGCAATTGCTGGGTCATAGGGTAGCACTATTTTCAACTTCCTGAGGAACTTCCACACTGTTTTCCAGAGTGGCTGCACCAGCTTGCCTTCCCACCAAAAGTGCAAGAGGGTTCTCCTTTCTCCACATCCTTGCCAACATTTGTTGTTTTCTATCTTAATTATAGCCATTCTAACTAGTGTAAAGTGGTATCTCATTGTGGTTTTGACTTGTATTTCCTGATAACTAGTGATGTGGAGCATTTTTTAATGTGCATGATGGCCTTGTGTAGGTCTTCTTTGGAGAAATGTCTGTTCATATCTTCTGCCATTTCTTTTTTTTTTTTTTTTTTTTCTTCTGCCATTTCTTGACTGGATTGTTTGTTTCTTGGGTGTTGAGTTTGATAAGTTCTTTGTAGATCTTGGATACTAGCTCTTTATCTGATCTATGATTTTCAAATATCTTCTCCCATTTTGTAGGCTGCCATTTAGTTTTGTTGACTGTTTCCTTAGCTATGCAGAAGATTTTTATCTTGATTAAGTCCCGGTTCATTATTACTTTTGTTTCCCTTGCCTTTATAGATTTATCTTGGAAGAAATTGATGTGGCCAAGTTCAAAAAGGTTGTTGCCTGTGTTATCCTCTAGGATTTTGATGGATTCTTGTCTCACATTTAGATCTTTCAACCATTTTGAGTTTATTATTGTGTATAGTATAAGAGAATGATCCAGTTTAATTCTTCTGTATGTGTCCAATTTTCCCAACACCATTTATTGAAGAGTCTGTCTTTTTTCCTTCTTTGTGGAAGGTGAGTTGACCATAGAGGTGAGGGTCCAATTCTGAGTTCTCTGTTGATCTATGTGTCTGTTTTGGGCTAGTACCATACTGTCTTGATGATCATAGCTTTGGAGTACAGCTTGAAGTCAGGCATTGTAATGACCCCAGCTTTGGTTTTCTTTTTCAACATTCCTCTGGCTATTCAGGTTATTTTATGGTTCTGTACAAATTTTAGGATTATTTGTTCCAACTCTGTTAAGAAGGTCCATGGAATTTTGATAGGGATTACACTGAATGTATAGATTGCTCTGGGTAGAATAGACATTCTCACAGTATTTTTTCTTCCAGTTCATGAGCATGGGATGTTTTTCCATCTCTTTGTGTCATCATTTTCTTTCAGAAGTGTTCTGTAGTTATTCAAGTATAGATCCTTTACCTCTTTGGTTAGGTTTATTCCAAGGTGTCTTATGGTTTTGGGTGCAATTTTAAATGGGATTGATTCCTTAATTTCTCTTTCTTCAGTCTCATTGTTAGTGTATAGAAATGAAGCTGACTTCTGTGCATTGATTTTTTTTTAATTGCTGAATTGCTCTATGAGTTCTAGCAATTTGGGGGTGGGGTATTTGGGGTTCTCAAAATACAGTATCATTTTATTTGTGAAGAGTGAGAGTTTGACTTCTTCTTTGCCAATTTGAATGCCTTTTTGAAACAACTTTCCTAAAATGTTATTTCTTGTAAAAATGTTTGGTAGAATTCCCCTGGGAATGCATGTGGCCCTGGACTTTGCTTGTTGGCAGGTTTTTGATGGCTGCTTCAATTTCCTTACTGGTTATTGATCTGTTCATGTTTTCTATTTCTTTCTGTTTCAGTTTTGGTAATTTATAGGTTTCTAGGAATGCATCCATTTCTTCTAGATTGCCTAATTTGTTGGCATATAGTTGCTCATAATATGTTCCTAAAACCATTTGTATTGGTGGTGTATTTGTATTGGTGACCTTGGTGTCGGTTGTGATCTGTCCTCTTTCATTCATGATTTTATTAATTTGAATCTTTTTTTCTTTTTAATAAGTCTGGGTAGGGGTTTATATATCGTACTAATTCTTAAAAAAAAAACAACTCTTGTTTTTTTTTTTTCTTTTAATCTGTTCCATAGTTATTTTGTTCCCTATTTTATTGAGTTCTGCTCTAGTCTTTATTATTTCTCTTATCGTGATATAGGCTTTGTTTGCTGTTTTTTTTTTTTTTTTAATTTCTTTTAGGTGTAAAATTAGCTTGTGTATTTGGGATTTTTTTTTTCCAATTTTTTTAGAGAGGCTTGTATTGAAATTTGCTTCCCTCTTAGAACCACCTTTGCTATATCCCAAAGATTTTGAACAGATTTCGAACATTTTAATTAAGTTGAATTTTGAACATTTTCATTAAGATTATCTCTGAATCTTTTAAATTATTCCCTAATTTCGTGGTCACCCATTTACTTTTTAGTAGGATGCTCTTTAACTTCCAAGTGTTTAGTTCCTTCCAAATTTCTTTTTGTGGTTGAGTTCTAGTTTCAAAGTATTGTGGTCTGAAAATATTCAGGGGATAATCCCAGTATTTTATTATCAGTTGAGACCTGATTTATCTCAACTGGTATCAGAATAGGCCCAATATTTGCTCTATTCTGGAAAAAGTTCCAGGTGCATTTGAGAAGAATGTATATTCAGATGCATTAGGATGGAATGTTCTGTACATATCTGTGAAATCCATTTGGTCCAGTGTGTCATTCAAAGCCCTTGTTTTTTGTGTGTGTGTGTGTGTGTTCTTCTGCTTAGAATATCTGTTCCTTGCTGAGAGTGGAATGTTGAAGTTTCTTACTATTAATGTATTATTATCTATGTGTTTCTTTACTTTGATTATTAATTGGTTGATATAATTGACTGCTCCCATATTAGGTACATTAATATTCATAATTGTTAGGTCTTCTTGTTGAATAGACCCTTTAAGTATGATATAGTGTCCCTCTTCATCTCTTGTACAGTCTTTTGTGTAAGATCTAATTTATCTGATATAAGGATTTCTACCTCAACTTTCTTTTGATGTCCATTAGCATGCTAAACAGTTCTCCACCTCATTTTCAGTCTGAAGGTGTCCAAAGGTCTAAAATATTTCTCTTCTGGAGGGCATATAGGTGGGTCTTGTTTTTTATCCAGTATGATACTGTGTCTTTTGACTATAGCATTTAGACCATTCGCATTCAGAGTACCTATTGAAAGACATAAATTTAGTGTCATTGTATTACCTGTATATATTACCTGTATAGTCCCAGTTTCTGCAGATTTTTTTTTTTTGTGGGGGGCGGGGGAGGCTCCATCTTCACTTAATATTTCTTGCAGGGCAGGTTTGATGGTCACGTATTCTTTCCATTTTTGTCTGTCCTGGAAGCTCTTTATCTCTCCTTCTCTTCCGAATGAGAGCCTTGCTGGATAAAGTGTTCTTGGCTGCATATTTTTCTCATTTAGTGCCCTGAATATATCATGCCAACCCTTTCTGGCCTTCCAAATCTCTGTGGATATGTCTACTGTTAATCTTATATTTCTCCCCCCCATGTGTTAGGAATCTCTTTCTCAAGCTACTTTTAGGATTTTCTCTTTATCTCTGATATTTGCAAGCTTCACTATTGTATGTTGGTGTGTTGATTGGTTTTTGTTGATTTTGGGAGGGGTCCTCCCTATCTCTTGGATATGAATGCAGGTTTCCTTTTCCTGATTGTGGAAGTTCTCAGCTATGATTTGTTCAGACATACCTTCTGGTCCTCTCTCCATGCCCTCTGGAATCCCAAAAGACAGATGTTATTCTTTTTCAAACTATCACTCAACTCTTAGAGCCTCTCCTCTTGAGCTCTTAGTTGTTTTTTCTCTTTTTCCACAGCTTCCTTTCTATCAACTTTCTTCTATGTCCCACATTCTCTCTTCTGCCTCATTTACCCTAGCTGTTAGAGTATCCAGTTTAGACTGTATCTCAGAGTATTTTTAATTCCTACCTGATTAGATCTCATTTCTGCAGTAAGAGATTCTCTAGTCTTTTTTGCTTTTTTTTAAAGTCCAATTAGTAATTTTATAATTGTAATCCTGAATTGTATCTCTGACATCTTACATAAATCCATATCCATTAGATCTGTGGCAGATAATATTACCTCTGGTTCTTTCTTTTGTAGTGAATTTTTCCTTCTAGTCATTTTGTCCAATGAAAAATGGCAGTACAAGTGAGCAGAGTAAAAAATATCAACCATGACCTAAGCAAAATACACAGTAGACAATTCTATTGAGGTCAAGTACCAGAAAATGAAAGAGAAAAGAGAAAGAAAAGAAAAGATAACAAAACAAAAAATAAGGAGAGGGAAGTAGGGAGGGAGAGAGAATGTAATCTCGCAGAGTAGACAAACATGGTGATCTACTTGGTTCTCAATGTATTTTGGTCTCTATGTTAAAAGGTACTAAATTTCAAAAGTATAAAAAATATATTTTGGGGCAGCCCGGGTGGCTCAGCGGTTTCGTGCCACCGTCGGCTGGGTGTGATCCTGGAGACCCGGGATTGGGTCCCACGTCAGGCTCCCCGCATGGACCCTGCTTCTCCCTCTGCCTGTGTCTCTGCTTCTCTCTCTCTCTCTCAGAATAATGAATAAATGAATAAGGTCTTTAAAAATATATTAAAAATATTTTTTATCATTTAAATTGAGAACTTCAATTACCTACGTTGATATTTCCCTACCCCAACTTTATTTTACTGATGTTACAAGTTGTATCTTTACATATTGTGTATCCATTAAATTTTATAACTTATACATTTTTCTTATTCTATACCAAAATAAATAGTGCCTTATATACCAGTGTTATATTCTCACATTATTTTGTATTTATCTAAATTTTTACCTTTACCAGTAAGCATTATGTCTTCATATGCCTTTGGATTGCTCTCTAGCATTGTTTTCATTTCATTTTGTAGAACTCCCTTTAATTCTTCTACAAGGGGTCTAGTAGTGATGAACTCCTTGCTTTTATCTGGAAAGTCTCAATTTCTTCGTTTTTGAAAGATCATTTTCCAGATATAATATTCTCGATTGGAAAGTTCTTGTGTTTTCTTTCAGCACTTTAGATATATCATCATATTTTCTTCTAGTGTGTAAGATTTTTGTGGGTAAATCCATTGTCAATTTAATTAGAGCTCCATTGTATATGAGGAGTGTTTTTCTCCTGCTATTTTCAAGATTTTGTTTTTGTCTTTGACTTTTGATAGTTTGATTATAATAATGTATCTTAGTACAAGCTTCTGTGAGTTCATCCTTCTTGGAATCCTTTGGATTTCTTAAGTTTTCATGTCCCTTTTCTTCAGATTAGGAGAAGTTTTGACCACCAGTTCTTCAAATAAGCTGTCCCTTTCTTTTTTTATTCTCTTTCCAGAACTCCTGTAATGGTGTATATTGATCCACTTGATGTGTTACTGTAAGTCCTTCAGGCCTTCTTCACTTTGTTTCATTCTGTTCTGTTTTGCTTTTCTGACTGGATAAATTTAAGTTACTTGTTGATGAGTTCACTGATTAGTATGTTTCCTTCATTAAGTTTGTTATTGGACCTCTCTAGTAAATTTTACAATTCAGTTATTGTTTCTTGCAATAACTCTTGTTTCTTGCAAAAACTCTGAAATTTTTTGGTTCTTTTTTTTATAGTTACTATCTCTTTGTTGAACTTGCATTGTTCATATCATTAACTTGATTTCATTTAGCTGTCTGTTTTGTTTTTAGTTAGTTATTTTTTTGAAGACTTTATCTCCTACTCCTCTTCACCCATTTTGCCCATTTCCTGACCCAGTTACCCTCTAGTAACGATCAGGGGTTTTTTGGTATTTATGAGTCTATTCCTGCTTTCATATATTTGTTTTGTTTTTTAGATTTCACATATCAGTGAATTCATATGGTATTTGTCTTTCTTTATCTTATTTTGCTTAGCATAATACATTTTCAGTCCATCTGTGTTGTCACAAATGGCAAGATTTCATTCTTCTTTATGACTGAGTAATATACCTTATTTTTTTTTAATTTTTTTTTATTTATTTATGATAGTCACAGAGAGAGAGAGGCACAGAGACACAGGCAGAGGGAGAAGCAGGCTCCATGCACCAGGAGCCCGATGTGGGATTCGATCCCGGGTCTCCAGGATCGCGCCCTGGGCCAAAGGCAGGCGTCAAACCGCTGCGCCACCCAGGGATCCCCGTAATATACCTTATTATACACACACACACACACACACACACACACACACACACACTACATCTTTTTTATCAGTTAAGGTCTTTGTGGACACATAAGAGGCTTCCATATCTTAGCTACTATAAATAATGCTGCAGTAAACATGGGGTAGGTGCATATATCTTTTCAAATTATTGCTTTTGTTTTCTCAGTAAATATCTGGTAGTGGAGTTGTTGGATCATGTGGTATTTCTATTAGTTATTTTTTGAGAAAGTTCCATACTGTTTTCTATAGTGGCAGCATTGATTTACATTCCAACAAAGTGCAAAAAAGCTTATTTTTTTCCGTATCTCCAACAATTATTTCTTATATTTTGATACTAGCCATTTTAAGAGGTGTAAGATGATATATCACTGTGGTTTTGATTTTCATTTCCCAGATGATTAGTGATGTTGAGCATATTTTCTTGTTTCAGTTGGCCATCTGTATGTTGTTTTAGAAAAAAAGTCTTTTGCCTATTTATAATAGGATTATTTGTGTGTATGTGTGTGTTGAATTGTATAAGTTCTTTATGTATTTTGGATGTCAATCCCCTACTGGATATATCACTTGCAAATATCTTTTCCCATTCAGTAGACTGTCTTTTTGTAATGGATGGTTTCCTTTGCTATTTAAAATCTTTTCAGGGGATCCCTGGGTGGCGCAGCGGTTTAGCGCCTGCCTTTGGACCAGGGCGCGATCCTGGAGACCCGGGATCGAATCCCACGTCGGGCTCCCGGCATGGAGCCTGCTTCTCCCTCTGCCTATGTCTCTGCCTCTCTCTCTCTCTCTCTCTCTCTGTGTGTGACTATCACAAATAAATAAAAAATTAAAAAAAAAATAAAAAAAAAAATAAAATCTTTTCAGTTTTGTGTAATCACAATAGTTTATTTTTGTTTTTGTTTCCCTTGCCTGAGGAGACTTAGGGAAATGTTGCTAAATCCTATGTCCAAGAAATTACTGCCTATGTTTTCTTTGGGGGAGTTTTATTGTTTTAGGTCTTATATTTAAGTCTTTAATCCATTGTGAATTTATATTTGTATGGTGTAACAAAGTGCTCTAGTTTCATGTTTCTGAATATAGCTTTTCAGTCCTCCTAGCACTATTTATTGAAGAGAGTTTTCCCTCCATTGTTGGGAAATGAGTTGCCTCATTTGTCATAGACTAAGCTTGGGTTATTCCTGGTCTCTCTCTTCTGTTCCAGTGACCTATGTGTCCATTTTTTTGCCACTATCATAGTGTTTTGATAACTATAGCTTTTGTAGTATATATTGAAATCTGGGATTTTGATACCTCCAACTTTTTTTTTTTCAAGTATGTTTTGAATATTTGGGGTCTTTTGTGATTCTGTATATCTCAAGACTATTTTAATTTTGTGAATTTTTTTTTTTTTGATATTTTGAATAGGGATTGCAGTTACTCTGTAGATTGCTTTGGGTAGAATGGACATTTTAACAATACTTTTCCAAACCATGAGTGTGGAGTATCTTTACATTTATTTGTGTTATCTTCAATTTCATTTCAGAGTATAGGTTTTTTTTACCTCTTTGGTTAAGTTTATTGTTAAGTATTTTATTCTTTTGATGCAATTATAAATTATTTTTTTCTTAATTTGTCTTTCTGCTATGTAATTATTAGTGTATTAAAATACAGTATTTTGTATCCTGCAACTTTACTGAATTTATTACTGCTAATAGTTATTTGTTGCAGTCTTTAGTGTTTTCTTTGTATAGTATCATACCTTCTGCAAATAATATCAGTTTAAGATTTTTTCTTATCCACTTGGATGCTTTTTATTTCTATGACCAGAACTTCTATATTACTATATTGAATAAAAGTGCTGAGAGTAGAAACCTGTATCTTATTCCTGATATTAGAGGAATGGCTTTCAGTTTTTCTTATCCACTTGGTTGCAGTTGTATCCTGCAACTTTACTGAATTTATTACTGCTAATAGTTATCTGTTGCAGTCTTTAGTGTTTTCTTTGTATAGTATCATACCTTCTGCAAATAATATCAGTTTAAGATTTTTTCTTATCCACTTGGATGCTTCTTATTTCTATGACCAGGACTTCTATATTACTATATTGAATAAAAGTGCTGAGAGTAGAAACCTGTATCTTATTCCTGATATTAGAGGAATGGCTTTCAGTTTTTCATCATTGAATATGATGTATGTTAGCTGTGGATTTTTCATATACATTATATTCGAAGTATAAATAAACCCACTTTGTTAAGAGGTATTTTGTTTCTGTTTTTGTTTTGTTTTTCCCTGAACAGATGTTGAATTTTGTGAAATGTTTTTTCTGGCTTTATTGAGATACATCATATGATTTTTATAAATTGTGTTAATATGCAAATCATGTTGATTAATTTGCAAATGTTGAACCATATTTGCATGCTTGGATTAAATCCTACTTGAGGGAATGTGATGTGTTGAAGATATTTATTTGCATTTGTGTGCACCAGACATATTGGCTCTTTAGTTCTCTTTTTCTATATTGTCATTGTTTTTGATGTCAGGATAATGCTGACTTCATAAAATATTTTTGGAAGTGTTCCTTTCTTTTTTATTTTGCAATAGTTTGAGTAGAATAGGTATAAACTCTTCTTTAAATGTTTGGTAGAGTGGAGGAGGGGCAAAATGGCGGAAGAGTAGGATCCCCAAGTTACCTGACCCCACCAAATTACCTAGATAACCTTCAAACCATCCTGAAAATCTACAAATTTGGCCTGAGATTTAAAGAGAGAACAGCTGGAATGCTACAGTGAGAAGAGTTCACGCTTCTAGCAAGGTAGGAAGACGGGGAAAAACAGAAATGAAACAAAGGGCACCCAAGGGGGAGGGGCCCCGCGAGGAGCCGGCCCGGGGCGAGTGCCCCCAGGACAGGAGAGCCCCGTCCCGGAGACGCAGGAGCTGCACCGACCTTCCCGGGGGAAAGGGGCTCGCGGGGAGTTAGAGCAGGAACCCAGGAGGGGCGGGGATGCCCTCAGGCTCCCTGGGACACTAACAGACACCTGCGCCCCTGAGAGAGCCCCACACCCCGCAGCCGACCTTCCTAAAGGGCTGCAGAATGCACACGGCTGGACCCGGGAGGGGCTCGGGCGGCAGCTCCACGGAGGGGGCTGCGAGGCCATGAGCGCAAATCCAACAGCGCAGGCCCGCGAGCACAGGGTGCAGGGACACAGCCCAGGATCCGGCCTCCCCCGGGACAGGCAGAGGTCAGGAGGGCCCAGGACAGCGAGGACGCTCCTGCCCCAGCTGAGCAGATCAGCGGCCCCGCCCCCAGAGCATCCAGGCCCTGCAGATGGAGAGCTCCGGAGCTACTGCGGGGGCTGACTCCAGGGCTCCAGAGCTGGCCCCGCCACTGGGGTTGTTCCTCCTGGGACTTCACAGGGTAAACAACCCCCACTGAGCCTCACAGTGGCCTCACCGGATAAACTGGATAAACATTACTCACTGAGCCCTGCACCAGGCAGGGGGCAGAGCAGCTCCCCCAAGTGCTAACACCTGAAAATCAGAACAACAGAAGAGCAGCTAGATGGAAGGGGAAAACAAATTATTGACCAAGCCACACTGGAAGGTTCCAGGGGAAGTCAAGGGACTTACTTACAGTATACAGAATCAGAGGATATTCCCCCGTGTTTTTTTGTTTGTTTGTTTTTGTTTTTTTGCTTTTGATTTGTTTGCTTCCCCCACCCCTTTTATTTCCTTTCTTTTTCTTTCTCTTCTCTTTTTTTTTCTTTTTTCTTCCTTTTTTCTTTTTCTCTTTTTCTCTTTTCTTTCCTTCTATCTCTCCTCTCTTTTTCTCCTTTTCCCCATACAACTTGTTTTTGGCCACTTCTCACTGAGCAAAATGACTAGAAGGAAAACCTTACCTCAAAAGAAAGAATCAGAAACAGTCCTCTCTCCCACAGAGTTACAAAATTTGGATTAAAGAAATTTAGGAAGACACAAAGAGATGGAAAAATATTCCATGCTCATGGATTGGCAGAATTAATATTGTGAAAATGTCAATGTTACCCAGGGCAATTTACACGTTTAATGAAATCCCTATCAAAATACCATGGACTTTCTTCAGAGAGTTGGAACAAATCATCTTAAGATTTGTGTGGAATCAGAAAAGACCCCGAATAGCTAGGGGAATATTAAAAAAGAAAACCATAGCTGGGGGCACACAATGCCAGATTTCAGGTTGTACTACAAAGCTGTGGTCATCAAGACAGTGTGGTACTGGCACAAAAACAGACGCATAGATCAGTGGAACAGAATAGAGAATCCAGAAGTGGACCCTCAACTTTATGGTCAACTAATATTCGATAAAGGAGGAAAGACTATCCACTGGAAGAAAGACAGTCTCTTCAGTAAAGAATGAAACTAGGCCATTCTGTTACACCAGACACAAAGATAAACTAAAAATGGATGAAAGGTCTAAATGTGAGACAAGATTCCATCAAAATCCTAGAGGAGAACACAGGCAACACCCTTTTTGAACTTGGCCACAGTAACTTCTTGCAAGATACATCCATGAAGGCAAAAGAAACAAAAGCAAAAATTAACTATTGGGACTTCATCAAGATAAGAAGCTTTTGCACAGCAAAGGATACAGTCAACAAAACTAAAAGACAACTACAGAATGGGAGAAGATATTTGCAAATGACCTATCAGATAAAGGGCTAGTTTCCAAGATCTATAAAGAACTTCTTAAACTCAACACCAAAGAAACAAACAATCCAATCATGAAATGGGCAAAAGACATGAACAGAAATCTCACAGAGGAAGACATAGACATGGCCAACATGCACATGAGAAAATGCTCTGCATCACTTGCCATCAGGGAAATACAAATCAAAACCACAATGAGATACCACCTCACACCAGTGAGAATGGGGAGAATTAACAAGGCAGGAAACCACAAATGTTGGAGAGGATGCGGAGAAAAGGGAGCCCTCTTGCACTGTTGGTTGGAATGTGAGCTGGTGCAGCCACTCTGGAAAACTGTGTGGAGGTTCCTCAAAGAGTTAAAAATAGACCTGCCCTACGACCCACCAATTGCACTGTTGGGGATTTACCTCAAAGATACAGATGCAATGAAACGCTGGGACACCTGCACCCCAATGTTTATAGCAGTAATGTCTACAGTAGCCAAACTGTGGAAGGAGCCTCGGTGTCCATCGAAAGATGAATGGATAAAGAAGATGTGGTCTATGTATACAATGGAATATTCCTCAGCCATTAGAAACGACAAATACCCACCATTTGCTTCAATGTGGTTGGAACTGGAGGGTATTATGCTGAGTGAAATAAGTCAGTCGGAGAAGGACAAACATTATATGGTCTCATTCATTTGGGGAATATAAATAATAGTGAAAGGGAATAGAAGGGAAGGGAGAAGAAATGGGTAGGAAATATCCGAAAGGGAGACAGAACATTAAGACTCCTAACTGTGGGAAACGAACTAGGGGTTGTGGAAGGGGAGGAGGGCGGGGGGTTGGGGTGCCTGGGTGATGGGCACTGAGGGGGGCACTTGATGGGATGAGCACTGGGTGTTATTCTGTATGTTGGCAAATGAACACCAATAAAAAATAAATTTATTATAAAAAACAATAAAAAATAAAATAAAATAAGACTTCAAAAGAAAAAATACATGGTAGAATTTACCTGTGAACCTGTCTGGTCTGAACTGTTTTTTGGCTAAAAATTTTTTATTACTGATTCAATTTTTTTACTAATAATTGGCCTGTTCAGATTTTCTCTTTCTTCCTGATTCAGTTTTGGAAGATTGTATGTTTTTAGGAATTTATCCATTTATTTAAAGTTGTTTAATATGTTGGCATATAATTTTGTGCAGTTTTCTTTAATAATCCTTTGTATTTCTGTGGTGTCATTGGTTGCTTCTCATTTTTCATTTCTGATTTTGTCTCTTCTTTTTTCTTTGAGTTTGGCTAAAGATTTATCAATTTTGTTTATCTTTTAAAGAAACAAATCTCATTTTCATTTATTTTCTCTATTTTTTATTCTTTATTTCAGCTCTGATATTTTTTAAGATTTCACTTATTTATTCATGAGAGACACATAGAGAGAGGCAGAGACATAGGTAGAGGGAGAAGCAGGCTCCTCAAGGTAGCCCGATGTGGGGCTCAATCCTGGGACTCCAGGACCATGCCCTGAGCCAAACGCAGATGTTCAACTGCTGAGCTACCCAGGTGTCCCGTGCTCTGATCTTTATTGTTTCTTTCCTTTTCCTAACCTTGGGCTTTGTTTTTTTTCTAGTTCTTTTAGGTGTAAGAGTAACTTGTTTGAGATTTTCCTTCTTTCTTGGGATAGACCTGTATTGCTATACATTTCCCTTTTAAAACTGCTTTTGCAGTGTTACAGTGATTTTATGCCATTGAGTTTTCATTTTCATTTGTTTCCATGTAGAATTTGATTTCCTCTTTTATTTTTTTGACCTATTGGTTACAGCAGCATGTTTAGCCTCCATGTGTTTGTATTTTGTTCAATTTTTTCCTTGTGATTGATTTCTAGTTTCATACTATGTGGTTAGAAAAGATGCACAAAATGATTTCAGTGTTCTTAGGCTACAAAACCAGTCTCAATAAATTTATCATGTGACCTATCCTGAAGAATATTCCATGTGCATTTGAAAAAAAATGTTTATTCTGTTGTTGAATGAAATATTCTGTATATATCTTAAGTCCATCTGGAAAAATGTGTCACTTAAAGACACTGTTTCCTATTAATCTACTGCTTGGATTATCTATTTATGCAAATGGAATATAAAGTCCCATACCATTACTGTCAATTTCTCCTTTTATGTCAGATAATATTTGCTTTATGTACTTAGTTTCTGCAATGATAGGTGCAGAGATATTTACAATTGTTGTATCATCTTGTTGGATTTACCCCTTTATCATTATGTAATGCTCTTCTTTATCTCTTCTTGTAGTTTTTCTTTATGACTCTATTTTATCTAATGTAAGTATTGCTACTCTGTGTTTTTCTTGTTGCTCCTTCCATTTGCATATACCATTAATTATGGTATATGATTTCCATCCCTTCATTTTCACTCTGTATGTGCCTTTAGGTCTAACAGTAGTCTCTTGTAGGTAGTATGTAGATGAGAGTTATTCTTTCTGTCACTCTGTGTCTTTTGATTAGAGCATTTAGACCATTTATGTTTAATTATTGATAAGAACGTACTTATTGCCATTTTGTTTATTGGTCACTGTCCCTTTCTCTCTTCCTTCCTTGTAATTGATGACTTGTTTTCTTTTTAGATCATTTAGCTTCTTTAAAACTGTTGAGTTATTTGTCATGGAATCATAGATCTTCATTTTGTTGGAGTTAGTTTCTGGATTATTTTGTCCCTTTGTTTGGGTCATGTTTCTCTATTTTTTTTAATTGTGTTTTGTGATATGTGTATGTGTTTTATGCATTTGTAAAAATGGTTATTTATTCCACTTTTTATAGACTGGCTTTTAATGTACTATAAGTACTTTCCTAATCAAACTAGAAATTCTGTTGGCCTCTGAAACCTATTTTGAGGAGTTTGGGGTTCTCTGGGCTCATGCGTGTAATTTCCCAAAAGGAGAGGTTTGCCAGTTTCTTTTTCAAGAGCTTACAGTCTGTTGCTCCCTCTGATATCTGTCTGTGGTACTGACAATTTTCTGATGCTACAGCAACAATTTGCCATGCTCTTCTTTGTTCTCAGCAGCCCAAAGATTTCCAAAGTATGCCAGCTCCCCATCAGCATAGGTAATCCAAATACCAATCCTTTGGGAAGTTTTCTGAAAATCTGAAACACAAGATGTCCCCTCCACTCTTCTCTCTCCCTTCTGATGTTGAAACCAAGTTGAGTGCCTTCTCCTGATCATGCCAAAGCCCATCAGCCTATGTTTATGGCACCACAGGCTCTCTAATCCTACAGCAAGCTGTCCCTGCTCTTCTGTGTATGCGTGTATGATGAGTTACATTATTTTGTCTTTATTTTTGAAATGTTATACCACTGAAAATTAATTTTGTACTATTAATAATTCTTTTTCATGCTATTCTATAGATTTTTAACAAAGCGTTGGGAACAGTGTTGGTAGTGAATAAAGCATGCAACAAAAAAATGCATGAAGTAAAATTTTATTTAAAGAACTGTTAGTCAAAAAAAAAAAAAGAACTGTTAGTCAAAATTTAGCATTCTGATCTTGTTGAATTACAAAGTGAGAATAATAAGTGTAAAGATGCTAATACCATCTTGTTCACTAAATAATTCAATATTTTTGTAAGTGAGAGATGAGAAATGTCAAAAGCTAGTGTGTGTGGTTGCACAAGTGTTATATTTCTGAGATACTGCCAAGATTTGAGTACTTTGAACCTATGACTATGGGGCTAAATAGAATATTTTTGTAGTTAAGAATAATACTACTACTTAAAGCATAATTGTATAAATACCTCCAATACTAAGGATTCAAAATACAGCTCCTAGTACTTGTTGACTGGTTTTAATTCATGAGGAATATAAAATGATGATGCTTGGGGTTTATTTTTTTTAAAAAGTTCCAAAAACAATTCTAATGGATATGAACAAGTACATTGCAAACTCTATTTTAGAAAAGATTATAAAGATAATTCATTTGCCACTGCCTCTCAGGATAAAAAATGCTGTATTTCAACTCATGAGAATGATGGGATTATTAACTTAGCTGCTTAGTATATTGCTGAAAGTAGTCCTCAATGAAAAATGTCTCTATAATTTTTAGATCTGTATTCAATTAACATATACAGGATTTATAAGTTGTCGAACATTTGCCAACATTCTTCTGGTACACACTTATAAGGTAGGATATTACAATTTAATAGAAATGATTATTTAAAAAAACAAAATTAATGATTGTAGAGCCTTCCTTATAATTTATTTTTCATACCATAAACCAGATTTCTTGTCTGTTGATTGCACACAACTCTTTCACTTATTGATGTGACTTAGGTTTATTTTTTTAATTGATTTGAATCTTTATAAAATTTCACAAAATTATTAGCCTATTGATACATTAATTCAAATTGAGTGTTCTGTGCATGCCAAAATCTAAAATAATAATTCATTACTTTGTGAATTATATTACCTGAGGATAACAGGATTCATTCTGTTCCTCTTCGCAAAAAGCTGACATATTTTTGGCACGTAGTACTTTTTAAGCATTGCTTGAAATGCATCTATTTGATTTGACTAGAAATCTAATGAGATAATGAAAGGTTGAGGCATTTTTCCAGGAGAATAAATTTAAAAGAATACCTCAGTAATATAAAATACGTGTTGCCATATAGGAAAGTTTAGAGTTTATGTCATCATGCATACAAAAAGATAGAAAGCCTTTCATTGGCTTTAGGCAGAGTTTCTAAAATTATCAATCTGATGCAGGGATGTACAGGAAGGTAATAGAAACATAACATATATAATAAATATATAATCTCATGGAGGTTAGCTTGAATGACATTTCACAAAGACTTATCTTTGTATAGATAAAAAAAAAATACATAGGGAAAAAAAGGACACAGTGATGGTCATTACTGTCAGAGAGTGAAAATAAGGTCAATAAGGATTTTTGGCAGATGAAGACTTTGGCATGCTCATACCTTTATTTGACCAAGTTATTAACGTATCATCTCCTTTCTCCTGGTGGAATTAGGTATCCAAATCTTGACTGTTTATCTATGCCAGACCAACATAAGGCACTGATTATACTTTCTATTCTCAGAAGAAATGTTGAATGAATATTCCGAAAGATTTATCTAACATTGAATAGGTCATAAAGATAAATAATTCCAATGGAGTACTTCCATAAAGCAATAGAATTATCTACAATACATTAGATTTAAAAATATATTTATTTATTCATGGGAGATACAGAGAAAGTGGCAGAGACATAGGCAGAGGGAGAGGGAGAAGAAGATTCCCTTCAGGGAGCCCGAATCAGGACTCGATCCCAGGACCCCAGGATCACAACCTGAGCCAAAGGCAGATGCTCAACCACTGAGCCACCTAGGCACCTCAATACATTGGATTTTAAAATTATTTGAATAAATATGTATCTTGTAAATACAACATACATAAAAATAGAATTTAGCAGTATAGTTACTTAATCATGTAAAACCTAGAATTGTAATTCTTAAATTTTTAAAAGTAACATGCTCACCACAAAATAAAATGAAATGCAAAGGTGAATGAAGAAAATGTATAATAACTACTCATCCTGATGCAAACTCATCCCATCCAGCAACTTCTACACACCAAATAATAGATGCAACCGAAACAAATAATAATGAAACTGAAGGAAAAAGAAAAAGAATTTCCTAACAGCATGCAGTTACCAAAGCTGGTATGTTAAATCTGAGCAGTTTTTAAGAATCATGTTTTTTTTTTGTAAACCTAACTCATTTGTTTAGCTGAACTATATGTCGGGTATGCATTTTATATCTTAGTAGATATTAGAAAATGTTTAACTCCACCAGAAGTGCCCACTTCTCCCTGTATCTATTGCTGTGGTCTGTTCAAAATCATATAATAGAGGACAATGATTATAATATACACAATTTAAGTATTTAAAACTTACAAAAATTTAGACAACTTCATAGAAACACTAACCAAAAAAAAAAAAAAGGTTAAAAATATACTCTTTCACAGGCAAATTTAAATAGCTAAAGTACATCTGAAACAATGAGATATGACTTTTATTCTATTGGATTAGTAAAGATGAAAAATCAGTAATGGAGTCTGAGAATGTAGAATACAGAATTTGCCCATACATTATTGGTGCAAATATAAAAATTTTCCCCAGGAACATGTAGTAAACCTTTTCTATCATCTGCCTTCATTGGTATATGTAATTAATTGCAAAACAATCCCATAGAAACTTTAAGAGAAAAATTACTCTATGCGTATAGACCAACACACAACCTGTTTGTTTTTTTCTTATAATTTATTCAAGTTGGACAATGATGTCTTTTCCTGCTATGACAACAAACTTTCAGGTCATTTCAACATGTTTCAGGAAAGGAATGGTTGAAATTCAGAAGGGGAATTAGCCTCAATGCAAGCCCTCAAATAATTTATATTAATACTAGCCCAGAGGGATCTTTTAAAGTTGTTTAAAATATGATAAAGAGAACAAAAATAGATAAGATTTTTGTCCACCTTTCATGACAAGAATTACTTTTTAAAAGATATTATTTATTCATGAGAGAGACAGAGAGAGAGAGAGGCAGAGACATACATAGGCAGAAGGAGAAGCAGGCTCCATTCAGGGAGCCCAATGTGGGACTCCATCCCAGGACTCGAGGATCACACCCTGAGCCGAAGGCAGATGTTCAACTGCTGAGCCACCAGGCATCCCAAATTAATTTATTTTAATGCCCCCAGAGATATATATTGAATGCAATAGGTAGATATGTTCGCGAAATTTTTGATAGGCTAAAGATTTTTACTAATGGCAATGTGGAACTTGCCATTAGTGAATATTCCTACAAATATTTAACTAAAATTTACTTTTCTTGAAATATTAATTCCAGGGACAAAAAGGTATACAAATCCAAACATCTAAGTACAAGCTTTTTATTCAATCTTAAAAGTTTTCAAACTTGAAAATTTTAACATTGATAATTCAAAACCTTCCCTTCAGGTTATATATTAAGTATAGATTAGTTTTTTCACTGAATTTATTTCAATCAATTAGTGGCATAATTTGTATCTTTCTCACGAATATCATAAAGGAATTTGAAAATGTCAAACATTCATTAGGGAGTTTTCTAAGTCTTTTTGTTGCTATGTTTTATCTATACCTTTTCAATTATTTCTCATTCTGCTCCCTTAAATTTCTTTGGGTTTCTGACTAAAATCCAGCCAGCTGTAGGAAGAAATAGTTGATAGAACTGAATTGGAATGTAACAGAAACATCAAGTTGGAATGGAGAATGACAAATCTTTGAAAGTAAGACTTCTACTCTGGTCCACTTTCATAAACAGACTGGACTCAAATTAACAACAGATTGTTTATAGACATTGCTTTCTTAGCATGAACTGTGACATGTCTATATCAGATAAAAAATTGATGTAGAAATTGTCCTATAAATGATGACAACTGATACAAAATTGACATTTGTGAAAATAACCTAATTCAATATGAGCACATAAATTCAGAAGTTTGTCAAAAATATCTCTAAAATAATTCAATATTTGTTGCATCTTTCTCTTTGATTGAATATTAAACAATAATTAAAAATCCACTTTTGAAAAAACTATGTGTTTAATTATTTTGTAGATTCCTTATAATTTAATACATAATTTAGCTCTGCATCTAATAAATACACAAACTTAGTTATTTTTACATTATACAAGTACTACCAATTCTGGTAATGTCACTCTTGAGTTTCCCACATATAAATATACATGATTATAATATTGTTAGGATGACATTGAGAAATTAGGTGGAAGCTAGTTCATGAAGTTGTTCTCTCTCATTCTCCACTGTATTTTTGTCAGGTACCTTCCTGCCATTTGAAGAGAGTAGTTTTAGTTAGGGATTGAACTGAAATTTAATAACTTCAGAGAGAAATTTGATTAGTCTATAATGAACATTGAGGTCTGTGTATGTGATGCCTTGGCACAAGGAAACTTCAACATTTATTTCATTAGACATAAAATGATGGCACATGTAAATACCTGCTAATAGAGTCTGGATTAAAATGAGTAAAATTTTACTTTATTGCATTTCATTCCCTTTATTCACACTTTTCTAAGCTTCTGCTGCGTCTATCTAGCAATAAAAGCCTGCTCCTTTCTGATAGAAGTCCTCATTTCATGTCCACAAACTTATCCACTCACTCTCTTTTCAAAGAACTGAAAAGTTGTATCTAAAACTTTTTACATCAAGTCTCTTCCAAAGACAAGATTTTCAATTCTGTTTGTGTTTAATATTTGCAAGTTTAAAATCTGGTTATTTTATTAAAGTTACACAGATGGATGAATGTGGTTTAATCCTCCTTGGGTCTATCAGAATGTTTCAAAGAAGTGCTTTTTAGTAAAATGTGAGGAGTGAGGATTAATAGGCATAAAAATGGCAGCTCATGATTTCTCCTGATTTGTCTCTTAAATATTTCATTTAACAGAAAAGTATGTGGAATGTGCATATTATTTCAGAGTTTGCAAGTAAGTATCATTTCTTTCCTAGGCCTCTCATTAATGTCCTATAACCTTAATTCCAGGGATTCTTGGAGGTAAAGCTCTGTGTAATGATGAACTAATAATAGTTAAATCTAACTAATATAAAAAACAACCAACTTTTCATTTTTAGCTATGATTATGATGTCTGTTCCATCATTATTTCTTATGACTTATAACTGTGACTATTCAAAAATTAAAAAGTAAGATATCTTTAACATAGCTGACCTAAGAAAATAATAAGCAAAAGAACTCAGCTTTCTCAGAACTATTTCAGAAAGTATTCACTATTTAAAGTTTAATTTAGATTTTAAGTTCTCGAATGAAGACCAAAACTGAGAGGAGAATCAAATCCATACTTCATTGAAAAATATCAACAAATGTTAGGACTTGTGGGAAAACTTTTAGATACATGAAATTGAATGATAGTAATTTTCCCTTTGAAGGAATACAAAATCTGACAATAGCAATTTATTATTCCATTTGGAAATTGCAGAAATCTGTTTTTTCTTCCCAAATAAGACCACTTTAATTTCAGAAAGTTAAAAAGGTACATGTAAGCCTTGATCTAAAAATATTGATAAAATATCATCCTTCATTAAAATAAATTATATTAGTAGTCCCACATTTATATCTGAGATCTCAAAATTTAATTTAAAAAACTGCAACAAGTAGTAAATTAAATCTCCTTAAGCCTTTCAAGGAATATGTCACTTAAAAATAAATCTAATACATTAAACATTCCACAAATAATAAGGATCTAAATATTTAATTTTTTATTTTTTAAATTATAGCATCTGACTATTAATATGGCTAGAAAATTAGCACTAGAAATGGCTAGAATTTCTTCTAGCACTAGAAGAAATTAATATGGCTAGAAAATTAGCACTAGAAATGGCTAGAATGTGCAAAATGTTAATTGCATGGGGCCAATACCAATACTATGCATGCAATTAACATTTTGCACATTTAGTAAGCTTCAAATATGCTAATGACCTGGAACAGTCTATACACTTTAGGTCACATTGGACCATCTATTTCACCCATTAATGTTGATTTTTAAACAATCACTTCCTGTGTGTTTAGAATTTCCCTCCTAGCTCTTGAGATCTCCTTTTGGTGTCCTCTGCTACCTGCTTATTATCTGAACATTTCGTAAATATTATGTTCTGCTAAGTTTGATTCTAGGTCATTGTCTTCTAATTCTAGGTAGTCCTCTTGGATCATGTAATTCTTCCCAATTAAATTGCCTCTATGTGCTAAAATATTTTCAATTTCCATTTCTAGTGCATAATGCTTTCCTGAGTCCTAGACTCCAGACAGTTGTGTCTTACTGTCACCTAAGCACTTAAGCTGTGAGATTCCACAGGCAAATATCTAAAATGCCTTCGTTAGTGTCTTGTTTTTCTCAACCTCTGCCCATTTCTCAGAAATGCAAATTAATTCACATGAAACCAAAGTCAATAGTCTTGCTGTGGCCCTTGATCACTTTGTTTTCCTCAGACCTAGGATTGAAACCCTGTTTACCAAGTAGTATCAGTTATAAATTGTGGAGTTATTTTGAGAAGTACTGCTGCTACTATCCTCCATATTCTGTGCCTATCTATCCTTTTGGCAAAATGTGGGAGTAAAACATGAAGCCACACTAAAAATTCTTTAATTTCTTGCCTATAGACATCCCATGGATCCTTTCTGCACAGCAGGCATGCAGAAAGTTGCTAGTCCATTAGCTCTACAGCTATCCTACATAATCATTTTATACTTCCTCCTCTCCACTCAAACCACATTAGCTGTTTTACTGTTGTCACTCACCAATTGCTTTTCTTCCTACTTCACTGAGAAAATTGAAGCCGTAAGAATTTCTGCAGACTCTAATAATTACAACTATCCAGTTACCACCATAGGCAAACATGTTCTCTGCTTTGTAGCCTTTCGCTGCACATGCCATTACCATTCTCTAATGAAAAAAACTCCACTTGTGCAAGAGAGTCAATCTTCTCTTTACCTATTTAAAGACCGTGATTTAGGACTTCTTCCTTATCTTTACTACAATAGGAAAATTTCATTTTCTACCATATAACCACGTAAGCGCGTATAAGCTCTTGGTAACATGCTCCTGTCACAGAAAAAAAAAAAAAATTCTCTGGTCGCTGTGCTGTTTTCTGACTCTTAGCACACTTCAGGTGAGGTTTTTTGTTTGCTTTGTTTTGTTTTGTTCTTAGATTTTATTTATTTGCTTGATAGAGAGCAAGCAAGCAAGGGAGCACAAGGGCAAGGGCCAGAAGCAGAGGGAGAGGGAGAAGCAGACTCCCCACCCAAAAGGGAACCTGACATGGGGCTTGATCCCAGGACCCTGGGACCATGACCTGAGCTGAAGGCAGACGCTTAACTGACAAAGCCACCCAGGTAACCCCGGGTGGGTTTTTTAATACATTCTTCCTCCAGTTTCTCTCATTTCATGCTCTCAAACCCAGTTTACTTTATCAGTCTACAGAGACTATTCTTGTCAAGGTCAACAATTACTAACTCTATTTTGGAAAATCCAATAGTCAATTTTCAGTTCAGATTGTTTGAACTACAGGCAGCCATCAACACAGTATAGAGCCTATTCCCCCCTCTTTCATCCATTTCCCCATTTAGCTTCACTTTATTTAAGTGTTCACTTTACCTCTATTTCCTTTTGATTCTCCCATTTACTCAATATGTTTCATTTTTGTGTATTTTCTATATATATACTTTCTAATATGCTAATATAATAAGGCATTTTCATGAAATATCCTTTGAATACTTATAATTAATATGTCAAAAGTTGCAGTCATTTATTAAATGAAAACATGTCAAGGTTAATGAGGAATTAAAAAACTAAATGTTATCTTAGAAAAGGAATTTTTATGACCTTGTCATTGCCCTAAATAAAAAGTTAATTTTGTAACATAATCATGAAGTAATTCAAAATTGCTCCATTAACACATCAAAGTCATTCAATCAAACATATGCCCAAACTGTTTCCAATATAAACTGGACTGAATTGATAAATTAGGGCTTGAATGCCTTGCTTTTTAGTATCAAATCAATTCATTTTCCCAAGCTTCACCAACAATAAAATCATGTTCTCAAAACATTATATGAGTGGGAAATATATTTGAACTCTACCCACTGGGACTTCATTTAATGGTATTTGTATAGTTAAAATAATTTCCATTGTAGCATCCACATTTAAAGATGAAACAGGAAATTTATTCAACCCTTGACTATTTATAAATTTTTTCAGTGATATAATCCATCCATGCAAATTAGAAGGCAGTATTTCTGAATGTGTTCATCAATTCATTAATTCAATTCAGTTCAATTCACCAACATGCTGGAACATACTGTGTAGTGAAATTCCATGTGTTTCAGATTCAGTCATAACTCCCCACTCGTCAAGAACACATCTTCTGGTGAAACAGACTCCATTTTAAAAAATTCTTTAGGGAAATATTGAAAAATATTTCAGTTATCTTGGTATGATATCACTTCTGTAGGCTAACAATCTTCTGGGAAAAAGGTCCTGCTAAGGTCTTTTACTGCCTTTTTTATATTCTTTATTTATAGGACATACAACTTTTACATCTACAATCTCCAGATATGTTTCATACAATGCAATATCTTCTGAGGTTTTGCAGCTCCTAATTAGAGCAATTTTGCAGGAATAATCCAATAACCAGATTTCTGTTTGTAAGTGGTGATTCAGCAGACTGTACCTCACACACTTCAGAGGGTCAAGGCCCAGTATATACAACCTCTGGACCCGGCTTACCCCACCTCTTTCCTGCCTCTCAAAGGTGACTTCTGGCAAAGAAATTATATATATTCCTGATCTTTTGTTGTTGGAGGTCCCTCATGTCTTGGTCTGTCTCCATTCCCTTAGTTGATCTCAACCAGTCCATATCTCAATATATGTGCTGACTCCTAAATTTATATCCTTTGACAAAATGTCCCTCTTGAACTTCATACTCATATGTCAAACTGACTAGTTGACATCTCTTCTAGACTTTGAAATAGACACTCAAATTTGTCATATCCAAAACTAAACCTATGATTTCTTCCTAAAACATATTTCACATGCCCCCTTAACGACCTCCATGGGA
Source organism: Canis aureus (assembly GCF_053574225.1). NCBI lineage: Eukaryota > Metazoa > Chordata > Mammalia > Carnivora > Canidae > Canis > Canis aureus. The sequence goes on from NC_135643.1 coordinate 36,531,500, forward strand.
ATATACAGTTGTACAGGCAAATAGAGCCATTTTAACTACTCTTTTCCATACCACTTACCATACATCAAGAAATATTTGTTACTCCTAATTAACTTCAAAATAGAGGCATTGTCTAATCACTGTTTACTACCTCTATTGTTGTCACCTCTATCTACAGATTGGAGTTACTGTAACAGTTTCTTAACAAGATCCTCCTGTTATGAGATCTACCCTCTCAGTTTCTTTCCAAAATATTACAGTGATTTTTTAATACCAATTTGCCAGTCCTGCTAGAGCTGCAATGATTCTCCTTCTCACTGAGACTAAAAGCCAAAGTCCACACAATGGCCTACAGCCATCACACTGTCTACCTAAACCCTAAACCCTGACCTATTCTAGTGTTTCCATTCACACATTCATTCCAGCTTCATTACGTCCTTGTTCTTCCTTGAACACTTTAGGGAAGCTCTCACCTTAGGACCTTGCTCTAGCTGTTCTTTTTTTTTTTTTTTTTTTTTTTTTTGTAGTTCTTGTGTTATTTCCAACAGAATATGCAATTTATTAGTTAAGTGTACTTCTGAAAATTCCTGAAGAAATGGATGATAGATCTCTCCTAGTTGATAGGTAAGATTTAGGTACTATTAGACATAATTAATTTCAGTTAATATATATAATAAAAATTACTTCAGCACTGACAAGGCTAATGCCTTACATGTAAAATAGAAGGAGAACCTCATTTCTGTGAATAGTCACAGCTAACTCCTTTTTTTCCAAAAGAAAGAAAGCATATAAGGTCTTGGTAACATTCTCCTGTCAGTTTCTGTTCTGTTTCTGTCAGTGCTAACTTTGTCTACAACTCCCATTTTGCGTCCCTCCATACCTCTGCCTGACTGCCCCTTTTCCAACTCCCCCCAAAAGTCTGTTTTGAGTTAGATAGGGATTTGAGGAGGTATAGGTTTTAAAAAGGAAAAATTTGGGCACAGAAGATAAAGTGACAGAATTTAGGGTTGATAGGAAAGAAGGAGGGCTTAGTGCCAAGTTCAAAAGTAGTTCTGTATTATCATGCCTATAGGAAGGAAAAGAGATACAGTCCTAAAAGTGGAAGATGAAAAGCCAGCGTTTTTGTGTTTTGTTTTGGAAGGGAAACAGATGAAAAAACTTCAGGTAGAGCTGCCAAGAGTGTTGAAATGGATGAAAGGTAAAATAGAATTTTTTAAGATGCTGTTATTGACTAAGAAGTTGGCTCACTTACGAGGAGTTCTTAAAAATACCAGTAAGGATTATTATAGTGTAGCATAATTTTGAGTTGTAACGTTTATTTTTGTATTTTAAGTAATTTCTTGATATCTTGGATGTAGAAGGATTAATTCATCTCATAATTCAGCTAATAAAATTTTATCATCAGTAGTTTGTATAGAATTCCACTCAGGTTTTATTTACTTATTTTAACTTTTATTAATTTTATTCCCAATTCATAAAGCTGGAAATCCTTCTATCATATATATGCTTAAAATAAGGAGCAGATTAATGTGTGTTGTGTAAAAGTGATTTTTTATAATAAATTTATTTTTTAATTGGTGTTCAATTTACCAACATACAGAATAACACCCAGTGCTCATCCCATCAAGTGCCCCCCTCAATGTCCGTCACCCATTCACCCCCACCCCCCACCCTCCTCCCCTTCCACCACCCCTACTTCGTTTCCCAGAGTTAGGAGTCTTTATGTTCTGCCTCCCTTTCTGATATTTCCCACACATTTCTTCTCCCTTCCCTTATATTCCCTTTCACTATTATTTATATTCCCCAAATGAATGAGAACATATAATGTTTGTCCTTCTTCGATTGACTTACTTCACTCAGCATAATACCCTCCAGTTCCATCCACGTTGAAGCAAATGGTGGCTATTTGTCACTTCTAATGGCTGAGTAATAAAAGTGATTTTTGTATGGATTTTATACATCCAGTGACTAAAATGTGGCCATATAATCTTTCTGTATATCATCTCTTGTGCATATTATATATTTTATATTATACATGAATACATATGCATATTATACATAGTATTAATATACATTATCTATTATATATAGTTATGTATATTACATATTCTACATGTTTTCATCAACAAAAATGCTATGATTTGAATTTTCTGCTTTCTTTTTAAGTAGATTACTCTGAAATCTGTTTCCTTTTTTTCTGTCCCTGTACTTCTTGAGGACAGTCTTTTTTTATGTTCAGGGTGTCTCTTTTCAGTCACTATAGTGAAGTACAATTTCTTTACTGAACAATTTGGTGGTAGGTAGTAAGAGAATGGCTTGGCCTGTATTCTATTTCTTTTATATTTTTGCAGGATGCTTACATTCTCTCCATCCTTCATTGTCATTCTTTTTCTACTTATTTAATTATTCCCCAGAATAAAAGTTTCTATCAGGCTGCCACCTTCATTCCTGGGCACTTTGAAGCTTTTTTTCTCCTACCAAGTCCTATTATCTTCATCTGACATTCAATCCTCATCTTTGTCTTACCGGAGGTGGGTTTTCTGGCCTTTTTGAATTCATTCTCCAACCTTAATCCCCTCCCCGACTTTAAAAACAGCCTCTTAAGCCTCCCTTTCCCCATCTGCCTTGCAGTAAGACTAGAAGTTCTGCTATAATTTAAGGTTATTTTTCCATATACAGGTAATTTTAAGTTTTTGGTATTGTATCTCTACTATTGTTGGAGTTATAAATCATGTGTGCACTTGGATTGCTCTCAGGCTTAGATATTTTGAGGGATGGATACATAGAATAAGTTCAATTTAAGCAGCTACCATTAAACTCTAGAAATTATTTTCAAAACTGTGTATGTCAGTATTTAAAGATTTCAACGTGACAAATGAGCTCACTTCTCGTCAAATTATCTACTCTAGGCTCCATTAATGGCAAAATGACTCAGAGAGGATAATACATACGTTGTGGATTGAATATTTGTATCCCTCCAAAATTAAGTTGAGGCCCTAACCTCAGTGTGGCTGTATTTGGAAATGGCCTCTCTGAGGAAGTAGTTAAGGTTAAGTGTGGTCCTAAGGGTGGAGCCTTAATTAAGTGGATTAGTGTCTTCATAAGAAGAGATACCAGAGCTCACTCTTGCAATTTCTCTCTGCACATGCACAAAAAACAAAAACAAAAACAAGACACCCCAAATTAAGGAAATAGCAAGAAGGCAGCCAACCACAGGTCATAGAGAGTTCTCACTAGAAATCTATCTGGCCAGAACACTGATCCTGGACTTTTAGACTTAAGGATTAGGAAAAAATAAGTTTCCAAATTTTATTTGGGAAGCCAAAGAATATCTAAATTATATATTTATTTTAATAACAGCATGATAAATCATTCTCCAACAGTATACTGAAGTGAACAAAAGTTTTTAAAGAAAATCAAGATCAAGATATTTATATTTAATTACTAAAAATATAGCATGTGATGCTGTTTTCAATATTCATTTGTAATTATTCATCACTTGCTACTTATAAAAGTTTATTTTCTAAAGGTATAGTTAAAAGTAAATGAAAATCCAATTAGATAAAGGGTTTCCAAACCTGGAAATTTTCAATGATGTATCTTTTTCATATAGAAATTAAATATATTTATAAAATTATGTAAATTGTTACTTGAAATTTTTTGTAGTTGAAAAGTATCAAGATTATCACCTATCACATTAATAATTATTGCTAAGTTACTTATGGTGTCATATAACATCAGTAGAAATAGAAAGATTTTTTTCCAATTTTTTCTTTAATTTTTGTACTGCCATTGAGAAACACATTGCATTTATTCTTTTCATGCAGTGTTAAGATTATTTTCTGATGTATTTGAAATTTTTTTTATTTTATTTTATTTTATTTTATTGTTTTATTTTTTTTTGTATTTGAAATTGTTAACTCTGCTGCCCATATTACACTTTTTGATAGTTGGGACCAACCTGGCTTCTTATCTAGCAGATACAATTAATAATCTATTGGTTGATTAGCTTATATAGTATGGATACAATGTCAATTTATTTATTTTTAAAAGATTTATTTATTCATTTGAGAGAGGGAGCAAGCAAGCAATCACATGGGGAAGAAGGGCAGAGGGAGGGAGAAACTCAAGTAGACTCTGCGAAGAGCATGGAGCCTGATGTGGGGCTCAATCCCAGGACCTTGAGATCATGACCTGAGCTGAAACCAAGAGTCAGTCACTTAACTGACTCTACCACCCAGGGGCCCCACAACATCTATTTGTAAACTGCCATTATTCAACACCTTTTTTATGTTAGCATGAATTATAAGTGAGGTTATGAAGCTTACTGCTTGTTAAATCAATTATATAGTTTCAAACAGAAATAAATTTCAACTATTACAAGTTTCATGAATAATGAATGTCATTTGAAAAACAAATTATTTCAAATTTAAAATATTCTACTTGCTACAATTTATGCATTTTTGTGTGTATATATGCTTATTTTTAAATATAATTTGTATCGCTTTTTAAAGGAACAGCATTAAACAAAATTACAAAAATAGAAGTAGAAAAAAAATTTTTATACTCTTCTCCACTGTGGAAAAAGGACTTATGAAGCCCTCACCATTTTTTTAGATAGAACTTTGGGTTGGATATATTGTAATAAATAAGACTATTACACTCCTTATGGATTCCACAGTCTATGGGAAGAAATAATTAACCTTATGCCTTATGCCTTATGCCTCTGCTAACCGCAGTCTGATCTTTTTTTACGAGTCCAGTTTTTTTTTTTTTTAAGTATATATAAGTGAGATGATAAGATATTTGCCTTTCTCTGGCTGACTGATGTCACTTGGTATAATGCCCTCAAGTTCATCTACATTGTCACAAATAGCAAGATGTCCTCTTTTTTTTATGGCTGAATAATATCCCATTATCTATAAATACAACTTATTTATTCATTTATTCATGAACCCTTAGGTTGCTTCCATGTCTTGGCTATTGTAAATAATGCTTCTATGAACATGAGCTTGCAAATATCTTTTGAAATATTCCCAGATGTGGAGTTGCTATGTCATAAGTAGTTCTACTTTTAATATTTTGAGAATGCTCCATAATGTTTCCCATACTGGGTATTTTAGTTTATAATCCCATTAACAGTGCACAAGAGTAAACTTTTCTTCATATCCTTGCCACTATTTGTTATTTTTTGCCCTTATGATAATACTTATTTTTAAAAGGCATGAAGTAATATCTCATTGTGATTTTGATTTGCATTCACTTAATGACTAGTGAAATTGAGTATTTTTTGTGTACTTGGACAATCATATATCTTCTTTGAAAAATGACTATTCAGGTCTTTTGCCTATTTTTAATTGAATTGTTGTTTTATTTTTTTGTTTGCTTGTTTGTTTGATTTGGTGTTGAATTGTATGAGCTATTTATAACATTAACCCTTACCAGATATATGGTTTGCAAATATTTTTCCTATTCTATAGGTGATCTTTTGACTTTGTTGATTTGTGTGTGTGTGTGTGTGTGTGTGTGTGTGTGTGTGTGTAGTTCCACTTATTTGTTGTAGTCATGCTTAATTAAAAAAAAATTATTGCTTGTGATTTAGGTGTCAAAAAAAATTGAAAAGACCCTTCCAAGGTGATTTTTTTTTTAGGTTTTCATCTAAGAATTTCATAGTTTCAAGTCTTACATTTAATTCTTTAATCCATTTTAAGTTAATTTTTCTGAGTGATGTGAATGTCCAATTTTCCAAGTACCTTTTTTTAAAAAAAATTAATTCATGAGAGACAGAGAGAGAGAAAGAGAGAGAGAGAGGCAGAGACCTGGGCAGAGGGAGAAGCAGGCTCCATGCAGGGAGCACCCATATGGGACTCAATCCCAGGACTCCAGGATCACGCCCTGGACCGAAGGCAGGCGCTAAACCACTGAGCAACCTAGGGATCCCCTCCAAGCACCTTTTATTGAAGAAACAGTCTTTTCTCCATTGAGAATTCTTATCTCACCTATTAAATATTAGTTGATCAAATTCACTCAAGTTTATTTTTGGGTTCTCAATTCTGTTGCATTGATCTGTTTTGCTACCTTTACACTAGCACCATACTGTTTTGATTACTATAGCATATAGTATAGCTTGAAATCAGGAAGTGTGATGTCTTTCACTTTGTTGTCCTTAGGATTCCTTTGGCTATTCAAGGTCTCCTGTGGTTCCATATGAATTTTAGAATTGTTTTCTCTACGTCTATAAAAATTGAATCTTCATAGGGATTGAATTGATCTATAGATGGATTTGGGTAGTATTGACATTTTAACAGTACTGATTCTTCTTATCCATGAACATGGAGTGCCTTTCCATTTATTTGTGCCATCTTTGATGTATTTCATCAATGATGTGTTTCATCAATGTTTTCAGAGTAAAGTTTTTTCACCTCCTTGGTTAAGATGATTCTTAAGCATTTTATTGTTTTAGATGCTACTATAAATGGTATCATTTTTTCCAGATAATTCATTGTATAGAAATGCTACTTATTTCTGTATATTAACTTTGTATCTTGTAACTTTACTGATTTAATTGATTAGATTGAACAGTTTTGGGGTGGAGTCTTAGGTTTTTCTCTATATAAAATCATGTCATCTATATATAAACATTTTCACTTCCTCCTTTCCAATCCTGATGCTTTATAGCTCTGGGAAGGACTACTAATATTATAATGAATGCAAGTGGTGAGAAATGGGCACCCTAGTCTTGTTCCTGATCTTAGAAGAAAAGTTTTCAACCTTTCATCATTAAATGTGATATCAGCTATTTGCTTGTCATATATAGCCTTTATTATGTTGAGATAAGTTCCTTCTTTACATAATTTTTTAGATTTTTATTATGAATGGGTGTTGAATTTTGTCAAAGTTTTTTTCCTGTCTACATTCAGATATTTCTTTTTTTTTTTTTTTAAATAATGTGATGTATTACATTAATTCATGTACATTGAACCATCTTTTCATCCCAGGTATAAATGCCACTCAATTGTGGTGAATGATAATTTTTTAAAGATTTTACTGAGAGAGAGAGAGAGAGAGAGAGAGAGAGAACATACAAACAGGGAGAGTAGCAGAGGAGAGGGAGAAGCAGGCTCTTTCCTGAGTAGGGAGCACAATGAGGGGCTCCATCCCAGGACCCTGGGATCATGATCTGAGCTGAAGGCAGATGCTTAATGGACTTAGCCACACAGGTGCCTAAGTGATTTTTTTTTTTTTTAATGTACTGATTCGGTTTGCTAATATTTTGAGAATTTTTGCATGTATATCTATCAGAGATACTGCAGTATGGTTTTCTTTTCTGGTGTGTCCAAAATTTTCTTGCTTTGATATTAGGATAATGCTGGCCCCATTGAATGAATTTGGGATGGTTTCCTCCTTTTTGATTTCTTGGAAGAGTTTGTAAAGAATTGGTGTTAATCCTTCTTTCAATGTTCAGTAACGTTAATGAGTGAAATCATCTGGTCCTGGTTTTTCCTTTGTTGGAAGATTTTTGATTACCGATTGAATCACCTTACTAGTAATTGGCCTATTTGGACTTTCTATTCTTCTTGATGAAGTCTGGTAAATTGTATGTTTCTAAAAATTTTTCCATTTCTTCTAGGTTACGCAGTTTATTGGAGTATAGCTGTTTATAGTAGCCTCTTCTAATCTTTTGTATTTCTGTGGTGTCATTTGTCATGATCCTACTCAATTTCATTTATAATTTTGTTGATCTGTATCCTTTTTTTCTTCAGTTAATCTAGGTAAAGATTAATCAATTTTGTTGCCTTTGTAAAAGAACCAACTATAAGGTCGGTTAATCTTTTCTATTTTTTTCCTATTCTCTGGTTCTACTCTAATCTTTATTTCCCTCCTTCTGCTAACTTTTAACTCAGTTTATTCTTTTTCTAGTTCCTTAAAGAGTAGATTGTTTATTTATGAACTTTCTTGTTTAATATAGTTGTTTATTGCTATAAATCTCTCTTTTGCTTTTGTTGCATCCTATAAATTTTAAGAGTTTTATGAGCTTTTCCATTTTTGCTGTCTCGACACACTTTTATAATTTTTCCTTTAATTTCTTCTTTGATCCATTGGTTGTTCATCACAGCGCTTAATTTTCATGTGTTCATGAATTTTCCAGTTCCCTCCTGTTATTTTTAGTTTCATACTATTGTGGTCAAAATAGATACTTCGTATAATTTCAGTCATTTTGAATTTGCTGACTTGTCCTGTGGCCTAACAAATGATTTGTCCTAGAAAATGTTTCATGTGCTTTTTAGAATTTGAATTATGCTTTGGTTAGATAGAATATTCTGTATGTATCTGTCTGTATGTATCCATTTAGCCTGTTGTGTTGTTCAAATCCCTTATTTATTTGAATGTCTGGATGATCTATATATTGTAGAGAGTGGGAAATTAAAGTTCCCAATTATTGTATTACTGTTTAGATCTCCTTTTTGTTCCATTCATTTTTGCTTTATATATTTAGGCACTCCAGTGTTGGACACAAAATTTACAATTGTTAAATCGTCTTGATATATTGACTCCATCATAATATAATGACCCTGTTTCTTTTTACCATTTTAAGCCTATTATGTCTAAGTATAGCTACCCATGTTTTAATTATCATTTTTAAAAATATATCTGTTTTATCCCTTTACTCTTGGTTTGCTTGTGTCTTTTAGGCTTATTTGAGTCTCTTAGAAGTAGAAAATTGTTGGATTTTGTTTTGTATCTACTTAGCCATTCTGTGTCTTTTGGAGAATTTAGTTCATTTATATTTGAAGTAATTATGGATAGTTAATTAAGTCCTTACTATTGCTATTTTTTCATTGTTTTCTTATTGTTGATCTTTTGTTCCTTATTTCTTATCCTACTGTTTTGTTTTTGTATATCTCCATATATTTTAGTATTAATATATTTTGGCTTCTTTATCATGTCCTTTTATATAATTGCTACAGGTTTTTTCTTTGTGGTTACTATGAGGCTTACATAAAATATTCTAAACATAATACTATTTTAAACTAATAACAGCTAAATTTAATAGAATTATTAATCTTTACACTTCTTTCCTTCATATTTTAATTTTAGTGTGTGTAACTAATAACAGATTATTATAGTTGTAGATATTTTTATATTTGATTTTTAACTTTGAAACTAGAAGTGTAAGTGAATTATATACCACTGTTATCATATTACAGAATCTAACTTGGGCTATATATTTATCATTACTAGTAACATTTATGTTACCTTAAGTTTTTATGATAATTAACAACCTTTTATTTCTACCCAAAGAACTCCCTTTAGCATATCCTGTAAGATGAGTCTAGTGGTAATGAGTTTTTTCAGGTTTTGTTTGTTTGGGAAAGTCTTTATCCTTTATTTCTGAAGGAAAGCTTAATCTGGTATCTTTTCCTGACATTTCTATCTTTTAATATTTTAGATATGTCATCCCATTCTCTCCTGGCCTAAAGTTTCTGTTAAGAAATCTGATTATCTTCTGGTGGTTCACTTACATATAACTTCTATTTTCTTTTGCTGCTCTTAAAAGTTTTCTTTGACTTTTGACAACACGATAATGTTGTGTGTTGGTGGAGCCTTATTCAGGATCAACTTATTTGGTGTCCTTTGCAGCTCTTGGGTATGGATGTCTCTTTCTCTCCCCATATTTGGAGAGTTCTCACCATATTGCTTTAAAGATATTTTGCACCCTTTTCTATTCCTCGTCTCCTTTTGGAATTTCCATAATGTGAACATGTTTCTTTTCACTGTGTCTCATAAGCAGTATAGACTTTCCTCACTCTATCTTTTTTTTTTTTGTCACTTGCTCCTCTGACTGGATATCAGATGTCCCATCTTCCAATTTGTTGACTTATTCTTTTGCATGGCTAAGGCTGCTTTTTGAAGCATTTTATTGAATTCTTCAGTTATGGTATTTTTCAGCTCTAGAATTTGTTATTTTTTTATTATTTTTTTAAAGTTTTAAAGGATTTTATTTATTCATTCATGAGAGACACAGGGAGAGAGGCAGAGGCAGGCTCCATGCAGGGAGCCCGATGTAGGACTCGATCCCGGGACTCCAGGATCACACCCTGGGCCGAAACCACTAAGTGGGCACTAAACCACTAAGCCACCCAGGGATCCCTAGAATTTGTTAATTTTTTATGCTAACGTCTTTGTTGAACTTTTCATTTTGTTCTTGTAACTGTTTTCCTAATTTTATTTAAGTGTGTGTTCTTAGAGCTCACTAAAATTATTTGAGAGTGATTTTGAATTTTTTAAAAAGATTTTATTTATTTATTCACGAGAGACACACAGAGAGAAGCAGAGACACAGGCAGAGGGAGAAGCAGGCCCCATGCAGGGAGCCCCACGTGGGACTTGATCCCCGGTCTTCAGGGTAACGCCCTGGGCCAAAGGTGGCGCTAAACTGCTAGCCACCGGGCTGCCCAGATTTTGAATTCTTGAATAATTCATAGATCTCTACTTCTCTAGGGTCAGTCATGGCTTTATTAGTTTCCTGCTGGTGTCATATTCACCTATTTTTTTTTTAACCTTTATTCCTCCTCATGTTGGAATCTGTGTATAAGAGTAATAGAGCTCCTCTTTCAGACATTGTAGGTTTATTTTGACAGAGATGGTTCATCACCAGTTAGCCCAGTTTGTATTTTTGGACATGCCTACTGGTAATGTCATTGAGCAGGTTGGGCCTACTTTAGGATCTATTTTTAGGTGATGCAACTGTTCAAAGTGAGGGGTAGGAGGGGGTGTAGAACTGGCTTAAGTACTGCTGGATAGCACTTCTGGCTTGATTCTCTGCCCATCTGAAGCAGTAGGACTGGTTCCACAGTTCCCTGGATTCTCTCATTAGGTTTACTAGATGATCAGGACTAGGTACCATACAGAGGGGTAGTTGGAGCTATGAATTAACTTCCCTTCCCTGGCCAGGCAGCATGATGGGTCCCAGGGCCTGCACAGCTCATTGTTTGAGGACCTAATTTAGGCAAGAGTGTGCACTGGATATACTAGTCAGGTGAAGCCAACAGTTTTGTTCTGCAGACAAGAGAAGCTTTGGGGTATCTCTTTTCCAGTTCCAACGTAAGCAGGGATACGGCTATACAGCTTCCCCTGTGATCTGGTAAGGCTTTCTGGTTGGGCAGGCTGAAGGCTTTATTCCAGTGAGTGAGGCTACAAATTAGTTTTCCTGCCTGAGTGCAACAGAAACAGCTCCGTCAGGAAGGCTTATTATGTGTGGTCTTGACTCAAGCTGACCTGTACCCCACATTCCCTGGAAGAACAGGGCCACAATTAAAAAGTAATCCTATAGATGTGTTCTAAGATCTTAGTCAGTTTTACTGAGGCTTTCAGTTCTATGATATAGCCTGCTGCTGATCAAGAGCATTGAATTATACCTTGATGTTGTTGCAATTTAAACCTGGATTCAGAAAGAGCTAACCGATTCTGACTATAACATCCAAGTTAATTAGAGCTTGTTTAGTAGTTGCAAACTGTTAGGCAGTTAACCAAACTAGAGAAGACAACAAGGGTACCTAAAGCTGTGAGAAACGGAACTTGTCCTGACTGATCTCATTACCTATTAAGAACATGTTATCCAAACTAGCACCCAAAGTAATCAAATGCAAGATATACACTAATAAAGTACATGTTCTGATTTGAGAAAAGGAAAAGAACAGATAATTTTCTGTCCACAAGTTATGCCTGACAACAGGTCAACAGATTTTCAATGTTCAAGGAGCGTGTGTGTGGTGTGTGTGTGGTGGCGGCAAGGAGATGGACCCTGAGTGACAGAGTCTGATTTGTAGTAATGGAAAAACCCCCATGACTGTCTTCACTGTGACAGTAAACATAAGTCATCAGCTAGTTCTCTGGCTATCAGATTATCTAACAAAAAACACAGGTGTCACTTCTTGTTTGCAGCATATCAAATATTTTATCATATTTTTATCATATGGGACATGGATGCAGCTACATTTAAACATTAGCATTGTTTATGTCACATAACAATATTCAAATACCTGACAGAAAAATAAGCTGGCTTATCATAAATATGTTTGGTCACATATTTCTCAGTTTTTAAAATAACAGTATTATGAAAACAAGATAATTTTAATAAATCTGGGGTAAACCCCCTCCCAATGTAGGCTCACTGTCATTGAAAAACTTAAGGGTTTGTTAAAAACTATGTGTCTGTTTTCCTTTCAACTAAGCCTATCTTCAAAAGAATGTATTAAATATTCTTGACAGGCTTAAAAATATGCTTGTGATTTATATATTTTAGTAACATTCTTTATGAAACAACTAAAGTTTTTTTTAATAAAGTCAAGGATCCAAAATGAAATCATACATGAATGGAGAATGAAAGAGAAATGCTTTTATAAAAGAATCAATCCTGAAAGTCTTAAGACTTCTGTGCCTAGCTGCGTAACCTTGGATAATTTCTCCATTTTATGTAGATAGACCTGGTGTTCTTATATGTAAAATGAAAACGATAGCAGCCTTTGTCTTATGGAAGTATTTCAAGGAAAAAATAACTCATATGAAGCTCTTAGCATTGTGTCTGACATATAATAAATATGTAAAAGGTAATCAATTTTGCTGCATTACAGGAGAGTGAGGTACTTCTTGAGAAGATTACGTTCAGTAAGAGTTATTGTTGGATGTGTCAAGTGGGAAGTAGTAGATAAAATCTTGTAGAAATTGTTGCATTCTGTTTTTTAGAGTTTCAAACAGTTGATAGTGGTCACACAATAAGTCTAAGGGTTTGGATTATGTGTTTGATAAATTATAATAAACTAATTTCTGGAAGTTAAATTGGCAAAATAATTTTTATCAGGCACTTTTAATCAGATACAGCTTAGAGAAATAAAGTGTGTCAATACTTATACAATGCAGTATTCATTCATGAAAAAGAATACTCACATGCTACAAAATGGATGAGCCTTGAAAATATTATGGTTAGTGAAAGATGTCAAACACAAAAGGCCACATATTGTAGCATTCTACTTAAATACTCAGAAGAGGCAAATCTCATAGATACCAAAAGTAAACTAGTGACTACCAGGAGCTGGATAGGGGATGAATGAAAAATGATTGTTCTTGGGTATCAGGTTTCTTTTTTGGGTGATGAAAATATTCTGGAATTGGATAATGGTGATATTGGAAATTTTGGTAAAATATTTTATCTGAATTAAACCTTAGTTGTATGAAAAATAAAGGCAAAAAATTCATAAAAACACAAAATAGCATATCAAAATCTATTACTGGGTGTCTGTCAGTTAAGTGGCTGACTCTTGATTTTTGGCTCAAGTCATGATCTCAGGGTCCTGGGATCTAGCCCTGCACTGGGCTTGGGGCTCAGTGGGGAGTCTGCCTCAGGATATTCTCTCTCCCTCTGCCCCTCCACCTGCTTGCTGCTCTCTCTCGCTCCCTAAAATAAATAAATGAGATATATACATATATATATTTATATAAATAAATAAGATATGTCTGTTATACATTTATATAAATATATATCTGAAGAAAAACTGAGTAACCAGCTATATTTTAAGTTATTTGCTTGTTGCTTGTATCTTTCCATTTGCAATAACACTGATGGAGCTAGAGAGTATAATTCTAAGAGAAATAAGTCAGAGAAAAACAAGTATCATATAATTTCACTCATATGTGGAATTGAAGAAACAAATGAGCAAAGTGGGTGGGGGAAGAGAGGGAGGCAAACCCAAGAAACAGACTCTTCACTTTAGAGAACAACTGATGGTTATCAGGGGAGGTGAACAGGGGTAGGGGGTTGGAGAAGTGGAGGTGGTGTTGGGTAAAATAATTGATGAGGATGAAGAAGTGCACTTGTGATAAGTGCACTTGTGATAAGCACCAGGTGATGTTGGAATTGTTGAATCACTATATCATATTCTTGAAATTAAAATTACACTTTATGTTAACTAACTAGAATATAAATAAAAAATTTAAAAATTATATTTTTCGCCTTTACCTTTTTTTAAGACTTTATTTATTTATTTATGGGAGACACACAGAGAGAAGCAGAGACATAGGCAGAGGGAGAAGCAGGCTCCCTACGGGAAGCCTGATGCAGGACTCGATCCCAGGACCCTGGGATCATGACCTGAGCCAAAGGCAGACGCTTAACCATTGAGCCACCCAGATGCCCCTGCTTTTATATATTGTTAGCTTCATGGACTTACATGTCCAATTCCTTCCCCAAGTCTGTCAGCTATTCTTTAAACTCTGCCTTCTTTCTGTGGTGTACCAATTATTCTTATATTTGCCTTTCTGATAAAATCTGATAGCTCTTGTGGGATTCCCTTTTTTTTTTTTTTTTTTTTTAATCTCAATTCTCTTTCTAAATCAATTATTTCTAGATCCTCATTCTCCAAGTCACTTATTCTTTCATCTCTTCTGCCCTGGTACCAGTGCTCGCTGATACATTCTTCATCTCATTCATGGAAATCTTCAGCTCTAGAATTTGGTTCTTTTTTGTAATTTCAGTATCTGGTCAAGAACTCCTGTTAATTTCATTCCTGAGTTCATTGAATTGCCTTTCTGAGTTATCTTGTGGCTTACTGAATTTATTCGAATTATTTATCAGATGGCAATATCACATGCCTTTGAGTTTAAATTGTTGAGGAATCACCATTTTCTCTTTGTGATACGTTTCCTTGATTTTATAGTGTTTGATGATAAGGGCTTCTGCTTTCACGTTCAACTAGCCGACCTAAGGGTTTGTTTACTTTGATTCTTTCAGTTCAGCAAGCCGGACTCTAGAAAGCTTTCTTTCGTGTTCCAGAAGGTGGTGCTATAGTTCCAGCTTTCAGTTTCTTTTACTGGAGATGATCCTGACAACTGCACTTGAGAGTGGGCACAAGAACGTGGCAGCAGAGTGGGGGAGGTGTGGGTTTAGCACTGGGGTTTGGGGTGTGCCCACAGATCATGTAGGGGGGATCCTTGTTTGGGGAGACTCTTCCTGCTGAGGTCCACTTCCTGCTGGGATACCAAAGCAGACCATAGGAAACATATTCCTTCAATATCCTTTGCTAGTCTTGGCTGACTCTTCCCCTTCCTTCTCTCCTGGCCAAGTCAGAGGTCCCTCCCGAGAAATCAAGATACTGCTGGAGAAAAAGAAATTCCTCCAGATGCAATCCATACAGTGAGGCTGTCACTCACCACTTTAACTTTCCACTTCCTCTGCCACGGCCACAAACCTAGTTAATTGTAATGTCTTTCTTGGGAGGAGGGGTCACCTTAGAAAGTTCTTCCCACTCTTCTGCCTCCAAACTTCTCTATCCCCCCATAGGCTCCCCTATCAGTAGTCTATACCTCCACAAATTTTCTCTCCCTCCCATAGGTGTCCAGACAATTTGCGATGTAGAGAATCCCCTTTTCCCCTAGTTGTGGCAATAGGGGGTGGGGCAGTCTCATCAGGTCCCTTCTATCCACAGCCCTCTCCAAAGTCCTATCCACCCACTTTTGGATGCACAGATGTAATGTGCAGAGGCATTTTTGTTCAATTAGCTGTAAATCACAGGGGAAATAAAAAAGGAATGACTCACATTGCTATGATGCTGATGTTACTCCTCTACATTTTCTATCTTGACTTCAGTGTATTGGTTGGTATCCGAAAGTGAACAACTAAGGCTTTTTTTGTTTATTTTGCTTTGGATCTCTGTGGAACATTAAGTTTAATATGCTCCTCACTTTTATGGCATTTTTTAAAAATAATTTGTAATAGGGGCCACTCTCTGTTTATTGTGATGTTATATCTTACAAAATCAAATTGTAATTTTATTGGCATTTCTCTCATTACTGATTAGTTTGAATGAATTTTAATTTACCAACTCTTAGATGTAAAATTCCTATTTATAACCATCACTCATTTTAAAAATGATTTGGGTCACTTTCACATTTCTTGCATTTTCAAAACATATACTGAACATGGTGGATGGTATGTTGTAGATATTCTGAATTCCGTTAACGTATTTTGGACAGAGTGATTTTTATAAAATAGTGATTTTTATACTATTTGCTGTTCTACTTTAGTTTATGCAGTAATGAATTTAGACCTTTATTAGGAGACATTCCTAATATTTTTATTTTGCTTTTAGCATAGGCATAAATTAAATCCACCTGTAATGAATATAAAACTAAATGAACACCATATAAGCACATATGGAAGCTAGTGATGTTTCTTATTTAAGGGACTGAAGGAGGCTTAACAGTAAATTAATGGCTTTTAAATCAACGAATCTATGACAAAGTACTAAAATGGAGCAAATAGTCTTTTCATTAAATGATGCTGAACAACTTAACATTTAAATACAAAAATATCGGGATCCCTGGGTGGCGCAGCGGTTTGGTGCCTGCCTTTGGCCCAGGGCGCGATCCTGGAGATCCGGGATCGAGTCCCATGTCGGGCTCCCGGTGCATGGAGCCTGCTTCTCCCTCTGCCTGTGTCTCCGCCTCTCTCTCTCTCTCTCTGTGACTATCATAAATAAGTAAAAATTAAAAAAAAATAAAATGTTTAAAAAAATAAAAATAAAAAAATAAATACAAAAATATCTAAACACAACTGTTATACCCTTTGCCAAAACTAAAATGCATCACAGATCTACAAGTAGGATGTACAACTATTAGACTCCTAGAAGATAACAGAGGAGAAAACCTAAATCACATTGGGTATGGTGATAACTTTTAGATACACACCAAAGTCATGATCCATGAAAGAAAATATTGACAAGCTGGACTCATTAAAATTAAAAACTTATACCATTTGAAAGACAATGTCAGAATAAGAGGATAAGCCATGGTTTGTGAAAATATTTGCAAAAGACACATTTTATAAATGACTGTTACCCAAAATATGCAAAGAAATCTTGGCAATAAGAAAACAGACAACCTGATTAAAACATGGGCCAAAGACCTTAACAGACACTTTACCGAAGATCTGTAGATGGCAAATAATCATGGGAAAATATATTACTTGCCACATGGCATCAGGAAATGCAAATTAAAGCCAATGAGATACTTCTACACACCAATTACCATGGCCAAATGCTGGAGAAGTTGGAAAGTAACAGGAACACTCATTCACTGCTAGTGGGCTTATACAATCCTGTAGCCCCTTTGCAAGACAGTTTGCCAGTTTCTCACAAAACTAAACATATTCATTTTTTCTTTTTAAAAATTTTAGTATTTTTATTTAAATTCAATTTGCTAACACATAGTTTAACACCCAGTGCTCATCTCATCATGTGCTCTCCTTAGTGTCCATCATGCAGTTACCTCATCTCCGGCCCCCCACCCCAACTTCCCCTTCTGCAACCCTTTGTTTGCTTCCCAGAATTAGGAATTTCTCATGGTTTGTCTTCCTTTCTATTTTTTCCCCACTCAGTTTCCATCCTTTCCCTTATAGTCCCTTTCACTATTTCCTATATTCCACATATAAGTGGAATCATATTATAATTGTCTTTCTCTGATTGACTTATTTAGCTCAGCATAATACCCTCCTGTTCCATCCATGTTGAAGTAAATGGTAAGCATTCATCCTTTCTGATGGCTGAGTAATATTCCATTGTATATATACATACCAATTCTTTATCTATTCATCTGTCAAAGGACATCATGGCTCTTCCAGAGTTTGGCTATTGTAGACATTGCTGCTATGAACATTAGGGTACAGGTGTCCCATGGTTTCACCACATCTGTATCTCTGGGGTAAATACCCAGTAGTGCAATTGCTGGGTCATAGGGTAGCTCTATTTTTATCTTCTTGAGGAACCTCCACACTGTTTTTCTAGAGTGGCTGCCCCAGCTTGCATTCCCACCAACAGTGTAAGAGCGTTCCCCTTTCTCTACATCTACATGAAATAAATCTATCTTCCATTTAGTTTTGCTGTGAAAATAAAAAGTCTTTAATTTTTTCCTGTTTTATTGAGATATAATTTACATAAAGCATTGTATAAGCTTAAGGCATAAAGCAAAATGATTTAACTTACATTTATTATAAAATTATTACCACAATAAGTTTAGTTAGCTTTCATCATCTTATACAAAAAAATGCAAAATAGAAAATACCAAAAAATGTTGTGTGATAAGAACTCAGGATTTAATCTTAATTTTTATCTGTGTGTGTATAAAAAATTATATATATGTAATTTATATATATAAACATGTAATATATATTTATTTATATATTATATATAATTTTTACATATATTAGTTACAGATCAGTGTTGATATAGTCATCATGTTGTTCATTACATTCCTAGTACTTATTCATCTTATAATTAGAAGGTTGAACATTTTGACCACTTTTATCCAATTCCCTCAGCCTCTACCCCTAGTAACCAAACATCTGACATCTTTTTTCTGAGTATTTTTTCTTTTTTTCCTTAAGATCCCAAATATAAGTGAGATTATACAGTATTTGCCTCTCACTGTCTGACTTCACTTAGCATAATGTCCTCAAGACCCATCCGTGTTGTCACAAATGGCAGGACTTCCTTCTTTTTCATGGCTGAATGATATTCTAAGATGTGTAAATATATATATATATATATACATATATATATCTCACCTTCTTTATCCATTCATCTCTTAATGAACACACTTAGGTGGTTTCCATATCTTCACTATTGTAAATAATGCTGCTATGAACATATAGATACAGATATCTTTTTTACATAGTATTTCAACATTCTTGGGATAAATCCCAAGAAGTGAAATTGCTGGATCATATGGTAGATCTATTTTTTAATTGAGCCTGCATACTGTTCTACATAGTAGCTATTCCAATTTACATATCCAGCAACAATGCACAAAGGTTTCTTTTTTCTAGGTGTTTAACAGCATTTGTTGTTTCTGGTCTTTTTGATAACAAACATTCTAATAGGTGTGATGTCCCATTGTGGTTTTGATTTGGATTTCTATTGTTATTAGTAATGTTGAACACCTTTTCAGGTTCCTACTAGCCATTTGTAGATCATTTTTGGAAAATGTTAAATTAGATCCTTTGCCCATGTTTTAATTAAATAACGATAATAATAATTATTATTGTTCTTGAGGTATGAGTTCTTTGTATATTTTTTATCTTAACCCCTTATCAGATACATAGTTTGCAAATATTTTCTCCCGTTATGTATATTGCCTTTCATTTTGTTGTTTCCTCTGCCATGTAGAGCTTTTTAGTCCGATGTAGTTCTACTTGTTTTATATTTTTTTGTTCATGCTTTAGGTGTCATACCTAAGAAATCACTGCCAAGACTCATGTCAAGGAGTTTTTTCCTATGTCCCCCCCCCCCACCCAGGGAGTTTATGGTTTCTAGGAATTATATGGTTTATGGTTTTCTACACTTAGGTTCAAATCCATTTCAAGTTTATGAGTAGTGTAACATAGAGGTCTAGTTTTATTTTTTTACATGTGAATATCCAATTTCTAGTTTTCTAGAAACATTTCTGCTAGTTTTTTTAGTACTGTTTATTAAATATATGGTCTTTTCTCCATTGAGCATTTTTGGTTCCCTTGTTGAATATGAGTTGATTTGATAATATAGATGGGTTAATTCTGGTGGTCTCAGTTCTGTCCCATTGGTCTTTGTGTCTATTTTATGTAGTATTACACTGTTGTGATTACTACTGCTTTATAAAATAGCTTGAAATCAGGAATGTGATGTCTCCTGCTTTGTTCTTTCCTAGGATTCCTTTCTGTTCAGAGTCTTTTGTGGTTCCATACAAATTGTGGTAGTGGCTCTTCTACTTCTGTAAAAATTGCAATTGAAATCTTAATGGATATTGAATCTATAGATGGCTTTGGGTAGTATGGATAGTTTAACAATACTAATTATTCCAATCCTAATGAATATGGGCTATCTTTCCAGTTTATTTGTGTCTTTGATTCCTTTTATCATTGTCTTATAGTTTTTAGAGTAGAGATTTTCACCTTCTTGGTTAAATTTATTCCTAAGTATTTTGATGTTATTGTAAATGGGACTGTTTACCTTTTAATTTGTTGTCAGTAACAATAGTAGCATTAGTACAGAAATGCTACTGATTTTTCTATATTAATTTTGTATCTGCAAGTTAACAAGTTTTTTAATTAGATCTAACAGTTTTTTTTGATGGAGTCTTCCGGATTTTCTAGATATGAAACTACATGATCTGCAAATAGAATACAATATGAAATAGAGATAATTTTTATTTATTTTAGTGACAAAGGAAAATGTTGCATGAGGTGAAGTCTAGGAAATACTTGGTATAAGCTTCCAAGTGTCCCCTCCCAGTAGATTTGCATGAAGATGTCCTTACTTCTCCTAGCAGTGATATATGAACATTCTCAGCTTGCCTGTGCCTTAGTGTCCAGGGTTTTGTTGGGAGTGAGTCATGTAAGCATGCAGTGCCTATATGACTTCAGCTACTTGCATTCCAATCTAACCTCACAGAAAGAAACCGTTTGTTCACCATAAATCACATTTTAGGATAAACTTGTCAATTAGTACAGTATGGTCTCAGAATGACAAAAACAAAAACTCTTATCAGGAAAAATAAAATGTTCCAAGGGCTCAAAGTTTATGTCTTAGAAACTGATGAAGCCATCTCTGGAATGAGCAGGGTTTAAGTAAACAACGCCTGGTGAGTTATTCCTTTTCTGCCAGAAACCCTAGCAAATTATATATTTCCATATGCCACTGTCACTCATTTTTAAAAAATGGGAGCACTAACTATATTTTATACATAAAATTATATTTCAGTAATGAGCTAGTTCATGTAATAGAGTTTGCATGATACCGCAACATCGTGAAAATGCCAATAGCCATTAGATGGTATTATTAGTATTACTATAGCTATTATTATTACAACTGGTTTTTATGAAGTGTTCAGTGGCATCACATAAACCCCTAATGGATCCTCCTTTATTCAAAATTATTTGTGAGAAATATAGTAGTAATTAACTATGAGTACTTATAAGAAAATTGTGCTTGTATATCTGAACAACTCTAGTATACACATTGCTGTCAATGTCCTCACCTCATGAGTGAAATTAAATCCAAAATATTGAGATACATACTTAGTACATACATTTAGGCATCAAAAATATGTACAGTGTTTAACAAAAATTATCCTATAATATTTTTGCTTCTAAAAATAAGTCAGTTTTGTGTAGTAAATTTCAAACTGTAATAATGGAGCATCTTTAACATATGTGTTATGTTTTAAAAAATTAAGTCACACAAAAAAGCCTAATTTTAGAAAGAAAAAAATATTGTATTTTGTGGTAATTAGCTTATTAATACACTCAAGTCTAGAAGCATTTGGCAATACAGACACGTGTAAATGAATATGAGGTCATCTCATTTGATAATTCTAGTATATTTCCTAGAATATATCAAAATTGACTTTTTAAGGTTCACTTTTTATTGTAACCAAATCAACTGATGAGAGCTCACAAAGTGCCCTCTTTTCCTTTTCTCTAATATGAAAAATAGTCTGTGATAGGGATTGTGTTCTGAGAGTCCGCCTGTTTTGTAAAGCAATTGAGCTATGATTTCTCAATTGGTGAGCTGACATTTCACATTAATTCAAACACATTGTCTGAATCTGATTTTAGGATGTTGTCAAGTTCTATCAAACATATTCTAACTCATTTGCTACTTTAAGCTAAATCTTATATTGCTTTTAGAATTTCTGTGCTGAGAAAAAATTCAGAACTGCTCACAATCATATTATTCAAAAGCTTTATTATAAACATTTAAGAATACATTTAATTCAGACACAGATTTTAACACAATATGATGCCCTAAAACTCTGTCTTCATTAAAAAATAGTAAGTTTGTTTATGTTTTATAAGTCAGACTTATAACATTATCTATATTTCAGAGTATCAAAAAGTATCCAACCAAAATGCCATATGCTTGGCTATCTTTTTGAGACATAGGTAACACATAATTGCATTAAAAAATGAAACAATTATGCAATTAAGAAAAATTCACTCACATTCACATTGCACAGCAGTACATTTCCCAATGTCCCTTTCACATTGAGTTCTATTTCAGCATCATTATAACTGACAGATAGTGTTAAACAAGGCAGTACTTGCTTTCAGGAATACATTATACATTACTAATCCATTATTTACAACCTCCAAAGGCAAAATGACTCTTCTAAAGGCATATAGAGTTTATCAAAGCTTTAGCTACTGAGGCTGCTAAAAGAAGTTAGGCAGAACATAAGTTTAATGCTATTATAAACTTAAATTATAACTTGCCTTTCTAAATTGGAAGAATCTTCTTTGAGCTCATGATTTTAAATTTAAGCTAAATGTTACCCTTTGAAATTTAATTAATCAACTTAGGGAACAATGGCCACTAGTAAAAATTAAGAATCTGTAGTTATATATCTAGCTCAGAGGTATTCTCACTCTTAGTTTTTTTCCATATTATCTTCAAGAAGTCAAACGCTGAAAGTGGTTTATATTTGTTACTGTATGTTGGTGAATTGACCACATCCCAACAGGCAGTGTATTAATCAGGGACACAGATTATCTGGCTTATTAATGGTAGGTATTTTTAAAATTTTCTCACCTTTGAGAAAGGAGCAATGTATGAAGGTTCAACATTCTCAATGAGACATACATAGTGAAAAATTTGAAAATAGGCATATATTTTTAAATTAACTTTTAATTTTGTTTTACTCAATATAGTAGGGTGTGTGTGTGTTGTATGTGTGTAATTTCACAAGGGTGTAAAATGGCTTTTCAAAAAATATTATCAAAAATATATATGCATTATTAGCAAGGTGAGTATTTCAGGCTTTTAGTACTTCATAATATAAACACCAAAATAAGTTTCATAAGGATAAAAAGAACAGGGAAGGAAGGGGGAGAGATAAAATCCAAAATAGGCTTTGTGCCCAGTGCGGAACCTGAAGGAGATATCGATCTCACAACCCTGAGATTGTGACCCAAGCTGAAATCAAGAGACGCTTAACCAGTTGAGCCACACAGGCACCCCTGTTATTTTTTTTTTTAAGATTTATTTATTATGATAGACACACACACACAGAGAGAGAGAGAGGCAGAGACACAGGCAGAGGGAGAAGCAGGCGCCATGCCGGGAGCCGACGTGGAACTCGATCTCGGGACTCCAGGATCACGCCCTGGGCCAAAGGCAGGTGCCAAACCGCTGATCCACCCAGGGATCCCCATCCCTGTTCCTTTTTTAATGCCAGTTTCTTCCCATATATAATTTAAACAAAAGGATATTCTGATGGGTTAATTACACTGAAGGAAACAGGCTGAAGGTAAAGATTTAGAACACTGAGTATAAAAAAGTAAAGTAATTAAAACAATTTTGTTTCAGATTTTAAATTTAATAACTTGCACATATATTTGAAATTAGGCAGTGACTAAAAGTACTTCACACTTTAATGTACTCACAATTATTCCAACTATACAACTATCAATGAAAAGTTGTTATTGCTACTTTTTAAGAATATGCAAAGTTTATTATGTTTAAATATACACACAATTTCAACAGTGTCCCAATGTCCCAAGACAGATTGTAGAAATGGAACCTCAACTGTATCTTAAAAGGTCAAAAACAAAATTCAGTACATTTTTAAGACTGATATCTATACAGGAAAGAGTTTCTTATTAAGTATCTCCTTACCCTAAGCTCAGCTGTTGACAAATTTTGTATACAATATAAGATGATAGCTGAATTATCCAGCATGAACTGTTTCCAAAAAGTTATTTAAATAAAAAATACCGTATTTTTAATGCAATCCCTATCAAAATACCATGGACTTTCTTCAGAGAGTTAGAACAAATTATTTTAAGATTTGTGTGGAATCAGAAAAGACCCCGAATAGCCAGGGGAATTTTAAAAAAGAAAACCATAGCTGGGGGCATCACAATGCCAGATTTCAGGTTGTACTACAAAGCTGTGGTCATCAAGACAGTGTGGTACTGGCACAGAAACAGACACATAGATCAGTGGAACAAAATAGAGAACCCAGAAGTGGACCCTGAACTTTATGGTCAACTAATATTCGATAAAGGAGGAAAGACTATCCACTGGAAGAAAGTCTCTTCAATAAATGGTGCTGGGAAAATTGGACATCCACATGCAGAAGAATGAAACTGGACCATTCTCTTACACCAGACACAAAGATAAACTCAAAATGGATGAAAGATCTAAATGTGAGACAAGATTCCATCAAAATCCTAGAGAAGAACACAGGCAACACCCTTTTTGAACTCGGCCACAGTAACTTCTTGCAAGATACATCCACAAAGGCAAAGAAACAAAAGCAAAAATGAACTATTGGGACTTCATCAAGATAAGAAGCTTTTGCACAGCAAAGGATACAGTCAACAAAACTCAAAGACAACCTACAGAATGGGAGAAGATATTTGCAAATGACATATCAGATAAAGGGCTAGTTTCCAAGATCTATAAAGAACTTATTAAACTCAACACCAAAGAAACAAACAATCCAATCATGAAATGGGCAAAAGACATGAAGAGAAATCTCACAGAGGAAGACATAGACATGGCCAACAGGCACATGAGAAAATGCTCTGCATCACTTGCCATCAGGGAAATACAAATCAAAACCACAATGAGATCCCACCTCACACCAGTGAGAATGGGGAGAATTAACAAGGCAGGAAACCACAAATGTTGGAGAGGATGCGGAGAAAAGGGAACCCTCTTGCACTGTTGGTGGGAATGTGAACTGGTGCAGCCACTCTGGAAAACTGTGTGGAGGTTCCTCAAGGAGTTAAAAATATACCTGCCCTACGACCCAGCAATTGCTCTGTTGGGGATTTACCCCAACGATACAGATGCAATGAAACGCCGGGACACCTGCACCCCGATGTTTCTAGCAGCAATGGCCACAATAGCCAAACTGTGGAAGGAGCCTCGGTGTCCAACGAAAGATGAATGGATAAAGAAGATGTGGTCTATGTATACAATGGAATGTTCCTAAGCCATTAGAAATGACAAATACCCACCATTTGCTTCAACGTGGATGGAACTGGAGGGTATTATGCTGAGTGAAGTAAGTCAGTCGGAGAAGGACAAACAGTGTATGTTCTCATTCATTTGGGGAATATAAATAATAGTGAAAGGGAATATAAGGGAAGGGAGAAGAAATGTGTGGGGAATATCAGAAAGGGAGACAGAACATAAAGACTCCTAACTCTGGGAAACGAACTAGGGGTGGTGGAAGGGGAGGAGAGTAGGGGATGGGGGTGACTGGGTGACGGGCACTGAGAGGGGCACTTGACGGGATGAGCACTGGGTGTTATTCTGCATGTTGGTAAATTGAACACCAATAAAAAATAAATATTATAAAATAAAATACTAGTTATCAATTTAAAAAATACCGTATTATAAGAGACTTATAAATACAATATTATAAAAAATATATGCTGAGCAGTAATAATATATCTACTGTTACTAAAAACTACTGGAGGGGATCCCTGGGTGGCTCAGCGGTTTAGCGCCTGCCTTTGGCCCAAGGTGCGATCCTGGAGTCCCGGGATCAAGTCCTGCATCGGGCTCTCGGCTTGGAGCCTGTTTCTCCCTCTTCCTGTGTCTCTGCCTCTTTCTCTCTCTCTCTCTCTCTATGTCTATCATCAATCAATCAATCAATAAATAAATAAATCTTTATAAAAAAAATAAAAACTACTGGAATTTTTTTTTTAATTCTTGCATTTCTGCAGTGTTTTGCTTTCCAAAGACTTCTCAAAAGTACCATCTTATTGGAATTATCACTACACAGCAAGGTGGTATGGAAATGATTATCTGTTAAAAATGAAAACTCAAGAAATGTTACTCATGTAACATTTGAAATTACAAGAGAAAAAAATAACATAATTCTCAAATCAGACTTGTTGATTTTTTAATTATTCCTCGCTCCTTGGTGGGAGACCAGGATAGAAGTTTATTTCCTGTCTATCCATCCAGTATTCTTTTTGAAGATATAGGATTCATGGGGTCTAAAAATAAATATACACCTCTAAAGTGTTGATGTTTTGACTAGAGCTCTGCAATGTTCAAAAAGATTGGGTCCACTTAAGGATTAAAAAATAGGACTATAATATCAATATCATTGGCACTATACAGATTTGAGCTACAGTCTCTCTATGCAATGTCACTGACATGTTGGAATGCCAGTCAAAACTGACACAGAAAAATGACCCTGGAACTTAAAAGAAGCCTCACACAGTGACATCAGATCACTATTTTCTGGAGTCATGGTTATAAAACAGTAGAGAGCCACTGGGTCTTAATACATGATATAAAAATTCTCCTCAATAAAGTATATATTACTGGCTTCAATGTACACTTGAGCTGCACTTTGAAAACTCTAACTTGGGGATCCCTGGGTGGCGCAGCGGTATAGCGCCTGCCTTTGGCTCAGGGCCGATCCTGGAGACCCGGGATCGAATCCCACATTGGGCTCCCGGTGCATGGAGTCTGCCTGTGTCTCTGCCTCTCTCTCTCTCTCTTTCTCTCTCTCTGTGACTATCGTAAATAAATAAAAATTTTAAAAAAATTAAAATATTGAAAACTCTAACTTGAGGACCTGAAATGAAACTGTATCCTGTTGCTGCAGCTTGTTTCTGATGTATAAATACTTCCTGGTAATCATGCTAACCAAAAAAGTTAGCAGCACTATAGCCAAAATACTGATTCCAACACAGAGATCCTTAGTGCTGACCATTCATGGATTTTGTGCCAGAGATGCTTGAGTTTGATTGTTTTGCCAAAGGCCCTTTGAAGTCTCTGTCCTCCTGCCATTCCTATCTGTTGAACAAAAGTGCAATGCTGAGCTGATGGATTTCTTCTTGTTTCCTGCAGTATCTTGGGCAGCGTTTTCTGCTGGCTCTGTTGGGGAAGGTGATATAGCTACCAGTTTGTGATTTTTCTGTCGGTGCTGGCATTACAGGAGCAGAGGTAGATACCCTAGGTGGTGCTTGAGCACTGATGTTTCCAACTGGTCTAATCTCTAATGGTAGGATGTGTTTCAGATGATAAACTAGCCCTTGTGCTCAACATGGCAATGATTCAAGCCACTATCTGCCTTGATGTTATTCTCTGTGTGTCTCAGACACATTCCCTTTGCCTTATAATACCTATGCTTCTGAAAAATGGGATCATGGTATCAGTAGGTTAGGAGGGATTTTTCTCAGCTTTTTATTTACTATCTGTGATCTGTGTAAAAAAATCAATTTTTAAAAATTACCATATATGATTTTTTGTTTCACAATTAAAATGATAGTCTGTGGTGACTGTCAAGTTACACACAAATCCTGGTTTCATCATAAATCAGTTATGTGGTTTTATTTACTTTCCTCTTGAAACTTCATACATTAACAGTGGATAATAATGTCATTTTCTCAATAGAGTTGTGAGAACACAGTATATAGAACAGTGAAAAACTAGAGCGTAAGGTATAAATTATAATTATAAATATAATCGTAAATTATAACATGTTTATAATGCTACATTTAGAACAAAAAATATTACCATTATTAGTAGTAATCGTCTGCTATACTTGCACGTTTATCTTACATCCTCATTTATCTAGCATGACACACTGTTTCTTACATTTAATTTAATTTAATTTTCATCAAATATCATTTGTATATATCTAGGAGAATTTGAAAAGCATTAAACTCTTTTATACAAAAAGACTTAAATGAGTCATTAAATAATATTGTTATCACTGTAATTTCATAGGCAAAGTAATTTAGTGATTTGTTCTATAAAATTTTACCAAACTTTAATAAGAAATTCCTTAGACAAAAACCAATATTTGATTGGGAAATCATGAGTTAGATATTTAAGATTAAGGTTATTTCATATTTCCTGATTCAGAGCTAACTAGAAATACAGACATATCAAATTACCATCACTACTTTTGAATATGTGATTGGAAAGTGGTATATGAAGTAACCTACATGAAAAAGTTAAATTTAAACACAGGGTAATATAACTTCCCAGGATGTGTATTCTGTTCTATAAAGGATATTATTGTTTTCATGTATCTTTTACTTATAGATTATTTCTTTTGACATATATGAATTATAAGATGTTCATGATCTTTTCATTTTCCTATGTAAAAATGCTTTCAGCTCCTGAAAATATTGGAAAATACACAGTTCTGAGGCTCTAAGTGAAAACATTTATAATTTTTCATTTTCATCCATTTGGAAATCATTTAATTCTTAGATAAAATTAAACTTCCTAAGTTTTACTAAAAATATTATTTTAAAATTAATTTAAAAACAGCAAGAAAAGATTGACACAAACTGCTGCTGGGGAAGCTGTCTACCCATCAACAGAACTAACAATTCCATCTTATGTTTGAAAAGAAAATTTGCTGCATAGAAGTGATTGCATTTGAAATTATTGGTATATTTGAATGCAACTACCAAACCATGAAAAATGAAGCTTCCATTTGCTGTAAAAATAAATTAGGAGGCAATGCTTTGCTAAAAAAAGCCATGTGAACACCACAGTTCATAAGTATTCATGGTACTATTAACAGATTTCTTTGCTTATACTGTGAGCTGCCTTATGATATGGTATTAAGTATAGCTTTGTATCTACAGTGAGCATAAGCAGCTTGTGCTAGGATTTAATATAAATGAAGCCAGATTAGATATCATATGGAAAAGTATAAAATAATCTTAACTAATTTTTTTCTGATAAAATCATGCTTCCCATTGCACTTGTAGAGCTATTGAAAGTATTATTTAACATCACCATTTTCCTGTTAATATTGTCGTAAATCCCAAAAATATAAAACAGTGTAGAAAGTAAGACATTCTGTTGAGAAAATTTTTTGCGCCTATATTAAACATTAGTGCCCATCACAGCAAATGTTCTGTTTAATTCCCATCACCTATTTCACCCAACTTCCCAGCTTCCCATCCCTCTGGTAACCATCAGTTTATTCTCCATAGTTAAGAATCTTTTTTTCTAACAAGATAGTATATGAGATACAGGAAATTCACATGAAGTAATTAGGCTATGAGACAAAATACACAACCTAGAAGAGAAAGGTCTGGTGTAATTAAGAACTGTAAGTATGGGACAAAAAGCCAGATGAACAAAATAGAAAATAACTTCAAAGAAGATGCAAAGAAATGTGATTTCAGGTGAAATAATATTCCAAGAATACTTCAAAAATTTAAGAAACAACCTAAAAGTCTTGCTATCATGAAATTAAATTGATATTTTTCTTTTCCTATCCTTTTCAACAAAGCCTCTTTTGATATAAAAAGAGGTTTCAAAAATTTATAAAGTAAAAGATGCTTCTGAATTTGTTACAAATCTGTTGTGATTCTAACTATAAAATTTATGCTTTTCTTTTTTGAAATACGTTGACTATTGTATCTAAAATTTTAAGTAGAAACATCTGGAAAACTATTATAAGGAAGTACATATAACTTAGAAAAAAAACTTGCGTCTTTAAAATCATTTTAAAATACTTAAAATAATTTTTTGAGGAAATAATATTTTCAGAGCTGTAAAGAAACTATAACTGAACCCTGGCCCTATAACTGAACTTTCAAATTATACATATGAAAAATCTCAAGTGGAGAAAACAAATATTTTGCCCCACCGTGTCTGATGTACTTAGCAATGGAATTAGATTTAGAATCCACACAATCTAGCTCAAAGTCTAGAATATTTATATTGCATTTTATTCTTCAACCAATAAGATTTTAAGTTTTAATAAAAGTATTAACACACACTCATCAGTTGGAAATGTAATTAGCAGTGTATTTCTTGTACTACAGTAAATATTTAATATGCTATAACTCATTTCACTTGCTATCATACTTCTTAATGTTTCTTAATGATGCACTGATTTTATCAAAATCCCAAAAATGGTTAAATGTAAGTATACCAAGCTCAGTTTAATTTAATAATACGATATTAAAATATTTAAAATTAAAAAGAACTTTAATTCTATTTTCCTTTCTTTATAAGTATTACTTCATCACCACCAACAAAACCCCACAGGCATTCACAGTGGCCCACTGTGTTATATGA
Source organism: Canis aureus (assembly GCF_053574225.1). NCBI lineage: Eukaryota > Metazoa > Chordata > Mammalia > Carnivora > Canidae > Canis > Canis aureus. Next base: position 36,561,594 of record NC_135643.1, read on the forward strand.
TGAAGTGAAAATGTCTAATATAGGTACTTGTTTTTTATTTTAGATTTTTTTTTAGATTTTTTTTTTAGATTTTTTTTTTTAGATTTTTACTTATTTATTCATGAGAGACACAGAGAGAGAGGCAGGCTCCTCACAGGGATCCTGATTCAGGACTAGATCCCAGGACCCCAGGATAATGCCCCAAGCCAAAGGCTGATGCTCAACCATTGGACCACCCAGGTACCCCTATCTTATTCTTCTTATATATGTGTTTGTATATGCTTTATAATATAGCAGGTGAATATATTTCCATATTATATAAACTCAGTTATTTACTTATTCTTACATCCAGTAATTATTTATGAATGTGCAAGCACTCTTCTGTAGACTTAGGATCTATTAGTGAAAAAAACTTCAATCTCTGTGCTCAACATCCTGGAAAGGCAGAAAGTAAAAATAGTGTAATAAATAATACAGTATATAATAAATATAAAATCATTTGTTACATAACAAACTATATAGTGATAAATGTTATGGAAAAATTAGGATAAATAGCATCGAGTGAGTTGAGGAGAGCATAAAATCCAAGGTGATTGGGTTGGCATCATTAAGAATGTGGTTTTTGAGTAAAAAGGTCAAGGAGGTGAAGTTAGAGAAAAGGTTTTATGGAGGAAGAATATTCCAGGTGGAGGCAACAGAGAACAAAGATTATATGGCAGGATAGATAATGCCTGGTGTGTTCTAGACTTAGCAGAATTAGTGTTGCTATAGTAGAGGGTATCTGGAAGAAAGAAAGGAGATAATGCTAGAGATGGCTTACAGGTGGGTAATATTCAACCACATGGATTTAGTCTTTGTCCTGAGGGAAACAGGAAACCACTGGGGAATTTGGAACAGCAATGTGGAATGATTTGCATTTTGTAAGAATAATTCTTGTTATGAGTATGAAGAATAGAGTGGAATTTGAAATACCAGTTAAAAAGCTCTCAACATGATCCATACGGCATAGACTAAGATATTGCAGTTGAGGTGATTTAATTTTGAACCCTGAAAACAATTCATGTATGTGTTGGGAGAAAGAGAGGTATGTAGAATGGTTTGAAGTTTTGCAACTGAGTAACTAGAAGGTGAAGTTATCATTGGTTATGAAGGGGAAAAACTACAGATGGAGTGAGGTTGAGGTCAGGATGGTGTAATATAAGCTTTAGACATGTTAATTTTGAGATGTTAATTGTACCTCCCAGTTTCTATGCTGAACATGTTTTGTGTTATAAAATTTCATAAATCAGGAGATAGGCGAGGACTTGGAAATAGAAGTTTGAAATCAAGACATAGATGATATTTAAATCTAAGAGACAGGACAAAATCCCCAGAGGAAAGGATGAAGAAAGAGAAGCAAGAAAAAATGAGTACTGAATCCTAGAATTTTCCGATTGTAATAGGTTGAAGAGAAACTGAAAAGGTGAGGCAGAATAGTGTGGTGGGCTAGAAGTAAAGTGGGGAACAAGTATAAAATGAGTGGAGTATTTTATGTACATATAATGGTCTTTGAGGAACTGGACAGGAACAGTTTTGCTGACACTATGTGGATAAAGCTGGATTAGACAAGAAAATGTAAAAAGAGGTATTGCAGACATCAGGTGGAGCCAGTTCTTCCAAGAATTTTTAATGAAGAGGGGACAAAGAAAAGGGATGGTGTGTAGAAGATAAATTAAATCAGGTAAATGTTATTGAAAAGTAGAACCAACATGTCTTTATATATTAATGGAAATGATTCAGTAAAGAGGAAAATACATGATGTAGAAAAGTAACAGAAGATTTGTAAGAATGATGATCTTCAGTAAAAGAAAAAAGAATGAATTTCAATATGTATGTAGATAGATAGATAGATAGATAGATAGATAGATAGATAGATAGATATAATATTATACATATGTTTTTGATAGGACCTGGTGGAGATAGGAACATGAACAATTAACATAGTGAATCTGGAAGCAGAAAATAAAATTATGGACACTAGTAAGTTGTCATTGAGTGCTGAGAACATGTGGAGTTCCCTTCTAATTATGTATTAACAAAGTTGTAAATTAAGAAGATGCACAAAGAAAGGGTGGAAGTTTGAAGAGACAGAAGGTGTGAAATAATTGTCAAGAAGGGAAGAGTAGCAAAGGAAACAAATTGCTCAACAGCAGTACAAAATTAATATTCACACATTTAAAGTTTAACTTGCATCCTTGATCCTCTTTCTTCAGGATTGTTCCCTCAAAAGTGTTCAGTGATGCCACATATTTGGCACTTATTAACCTCAATAATCTATAATTTGCTTTCTCTATGTTAAGTACCTATCTTAGCATCTGTCACTTTAGTTGATTTTTAACATAAAGATCTTCCTTCCTTTCTTTATAGAGACAATCTCTAAACTAATTATTTCCTGTCAATGCTATTTAAGATACAATTATAGGCTAATACAAGCTCACCCAAATTCTACCTCTTAACTGATTGACACATTTCAGACAATGCCTAGTGACAGTAATTTTATATTTCATAAAAATGAAATTATTTTTAGATTTGAAAAGTTTAAAATGTATCAGCCAAATAATTCTAGAGGTAATTTATGTATTGTTTATAATAGTATCTTGAAATAGCCTAAATTTATGCTGGTGGTTTTATTATTTTAATTTTTACTGGAAATTTCCATCATCCAAGCTATCAAAAGTGTTAGAATCATTTCTGCCATGACCTTGTCTTTCCTCCATACAGTGCCACCTCAAGCTATGTATACATATTTTCTTTGCTAATTAAATACAGAATTTAATTAATTAATTTCATCACAGAAATATAGTTATAATTTAAGTACAAAAATTCCAATTCCAAATCTTACTAGTGCTAACAAAAACTATGTTTGAAGACTATTATCGGTTATTCTGTATTAAGAAATATATCTGACAATCTTCATTTCAGTTACTAAAGTAACTAAAGAAAATGAGGCTGTTCAGTCATAATCTTTAGAAGCAATAGTTTTTTATATTTGAAATATTGACTAATATCAGTTACTAGTAGGCAAAAAATTCTAATACCTTTCTGATGAGTTTTAGTCAATAAGTACATTTTAATCAGTTAACTAAAACATTTTTATTACAAGATACTTTGTCTTATAAAGTGAATTTAATAAGATATCCAAAGTTGTTATTTACTAAAACTAATTCTGAACTTTTTCTTAAATGTTATTTAAAAATACTGACATATAGGAAAGAATCATGCCCATGGATGCTGTTATTTTAAGATCTATAGAGAATACATGGAATCTATAATATGAATGTACGCAATTAAAAGTTAAATATCTGATCACATAATAAAATGCATTACTAATATAGTACCTAGGAAATTGACCTTCTTTTTTAAATTTTATATATTCATGAGACAGAGAGGCAGAGATGTAGGCATAGGGAGTAGTTGCCTGAATATTGTTTAAGAACATATTTATTCTTACTTTTTGCAGCTTAAAAAAATGTAGCAAGTTTTACTTTGAATTTTCTTAGAGAAAGAAATGAAAGAATTCGTAGTATCTTTAGGATCAATTTTGCAGTCATTAACTCCTTTAAAAATCATATTAGTTTAACACACTTTTGTGATAAAATCACTCAACAAACCAGAATAGAAGGAATGTGCCACAACATAATAGTCCATAGAAGAAAAACCTAGAGCTAATATTATACTTACTGATGAGACTGAAAGCTTTTCCTTTAAGATCAGGTACAAGACAAGGATGTCCACTTTCATCATTTCTATTCAAGATAATATTAGAAGTTCTCACCAGACCAATTAAGCAAGAAAAAGAAAACTCAACTCAATTGGAAAAGAAAAAAAATATATTTATCTCTGTTTGCAGATGACATGATCTTACATGTAGAAAATATTAGATTCAGAAAAACAAAAAAACCCACCTCCTAGAACTACTAAATGAATCCAGCAAAGCTAAACATTGAAACCTACATAATATAGCTGGAAAAAGCTAAAGATACACAAATTAATGGAAAAACATCCTCTTTTCATGAATTAAAGACAATACGGTCAAGATGTCAATATTTGTAAAGGAATCCACAAAGTCAATGCAATTCCTATCAAAATCCTGTTTAGTGTATAAACTACTTCATAATTCTGCTTCCTCAGAATCCATTTTGTTTGATAAGTGGCTAGCTGAACCGACACTAGCCCATCTCCCAAATGCATGCCCTAGAAAATAGCCCAATGATAACTTAAGTATGGGCAACAAAACAAGAAAGCTTAAGTTCCTGATATAACTCCCTCAACATTTCTGGTGATACTATCCCCTGCCTCCCCACTCCTTTCTCCCTATCCTCAACATTTCTGGTGATACTCTCCCCTGCTTCTCCACTCCTTTCTCCCTATGTGCCTCTTAAAAGAAGACCCCCATCTGAGTTTACCAACCTCCCATTATTTGATTTGAATTGCCCAATCCAGCTTTACTCCAGGAAACCCTAGAAACACTCCTCCTTTGAATGCTAATAAAACCATATTCCCCAGGTCTTGCCCCTACATTCAGCCTTTACCTTCCCATATGGCCCCTCAAGACATACTGTGTACTTCTTCCACGACCTATGAGTAATAAACTTCTCTATTTTACTTTCCTTTGTGGTCTTTGTTGAATTGTGCTTACTATCTGACACCTTACCTGGGGCTCTACCTAAAGTATGTTAATTTAAGAAAGTCATTACAAATCTAAATGATATTTCTTTGCAGAAATAGAAATCCATTCTAAACTTCATGTAGACTCTTAAGAGACCTCAAATAGCCAAATCAGTCTTGACAAAGAACAAAGTTGGAAGTCTTAACACTTCCTGACTTCAAAATGTACATTATTTTGATTTCTATATTGTTTTAGTATTACTGACATAAACCTAGACATATATACCACTAGAATGAAATGGAGAGCTGAGAAATAAACCCTCATATATACGGGAGAATGATTTTTGACATGGATTTCAAGCCTATTCAATGATGAAAGGAAAATGTTTTCAACAAATGGATGTGGGAAAAACTGGATGTCCACAGGCAAAGAAATGAACTCTTAAAACACTTTTAAAAAAATAACTGAAATGCATTGAAGACAAATGCAAGAACTAAAATTATAGAACTCTTAGAATAAAACAGGAAAAGCTTTATAGCATTTAGTTTAGCTATCATTTCTAAGAAATCATTCCCAAAGTATGGGCAACAAAACAAAAAAAAAATTGTACCACATTAAAATTTAAAACTTTTGTGAATCAAAGGACACAATCAATAGAACGAAAGGGCAGCCCACAGAATAGAAGGAAATATTTGCAAATTATATATCTGATAAAGGGTTGCTATCAAAAAGATATAAAGAACTCCAATAACTCCATAACAATCCTATTAAAAAGTGAGCAAGGGATTTTATTGTTGGTTTGAATTGACCAATCTAGTCTTAGCCTGGGAACCTGAGAAACACTCCCCCAGGAACAGTAATAAATTTGATATGGATAAGATATTTTGTGCCTTGTGTCTTTTCTATATTATTTAAATTCAAACATCTGTGTTTAATGATAGGATACAACCAAAGTTGTATAGTTAAAATTGGAGTCCTCAATGGAAATAATAGAATTACTATGCATCACGAAACTAAGATTCAACTCTTGACACTCAATATAATTACAAGAGTTATCACCTCATATGATCCCTTATTATTATTTTTAAAAATTTGATTCCATTGATAATAACTAACATTTATTGAGGTTTGTACTCTTTATCAGGCACTATATATATTCACTTAAACTTCACAACAGCCACAGGAGGTAGATATTACTATTATCAGTTGCAGATATGAAAATTGAATTTTATATATAACTTGTCCTAGAAATGAGTGGAGCTGAAATTTGAATTCAGTCAATGTACTTCCTGAATTGTAATTACTGTCTTACCGTTAGCCTGGGGATATTCTCTGATGTGTCCTCTTCTACTTACCTGTAAGCGTTTGCTCAGTAAGAGGTTTTATTAAACATTTTATAGATAATATACATCTTGCATATATTTTTATATAACTATTTTTGTACTAGTGATAAAAAGCAGTATGTTTGTAGATAGCACCTGTTCACCAGTATGAACTTGTATTTAGAAATTATCTGATGCTGAATCTTTTGGCTTTTGACTCAGAGACTTTTGACACAGCTCTCTTTGATGCCCCGGAATCTGGTTTCATCCAGCACATTCTGCCTCCACCATGCCACCTAAATTCTACCTCAAAGAGTTGAAAGTTCTATACCTGAGGTGTGTGGGGCCAGAACTTGGTGCATATCTGCACTGGTGCTGAGGATTGGCCTCCTGGACCTGTCTCCAAAAAGATTGGTGATGATACTACCAAAGTATTTGGTGATTGGAAGGGTCTGAGGATTACAGTGAAATTGACCATTCAGAACAGACAGATTCAGATTGAAGGGGTACCTTCTGCTTCTGCCCTGATTATCAAAGCCCTCAAGAAATTACCAAGAGACAAAAAGCAGAGAAACATTAAGCACAATGGAAATATCACTTTTGATGATATTTTCACATTACCCAACAGATGCGTCACCAATCTTTAGACAGAGGGCTCTCTAGAAGCTTTAAAGAGATCCTGGGGACTACTGGATCTGAGGGCTGCAATATTGATGGCAGCCACCGTCATGACACCGTAGACATCGAGAGTGGTGCAATAGAATGCCCAGCTAGTTAAGAACTACAAACAAAAATATTTAATAAAGGATCATTTGACAGTAACAAAATTTGATATTATCCCACATTTTAAAAATTCTCCAATGATTAAAATGTTTTATAAAGAACTATTATCAACATATATTGCAATCTGGGATCACAATAAAATGAAATTTTATTTGTAAATGCCAACTTTAACCAGCTTATTAGTGTTATTATTTTAATAAAGATTGAATTTTTATGATCAACGTAGAATTATTTAATCCCCAACAAAATTAGTTCATTCTGGTGTATTCTACAGATAGTCAAAAATTCTGTAGATCTAAGACCAACATTTCAGATATTATCTTGTCTATTATTTTGAAGGTAACTAAAATATGCTTAAAGTGAGTAGTATATCAAAACATTTTATGTTAGAAATAATGTATATACTTGGGCCACCTTGGTGCCTTGGTTGCTTGAATGTCTGACTCTTGGTTTCAGCTCAGATCATGATCTCAGGGTCATGGTATTAAGCCCTGGGTCAGGCTTGCTTGAAATTCTCCCCCCTACCTCCTACTCACTCCCCTAGGTTTGTATACACACACACTCTCTCTAAAACAAATGAAATCTTTAAGAAATAATGTATATACCAATTTATTCCTTAATTGGGGAAAATAATTCATAGTATTTTTCTAGTTTATAAATATTCTGCTCTAGAAGTCTGGAATTCTAATTCAAAAACAATACAAGCAAGAATTATAATCTATAGAATCTGTTATTCATTGATTCATTGTGACAGATTGGATAAAATACATGGGATACAACATTTATAAAAATTGAAATTCCATTCTGTCTCTGATCTTAGTGACAATTAGACAAACATGCTAACATAATTTGTACTGCTCATAAGAGCACAGTGCTTTATATATCAGATTTTGCATTTATATTTTTACCATGAGTCTCCCATCTTAGTATAAAAAGAAATATAATGATTAATGGTATAAACCATCGGACTTCCAACTGAGATAAGCCAGTGTCTAGGAGTAACACAAACACATAAAGGTAACTGAGCAAAGAATTTTGCAAAAATCGACTTTCATATACATTGCATTCTGCTACAACACGTGTTCCTAAAACAACCTAGCAGTGACTAGAAAAAGGGAAAATTATGTGCATTAAAATGGACATATGTTGGAGTATGAACTATTTTCTGCAATAAAGACAGCCAGAATGTCATAAATAGAATTCTAATATTCAACAAGAAAGGAATAAAAGCATGGATACTGCCCAGGGCGGAATGCTACTGGTTTTACTTTTTATTGTTGTTTTAGTGATAAAGTGCTTGCAAAGTATTGTTTCATAAAGTCATAAATACTGCTCCCTCCTTTATGCAGTTCTAGGTTCCTGGCAGCTTGTACCTCCCTAATGCTTACAGGTCCCATTGCAATCTGCATTATATCGAGGTCAGCAAGCCAGTATTTTCACTTTAATTTTCATTTTGGGGGTGTAATTTTACCATCCCTGTAGGAAGTCTAAAGCCATAAATGAGCTGCCTGCCTTTGGTGGCGAGTTTACGCCTCAGCGTCCCAAGGATTTTGTTTGTTGTTGTTGTATGTGTGTATTTAAATCTGTTACAGAATGATGCTAGTTTCAAGAGCACTGGTTCAACCCTATTACTCTAATAAACCCTGTGTATTTTAAGATTTTGCAGAATGCAAGGTTTTCATGGAATGCATTTATTCTACCGTAGCAAAAATCCCCGTGTATGTTGTCCCCAAATGGTCTGCACCTGAACGACGAGTTGGAACAGCAGCTTTGATATTTATTTCCCTTTTCCCATGTACTTTTACCCAGCCCCTGATCTCATTGCTTAAGGGAAAGTCATACCTCCCATCCATCTTGAATTCAATTCTGTTTTCCACTGACATTAAAACATATTTGAAACAGACTTACAGTCAAGCTGAAATACTGGTGTCAGGAACGGAACTAAACAATACCTAGTGAATGACATCGCAGGTTGTGGCAACGACAGAAGGTATGTTTTATAGATGGTTAAACCCACAGGTCCTCCTTCTTATAAGGCCAGTTAATAATTTTTTTCCTAGAGCCAACAAATGGACCTCACTGATGAAATCTCCCTGAGAAAATTGTCACTTAAACACTTGGTTAGAAATGGAAGTGAAGAAATTTCACTTTTGAGCAATCGTATTTCATTTTGTATTAGTGCCCAGGATGGGGTCAGGACAAGCAAAACTTAAGGTGAGAATCAACTAGTAAAAGGGCATTGACTACGCAATGAGGCAAAGAAAATTCTAAGGAATTAAAAGACAATAAAAATAGAGGAGAACCACTACCTTTAGGGCTGGTGGAGAGTTAAAAAGAAAGGACCAAACTCAAACCTCTCACTAAGCCTACAATTCTGACCCCACTGGGGAGTGAGAGGCTGGAGTCACTGGATGACAAAGTTTTGTAATGGGGTACAGGCAAAACCTTGGAAGAGTGGGCAAGCACTGGATCACCTTCTTGCTGTTGACAAAGCAGCTGCCTACAGGGATGCCAGAGACCTTGCTGCGAAACTGCCAGCTTGGTTGCTGCCAAATGTATCTGTATTAAGCAAAGACAGTCTGAGAAAACTGGAGGGGAGGAGAGTAGAAGACCATGCCGAAAATTACTCTAAAACACTGGCAGAAAAATGCTAGGCTGAATGAGAAAAGAAACTGTCCTGGTACAGCAGAGCACTGCCTACAGAAAAGGGCTAGGAAGCATATAATTTATGTAAAATATAGAGATTTTTTTTCTGTTTATGATATGAAAGGATTTTATTTAACTTAATGTTTTAGTTACATAATAATACATTTTAGCCTTTTAATCTCTGAAAATCCAGTACAGATACAACTCTAAATGTGTCTAGTTTTTAGTATCCATGGATGCATCATATACAAGGAATAGCACTGTTCCCTCCATAGCAATTTTTTTAAATAGTTTATTTATTTATTCACGAGAGAGAGAGACAGACAGAGGCAGAGACATAGGCGGAGGGAGAAGCAGGCTCCATGCAAGGAGCCTGACGTGGGACTTGATCTCGGGTCTCCAGGATCAACCCTGGGCTGAAGGCGGCGCTAAACCGTTGAGCCACCTGGGCTGCCCTATAGCAATTTTTTAAACTGCATTTTATATATATTTTTATATGTGCATGTGTTTGTGTTTACATATACTCATTTTAAAAGTTCTGAAACAATCTTGGGAAAAAATATATATATTAACCAAACTTTTCACTAATTATGATCATAACTAATTTATGAAAGATAATCTTTGCTGCTGTGTTTAGAAAATACCTAAATGTATAGTAGATATATACTACCTGATGGAATGTTAGATAATATAATCATTTGAAAAATTTTAGGTCTTCTTTAGTTTTTGTCAAAAGTGCAATTATCAAATTGGAAACTTTACATAATTTTTTCTCTGGTACATTAAATAATTTTAGTCTGAAAATTATGCTGAAGTGAAAACCTCTTTAGTATAGTTAAAAATGGTTTAACACCGAAGTACTTGAGTTAATTCCTAAAACTTTAAATTGCTTTTGTAATTATATATTTTTCAATTTTTCATTGTTCTTTAAAGATTCCCACTTTTCTGATGTTGGGACTATCACTACTGTTCTATTGTCTTTATAATTCTTCCTAACATCATGATGCAGTCTGAATTTTTGAAGAATATCCTCAAATTGAGATTATTCACCACAAAATGCATATGCTACTTTGTGATCTGCATTTCTGCATGATTAAAGCTTATCATGTTTTCTCTAAAATGTAAGGAAAGGCCTAGGAGTCAAAACAATCATGTTATGAACCTATTCTACCTAGTAACTGTGTGAATTAGGAGTTGATATAATCTATTTGTGCCTGATTTTTGTCACTTATAAATTGGGGAACCGTTTTTGATAGTGTCAGAATTAAATGACATAATCACTTTAAAGACTGGACTCAATAAATGATAGCTATTATTATCTATCCCCCAAACCATTCTTCATACTGTTATATTATATGAATATAAAACATATAGTTCAATTTATTAATTTAGCTAATATTTATTGAATGTCTATTATTCCAGGTATTGTACAGTGCACCATCCTGCATCTCTTTCACAGTCAAGTGGATCACTGGTCAGATGCTCTGTTGTGTGGGATTTCATGCTTATGGACTGGGCATTTCATAAATAAGCCCACAGATGATTGTGGGTGACCCTTTATGGACTAAGAATGCAAATCTAGATTCAGAATAGGTATCTGACCTTGTGAGAACAAAATACTGGATCTTCCATGACAGCAAATGCCCAATGTATTCAATGTTGCCAAGTGGATTTTTTGCCTATCCAAGTAGTAAGTAGTAGTGTTGTATCACTGTCTCAGCATTGAGCTTCATTGCAGACAGGTTGGATACTCAGAAGTATCTGTGGCTAGATTGAACTTCATAAGTGGAAATCTGTGCTTTCCAGGCCATATATAACCTTTATTTCTGCTACTTTGGCCACTCTGTTAACATGCTCATGTACTAGTTCTATTGTTGAATAATGGTAAAGACCAAGAAGATTTAAGACAGGCAAAATATTAATAGAAGGATATGGCAGTGATGGGTAAAAAATAGGAAGCAGGCATGTGGAGAATGAATCTTCAGAAGGCACTGCATATCTACTAACTGTGAAATTAGTAAGGTAGTAAAGGACAACTAGACAGGACATGTCTTATCCTGAAGTACACCTTTAAGAACATTTTGGCCAGGATAAAAGGGAGCCTTTTTGGTATGCTGAAAATGCCCCCCCCCGCCCAAATATCAGGCCCAATCCTGGAACCTATGGATGTTACATTATATGATAAAAGATACAATAAAATTAAGGATCTTGAACTGTAGATATTATCTTTAAAAAGCATGCAATCAGATGTGTCCTTATAAGACTGGTAGAGGGAGATTTAACACAGAGAAGACCACACAGAAAAGAAGGCAATGTGACCACAAAGACTGAGATTGATTGGAATGATGCAACCACTAGTGTCAAGATGCCAACAGTCACTAGAAGCTGGAAGAAGCAAAGAATGGATTCTTCTCTAGAGCATCCAGAGAAAACACTCCTTTGCAGACTCCTTGATTACAGCTCAGTGCCTCTGATTTCAAAATTCTGGCATCTAGAACTGGTTGAGAAAGAATTTCAGTTGTTTAGAGCCACATTTCTGGCCATCATTATAGGCAACGAATACAGTTCTCAAGCCAGAGTTGTACAGTAGAGGAGGTCCACATAATACAAGAATGAATCTGCATGCATATGATACCATGCTCAGTCATTGCCTGGAAGCACCCTGGGGGAAGTGTGGCTTGGCATGAATGCAGCATGGATCAAGGAAGGCAGCAAAGAACCTGCCAGTCAATTGCCCTTTCCAGAATAAGAAAAGAAAACGGCACATTTCTATCACAACCGAGTAAAAGGTAGACTTTACTTTTTTTTTTTTTAATTGAAGCATAGTGACGTACAACATTATATTGGTTTCAGGTGTATAATAAAATGATTTGATTTGACATTTATACACATTACAAAATGGCCACAACAAGTCTAGTTACCCTTTGTCATCACACGTAATTATTTTATCATTACTATAGTCCCTATGCTGGAATTTATTCCCTGTGGCTTATTTATTTTATAAATGAAATTATACCCTTTCTAATTCTCTTCACCTATAGCATCTACCTATGCAATTTCACACTCTCCGGCAACCATCAGTTTTGTTCTCTGCATATATAAGTCTGTTTCTGATTTGTTTGACTTGTTTTTTCGATTCCACATATGGGTGAAATCATATGCTATTTGTATTACTGGGTCTGACATATTTCACTTACCATAACACTCTCTAGGTCCATGTATGTTGTCACAAAGAGAATTTCCTTCATTTTTAAGTCTAATATTCTATCTTTGCGTAAAATATCCTTTATCCATTCATCTATTGATGGGCACAAGTTGCTTCCATATCTTGCCTTTTGTAAATAATGCTGTGATGAACAGAAGGGTGCATAAATCTTTTCAAATTAGCATTTTCTATTTCTTCAAACACCCAGAAATGGTATTAATAGATAGTATGATAGTTCTATTTTTAACCTTTAAAGGAACCTCTATAGGATTTTCCATAAGGTTATACCAGTTTACAGTCCCACCAGTAAATAGTGTATGAGTGTTCCCTTTTATCCACAGTCTCACCAATACTTGTTATTTGTTGTCTTTTTTGATTCCAGCCATTCTGGCAGGTAGAAGGTCTATTATTTTCCAGATAAACGTTACATATATGGAATTTGGCCATCTGCAAGGTAAAGCAACAAGCGCCAATCAGGGCAGCCCCAATGGCCCAGCAGTTTAGCAATGCCTGCAGCCTGGGGTGTGATCCTGGAGACCCTGGATGGAGTCCCATGTCGGGCTCCCTGGACAGAGGCTGCTTCTCCTTCTGCCTGTGTCTCTGCCTCTCTCTCTCTCTCTGTGTCTGTCATGAATAAATAAATAAAATCTTAAAAAAAAAACTATATAAAAAAGAGCCAATCAAAGGAAAAAGCACTGGTATACATAACACCTTCTCTGAGCATAAATAATATACAGAATATTAATAAATATATTGGATGCCCATTATATCAAAATAAAAGAAACCCTACAACTAAAAAAAATGGAAGAAGACATAATTAATAATGCTTGATGATAATACTTAATATAAAAAATATAGGTTGAGGGATGCCTGGCTGATTCAGTCAGTGGAGCATGAAACTCTTGATCTGGGCATCATGAATTCAAGTCCCACGTCAGGCATAGGGCTATTTAAAAAAATATATAGATTGAAGCTAAAGTGAGTGGAAACATATTTACAGAATGGCTAATATATAGCTATCTAAACATCCAATTTAAGAGTCAAAAAATTTAATGGAAGGAATAAAAGGAAAATATAAAAATAATGAATGAGAGAGCAAATATAAACTAGATGAAATATTTTGTCTTTTTAGCAAACAAAATAGCACAAGCATCTAGAAATACAAGTTAATAAAATATTAAGACAGGAAATGTTAAGAATAAGAAAACATAGCTGCCAATGCTGGCGAGCTTGATTAAAAATCTTATGGGTAACATTATGCTAATATATTTAAAAATTTACTTAAAATTAGTATCATCTTTTCAAAAAAAAAAAAATTAGTATCATCTTACAGAAAATACCACTTACCTAACCTGACTCTAGAAAAAAATAGAAAAAAAAGGTATAATACAGTGTGCCCAGGTTGAGTTTATGTAAGAAATAATTTCATTAATATGTCACTATAATTTAATATAATAAATAAAAGATAAAGACAGAGACAAAATTTTCTTTGTCAAAGAAGGTAAGTCTTTATCAGAAAGACAAAGGTGCCCACAAACTAATAAGTCCACTGGCTTAGAGATAATAGCCAATACAACAAAAAAGAAAAATAAATAAAACGTGTTAACACTGCAAAGAAAAAACAACTTTGACATTATTTTTGAATTATACTTAAGATCAAATGGAACTAACTTAACTTCCATTTATAAATGTAATTTCAAAGTAAATATATGAAAAGTAAAATTTTAGGTTAATTGTATTAATATCTTTGATAGTGAAATTCAAAGCACCTAGAGAGTGCAAAACCAATTTGTTTTTCCTGATTTTCATTGAGATTAGGAAGCTTAAAATTAAATTGCTGATTTCCATTTATTTTTTTTAGGTAGAAAACCTTAATCTAGCATTATTTTGATCCCACAAAATTTCTTAGGCCTCTACTTATGTTTTAAATTTTGTCTTATGCTATAGAATTTTAATTTTCAGTTCATTAAATATGAAATATTAATAGTGATTTTAATAGTTATGAGATTATATTAATATGTTTAATCAGAGGCAGAAGTTTGAAAATGTGAATTACACGTTTAAAAGAAGTAAAAATTTCAAGTGAGAACAACAGAAAATAAAAATCAGCAAAAAAGTGTATGTCCTGTACAAAAAATCTTCACAATGGAAGATGGAGTTTTGAAGTGACAATTGGATGTGCAATCTGCAAATGGCATATTATAAAGCTAACCATGTCAAATTATCTGTTGTGGTGAACTTACAAATCATCATGTTCTATTATATAATCTGGAAGAATCCTTGGTGTGTTCCCCTTATGGCTTCATTGTAGATATACATTTATACATTCCATATGTAATCTAATTCTTTATCAGGCCTTATTTATCCAAAGCTAGAAAAAATACAGCTTTTATAAGTCTAGTTGAGTTTGGCTGCTAAAGGCCAAATGCTAATTTTCCCCAAGCAATTATGAATTAATGTCAGAGGCTTGTCATGAACAGCAGGTGAGCAGGTGACTGAGCAGTTGTGACAAGCTTGTCAAACTAAACAATTGTGAAGAAATGTTAATAAGCTCTGCTTAACGTTGTTTTATAATGTATAAAAGAACTGTGACATGCCATTCATACAACACTGACAGAATGCTGGGTTTTGTTGTTGTTGTTACAAATGTGCTTACACAATGTCTCTTGAAGGTTAATAAGAGCATTTTCATTAACTGAGCTCTTAAAATTAGACAAAGAATATATCCCAAGGCTTATAATGCAAGAAATTTTAAAATAGTTGTTAAAATAGTTGTTAAAATGTTAAAATTTTAAAATAGTTGTTAAAAAAAGTTGTTAAAATTGGCACAAATGCCAATTTTTTTCACTGTTTTCTTAGGTAGAGATTTTAAGGGTGATCACAAAATGAATAATGATGATACATAACACAGTAACATTTAATTACATATGCTATTTTGTATAAAATAAATATTTCTTTACAAGACTAGTCCAGGCTCATATGTCATAAAAGGGTATTCAAATTCATCAATCTATTATGAAAAAAATGCTTTAGCAGCTTTAGAATAAATAGAATATGGTTATAAAGCATTAAAGTTATCCTTTTTTTAGAAAATGATATAACTGGAAGTCCATAAATGACATTCTCTTTGAAGTAATGTTCTTTAGCCAACACAGAAAGTCCCAATGTGGCAATAGAAATAACAAGCAAAAGTGAAAAAACGATAAGTGTGTTTACTATAGTATAGTATAAATATATGAAGAAATAAATATCTGACATATAGCTAGATAATATATCTGTTGCCATAAACTTTGCCCCCTTCCCAAATATTTTTTTTCTGGTAGCTACAAAATCCTGGAGTTAGCAAACTGGTTTATGAAAATACGAATACATACACTATGTTTCCTCTTCTAGAAAAAACATACATTTCTAAGTCCTTTTTAATATTCTCTTTCATCTCTTTAAAGATCTGCTAAATGTGTATGTACATGTATTACATAAGAATATTCTATATAATGTAGGTTTGATGGCATGTTACATAAAATTTCACCCTTATTGCATGATACAATACATGAAAACACCTTCACTAAATTCTGAATATATATTTCTTTTAACCAAATTATGGCTTGTTTACCTAAGAGCACTAACATGTAACATCCATTCATAGTATATGTGCACATAAATAATAAATATCACATTAATCCTCTAAATACAGCAATATCTGAATCTTAGAGAATGATTAGGATTTGATGGAAAAAGAAGCATACAAATGAATACTCAGGCTAACATGTCCACAGGGAAGGAAGATGAGGTAAAAATGTGTCATGATGCCCAGAAAGAAATCAAATTATTTAAAGACTGGAGATAATGGTCATAACAAATAGGCAAGTCAGGGCATCTGTGGGTTGCATTTTTGTGTTTTATGTAATGAACACAGAGAAAAAGGTTTTATCTTGAGTTCCCATGGATGCAAGGTAATGATCCAATTGTCATTAATGTTGATCTAATTTTTAAACATCAAAAGCAATTTATTTGAAGTCATAAGGGTTTGTATCTCCTCCACAATAGATGCTAAATCAACTTTTAAAAGTAATCCTTTGCATCTGTTTCTCTGTATTGTGGCAATCAAAATACATTTACTCACTAAAGAAAATATATTGGTAGTCTGATGCACCGTTCCTCCAGATAAAAATATTTAATGTTTTACACATATTTCAAAAATAATATGAAGAATTTCTATATAGGTCGTGAATGTCTCCCTTTTTTGATATCAAGCAATCTCATGGAAGCTGATAGGAATGTGCCACTGTGGTATGTAATGCTTTTCTCTGATTTTCTTAGGAAATGTAAACTCCAGCCCCTGCAGCATGAGGCCATCTTATTTAAAGAATAGTTTCTATATATTATTTTCTGGTTTTATTAATCCCTTCCTCTTCTTTCTTTGGTGTTCACTTTAGGGGTCACTCTTATATTAAGTGGTGGAATATTTTAATATTTTTTAAATTTTATTTATGAGAGACACAGAGAGAGGCAGAGACATAGGCAGAGGGAGAAGCAGGCTCTTTGTGGGGATCCTGATGAGGGACTAGATCCCAGAACCCCCAGGATCACGACCTGAGCCAAAGGCAGGTGCTCAGCACCTGAACCACCCAGCTGCCCCATAATTTAATATTTCTGAACAATACTGTCAGAAAATGTTTTGCTCAGTCACCAGCTATTAATGGTCAGTAAACCTTTGTGTTTTCTAGTCTGCTTTATATTTTCTTTGCATGGCTGACATATTTTGATAACAGTTATAGTTTCACAAAAAGAATGCAAGTTTTCCCTTTTTTGCAGCCTGTGGAAAAGTTTATGTAGCATGTAAAATACAGAGTTATGAAAAATTTATAGTTAATCTGCAATAAACTGTAGACCTGGCAATTTTGTTTACACAGATACACAAATATTCCTGGCCAGAATATTCACCAGTGCTTTTGAAAATACTGATTCCAAGGTCCCATCGTCCTTACTAGGTCAGAATCTCCAGGAGAAAATTTCCAAGTATTTCTGAGGATTCATGTGATTAGGATAATTTGGGAACTACTTGGGTAGGTATTTATCAGTATGAACTTTACATTTTTAATGTTAATAAATGCTAACATTTGTGTTTTCTTAGAGAATCAGTCACTTCTTTTAAATTTTCAAGTATTTAACATATAATTTTGTTTTCCATGGTTTGTTTAGTCTTCTCAGATTTGCAAATGTATCTCTTTTTTCATTTGGTACACTCATAAACTGCAGTATATTTATTTATTTTTTATTTTTATTTTTATTTATGATACAGAGAGAGAGAGAGAGAGAGAGAGGCAGAGACATAGGCAGAGGGAGAAGCAGGCTCCATGCCCCGGGAGCCCGACGTGGGATTCGATCCCGGGTCTCCAGGATCGTGCCCTGGGCCAAAGGCAGGTGCCAAACTGCTGCGCCACCCAGGGATCCCAACTGCAGTATATTTAAACTATGGGAGATAATTTTCAGTAGCGTTCTTTTTATAACTCAGTTTCGTTTACTACTATGTATAAGATCCTTCTTATAGTTTTCCAAAGATTTTATTCCTCCCATTTCCATGAATTAGATCCATGTTTCATTTTGTTTATTTTATATGCTGGATGCTTTTAATATTATTTATAGATCTCATAAGTTTCAGTAAGTTGATTTCTTATTTTAAAACATTATAGCTTTGTAATTTTTATTTTTCTTAATTTAAATTCAATTAGTTTCAGATATAGTTTTCAGTAATTCAGCAGTTGTGTATAACACCCAGTGCTCATCCCATCAATGTGTCCTCCTTAATTCCCATCATCCAGTTACCCCATTCCCCCCCACATGTCCTCTTCAGCAACCCTCAGTTTCTTTCCCAGAGTTATGAGTCTCTCATGGTTTGTCTTCCTCTGTTTTTTTCCCTTTCAGTTTTCCCTCCCTACCCGTATGGGCCCCTACACTATTTCTTATATTTCACATATAAGTGAAACCATATGATAATTCTCTTTCTCTAATTGATTTATTTCACTCAGAATAATATCCTCCAGTTTCATCCATGTCAATGTGAATGGTAGGTATTCATCCTTTCTGATGACTAATATTCCATTGCATATATATACTACATCTTCTTTATCTGTTCATCTGTTAAAGGACATCTGGCCTCATTCCACAGTTTGGGTATTGTAGACATTGCTGCTGTGAACATTGGGGTTCAGGTGCCCCTTCATTTCATTACATCTGTATCTTTGGGGTAAATACCCAGTAGTGCAATTGCTGGATCATAGGGTAGTTTTATTTTTAACTTCTTGAGGAACCTCCACACTGTTTCCCAGAGTGGCTGTACCCAGTTTGCATTCCCACCAACAGTGTAAGAGGATTCTCCTTTCTCCACATCCTCTCCAACATTTGTTGTTTCCTGTCTTGTTAATTTTAGCCATTTTAACTGGTGTAAAGTGGTATCTCTTTACAGTTTCGATTTGTATTTCCCTGATGCTGAGTGATGTTGAGCATCTTTTCATGTGTCTGTTGACCACTTGTATGTTTTCTCTGGAGAAATATCTGTTCATATTATTTTGTTTTAATATGAACTTAAATTGTTCATGCTCACCTAACAATTTTTAAATATTTAGGACTTGTTTATTTTAAATTTTATTAAAACATGGCTTAAAATACTTAAAAATTCTATTTGCAGGATTTATGCATCATGTGTCACTCAATTCATCATATATATATATGCATTCACAAATATATATGCACAAGCATGTGTGTATACATGCCATATTTATTTATTGCAAATATAAACTGCAATGAATACATTTTCTCATTTTGTTACTGCTATATATTTTATGAAAAAATTTTAGTTTATTTTGATGCTATTATATTATATATATATAATACTTTTTTAGAGTATTCTACATTGAACCAGTAAATTAAGATCCTCTCTTGTTTTATTCTACTTATTTTTTTATTTCAAAATTCAACTTTTTGACTTGTGGTTGTTTCCCAGCAATTAATTATCAAATGCGATCCTCTTAATGATTTTGTGTGCTTCAAAAATAGAGCTCATTTTGTCTGTGGAAAAATCTTTACTCACTATTCAGACTTTAGATACAAATCTCTTTCCAGTTGGCACAAAATCTACCTGGGAGTGTGTGTTAATATGCCTTTACTTATCTTTAACTGATGGAGTATAGTTGCTATAAAGCTGATTGTCTTTTATGTTGCCCCTTTTCTAGTCATACCAAAAGCTGTTACTTGCAAACATAATGAGTGTACTGTGTCTTCACTGAGAACCATATCCACTGCCACTTTGCCATGTGTATGTACATATATCTTCTTTTAGTGCCATATGTGCTGTCATTTTACAGTGGCAGATAGTTTCAACTTCTATAGCCAGCCCAAACATTCTGCTTGCATTATACCAAACCGGGAATATTGTAGTCTTTTTCCCCCCCTGAGTAACCAATCTAGTCTATAAAATTCATGTCTCTGCTCACTTACTCTAGATCAATAATGATCAGTACTCTCTTTCCTTAACTTAGACAAATTGCAGTGATCTTAGGACACTTTATATATGTAGTTTATATTTTACATGTTATTTTATTTTATTAGGTATATGGGATTTCATTTTCTCATTCTTGTTTGCAGTTTTGGAGTATTCAAATGATTGAGATTTCTTTATTGTACTTCTTTGAAATTGGAGTCTAGCACCCTTATTTGCAGGTTGGAATTCTGTAATTTTAAATACTGATTTAAAGAAGAGGAAAAGAAGAAAAAAGCTAGTTAGTGTCTGGTGTTGGATAAGAATTTGGGTTTACTAGATCCAATATTCAAATATATTTCCTAATGTGACACTATATTTTCTTAAAGATATACTTGTGACCCTTCCCAGTTTTGTAATAATCTATATATATATTCTGTTTATATCCATTAAATAGTTATGCACATCATGTTATTAGAGTAATACCATCAAAGCATTGCAGCCCATCATGAAATTACTAGGGGTAACTCAAAGTCAAAAAGTTTATCTTTCAAAAAAATATTCTGATAACTCTGATCAATGATTTTAATTTTTGAAATTGTAAAGATACTTTCACTCCCTGCATAGTGTCCATTTCCCATTTCAATAATGGTTTTTCGGTTTTCATTTTGTTATGTACTCTCTGGCCATACAACCCATGTCCCTCTTTTCACTTATTTATTTATCATTCATTCATCCATTCATTCACTCATTTATGAGACACACATGGAGAGAGAGGCAGAGAAACAGACAGAGGGAGAAGCAGGCTCCCATGCAGGGAGCATGATGTGAGACTCAATCCCGGGACTCAGGGATCACACCCTGAGCCAAAGGCTCAACCACTGAGCCACTCAAGCGTCCCTCCATGTCCCTCTTAATGCAGGTTTCTGCCCCATATCCAGAGACAGAACTTACTCTTAAGGATAAGACTTTTTTTCTTTGCTAGTGATTCATGAAAGGACTCAGGATTAAGAGAATTGGATGATGGCATCATACTCCACAAGGGACTATTTCAGATAATTATGTGCTCAATTCAGTCCAATTAAAAAGAAGTATTCTAGAGAGATTTCAGATTCTTCATGTATTTTCTGTTAAAGATTGTTGGTAAATACTGCAAGAGATAGCTCTTTCTCTGTATAATATCAATACCTGTATGAAGAACTGCAACCATTTTACTTCCAGACAAAACTGAAATTGCAAAGAAGCCAAGGACAGAATTGAGAGATTTGCAGAAAGAGGCTGAAGCCATAACTGACTGATCACCGGTAGGCCATCTCTCCAACACGTGGACTCTTTCAGTTAAATATATCAGTTTGCCCTCTATTGATGAACCAGGGTAGTTTTCTGTCATATGTAATCAAAACCACATTAACTTAAATGTGAATGCATGTTTATTAAAAGATAAGGTAAATTTAATATATTTGAAATAGTCTACATTTGCCTGAAAGTAATTCTGCATATATATTATCAGAGGCCCATTCTTCCAAAATCATTTCAAAATACATAAATAATTTGACCCATTGTTAGACTATAAGTGACATTAAAATGAAGCATATTATTGAAAATGTTTTCAGTCTTTCCCAAGGAAAATAGAATGTCTGAATCACTGAGATTTTTTTCTATTGAAGTATAGTTAATATACAATAATAGTTTTAGGTGTGATTCAACATTTATATACATTATAAAATCACAATAAATTTAACATCTGTAACTATACAAAGTCATTATGTTATTGACTATATTCCCTATGCTGTACTTTACATCCATTTATTATTAATTATTATTATTATTATCATTATTAATTTATTCTTTTAGAGAGTCAGAGTGAGTGGGGGGATGGGGAGGAGGGACAGAGGGAGAGGGAGAGAAGCAGGCTCTACGCCCAGAGTGGAGCCTGTTGTGGGGCTCAATCTCTTGACCCTGATATCATGACCTGAGATGAAATCAAGTCGGATGCTAAACTGACTGAGCCCCTACATTATTTATTTATAATTTATAACTGGAAATCTTTACCTTTTAATCCCCTTGGCCTATCTCATCCATTCTCCACTTTTGTGTCCTTTGGCAACCATGAGTATGTTCCTTGTATTTTCAAGTCATCTTTGGTTTTATTTTGCTTGTTCACTTGTGTTGATATTCTACATATAACTGAAATCATATTGTATCTGTTCTTTTTCTTATTTCACTTAGCATAATATGCTCTAAGTCTATCCATGTTGTCACATATGGCAAGATTTCATTTATTTTTATGGCTAAGTAATATTCCTGTGTCTTTGTGTGTCAGATCTTTTTAAATTCATCTGTTTGGACACTTGGGTTGCTTCTAACTCTCAATTGTAAGTAATACTTACAATGAACATGGTGGGGGGAATCTATTTGAATAGCACCCAGAAGCAGAATTGTTAGATCTTAATGATAGTTCTATTTTTAATCTTTTGAGCAACCTCCATAGTTTTTTCTCATAGTAGCTGCACCAATTTCCTTTCTCACCAACATTGCACAGGGGTTCTGTTTTATTCACATCCTTGTAAGCATTTGTTGTTTATTATTTGTGATATTAGCTATTACTAGGTTTATTTCTAGAATCTTTATTCCACTGGTCTATGTATCTGTTTTTGTGCTAATAAAAATGTGTTTTGTTTACTATGGCTCTGCAGTACAATTGGAAATGAGAGGGAGTGATACCTCCACCTTTGTTCTTTCTCAAGATTGCTTTGGCTATTCAGGGTCTTTTGTGACTCCGTACAAATTTTAGGGCTATTTGTTCTAATTCTGTGAAAAATGCTATTGGTGTTTTGATAAGTATTGTATTAAATCTGTAAATTACATTAAGAGGTCTGAACATTTTAATAATATTCATTCTTCAAATCCATGAGCGTGATATATCCTTCCATTCATTTGTTTCATATTCAATTTCTTTCATCAATATCTTGTACTTTTCAGGATACAGGTCTTACACATGCTCAGTTAATTGTATTCCTAGGTATTTTATTCTTTTTGATGTAAATGTAAATGGGATTGTCTCCTTTTTAAAAATAATATTCTTTTTTTAATATTTTTTATTTATTTATTGATGAGAGAGAGAGAGAGAGAGGCAGAGACACAGGCAGAGGGACAAGCAGGCTCCATGCAGGGAGCCCAGCATGGGACAGGATCCCGGGTCTCCTGGATCAGGCCCCGGGGCTGAAGGTGGCGCTAAACCGCTGGACCACTGGGGCTACCCCGGATTGTCTCCTTTTTAATGTATTCTTATTTTTTATTGAAGTATGATTAGCATATAGTGTTGTTCAGGTGTACAGTATAGTTATCTGACAGTTCTATGCATTACTCAGCTCTTAAAATAATAGGACTACTCACTGTCTGTCACCAGACATTCTAGAATGTTGTCAACTATATCACCTATGTTGCCTATTCATCTCCATTTTCTATTTATAACTGGAAGTTTCTACTTCTAATCTATTTTTTCTATTTCACCCATTCCACACTTTCTTCCCCTCTGGCAACAACCAGTTTTTTCTCTGTATTTAAGTGTCTGTTTTTTTTTTTTAATTTTATTTATTCACAAGAGACAGAGAGAGAGGCAGAGACATAGGCAGAGGGAGAAGCAGGCTCCCCACAAGGAGCCAGATGTGGGACTCAATCCCAGATCCCAGGATCACACCCTGAGCCAAAGGCAGACGCTCAACCGCTGAGCTACCCAGGCACCCCGTCTAATTATTTGTTTGTTTATTCCACATATAAGTAAAGCATATGGTATTTATCTTTGTCTGAATTACTTCACTTAGCATAATACCCTCTGGGTTCGTACATGTTTTCACAAGTGGCAAGATCTCATTCTTTTTTTATGACCGTAATATTCTATACACACATAACATACACATAGCACATCTTTATACACACACCTGTCAATGGACACACGGGATAGTTCTCTATTATATCCCTCCCTTTTTTTGTTTAGTTTTGCTATGACCTTGGTTCCCAAGGTCTCCTTCCCTCCTATACTTTTTGAATATGGGCTTCCCTCACAATTAACTATAGATGTACTGTTCAGCCAGACTTCAGGTCATTTTCAGAGTTAGTTGCTGAGATATAGATGTTATGTCTGTGAGCTCTGCATCCTCCTCCTATTCAATCTTCCTACCTCCTTGAGCAATAAAGTCTGGGGTTGTTTTCTTAATTTCTCTTTCTGCT
This sequence comes from Canis aureus, assembly GCF_053574225.1. Taxonomy (NCBI): domain Eukaryota; kingdom Metazoa; phylum Chordata; class Mammalia; order Carnivora; family Canidae; genus Canis; species Canis aureus. The sequence goes on from NC_135643.1 coordinate 36,585,884, forward strand.
AGTTTCTTATTAGTGTGCAGAAACACAACTAATTTTTGTTTATTAATTTTATATTCAACTTTACTGAATTCATTTTTTTTTTGTAATTGCTTTTGGTGTAATCATTGGGTTTTCTATATAGAGTATCGTGTAACCTGCAAACAGCAACTGTTTTATTTGTCCATTTGGATGACATTTATTTCTATTTCTTGTCTGATTGCAGTGTCTACATCTTTAGTACTATTTTCAGTAAAAGTAGCAGGGATGGGTGTCTTGATCTGGCTCCTGATCTTAGAAAAAACCTCTTAGCTTTTCACCATTGAATATAATGTTAGCTGTGGGCTTATTGTATATGACCTTTATTATGTTAATATATGTTTCTTCTATGCCTATTTCATTGAATATTTATTATAAATGAATGTTGAATTTCGTCAAATGCTTTTTCTGCATCTATTGGCATGATCATATTATTTTAATATATTCTATGAGTTGATTTGTAGATTTTAGCCATCTTTGCATCCCAAGGAGAAAAAAATCCCACTTGATTATAACATATGCTCCTTTTAATGTCTCGTTTTATTCACTTTGTTAATATATTGTGGAGGACTTATGCATCTATTTTCATTGGGAATATTGGCCTTGCACATGTGTGTGTACATGTGTTTATGTGTGATGTCTCTGTTTAGTTTTAGCTAGCCTTGCAAAATGAGTTTGGAGACATTCCTTCTGGTTTTTTTTTGGGGGGGGGTTAATTTGAGAAGAATAGGTACATTTTTAAATTTCATTTTATTTAAATTCAATTAATTAACATGTAGCATAGTATTAGTTTCAGAGGTAGAGTTCAGAGATTCATCAGTTACATATGCCACCAGTCCTCATTAGCATCATGTGCCCTCCTAAAGCCTATCACCTAGTTACCCCATCCTCCCCCATCCACCTCCCCTGAGAAAAGTAGGTACTATTTAAATATTTGATAGAATCCATTTGTGAAGCCATCCATCTTGTCCTGGACTTTTGTCTTTTGGGCATTTTTTATTACACGTTCAATTTTATTGCTAGTAATTGGTCTGTTCAGGTTTCCTATTTCTATCTTTAAAAAAAAGATTTTATTTATTCATGAGAGACACAGAGAAGGAGAGTCAGGGACATAGGCAGAGGGACAAGCAGGCTCCATGCAGAGCGCCTGATGTGGAACTCAATCCTGGGACTCCAGGATCACACCCTGAGCTGAAGGCAGGCACCCAACTGCAGAGCCACCCAGGCATCCCATCCTATTTCCTTCTGATTCAGTCTTGAAAGGCTGTATATTTCCATGAATTTATCCATTTCCTTTAGATTGTCCAGTTTGTTAATCTACAATTGCTTATAGCAGTCTCTCATAAACCTTCCTATTTCTGTGATGTTGTTTGTAACTTTGCCTCTTTCATTTCTCATCTTATTTGGGCACTCTCTATTTTTTTATTGATGAGTTTGACTAAAGGCCTATCAATTTCGTTTATCTTTTCAAAGAACCGGTTCTTAGTTTCACTGATCTTTTCTTTTTTGTACTCTGTTACATTTATTTGCACTCTGATCTTATTTCCTTTCTTCTGTAAACTTAGAGCTGTGTTATTCTCCTTTTAGTTCCTTTAGGTTTAAGGTTAGATTGTTTGAGATTTTCCTCGTTTTTTGAAGGCAGCCAGTATTTCTATAAACTTCTTTCTTAGAAATAAATGCTTTTGCTGAATTCATAGATTTTGGAATGTTGTGTCTCCATTCTTGTTTGTCTCAAGGCATTTTTATTATTTTTTTAGCTTTTTTTTAAAGACTTATTTTTATTTATTTATTTATGATAGACATAGAGAGAGAGAGAGAGAGAGAGAGAGAGAGAGAGAGAGGCAGAGACGCAGGCAGAGGGAGAAGCAGGCTCCATGCCGGGAGCCCGACGCGGGACTCGATCCCGGGACTCCAGGATCGCACCCTGGGCCAAAGGCAGGCGCGAAACCGCTGAGCCACACAGGTATCCCCTATTTTTAAAAAATTTCCTCTTTGATTTTTTTTTTAATTTTTCATTGGTTATTTGGTAGCATGTTGTTAGCCTCCATGTGTTGGTTTTTGTTTTTGTTTTTGTTTTTTTTTTTGCCATTTTGTGGTAATTGATTTTCAGTTTCATACCATTATATTTGAAAAAAATACTTGATATGATTTTAGTATTCTTAAGTTTATTGAGACTCCTCTTTTGGCCTAATAGGTAACCTATCCTAGAGAACGTTTCGTGTGTACTTGACAAGAATGTATTCTTTTTTGGATGGTATGTTCTGTATGTATCAATAAGTCCATCTGGTCTACACATTTTTTAAAAAGATTTATTTATTTATTTATTTATTGATGAGAGAGACAGACTGAGAGAGAGAGAGGCACAGACATAGGCACAGGGAGAAATAGGCTCCATGCAGGGAGCCCAGTGCAGAAACTCGATCCTGGGACTCCAGGATCATGCCCTGGGCCGAAGGCAGGTGCTAAACTGCTGAGCCACCCAGGGATCCCCCGTCTAGACATTTTTTTTTAATTTTTTTAATTTTTTATTTATTTATGATAGTCACAGAGAGAGAGAGAGAGGCAGAGACACAGGCAGAGGGAGAAGCAGGCTCCATGCACCGGGAGCCTGACGTGGGATTCGATCCCGGGTCTCCAGGATCGCGCCCTGGGCCAAAGGCAGGCGCTAAACCACTGCGCCACCCAGGGATCCCACCGTCTAGACATTTTTTAAGACCAATGTTTCCTTATTGATTTTCTGTCTGGATGATATATTTATTAATGTAAGGGCGTTAATGTCACCTATTATTGTATTACTGTCAATTTCTTCATTTATGTCTGTTTATGCTTTCTATATCTATATCTATATATATAATATATATATATTCCTATATTGAGCACGTAAATATTTACAATTGTTACATCGTATTGTTGGATTCATCCCTTTATCTTATGCAATGGTGTAATTTATCTCCTGTTTCAGTCTTTGTGTTGAAGTTTACTATGGTGCCACAGCTTTCCTTTTGATATTATTTATATAGATTATCTTTTCCCTGCTTTCATTTTTAGTCTCTATGAGTCCTTACTATTGAAGTGAATCTCTTGTAGGCAGCCAAGGGTGGGTCTTTCTTTTTTCTTTCCATGTAGTCACCGATGTCTTTTGAAAGAAGCAATCAGACCATTTACATTTAAAGTAATTTTGAAAATCATGTGTTTATTGCCATCTTGTTAATTGTTTTCTAATTGTTCTTTGTTCTTTTCTTGCTCTCTTCCCTTGTTACCTAATGACTTATTTTTATTGAAATATAATTAACATGCAGTGTTATTAGTTTTAAGTGTACAATGTGATACAACAATTCTATACATTACAGTGCTCACAATGATAAGCATAACCAACATCTGGCACCAAACTATGTTTCTTTTTATCTCTGTGACTTATTTTGTAACTAGAAGTTTGTATTTCTTAATCTCCTTTATCCATTTCACCCATCCTTCCCCACAACCTCCTTCTGGCAAATACAATATTTTTTTTCTCTGTATTAAAGAATCTGGCTTTTGTTTGTTTTGTGCTCTTTATTCCATATATAAGTGAAATCATATGAAACTTGTGTTTCTCTTATTTCACTTACTGTTATATCCTCTGAGCCCATTGATGTTATTGAAAATGTCAATATTTCATTTTTTAAAAGATTTTATTCATTTATTCATGACAGATATATATAGAGAGAATGGCAGAGACATAGGCAGAAGGAGAAGCAGGCTCCATGCAGGGAGCCCAACGTGAGACTCGATTCCGGGTCTCCAGGATCACACCCTGGACTGAAGGCGGCACTAAACCGCTGGGCCACCGGGGCTGCCCGCAAGATTTCATTCTTTATGTCTAATATTTCAGTGTTTCATGTGTCTGTTGGACATCTTCATGTTTTCTTTAGAAAAAAAGTCTATTCAATTCCTCTGCTTTTAATTGGATTATATGTGGGGTTTTGGGTGTAGTTATATAAGTTCTTTGTATATTTTGAGTTAATCCCTTTTTGCATATATATTATTTGCAAGTATCTTCTCTATTCTCAGTAGGCTGCATTTTTGTTTTGTTGATGGTTTCCTTTGCTGTACAAAAGCTTTATATTTTGGTGTAGTTCCTATACTTTTTTTTTTTTTTCCATCCATTTCTCTTGCCTGTAGAAACAGATCTAGGAAGAATTTGCTAAGACAGATGTCAAAGAAATTACTATGTATTCTTTTAGGGATTGTATCATTTCAGGCTTCACATTAGGTGAGATGTACATTAGGTGCATTTTAAGTTTATTTTTGTGTTGGTGTTAGAAAGCAGTCTGGTTTCATTATTTTGTAATAATGAAATTTTCCTAACACCATTTGTTGAAAAGACTATCTTTTCCTTAATGAATATTCTTGCCTCTTTTGCATAGATTAATTTATTTATTTCTGGGTTTTCTATTCTATTCTATTGACCTATGTGTCTATTTTTGTTCCTGTACCATACTCTTGATTACTACAGCTTTGTAGTATAATTTGGAAGCTGGGGAATTGTGATGCATTCAACTTTGTTATTCATTCTCAAGATTGCTTTGGCTATTTGAAATCTTTTGAATTTCTACACAACTTACAGCATTATTTATCCTAGTTCTGTGAAAAATACTATTGGCATTTTGATAGAGGTTACATGAAATTCATAGATTGGATAACATGGACATTTTAACAATATTAATTCTTCCAATTCACACACATGGGATTTATTTGTGTTGTTGTCAATATCTTTCATCAATGTTTTACAGTTATTAGAATGTACATCTTTCACTTCTTTGGTTAAATTATTTCTGGGCATTTTTGTAGATTGCACAATTATAAATGGAATTATTTTTAAAAATTTCTTTGTTATCGGTATATAGAAATGCAACTAATTTATGTATATTGATTTTATATCCTGCACTTTACTGACTTTATTTATCAGTTCTATTTTGGTGGAGTCTTTAGGGCTTTCTATATGTAGTATCCATGTCCTCTGCAAAGAGTGACACTTTCACTTCTATCTTACCAATTTGGCTGACTTTTCTTTCTTTATCTTCCTTTTTTTTTTTTCTTCTTTTTCTTTTTCTTTTTCTTTTTTGCATGGTAGGTTGTGATTGCTGCAGCCAGGACTTCCAGGACTATGTTGAATAAAAGTGGCAAAAGCGGACATCCTTATCTGGTTCCTCAACTTAGAGGAAAAGCTCTCACTTTTTCACAGTGGAGTATGATGTTAACTCTGGACTTTTCATATGTGGCCTTTATTATGTTGAAGTATGTTCCATCTAAACCTACTTTGTTTAGAGTTTTTATCATGAATGGATTTGTTTGTCAAATGCTCTTCCTTGTATATAGAAATGATCCTATAGTTTTTATCCTTTGTTAATGAGATGTTTCACATTGATTTGCAAATATTGAACCACTATTGCAACCCTGGGATAAATCCTACTTGATCATGGTGAATGATTTTTTGAAAATGTATTGTTGAATTAAGTTTGCTAATATTTGACTGAGAATTTATGCAGGTATGTTCAGAGATATTGGCCTGTATTTTAGGGGGAGAGGTGTTTGTTTTTGTAGTTTTACTATCTGGTTTTGATATCAGGGTAATGTTGGTCTCTTAGAATGAATTTGGAAGTCTTCCTCATTTTCTAATCTTTTTTTGTTTAGTACAATTCACCTGTGAAGTCATCTTTGGTCCTGGACTTTAGTTTGTTGAGTGAGAGTTTTTGGATTACTGATTCATTTTCATTGTTGGTGATAAATGAGTTCAAATTTTCTATTTCTTTATGATCCAGTTTTAAAAGGTTATAAGTTTTTAGGAATTTATTTCTTGTAGTTCGTCCATTTTTTGGCATACAAATTTTTCATAATATTCTCTTATAATCCTTTGTATTTCTGTGGGATTGTGGTTTCTCCTTCATTTCTAATTTTTCTTGAGTGTTCTGTGTTTTTATCATAATGAATTGGGCTAAAGGTTTACCAATATGTTTATTTTTTCAAAGAACCGGCTCCCATTTAATTGATCTTTTGTATTTTTTTAGTCTCTATTTGTATTCTCATCTTTATTATGTCTTTCTTTCTAAAGCTTTAAACTTTTTTTTGGCTCCTTTAGGTGTAAGGTTATTTTTAGTCTAATTATTTTTAGACTTTTAAAAAGTATTTTATTTATTTGAGAGAAAGAGAGAGCACACTATTTTAACTTTAAATTATATATTGTGATATTAATATTGCTATCCCAGTGATTTTTGTTTCCCTTTGTTTGCATGGTAGATGCTTTTCATCCCTTTACTGTCAATATGCATAAGTTTTTAGGTCTGAATGAGTCCTTTGTAAATAGCATATAGGTGGTTCTTGCTTTCTTTATCAATTCAGTCACATTATGTCTTTTGATTGGAGCATTTAGTCCATTTATATTTAAGGTAATTATTGATGGATATGCATTCGTTGCCTTTTTTACTGCTTGTTTTCTGTTTTTTTTTTTTTTTTTTTTCTTTTAGTTTGTTTCTGTTTGGGGGGGGGGTTGTTTGTTTTGTAGTTCTTCTCTATTCCTTTCTTCTTTCTCTCTTCGTGGTTTGATTGCCTTGTTGGGTGTTATGCTTGGATTCCTTTCTGTGTGCACCTCTCTTATAGATTTGTAGTTAACATTAAGTTCATTTATAACATCTTCTGCATATAGTAATCTATATGAAGTTGTTAGTCATTTATGTTTGAACTCATTTTAAATGCACTAAGATTTTACCCCCACCCACACAGTACATTTATGTTTATGTCTTATTTTACATACTTTCATTTTGTGAGTCCCTGGACTATGTTTGTAGATATTCTTGATTTTGCTACTTTTGTGTTTTAACTTCTATAATATTTTGATTAGTTTGCTATCTTTATTATACATTTGCATTTACCTGTGAAATTTTTTCTTTGATAATTTTATTACTTCTAACTGTGACTTTTTTTCCCACTTAATGAATTCCCTTTAATATTTCTTGAAAGGGTAGTATAGTCGTGATAAACTCCTCTAACTTTCTGGAAAATTCTTTATCTCACATTCTATTCTGAACAATAACTTTGCTATGTAGAATATTCTTGGTTGCAGGTTTTTTGTTTTGTTTTTCCTTTCAGATATCATGCCACTCTCTTCTAGTCTACAAAGCTTCTGCTGACAAATCAGCAGATACTTTATGGAGTTGTCCTTGTATTTAACTGCAACTGCTTTTAAAATTATTTATTACTATATGCTGTCATTTTAATTAGTATGTGTCTTGGTGTGGACATCCTTGGGTCCATCTTGTTAGGGACTCTCTGTACTTTCTGGATCTGTATGTCTGTTTTCTTTCCTAGAATAGGGAAGTTTTCCACTATTTCTTCAAATAAGTCTTCTGTCTCCTCCTCTCTTCAGGGATCTCTATGTCACAAATTGTATTGTGCTTGATGATGTCACTGAGTTCCCTTAACCTATTTTCATTTTTATTTTGTTTTTTGCTATTTACTTGGTTGCTTTCCATTACCCTGTCTTCCAGATCACCCATGAGTTCTTTTATATCTTCTAATCTGCTGTTGATTCCCTCTAGTGTACTTTTTGTCATTAAGTTCTTTTTTTTTTTTGAAGTTTCTTTTCTTTTTCTTTTTTTTAAATTTTTATTTATTTATGAGAGAGAGAGAGAGAGAGAGAGAGAGAGAGAGGCAGAGACACAGGCAGAGGGAGAAGCAGGCTCCATGCACCGGGAGCCCGACATGGGATTCGATCCCGGGTCTCCAGGATCGCGCCCTGGGCCAAAGGCAGGCGCCAAACCGCTGCGCCACCCAAGGATCCCCTGTCATTAAGTTCTTAATCTGTTTTTTGACATTTGTCTCTGTTGAAGGCCTCTCTGAAATCTGCCCTCTTCTCAAGTCCAGCGACTATTGTTTTGAATTCCTAAGCATGTTATATCGGTGTTTTATTTAATTTAATTATTTTTCTGTGATTTTTTTCTTATTCTTTCTTATTCTTTTTTTCTTATTCTTTTTTTCTTATTCATTCTTTCATTTTTCATAATCCTCTGTCTCCTCATTTTGTCCAACTCTCTGTTTCTTTTCTTCTGTTTTTGTTTCTATGTATTACGAAGGTCAGTTATGTCTCCTGTGCTTGAAAGTAGTGGCCTTTTGAAGAAGAAGTCCTGTGGTGCCCTGTAGCACGATGTGCCCTGGTCATCAGAATCAGGTACTTAGTGGTGTCTAGCGCATAGTGCTAGCAAGATAGATAGAGGGTGTTTGCCCTGGTTCCCACAACTGTCTGGCTATCAAAGCTGGGGGAACATAAAAGAGATAGTACTCACCAGCACTTTTGTTCTTGAAAAGTCTCCTGAAGATCACGGTACCTCCAATACACTTTCTGAGATTAGTAAATAAATACTCCTCCAGGTATATCCCAGGCCTTTTCCAAACTGTAGCTTTCTTATCACCCTTTGGGTCTCCTAAAGCTAAGCCTACTGAGTTTTGAAGTACCTGAAGCTACCGCTTCCGGATTTTAAAAGCTTTTAAAATTAATCCCTACTGGTTTTCAAAGCCAAATATTAGGGGGCCTTATTTTTTCAGTGTGGGTCACTAATGCCAGGAGTGCTTAGTGTAAGGTCTGATTCTCTTACTTCTCTGTGCTTGTGATGTTGTTCCATTTGTGGTTAGTCTCACCAGAGGTTTGGTCCTCAGATGCCTCTCTGCCCTTGCTACCTATATGGGTTTACCTTATTTGGAGCTCTCTGTGCTTTGTGGACATAAATGTCCATTTTTCTTATCCAGGTTAATAAAATTTTCAGCTATTATTTCTTTAACTACTTTTCTACTGTCTTTTCTCTCTCCTATTTCTGGGATCCAGATAATACAATTGTGTTCCAGAGATCCCTAAAACCATCCATACATTTAATTCTTTTTTGTTTTTGCTCTTCAACTTGGACAATTTCCGTACCCTCTCTCCCAGATTGCCGATCTATTTTATTACATCATCTAATCTTGTATTCATTCTCTCTAGTGTATTTTTCATTTACTGTATTCTTTTGGTTCTTTTTAAGATTTTCTATTTTTTTGTTGAAGTTCTCACTGTATTCATCTATTCTTTGGAGTTTGATGAGTATCTTTATCATCATTTGTTGTACTTTACCTGGTAGATTATTTTTTAGATTTTTTTTTCTTTCATTTAGAACTTATCTCCTCATTTTGCTTGGTTCTTTATGTTTATTCTTATGTATTGGGAGGATTAGTTACACCTTCTGGACTTTAAAGAGTAGTTTTATGCAGAAAATGTTCTATGGGACCCAGAAATACAATACTCTTGGTTATTAGAACCAGGTGCTCCAGGGGTTGTCCCCATCTGTGTCATGCATGGATTTCCCTGTTATAACTACACCATGACTGCAGTGGGCACACTGGTAGGTAGAGCTAAACCCATGTTTGTCTGTCTAGGATTCCTGGCCACAACTGCTGCTGGTGTACTGGTAAGTAGAGTTGGCCACCAGTTTAGCAGTCTGAGAGGCCTAGCTATGGGCATGCTAGTGGGTGGGGCTACCCCTGTTGTGGCTGGCTGTGAGGCCCAGGCAGGGCTATTAACCGGTGTGCTATTCCTGTCCATGTCTGCCCAATGGATGTAATGGGGCAGGAGCTGCTTTAGAGGGGTCCCTTCTGGGGTGGACAGGTTGGGTCTGCAGGGAAATGCTAGGATATGGTGTGGTGCTGGCAAGACAGATGGGAAAGCAGTCTCAGTTCTTATACCCTCCTAGCTTTCCTGGATTTAATCACTGCTCATTTTCAAAGCCAGATGTTATGAGATTGTAGAAATATGGACAATACTGACTCCATCTTTGTCCCTACATCTTCTTCATGTTCATATAATAATCTCCCTTGGAGATATGAGTTCTGAGCCAATTGGAGGCTAATGTATGCCCTGTCTAGACAACAAGCAGGCTTGTTGTGATCTTCTCTAAAGTTGTTAAGATAACTAGTAGAGATAAAACATAGTTTCTTCTCCACCTTCCCTTCTGGCACACAGGTGGAACTGTGAGATCCCATAAATGTTAAATCCTTTGTCTTCACTACAAAGACCTCTGCAAATTCCCTTTCTTTATAAAATATGAGAATTAAGGTACAGAGTTTTGGAAAACGGCTGCACATCCCTCGACTATCATCCCTCAGATTATCCCTGTAGATAGGTTACCCTGAATAAAGCTATGCAAATGGTATAAAGTGGCTTGCTTCATTTCTTAGTCTCAAAGTGTCTTCTCAGTTTGGAAGATACTTTTGCCCCCTGCACCTCCCATCTACCTTCTAACATGGGATGATCTTGTCTTTCCAATGCAAGTACCCTAGGAGGGGATTCCCTGATCCAGGGCTTGAACCCCTCATTTTTCAGGAAAGGCCTCTGTGCCTGTGATAATCCTTCTGTTTGTGGGGCACAAGGCCACATTATGGGGCCTAACAAGACCCTCTCTCTGCATTTCCTACTCCTCTCTATATGGCTTCTTCTTTATATGTTTAGATGTAAAAGAATTGGTCTGCTAGTCTTCAGGTAGTTCTCAGACAGTTGTGCTATAAGTAATTATTGCCTTGGTGCAATAATCCTGTGTGCAGGGGAGGAGGTAATCTCAGGATCCTCCTACTCTGTAATCCTCCTACTCTGTAATCCCCATTATCTTCTGGGATTTTTTTTCTAGTTATAGGTTAAATATAGCCAATGTGTAACTTAATGGTTTCTCAAATACAACATGAAAATGCTGGACATTTTGTAATCAGATTTCATCTAGAATTTAATAATTTCTCATAAAATTCTCTACAGTTTTTAGATATTACACATTTTAGACTGTTTTTATAAAAGTGATTAAAAAATAAATGTTGCCTTAAAGCAGTTCTAACACTGTGGTAAATCCAAACCACACAGGATCTTTCCTCTTACATTATTTTAGTGTTAATACTGAACTCCTTGGCAACACATGCTCATAAGCAAAGGTAAAAGGAACAGAAGCAGGAAATTGACTTTACTAGCTATATGACTGATATGTACCTAAAGGCAGAAATGCAGTTTCAAATCAAACTTAATGCTCAGGGACAAACTAGGAATTTTGCTTAAGATATTTTCTTGAAAAAAAAAAAAATCGGCAGCCCGGGTAGCTCAGCGGTTTAACGTGCCTTCAGTCCAGGGTGTGATCCTGGAGACCCGGGATCGAGTCCCATGTCGGGCTCCCTGCATGGAGCCTGCTTCTCCCTCTGCCTATATCTCTGCCTCTTTCTCCCTCTCTATGTGTGTCTCTCATGAATAAATAAATGAAATCTTAAAAAAAGAAATCCCTGTGGCTCCTAGCTAGCTCAGTCAATAGAGCATGTGACTCTAAATCTCAGGATTGTGAGTTTGAGCCCTACAATGGGTGCAGAGATTACTTAAAAATAAAATCTTAAAAAAAAAAAAATCCCTGAAATCTTATTAGTGTTTTACTATGAACTATCAAAATGTAATCAAATAAGGTTGAAGACTATTCAGAGTAGATTCAAGCTAAGTTAACTTGGTTTATGAAGCAAGTACAATTTGTGTTTTTAAAATTTGAAAATAACTCTAAGGTATTCATTTTTTAGTGTTCTTTTCGAAGTGGTACTAACTGCTATTTCTGTATTTAGTTGTAGAAAACACTGTATTTTGATTTATTCATTTATTTTATATATTCCCCATTGAGGTCTCTGAAATTTAAAGCTTTTACATTTTACACTATTTTAGTTAGCTTAGATACAAAAATTATAAAATTACATAAAATTATGAGAACACTGTTTTTTGTATTTATCATGTAAATAGTATGGATAATAGTTCTCCATTGCTTTTAAATTCATCCTTAATTACTTATTTAAAAGTTTAATTAGTATTAGCATTTTATTTTGTTAAATGTACTGTCCAATTGCTTAATTGATTGAAAATATATCCTTGGTAAAGCAAAAGTTGAAAAATAAGGTCAATATAATAGAAAATTCCTGTGAGTTCAGTAGACATATGCTCTAGCTTAAAATGAAGAGGATTTATGGTGTTGAAAATTTTAAGTAGCAAGGGACTTCAGTTAACTGGAAACTTCCATTAACCAGAGTACAGGTTAAATAAGAGTATTATAAATATTTATATTCAATAGTGCAACTAGTGCCTTGTAATTAAATGTTTTATGATAGAAATATTCTCTACATCGTTCAATATGTTAGCTACTAGCCAAATGTGGTTATTGAGCACTTGAAATATAAATACTGTGGCTGAAGAAATGAATTTCAGGTTTTATTTAACTTGTAAATAAAATTGCATTTTGAGATAACCGTATACAAACATGGAATTGTAAGAAATATGGATATCATATTTATCTTTTACCCACTTTCTCCCAATAATCACATATGCAAAGTAATATTACAAAGAGAATGCTGACTTTGATACAGTCAAGATACTGAATATTCCATCACCAAAATATCGCTCTTATTGTCCTTTAACCATTAATCCAATAAATGGAATCTGAGTTGTTTGGAGGTTATGGATATTCCTAATGAAACTGCTATAAATGTTTGAATACATTCCATTTTTGTTTTTCTGGAATAAATGCCAGTTGTTCAGTTCCCAGTTCTTATTATGTATGCCTTAGGATTTGTTTGTGATGTGTTTGCATGGTTCTGGTATTAGGGAATGTAATTAAAAGGATCAGAATGCATCCCTTCATCTTCAATATTTGGAAGAGACTGTGTAAAATTGCTATTAATTACTTTGGATATAAGATTCTTCAATTTTTTTCTACCTCACCTTACTTGACTAACATACTTTGGGTTTTTTAGAAATTATTCCATTCTCTATGTTGTCTATTTTTAAGGTAAGGTTCATAGTATTCATTTATGTCTTTTTATATCTGCAGGATCTATAGTGTTGCTTGTTCTTTTATTCCTGAAATTGGAGATTGGTATCTTATGAATATTTTTTATAATCTTGCTAATGGTTTATCAGCTTTGATTTTTTTGAAAAGTTTTATCATATCTTTATTTTCAAATTCACTGATTTATGCTCTGTTTCTTTAATAATTATTTCCCTCCTGCTTTTTTTTAATTCCCCCCCCCCCTTTTTTTTTGTATTCCTGGTGAGGAACTCACATTTATTTTTAGGAACTTGCTTCTTTTCCAGTTTGATAGCAGACATTTTCTAAGTACTTCTTTTACCTATATATGTATATTTGATATATTTTTAATTTTCATTCAGTTTCATGCATTTTTAATTTTTGAGATGTCCTATTTGACACATGGGTTATTTAAAAGTGTGTTCTGTACTTTCATGTATTTAGACATTTTCTTGTTTTATTTCAATTACTGACTTTTCAGTTCACATAATAGATGAATATAAATCATATCTTAAAATATGTAGAAAAAGCATTTGACAAAATTCAGCATTTACTTATGGTGATAAAACTCACAGCAGTCAGTATATAGGGAACATGCTTCCTAATAAAGGCCATATATGACAAACTCACAGCTAACATCATACTCAATGGTGAAAAACTGAAATTATTTACTCTAATTTCAATAATATGAAAAAGATGTCCACTATCAACACTTCACATAGTATTAGAAGCCCTAGGGGATCCCTGGGTGGCTCAGTGGTTTGGTGCCTGCCTTTGGCCTAGGTCGCGATCCTGGAGTCCCGGGATCAAGTCCCACGTTGGGCTCCCGGCATGGAGCCTGCTTCTGCCTCTGCCTGTGTCTTTGCTTCTCTCTCTCTCTCTCTCTCTCTCTCTCTCTCTCTGTATGTCTATCATAACTAAATAAATAAATCTTAAAAAAAAAAGAAGCCGGGATCCCTGGGTGGCGCAGCGGTTTGGCGCCTGCCTTTGGCCCAGGGCGCGATCCTGGAGACCCGGGATCGAATCCCACGTCGGGCTCCCGGTGCATGGAGCCTGCTTCTCCCTCTGCCTGTGTCTCTGCCTCTCTCTCTCTCTCTATGTCTATCATAAATAAAAATTAAAAAAAAAAAAAGAAGCCCTAGCCCAGAGCAAGAAAGATAAATAAATTATAAAGGAAATTGGAAAGGAAAAAGTAAAACTGTCATTATTTATAGATAACCTAATATGATATATAGAAAACCACTAAACTCCACCAAAAACTATTAGAATAAAAAATTCACTAATGTTGCTGGATACAAGATTGATATACAGATATTTATTACATTTCTGCACAGTGGTAACAAACTATCAGTGAAAGAAATTAAAGCAAAGCAATTCTATTTACCATTGCATCAAAAAAAAAAGATACCTAGGAATAAATTTAAACAAAAAGATGAAATACCTATACTCGGAAAACTGAGACATTAAGAAATTGAAGGTGAAACAAACAAATGGAAAAATATACTATGCACATGAATTGGAAAAATATTGCTAAAATGCCCATACTACCCAATGTAATCTATAAATTTAACGCAATACTTACCAAAATACCAATAGAATTTTTCACAGAAATTAAATAAAACTAAAATTTGCATCCAACCATTAAAGGCTTTGAATTACCAAATCAATTTTTAAAGATTTTTATTTATTTATTAGACAGAGAATGGGGTGGAGGGCACAGAGGGAGGGTATCTCAAGCAGACTTTGAACTAAGTGTGGAGCCTGAGGTGAGGCTCAATCTCTCAACCCTAAGATCACAACCTGAGCCAAAACCAAGAGTTGGGTGCCCCTCAAAGTAATCTAGAGAAAGAAAAAAAAAAAAAAAACTGGAGGCATCATGCTTCCTGAGTTCACACTATATACTACAAGGCTACAGTTACCATAACAAAATAATACTGGCACAGAAAAAGATAAATAGATCAATGGAACAGATAGCCCAGATATAAATCCACGCTTACATGGTCAATCTACAACAAAGAATGCAAGAACATCCAATGGGGGAAAGGACAGTCTCTTCAATAAATGGTTTTGGGAAAACTGGACCACTTTTTTACACCAGGTAAAAAATTGAACTCAAGTTGTGTTAAAGACCTACATACAAAACCTGAACTCATAAAACTAGATGAAAATACAGGCAGTAACTTGTTTGTCATCAGTCTTATATATATATATATATATATATATATATATATATATATATATATATCCTCAGGCAAGGGCAACAAAGCAAAAGTAAGCAAAAGCTTTACACAAGAAAAGAAACCATAGAAATAAAAAGGTAATCTACTATATGAGAGAAGATACTTGAAATAATGTATCTAATAAGGGACTGATATCCAAAATATATAAAGAACTCATACAGCTCAACAACAGCAATCCACTTAGTAAATGGGAAGAAGACCTGAATATGCATTCTTTTTTCCAAAGTCTTACAGATGCCAACAGATATATATAAGATCACTATCAGGGAAGTCCAAATAAAACCACAATGAGATAACACTTCACAGCTGTTTTAATGGCTATTAACAAAGAAGTAACAAGGGTTGACAAGGATGTGGAGAAAAGAGAACCTTCACTGCTGGTGAAAATGTCGATTAATGCAGCCACTATGGAAAACAGCATCAAAGTTTCTCTATTTCTTCTTTAGATACTCTTTTTTTTTTGTTATGATTGTTTTATGCATTGCTGTGGGTAAACATTACATTTCATCTTGAGTAATTAATAGTATTTTTTATGTATGTATGTCTTCATAGCACATAGAAATAAAAAAAATCTCGGGCACCTGTGGCTCAGTTGAACCAAAAGCATCTGCCTTCAGCTCAGGTCATGATCTCGAGGTCCTGGGATGAAGCCCCATGTTAGACTCCCTGCTCAACAGGGAATCTGCTTCTCCCTCTACCTATCCCCACCAGTCATGCATGTTCTTTCTCTCTCCTATAAAATCTTAAAATACCCACCATTTGCTTCGACGTGGATGGAACTGGAGGGTATTATGCTGAGTGAAATAAGTAAATCGGAGAAGGACAAACAGTGTATGTTCTCATTCATTTGGGGAATATAAATAATAGTGAAAGGGAATATAAGGGAAGGGAGAAGAAATGTGTGGGAAATATCAGAAAGGGAGACAGAACATAAAGACTCCTAACTCTGGGAAACGAACTAGGGGTGGTGGAAGGGGAGGAGGGCAGGGGGTGGGGGTGAGTGGGTGACTGGCACTGAGGGGGGCACTGGACGGGATGAGCACTGGGTGTTATTCTATATGTTGGCAAATTGAACACCAATGAAAAGTAAATTTATAAAAAAAAAAAAACAAAAAAAACAAAGAAACCAAAAAAAAAAAAATCTATAGATATGAGTGCTCATATGTGAAAAACATCTGTAAAGACAGAAAATAGTAACGCAAAAGTAGAAAAATTTTAAAATTGCATATCTGTAGCAGATGCAAAATTTTGTTGTACTAATCTTGTAATCTTTTTTATAGTTTGAAAATATTTCAAGTAGAGTTTAATATTTAAGCATTGAATTAGGCATTTTAGTGATAAACTCAGTGCTTCATTATTCAAAATATTTCTAAGTTAATTAGAATACAGAAAATAAATGAATTTTCACTTCTCTTTTTTCAGTTATATTCTTTATGAGATAATGTTTAGATACACCTTTTTTTGGTGACTGAGTTATGTTATTTAGCTTCCTAATTCATAACCATGAATTCTTAAAAATTTATATATATTCATTTTAGAGCACTAATGGGAGGGGCAAATGGAAAGGCAGAGAGAATGTCGAGCTGACTCTGTGCTGAGTGCAAAGCTCAAAGTGGGTCTTGATCTCAGGACCCTGAGTTCACAACCTGAGCCAAAACCAAGAATCAGATGATGCTTAACCAACCAACTACACCTCTCCAACCATAAAATTCTTATTTAGCCTTTTATTCCCTAAATTTTTTATAAAGAAATACTTTATATTTCACATTAAAGCTATCTAATCAGCAATAATATGCTATATGCAATGCAGAAAATATATTTTTCCTTTATTGTATTTAAAGTACACCCTATGGAACAGTGTAGCATTTAACAGAGACAGGACTCCTGTTTAAGGTAACTAAATTATTTGTGTCACTTTAGAGTAAAATATCATGTTATTTCCTTGTATATACATTTGGAGGGATATCAAATTAGGTTATAATTTTAATGCAAAACTGTTTTATTGTCTTGAATTATATTTAAATACAGAAATATGTTACTTATATTTTCATGACAATTAAAAGAATTGTATCATTTGACTGTTGAGCACATAGCCCTGTATTTTTACTCTTTTCATCCCTCATAGTATATACCTGAAGAATATAGATAAAGAAGTCTTTGTTTTGAGACTGGTTGGAACTTGATTTTTTCCTTCGATATTGACTCTAGTTAATATCATCAATAAAGCAGTCATTTAATATAAAAAATGAAAATTGATAAATATATGAAAATGAGTAAAATTCCAGTGGTTTTTCATTTTCAATTACATATAATAATATCCTAATTAGATTTCAACATATCTACTGTTCTGGTCTTATATATGTTTATAAAGTATTATAAGCTCTAACACTATATAAAATCAATGTTAAAAACTTCCATTGAGGATTCACTTCAACTGACTAAAATAATCCTAATAGTCTAGAAGTATGCCCCTAATTTGCTTTATTTTTTTTCCTAATTTGCTTTATTTAGAAATTCTGAGAATATTTGTATTCTGGCACTTAAGGTATCCTTATATTGGATTGAGACCAGGAATGTTTTAAGCTTATGTGGACATAAAAGTATTATAATTTGTAGAACATAATTTCTCTGCTAAAAAATATGTATGTTTTGAACTTACAGTGTTTTATTTCTTTAAATTTCAAAAAGAGAAAGTTTCTTACTGCATAAGAGCTCTTCAAACTGTTGGCTTAGTGTAAAAATTTTAGGATAATATAAGATTACATACTGAATTATCATAAAATTAATTTTTAGTCTTGGTACATTACCATTTATTAGTATTATGATCCTTGTTAAAAATTCTTTGAGCTGTAGGTACATAAAAAGGTTAGTAACACTTTTTATGGTTATTGTAAAGATTGAACAAGATTATTTAATAAGGAATTATAGATATCACAACATGTTATTATAGAAATAAAAACTGTATTTCCAAAGCATTGATAGAGGTTAAAGTGCAAGATGTAGAAAATACTAGAAATTCTTTTTTTTTTTTTTTTTTTTTTTTTATGATAGGCACACAGTGAGAGAGAGAGAGGCAGAGACACAGGCAGAGGGAGAAGCAGGCTCCATGCACCGGGAGCCCGACGTGGGACCCGATCCCGGGTCTCCAGGATCGCTCCCTAGGCCAAAGACAGGCGCTAAACCGCTGCGCCACCCAGGGATCCCAAAAATACTAGAAATTCAAAGGCTGTAGAGCACAAAGACAATAGGATAGGATTCATTTTTGATGGATAATCATCTGGTAACAAAAGTTTGTTTTTCAGATAAATATAAATAACTTCTTAACTTTGAATTTCCAATATGATTTTTTTCATTTGATAGTTAATAGCACAGCCTGGAAAGTCAGAATGTGGTTTAATTCTGTGTGAGCTTGAGCAAGTTAAAGTTTCTCAAGTTCTATTTTCTAATAAAATTGAAAATAACCATATATTCTTATTGTGTTGTAATAAATTTTTAATCGTATATAATACATGTAAACACCATAGATAGGTACCTTGAACAAGGGGGTGCCCAAAAGATATTACTTAGCATTACTAAGTATTATAAATAACTTAAAACTCTTCTACTGAAGAGAAACTTTTTCAAATTGCTTCATCTTTATGTTTTTAAAGATTTTATTTATTTTTTCATGAGAGACACAGAGAGATGCAGAGAGAGAGGCAGAGACACAAAGGGAGAAGCAGGCTCCATGAAGGGAACCTGATGTGGGACTCGATCTCAGGCCTCCAGGATCATGCCCTGGGCTGACCGCGGTGCTAAATCACTGAGCCACTCAGGCTGCCCATAAATTGCTTAATCTTTCCTTGAATTACTTAGGGGCCTGCTATACCTTAATAACACCTTTTAATTGAACTATTTGTCAGTTTCATGCAAACCTATAGTTCTGGTTTGCTTAACCTCTCTTTTACTATCAAAAGTGTTTTATTTGAACTATATAAGGACACCTTGTCACTTGCATGAATGATCTTTGCATGAATGATCTTTTCCTTTTAAACTCTCCCATTGATTGAACCTGAATATTGCTTTGAACATATCACAGTCACCCTAACACAAAGGTGACTATTTCCATTAATATTTCCTCAAGTACTTTTGTGAAACTTTTTTTCTGGGCTCTATTTCCAATAGAATTGTGGTGTCACAGTGTATAAATTCAAGAACATTATACTGAATTATCTTCCATGACAGTTGTATTGGTCTACATGCATGTAGTTGTATTGGTCAGCAGCATGCATTTTCATGTAATCCACAACCTTTTCAGCAATTGCATTGACATTTTTTTAGTGTTTGTAAATATATGAATAAATCAACTCCTACTTGTTAGCCTTCTGTATTTTCTTTGCTTCAAATTATCTGTTTATGGGAGGTACTTTTTGACATCACATCTATCTATACATAAATTTTATGCATATTAACATACTTTTATAAACACATATATGTTTAAAAATGTTGACTGAATTATATGAGTCTGCTGTGTATTTTGTTGAGGATTTCTGTGTATATGTTCATCAGGGATATTGGTCTGTAGTTCTCTTTTTTGGTGTCTTTGTCTGGTTTTGGTACCAGGGTAATGCTGGCTTCATGGAATGCATTTGGAAATTTTCCTTCTTCCATTTTTTGGAACAATTTGAGAAGAACAGATATTAACTCTTTAAGTGTTTGGTAGAATTACCCTGTGAAGCCATCTGGTCTTAGACTTTGCTGGGAGTTTTTTGATTACTGATTAAATTTCTTTGCTGGTTATCAGATTGTCGAAATTTTCAATGCCTGCTTAGTTTTGTTAGTTTGTATGTTTCTAGGAATTTAT
The DNA here is from genome assembly GCF_053574225.1 of Canis aureus. Taxonomy (NCBI): domain Eukaryota; kingdom Metazoa; phylum Chordata; class Mammalia; order Carnivora; family Canidae; genus Canis; species Canis aureus. The sequence goes on from NC_135643.1 coordinate 36,605,848, forward strand.
TTTTTCTAGGTTGTCCAATTTGTTGGCATTTAGTTTTTCCCAAGTGTCCTTCAATCGTATTTCTGTGGTATGGCCTGTTATTTCTCCTGTCTCATTTGTGATTTTATTTGGTTTCTCTTCTTCTCTTCATATGTCTAGCTAGAGGTTTATTAATTTTTTTTAAATCAGCTCCTGGATTTCATTATTTTATTATTATTTTTTTTAGTTTCTACATCATTTATTTCTGCTCTAGTCTCCATTTCTTTCTTCTGCTAATTTAGGGTTTTGTTTTTTTCAGCTCCTTTAGGTATAAAATTAGGTCATTTGAGATTTTTCTTGCTCCTTGAGGTAGGCCTATACTGCTGCAAACTTTTCTCTTTGAACTACTTTTGCTGCATCTCAAAGGTTTTGGACTTTTGCATTTGTTTCTTATTTTTTAAGATTTTATTTATTTAGTCATGAAAGACAGAGAGAGAGAGAGAGAGAGATTGGGATAAGCAGGCTCCATGCCTGGAGCCCAATCAGGACTTGATCCCGGGTCTCCAGGATCACACCCTGGATCGAACGAAGGTGGTGTTAAACTGCTGAACCACCGGGGCTGCCCTGTTTCCATGTACTTCTTAAGTTCTTTTTTTTTTTTTTTATTTCCTAGTTGAGCCATTCATTGTTTAGTAACATATTATTTAACTTCCATGTATTTGTGCTTTTCCCAGATGTTTTTCTTGTGGTTGACTTCCAGTTTCATAGTGTTGTGGTCAGAAGAAATACATGGTATACATATATTTTTTTTTTAAAGAACAGGACCAGCACCTGTAGCTTCTTCTCTTTTTTTAAAATTTTATTTATTTATTCATGCGAGACACACACACAAAGAGAGAGAGAGGCAGACACAGGCAGAGGGAGAAGCAGGCTCCATGCAGGGAGCCGGATGTGGGACTCGATCCCAGGTCTCCCGGATCATGCCCTGGGCTGCAGGTGGCCCTAAACCACTGAGCCACCCGGGCTGCCCAATACATGGTATATTTTGATCTTCTTGAATTCAGTGAGTTTTATTTTGTGGATAATAAGTGACCTATTCTTGAAAGTGCCCCAATGTGCATTTGAAAAGAATGTGTATTCTGATGTTTTAGGATGGACTTTTCTGAATATATCTGTTAAATCTATCTTTTCCAGTATAACATTCAAAGATAATTTTTTTTATTGATTTTCAACTCAGATAATCTATCCATTGATGTACATGAGGTGTTAAAGTCCCTTACTATTGTTCCATTACTATCAATTATTTCTTTTATGTTTATTACTGTATTTATGTATTTGAGTACTTCTATTTTGGGTCTATAAATATTTACAGTTATTAAAGCTGCTTATTGGAATACCCCCTTTATTATTATATAATGTCTTTCTTCATCTCTTGTTACAGTCTTTGGATTAAAGTTTACTTTGATAGAAGTATTGCTACTCTGGCTTTATTTTGATATCCATTTGCATGATAAATGCTTCTCTATCCCCTCACTTTCCATCTGCAGGTGTCTTTAGGTCTGCAATATGTCTCTTATAAGCAGCATATAAATGGATATTGCTTTTTTACCCATTATATCACCCTATGTCTTTTGATTGGAGCATTTAGTCTTCTTACATTCAAAGTAGTTATTGATATCCTTTTATTTTATGCATTTCTTGACTCATTTTTTATAGAAATATTTATTTGTACTGGTTTTGTGTTTCCTGACTTTATACTGTCACTTTGGGTCTCTCCTTTCCAAAGGGTGTCCTATAATATTTCTTACAGGGCTAGTTTGGTGGTCATAAGCTCCTTTAGTATTTTTTTCTGGAAAATTTTTTATCTTTCTATTCTGAATGATAGCCTTGCTGGAAAGAGTATTATTGACTGCATTTTTTTTTTCTTTTTAGCATGTTGAATAGATCATGGCACTCTGTTCTGGCTTACAAAGTTTCTGTTGAAGAATCTCCTGCCAGCCTTACAGGTTTTCCCTTGTAGATTACTATCTTTGGTCTTTCTGCTTTAAAAAAATTTTATCACTGTATTTTGTCTAATTACAATGTGTCTTGGTGTAGGTCTGCTTTTGTTGACTTTGATGGGACTTTTTTTTTAATGTAGATATCTGTTTCCCTCTCCAGGTTAGGAAATTTCTCAGCTATTATTTCTTACGATAATTTTTTTGTCCCCTTTTCTCTCTTTTCTCCTTCTGGAACTCCTATAATACAAATGTTATTATGTTTGATGGAGTCACTGAGTTCCCTAAGTCTAATTTCATTTTGTATCTTTTTTTATTCAGTTTGATTCCTTTCCTTTAACTTCTAGGTCATTAATTCATTCCTTTGCTTCTTCCATCCTGCTATTTATTCCATTAAGCATGTTTCTCACTTCATTTACTGAGCCCTTTATCCCTATGTTCTTCCCTGTCTAGATATTAAGGGTCTCACTCATGTCTTCCACTATTTTCTCAAGCCCACTGGGTATTTTTATGATCATTACTTTCAATTCTCTATCTGGCATGTTAGTTATATCTGTTAGATAAAATGAGAAAACTGAGGAATTTATCCCAAATGAAAGGACAGGACAAGACCACGGCCAAAGATTTAAGACTCTGTGCCTATTTCTGTGTCAGCTATGTCTCCTGAGCTTAAGAGTAATGTCCTAATGAAGAAGAGGCCTGTAGTGCACCACAGTATAGTGTCCTCTGTTCCCCAGGAACTGGCACTTCCAGGAGTATATCCAAGGTGTGCTGTTTATGCTCTGCTGTTTTGTCTTGGCCACTTTATCCTTCAGGCCAGTGTCTACAGAGCCTCTCTTTGCCTGTTGTGAGTAGTATTTGGTTTCTGGCCTAAGTGTGGCATGTTTTAACTGGTATCCTCTTGTCTATTTGTGAAATGAGACCTATTGCCACTTTATCAGAACTGAGTCTCCACAAAACTCTCATGTTGGGAGACATGGTATGAGCAGGGGTTTGGGCCATCCTTCCATACACCACGTCACCATACAAAGAGCCTGACGTGGGACTCGATCCAGGATCTCCAGGATCACGCCCTGGGCTGCAGGCGGCGCCAAACCTCTGCGCCACCTATCAATTCATTTTAGTCTGTAGCCGAAACTTTATCAAATGAGGGTGGCACAGCAGTTTCATAAAAAGTGCCAACTAAGGGGTCCCTGGGTGGCGCAGCGGTTTGGCGCCTGCCTTTGGCCCAGGGCGCGATCCTGGAGCCCCGGGATCGAATCCCACGTCGGGCTCCCGGTGCATGGAGCCTGCTTCTCCCTCTGCCTGTGTCTCTGCCTCTCTCTCTCTCTCTCTCTCTCTCTCTGTGTGTGTGACTATCATGAATAAATAAAAAAAAAAAAATTAAAAAAAAAAGTGCTAACTAAAAAAAAATCATTCAATTACATTGTCATAAATATAAAGAATGAAATGACTTTCATGAAATTATTTTCAGACTGGAAAGATTAGAAAAGTCATTATATATGTCAAATACTTGACTTTGTTGTTTGTAGAACATTGTAACATCTTAGATGGGATCCATTAAAAAGTACTGTCATTTAATATATACTTTAAAATATGTTAAACTGTTTACACTTGATTCAAAATAAGATCTTCAAGTCATAAAAAATTTTCAAGATTGTTTCAGGTTAAAACTTGCATTTTATAGACATTTCATAGAGAAAATGTTGGAATTTGAACTCCACTTTTGTGTGTTCAAATATTCACTACCATCTTCACTACCATGCCAAATTTGACTTTGGCAATTTTCTTAATCTTTCTGAACAGTTTTTTTTGTTTGTTCTTGGTTTGTTTGCTTTTTAAAATAGTAACTTGATTGATTTTACTAGTTTTAGGTGATGACTAGGTATAACTATTTTAAAGTATCCTGCAATATTTGTTGTATTCATTTAACATTAACATCTGGTACATATTACAGTCTTCTTACCCTTCACTTACCTACTCCATTAACTGACACTCTCCAATTTTCTTATAAATCCAGCCCACTGACAGCAGCTCTCATACGACATTATTAGGCTATAATCTAATATTCTTACATGTCTGCTTTCATCAACTGTCAAGTTATATTTCAAACCTATTTGTGTCAATTATATTTATTGCATAAAGTGGTAAAATATGACTGTAAAGAAAGAGTTTTGCATTAATGCAAATAGTTTGGAAAAGCTACTGGAAAATATACATTATAGCATTTCATGTGAATATGACAACTATAAATGGCAGAAAGCTCTTTAAAAAATCATGAATCAGGGATCCCTGGGTGGCGCAGCGGTTTGGTGCCTGCCTTTGGCCCAGGGTGCGAACCTGGAGATCCAGGATCGAATCCCACGTCGGGCTCCCGGTGCATGGAGCCTGCTTCTCCCTCTGCCTGTGTCTCTGCCTCTCTCTTTCTCTCTCTCTCTCTCTCTCTCTCTGTCTCTCATGAATAAATAAATAAAATCTTTAAAAATTGATATATCTAATGGATATATCCAAAGGGATACAGATATTTCAATAACTTTCAAACATTTTAGTAATTTTATCATTATTATCATGAGTCCTATCATTCCAAATTCAAAATTTCCATCCTGAATCCTAAAGTTTTAAAATACATTACATTCTCAAATATCCTAGAATTCTCTAAGACATAATTGTGTAAAAGCATCTGATCTCAATTCTACTAATGGTAGAAAATTATGGAAAAATATTTTCCTCAATGCCAAAATACAAAAGAAGCACATAAAAGTAATTTCACAACTCCTCTAATTTCTTGTACTACTCATTACAAGAAAAATTTAAGATGATAATGACCCTTAGTCTTTTATCAGCATGGAAACCATAGCTGAGAGGTGTTTGCTGATTTCTTTCTAAAAACCTACTTTGAGTTTCCGAATAAAACATTCTTTCTCTTACACTGCATTTCCTTCCTCATCCCAGAAGTATAAAACAGCATCAGGCCCTAGATCTTAAATACATATTCTGTACAGAACTTCATCTTCAATAAGTAATATTTTATATATTCTAAGATGCAATGGGGATAGTACCTGTAAGTTGCATACATCATCAGAAACTTAATAAGGCTCTGACAAATTATCTTATAAACTAGTGATAAGGGGATCCCTGGGTGGCTCAAAGGTTTAGCGCCTGCCTTTGGCCCAGGGCGCGATCCTGTAGTCCTGGGATTGAGTCCCACGTCGGCAAGGAGCCTGCTTCTCCCTCTGCCTGTGTCTCTGTCTCTCTCTCTATGTCTAATCATATATAAATAAGTAAAATCTTAATAAAAAACTAGTGATAAAAATAATATTTAATAATGTAAAACATTTTAATACCTAGACATGAATACTGAATTAGCCCAAAAATGTTTTTAAAGTACTTTCTTTTAGAAAGCAGGCATGAGGGCCAGAGGGAGAGGGACAGAGAGAATCAAGCAGATTCTGCACTGAGCATGGGGTCCTGACATGGGGCTTTATCCTATGACATGGGCTGAAACCAAGAGTTGTACACTTAACTGACTGCATGACCCAGGCACAACCCCCTACCCTGCAAAAATGCTCATTAAAAAAATGCTACACTACTAAGGAGATTGGAAGATAGTATATTACATAAAGATAAATCACAAATGAAGTGATACCTATTTTCCCCTTAAACATCAGATAGGCACTATACAATTTAAAGTGAAAAAAGTTATAATTTAGCCTTTTTGATTAAATTTTATGATTGACTTTTTTTCCTACAATTTAATATCTCAATTAAATCTTCAACTATTTTCATTTCTAAATACTGTTTCTTCATTTTGTAATAGTCTATAACTAACTAAATCACCAATTTATTTTTCCATCCCAATATCTGGTAATAATTTTAATACCATTTCTATTTTTTTAAGATTTTATTTATTCATTCAGACACACACACACAGAGAGAGAGAGAGAGAGAGAGAGGCAGAGACACAGGCCGAGGGAGAAGCAGGCTCCATGCAGGGACTTGATACCAGGACTCCAGGATCACGCCCTGGGCTGAAGGCAGGAGCTAAACCGCTAAGCCACCCAGGGATCCCCTCTACTACCATTTCTAAATGAGTTAATTTTAGGATTCCATTTAAACTTTGGGAAGAAAAAAAATGAATAAAAACTCAAATCCCTGCTTGAAGATTTATACTGTGACATCTGTGAATACAAATAAGGGAAAATGAAAAGTCAGTAAATGGCTAGAAAATGATTTTATTTTTAGTGCTTTTGTCAGCAAAGATGTGTGTTTTTGGATTTGATACTCATTCACTGCTGTGTTTCCATCACATAAAGTGATTCCTGGCATGTATTAACCCGTGCTCATTGATAAATGCATGTTATACCATATAATATGGAAACTAAGTTGGGTTAACACATGTATTTTCTTTGTATTATGAAAACATTTAATATATTAGGACATACTTCAGATATATTGAAACATTTTTAAACTTCATTGTAAGAACTACCATATTAGGAAGTCACTGAGAATGATGTCACTAAGATGGTGACATAGGTCATTCTTAAAACTACTCCCCCTCACAACTACTATTCCTGGACAAGATACAACTGGGAGAATTCTAGAATATGGGGGTGAAGCTGAAGCAAACTCCTGTACTACGGAGCCCAAAACAGACTGCGTTGGAAGAGTAAGAGGAACAACTGCACAATCCTGACACTGCTCCTTCCCGAGGCTGCTACAGCACCACACAGGTCTCCTCTGAACTTAAAATTCCTCTAGTGAGAATCAGAGCCAGTGGTGACATCCAGCCCTACTCCAGTATTGTGGGTCACTTTGTGGAAGCCCCTACTCTGATCTAACTCTATGGATATCATAAAAGTCTGTGGGGCTCAACCACTGGGAATCAGATTGTGATGATAAAAGGAGAGGAGCTTATAAAACCCTGCACTTGAATCTTGGCAGAGCAAATTTCCTACCTTCAAAGCCCAAGTAGTAGTCCCAACCAGTGGCTTTGCACATCTGTGAACCAAGTCAGTGACACAATCTGGCCAGGGAATTTGACAAGGTGCAGATCTGTCTGATTTGGGTCCCCAAATGTGGAGTTTTGTACTCCCACAACAGTCTGCCCAGGTGGAGAAACTGAGACCTAGACTCTGCCTCACCCACTGTGGCCTCATTTCACAGCAAGAACTAGCAAGAATACCTGGAAACTGCACAACTCAGCATGGAGTAGGCAAAGTTGACTACCCCAGAGCAAAGCAAGTACCAGGTATGCAGGCTTAATTTATAGAAATATTCACTTTATGAGTATGGCACCTAGCACTTCCTGGCCAGAAATCCTATTCAGGAAAGTCTGGGAGTTGTCTGATGTGGACCCTGCCAGTCCTACTTGGGCAGGAGAATGTAGTCTTAGCCCCATGAGCCGGGGGAACATGGTTCAGAGCCCCATCTGACAGGAAGAGTTTGATGGAAGCTGATGCATAACTCTGCAATGCTTAAGCAAAGAGGTGGGTGGGAAGCAAGGCATTAATAGCTAGATGATCAGAAGTTTAAAATTCCGTTTGTGATAAAAAAGCAAATTTTGACCATGAATTTCCCCTTATACTTGCTCATAGCATACTTTATTTGAAAGATTGTTCGTTCCTTTTAATTTTGCTGTATAATTTTTTCTTTGCCTCTTAATGCCATTCTGTTCTTAATTATTGCTACATTTGTAATTCTAAGGTATTCATCTTGGTTTTTTTTTTTTAATGTGTTGACTGTATTTGTATCTATTTCATGATTCTCTCTTCCACATTCTTTGCATGTGTGTTAATTGTCCTTTTAGGGAAAATTCAGATTCCTTGAGGAAGGAAAGCATTGCTGTTGCCTTTAATTCAACCTGCATGTGATTGAAATAAAGACCAGGGCATATATGTAATGACTGCCACTCCAATCACTGGGAAATAAGTATGCTTATATAAGTAAGAATGCCATTACATAGTCTAATGATAAACTTGATAAGAAGTGCTGGATTTCTCCCCTAAGTTACAAAAAAAAAAAAAAAAAAAAGAAAAGAAAGAAAGAAAGAAAGAAAGAAAGAAAGAAAGAAAAAAAAAAGACTCATTCCTACACACTTGCCCGATATAAAGATCCCAAGAGTGATTATTTGTACCTGAAAATGAAACCGAAATTGGATATGTATCAAAGTTCAATGGAATACAATCAATTAAGCATACTTGGAATTAATGGCAAAGAGTAATCTCTAATCAATGAGACTATACTTCACTCATAGCTAAGAGGAGATATAAGAACCACATCATTATATCCAGAGATGCTGAATTTTTCCACAATTAATAGAAAAGACTATTTCAAGATCCTTGATTTCTATTCCCAGCAGTATATTTTGTATACTTTGTTAGTTCCCCAAACTCTAATATTCTCCTTGCCCAGTAAAACTAACACAAAAAAGTAAGCTCAGAGATCAGGTTGGAGATAATGTAGCCACCTCATGGTTATGGGAAATTTACATTACTTACATTTTTTCTTTCTTTTAGAACTCTGATTAAAAAGATTATGCTAATTCCATTTTTCTTTCCACATTATGCATGATTTTGTTAATCATCTTGAGCACTTGTATTACATGATTTTGCATGAATTACATCCTGAATGCCCAAAACAAATGCATGCTCTTATGGTGAGGTTTAGTTTTCTAGGTAAAGACCCTTTTACAAAGGTCCATTTATATTATATTATAGCACAGCTATATAGACCAATGATTAGCATTTCTTTATATTTCTATAGTTATTTTAAGAATGTGTCAAGTGAAGAGTAATTGTGTAAATACAGTGTATCTAAAAAAGAACAAATGCAGAATTATGTCAGCTTATAGTTCATAAAAATTGAGAGGTAAAAGCTATGAAGTATTACTGTATACAGAGGGGAGAAAGAGAATCCAGAAGACATGATAGAAATAGAACCTTAGTAAAGCAACTATTTTAAGTTTTACCATAGAATTTATAAGTGGCTTAACTAAATTATATTAAAAATTAAATGCTTATTTAATTTTAAGTAAATTCTACCCCCCACATGGGGCTCAAACTCAAAACCCTGAGGTCAAGAGTCATATGTTCACTGAGCCAGTCAGGCACCTCAAGAGTTTTTCAGTGCAAAGAAACGTTCTATTGAATTAGAAGCAACAGTTTTCAAATGATTTTAAATTACAGTAATTAGCTTCTACAATCCTAAAAGTATGCATATAAGAATATATCACATTTACATCATATATGTATATTAGAACATTTATATAGTTTCAGTGATTATTCTTAATATTGGTATTCAAAGATTATACATAGAATTAAAAAAAACATTATTTGTTGTTGTGAACCGGTATTTTCAACATTACAAGTAAAAATTTCAACATGGATAAGACTAAAATCCTGTATTTCTTGTTTTAGAAATATCAATTGGAATTGATGTTGTAGTTCCACTAAAAACTCTATCTGTCCACTAAAAGAGCTGATGAACAATGTCCTAGTAAAAAAGGGGCTGTTCAGCAACACCTAGATTATTTCTGGTCTCTAAATATATCTTATCATTGAAAAATAATAGACATTCTTGGAGAAATTGTTAAATCCAGGGCAGGGTCAAGAAAACTCAAGAAGTACCTGGAACATCTAGTCATCAAAGAAAGCAAATATATTTTTAAGTCTTCTGGAAGCAGGGGGATTATAGGTTTAACCAGAATGTCCAGGATTCAATAAATGACTATAGGGTTAATTATTTTATATTCTCCATGTTTTATATTTAAAAAATCTGATAGAAGATTTATTCCAATTATTGAAGCTTATAATCCATAAAACATCAAAAGCATAACTGTGGATAACAGCTTTAAAAAGATTATATTTAAAAATTATCATCAATTATTTAAATTGATCTTATTGGTTTTAGTTTATTGTTTTCACCACTTACAGTTGCCTTTATTTTAAATAGTTTCATCACTCATGTTTAGATAATCAAATATTTACATGAACACATGATGCTAGGATACATTTCCATATTGTGCAAGAGTAGTGGCATCAACAACAATCATCAGGTGCAATACTAGTATTAATTACATTTAAAAATCTCACTTTCTAGTTCTTCAAAGACAGAAACAAAAAAATTGTCCTTCTGAAATGTACTATGGTTCACACATAGAACCAATTCCAAAATGAAAATGTTAGTTTTCTATACTTTATGAAATAGCTAGGATTATTAGAAATAAGGGGGGATCCCTGGGTGGCGCAGTGGTTTAGCGCCTGCCTTTGGCCCAGGGCGTGATCCTGGAGACCCGGGATCGAATCCCACATCGGGCTCCCGGTGCATGGAGCCTGCTTCTCCCTCTGCCTATGTCTCTGCCTCTCTCTCTCTCTCTCTCTCTCTCTCTCTCTCTCTGTGTGACTATCATAAATAAATAAACATTTAAAAAAAAAGAAATAAGGAAATGTTATCCTATAACTTGTATTGTAGTCTTTACTATCTAACTACAACGTTTCCCTGATTTATTGATGATTGTCGATTGTTTAAGCATTATAGAAAACACCAGTAGCTTCAATTTTGGGGAATGGGGGAAATACAGATAAAAGATAGAAAAGATTATACTATTTCTATTCAAATAACAAAAATATTTGGTTATTATCAAAATATTTTTTCTAATTTTTAAGGAATAAAGCATTTCAATTGGAGCTTTGCACATTTTAGGCATTAAATTGTTATATGGTAGATATTGCTATTATTGTTAAGAAAACTTTAAAAGGTAGATTTTATTCCTCTAGTAAACATTTAGGAGTCTGGGGTCCCATAGACATTATTGGCCTTAGAAGTTTTATTACCCTCAATTAATAAATGAGCACCAGAGCTTATTCTTAGAAACGTGGGATTTATCTTAAGGTTTCTCAGAGGTCTATTATGCTAATTTTCTTCAATATGAACATTCTATGAAACAATTTTAAAAATATTTCAAAACATAGTCTTGTCACAGAATTTTAATGTATACATTTTTTTTTAAATTTTTACTTAAAAGTCTAGTTAGTTAACATAGTGTAATATTGGTTTCAGGAGTTTAGTGAAACTATTTAGTGATTTATCATTTAGTGATTAAACCATTACATAGAACACCCATTCCTCAACACATGTCTTTTGTTTTTGTTTTTTAAACATCATGGGTTGATTTATAAAGAAGACCACAGGATGTCTCAGATGTGACAGAGACTAGACTGACCACATAGGAAAATCTCAGTTCCCAGTTTCCTTACAATGAAGCTGGAGCTAGGTAACTGAGCCTGCATGTGCCTTAAAATTCCTGCACAGACCTGTCATTTTGAGTGATCTCAAGGCAGAGGATCCTATGAAGAACTTTGTTGAGGCTCTGAGGGATAGAGAATCACAAGCTGTAAAGAGCTCAGATGCCCAAATCACCATGTAGAAAAGTCCCTAAAAGCAATATACATCAGACTGTGATGTAGACAAAACAACACCAAAATCAAAAAACAAAAAAGCAAAAAAAAACCAAAACAAAACCACATGGTATTAAGCCACTGAGATATGAGACTGTCATAACAGGAGCAAATATTCTAACAGGCTGGATAAATCAAATTTTTGAAAATCAATGATTATGTATATAAATGATTATACAGTCTCTTAAAAACATATTGTGCTCAAATATAATCTCAATACTTATGCAGGAAAAAAGCAAAGAATTTAAAAGAAATATAGTGCAACCAGAAATCATTAATATTTATAATAAGCATGTTATCTTTGTAGCGATGCTAGCATCAAAAACATGTATATATATATATATATATATATATATATCAGAAGTCTTTCCTGATAGATAGGATATCTAAATATGAGATACAATAGGTTTTGTGAGAGCAGGTACCCAGACCATGTTATTCATTGTAGGATCCCTTGTATTTAATACGGTTCCAGCACGCCATAGGTTCTCTAAAACACCTAAATTATCTACTGAATAAAAAGAATTGTGGTGATCCTTTTTGCAATATTGATGTTTTGCCTGCTATATTAAACAGCCACCTTTCAGCTGGGTTTACTGAAGATAATTCACTGCAGTAGGTTAGAACCTACCCAGATGGAGGATACAAGACAGGAATATTCAAGTAAAACAAAGCTTTCCAAGGGTCAAAAATAACAGCTAACCAAAAAAATACAAATGATTATTTTTCATTCTTATTATGTAAATATTTTTCTGCATTAACAATCTCATGTTATATATCTAAACCTTTAAGCTGTAAAATTTTTAGTGAAAACACTGTACTATTATAGAATTTTTATACCAAATAGACATTTTCATTTTATTATGACTAATCAGCAACTTAACATCTGATTAAAATCTGATTAAAATCTAAGATTTATTTGTGAGAAATTTTTTCATAGGTAATTTATGATTTATGCAAAGGAAAATGTTCTGATCTTGCGATATTTGAATCTTGCTTTTTGAAGTTATTTTTAGCCTTATTTTGAGGAAGTGTTTTTGATAGCATAATTCTGTTCTTTAACATGAACTCTTTGTCTAGCCCATAAACATCTATAGGGAAGATCAGCTCTATCTCAGCCACAAAGTGTTTATGTTCTCATCCTCCCTTATAAATGATTTCTTAAGAGACACTGACCTTCTTAAAATTTTTCTATATAATCTAACTCTGTATCCCAGCTGATAAGGTAGCAAATAGTTCAAATATTGTAAGGAAAATGAGTTGAAGGTACATAAAAGCAAATCTGAGGCAGCATTTTTTTTCTGAAGTTTCAGGCATTTTTTTCGTCTGTTTATATGTTTAAGCTGAAGAAGCATTTGGTTCCTAAGCACTCAGAACAGCAGAAATGAAGGAAATTCAGGCGATTATTGAAAAAAGATTAGTGGTAAAATTAGTGAAACTGTTTGCCTCTGTACTTGCAGATTCCTCCACACTCTGGACTGCCTGAATGACAAAGATAAGCCCACTCTGTGCTGAGTCTTGTGGAGCCATTGAGGGACCCAGAGCTGTCTCAGTGAGTTGACTGGGCAAAGTAACCATTAGTGAAGTAATAAAGTATGATGGCTGTATGGGTTTTCTCCCCTACACAAAAATATCCGTGTATGAAAAACCCAGTAGGTGGATCTCTAGTTTAGCATTATCAGCAATTTTTAGACAAATAGTTCACAGGTTTTAAACTTTTAAAACAGCAATACTATTTAATAGGGCTGCTATTAAATCTAGTATCAGATAATATTTTAATCATTCTCCTTCAGTATATCTAGAGAAGAACTCTAAAGTTTCTGTCCCCAAAAGCAAAACCATTGTTAAATGAGCTAGAAACAAATTCCTGAAAGGTCGAAAGGAAAAACAAACAAAACTAGGTTAAATTACACATAGAATACGGACACAGTGCACGTGCTATCTTAGATATTAATTCAGTCAACTCTAAAGCAGACATTATAATCCTCATTTTACAAAGGAGGAAACTGAGGCAGATAGTGATCAAGTAACAAAAGTTACAAAGTTTGTCAGTTTCTTTCCACAAATTTCCTTGCATTTTCTGCTTTGCACCTATGTTATCAGCTCCTTTCCACTTTATTTAGGTGGCCTCTGACAAACTTTTCTTTGCAATCATAGAAAAGGCTTTTAAATATTCATCCATTCATCCACCTATCTAGTCATCACCCACTCAGTTATACTAACAGAACATGTGAGAATGGCTGAATACCTGCATTACGTTTAGTACACATATATAACCCAGGTTATCACAACAGCAAAGACACCCAACAAAGAGAGAGAGAATAGCCCCTACAATTAGAAAGCAATTACATGCCCACCAATGACAGATCACAGGACACAAGGATTCTCCACAGAATAGATACAGTTCACATCAAGGAGAGAGAGTCCATCGAAACCCATTTTAAGCCTGAAGGAAAGCATGGGAACTCCAACAGTGAGAGGGGTCGCACGCGGTGGACACATAGAGAAGGCACCTGAGAACTTCATTGTGAGAAGTCCTAACAGGGGTCTCCAATAAACCCACCAAGGCACTAAACCTGCTTCAAGTCAGAATTTTTCAAAACTATTCGTTTGGTTATTTCCCTAATTTGGACCCTAGTCAGGTGAAAGTCAGCTCTTTAGCGACGGATGAAGAATTAAGGAAGCAGGAACCCTACACATCTCTCTTAGAAGGTAGGCAAATGCCATCTACATTTGAAAGACACCGACTACAGATGGGAAAGTTGTTAGAGTAAAAATATGTTACTTAAGATCTTAGATGAGACATTTTCTTTAAAAAAAAAAAGGATTTTATTTATTTATTCATGAGAGACACACACAGAGAGAGAGAGACAGAGACAGAGACACAGACAGAGGGAGAAGCAGGCTCCACTCAGGGAGCCCCATGTGGGACTCGATCCTGGGGCTCTAGGATCATACCCTGGGCTGAATACAGGTACTAAACCGCTGAGCCACCCAGGCTGCCCAGATTAGACATTTTCAATTTCTATGAGAAGCTGTGTTTCAAGAGTTAAATTACGTATAGAAATGATAGAATACCAGTAGCATGGAAAAAGCATTCCCCTGGGAGTAAATTTTTAATGAGGCAGTAAGAGACAAAATGCTTTCATACATCACATGTGTGTCAAATTGCATGTTTGTTTAACTACAGTCCTTATAATTGATGTCTAAATTATTGTTAATACATGTAGATTCTATAGTGTTTACATTTAATATTTAATATTTTAGTTATGCTTTTCATGAATTCGACTTTTCTAATTCTCACAACCATTTTGTTTTCTCTTGAGTTCCCCCCCTCCCCCTAATGTACTCAAGTTAAAGATCTATTACTTTTCCAGAGATCTGACAAGCAAATCTACTTCAATAGTTTTGGGAAAAATACGACTCGCTCTGCTTTATGCCTAGGATATAAAACATTTTATAAATTTGTTATTACTTGTATTTTCTCTTTGAGTTTTATTTTAAGAGAGGGGAAGGAGAGGTGTCAGTTACTTTCACATCAGCAGAAGCTGGTTGTGTAGTCAACAAATTGACATATGGGGGATGCTGGAAGAAAATTTCTATAAACTGCGATGCTCAGGGCTTTACCCTCAGCATTTTTTTGACTCTTCTATCAGCTCTTGGGAGGTGTATTAAAGTCTCTCGTTGTGACTATAATTTTTTTATTTGCTTTTATGTTTTGGACTTTGTTTTTCATGCACACAGATTTAGATTTGGAAAATCTTGTAGGATATATCTGTTGGTACTATAAAATGGCTTTCTGAATGTATGTCTAGAAATGTTTCTTGCCTAACAGAACTCTTTGCCTGGTATTAGTTACACTAGCTCTCTATTATTGTTTGGTAGGATTACTATGCTTTTATTTTTAACATTTTCATGTTCCTTTACTTAATGTGTCCTTTATACAGTATGTATAAATGTAATCTGATATAGGTAAGTTTATGCATTTTGACTATTGAAGACATGCGATTATTGTTTTATATAGTCACTATTTCATCAATATTCATTAAAAATTTCCCAAATATTTTTCCACGTTTTGGCCTTTATTCTGCACTGCAATTCAGTGTTTTCCCTGAAGATTACTTTTATTACCTTTATTATTTAAGTACACTTTTGCTAGTGATAAATTGCACAATTTAAAAATTTCTGAACAGGTTTGTGTTTCTCTTAGCTTTTGAAGGATATATTGACAAGATAGAGCATTCTAGGATAAAACCTATTCTTTCTGAATTTAAGTTATTTCATTATTTTTTCCAGGCTTCCAGCTTTGATTATTGAAAAATTAACTGTCTGTCGTTTGTATATATTCACCAGTCCTGATTTGTAGATTTTTACCTAATTATAATATTATAGTTTTCATCCTGAGATTTGGTCCTTAGAGAACTACTGGCAATGTCTATAGAGACATTTTGGTTGTCACAGTGGGATATCGCTACTTGCATCTAGTAGACAAACACCAGGAATACTGCTAAACATGTTCCCACAAGGCACTGGAAATGCCTACACAACAAAGTTTTCAAGCCCAAAAAGTCAAAATGCAGAAGTTGAGAAACCCTATTATAGTAGCTGCCATATGTTTTATTTCCTATTATCTAGGTTATCTGAATCCCTGGGAAGTATAATGTATATATTATGATGTAATTTCAGCATCTGTAGGGACAATACTTAAATGTAGAAAATAATTTTGAAATTTAGTTTGGGCCATAGATGAATGGATTGTTGATTTGTCATTGAAAATTACTATTCTTTCATAAGAATTAGACCTTTTATTATAAATACATCAATATCTGGGAGGCTAGACTATATATCAATTATACATATTTATTGAAAAAACATACGAATTTTAAGAATATAGTCATGTATTAATATTTATATTTAAAAGACCACAATGATCTTTTTGCCTTCAAAGGAAATATTTATGACACATTATCTGATTTGTGTGAACTACTTTGCCTATGTCATTAATTTTACTTAAGCCATTCTGTCATCTTAGAACCTGGATAACTTTAAAAGGGTGTTTTCAATTAAACCAAGTGCTACTACATTATTTTGATTAATAGAAAAATGCCATTATTTTCGTCGATAGAATTGTATTATAAAAATGTGCTCAATTATACATTTTAAGTTGTCAAAAGTTATGGAAATCTTAATTTTCTTGTTATGTAAGTATATAGATAATTGTACTTCTGGGCCTAATAAAACCTAATATATATATATACTGTCTATCCTTTTATAGAAAATGTTTGCAGCCCTTGAAATAAAGACATGCAGTCCTGTAAGCCACGGAAGGTTTTCTAGGGAATTTACATTTTGAAAAGTAATTTTCTTCCTTCAAACAGAAATAATTTGTCATTCATCACCAATAGAACAGCAGTTTAGATTGGAATTTTTAAAAAGGATTCTAGAATAAAGCTGGAAGATAACGTAACCCAGGGAGTTTCTTCACTATGTTAATTTGCCAGCTATTCAAGGGAAGAAGTTGAAGTCAGAAGTGTAAATTATGTTACAGGATGTCACTTCTGTACTCACTTTTCTAAAATTGAGATTTTAAAATATAATAACATTGGGAAGTAACCATGAAAATCTTTTATAAACCCAAAGGTTCACAGGTCACTATTTTGTAATTATTTTTAGAGGACTTGTGAATTTGTTGATCTCCCTTAGGTCAAAAAATTATCTCACAAGCTCCCTATCTTGCAGATAGCTTAAAAAAATAAAAATAAAAATACTTAATTTCCTTTCATGATAAGGCTAACCTATAACAACATGTGAGAAAGTCATCACTTTTTAAAACAGAATCAGGCTAATAATTTTCTAATGAAAATTTAGAAATATGAAGTAGTGTATTAATTTTTTGTATGATGCACGTATATGCAGTTTTAGAGATAAAATGCTATAATTTTTAAAATTGTAAATTTTTAAATTTTAGCTGATGGTCAGAAAGATGGACATTTAGTAGTTGAATTTCAACAAATGCAATAACATAATTTTAACGGTGGAAATGATTGAATTGTATATTATAACTACATAGGGGCTACAAACAATCACTACTTCTTGGATATACCTAATTGTGTGCTAAATTATTCCTCAAAGGTAACGATTGAAATCATATTTTAACAGATAAATTTAGTACCAGATATTCAAAGCCACCACATGAAGAGTTTCATTGATGATGAACATATTCAATCTTGTTTCTCTTATTTTAGTAATAAGACAAATGTTTCTATGCATTAATAAGCATTTGGAAATATTTTTATGAAGTTTATAGTTTTATCCATGTTTGAAAATTTGCACTATTAGTTCAGTATCTCTACTGTATTGGATATATGTATATGTCTGTAATAACAAGTTTAACTTATAAAGGTGTGTTATCAGATCACCAAACTTAAACAATGAAGAACATTCAGGCTGTGAGAGTTATTTAAAAATAAATAAAACTTTTCAATACTACTAAGGCCCACCTTGTAATTTCCTATTTGTTTACTTTTCAATTGTGTTAAAAACCAAAACTGTATTTACAGTCTATTCACTGTATATTTTACTATGTAACTTAAAAATTCAACTGTGTTTATGTGTGTTTTCTCTGAATTTTTTTCCCTCCATAAAGGAAGTTCTTTTATATTCTTAATCTTAAACGGTGTGGGATTTCATACTTCTAGAATGATTAGATAAGAAAATTTTATATTTGAAATGACAGAAGCTTAGGATTTATTGAAGTAATCCAGGCAGAAGTAACGAAGCTACTAAAGGAATACGGGATAAAAGGTATGGAGGAGAAGGACATTAATGTGTTATAAAGAAGCAAAAAATAGAGACATGCTTATGAATGAAGAAATGACTATTTTTGAAGATAATTTCTGCAATGATAGAGGAGAATTTTCTTGGACAAATTTTGCATCAGTATTCAACCCTGCAATGTACAAAAAGAATTATACACATGTGAGGATTTATCCCAGATATGCAAGTCTAGTTCCACATTTGAAAATCAAATAATGCAGTCCATCTCATCAACAGACTCAAGAAAAATCACATAATACGAGCAATAGATAAATAAAAATTGACAAATGTCAACACTCATTCATGAGGGGAAATAAAAAAAATCCTCTCTGCAAACTAGGAATGGGAGACAGAACTTCAACTTGAATATCTACGAAAACCTAAAGCTAAGATCATACATAGGTAAGATACTTGAAACTTTCTCAGTAAGATCAGATAGAAGATGTAGATGCCTCCTTTCACTCTTTTTCAGCATCATAGTCTAAGTCATACCTAATGCCCTAAGAAATAGAAGGTATACCGATTGTAACGAAGAACTGAAATGGACTTTGTCTGCAGATGGCATGATTGTCCAAGTAGAAAATCCAAAGAATCAAGAGGAAAAAAAAACCCTCCAGGAACTAATAAGTGATTGTAACAAGTATTACAAGGATACAAGGTTAATATATAGAATTGATTATTTTTTTATGTTGAAAATGAACAAGATATTTGAAATTTAAAACACAGTATCATTTACATTAGCACTCCCAGAATTTAAATATTTAGATATAAACCTGACAAAGTATGTATAAGATCTACTTTATAAAAACTAAAAAAGAAAAGAAAAAGATCTATGATAAAAGATGTCAAAGAAAGCTAAGTAAATGGAGAAATATTCCATGTTCATGGACGAGAAGATTCAATATTGTTGAGACATCAGTTCTTTCCAAATTGATCTGATTCAATGCAATGTTGAACAAAATTCCAGCAAGTCATTTTGTGGATACTAACAAACTGATTCTAAAATTTTCCTTCAGGTAAAAATTAATAATAGCCAATACAATATTGAGGAAGAGTAAAGTCAAAGGACTAACATTCCCTGATTCTAAAACTTACTATAAAGGTAGAGTGAGCAAGACCGTGATATGGTGAAATCACAGACATACAGAACAATGAAACAGAATAGCAGTCAGAATTGGATCCACATAAATTTATCAACTAACTTTTGACAAAGAGGAGTAAAGGCAATACAATGGAGCAATCTTTTCAACAAATGGTGCTGGAGAAACTAGATCTCTACTTGTAATTTTTTTTTAAAAGATACATATTATAGATAAAACTCCTAGAACATATGAGATACCCTTGATGACTTTGGATATGACAATGACTTTTTAGATATAACACCCAAAGCATTATCCATAAAAAACAAAAGAACTGATAAGCTTGAGCTCATTAAAATTGAAAACTTCTGATATATGAAATACATTTAGAATAAAAAGACAAGTAACACACTGCAATAAAAATATCTGCAAAAGACTTACCTGACGAACTGTTATCCAAATGTACGAGGAACACTTATAACTCAATAATAAGAAAACCATCAACCTGATTTTATAATAGTCAAAAGATCTGGACAGTTAGCTCACCAAAGAAGACACGAGATGGCACATAAGCACACAAAATGATGCTAAACATTTTATACCACAATGGAAATACAAATTAACACAACACTGAGGTTCTACTACTCGCCTATTGGAATGGCAACACTGTGACACTGATAGCATGAAATACTGACTAGGGTATAAAGCGATAGGAACTCTACACATTGCTGATATGAATGCAAAATAGTACAGCCGATTACGATTTAGTAGTTTTTGAGAGAACTAAACATATGCTTACCGTATGATTCAGAAATTTCATACTTAGTATTCACTCAAAAGAGTTGAAAGATTATGTCCATACAAAAACCTACACATGGGTGTTGATGGCAGCTTTATTCATAATTGCCAAATCTTAGAAGAAACAAAGATGCTCTTCAGTAGATTTATGGATAAATTTTGATGCATTCAGACAATGGGATATTATTCAACACTAAAGAAAAATGAACCGTCAGTCCATGAAAAGACATGGAGAAACTTTAAATGTGTATTACTAAGTGAAACTTCATGTATTGTAAGATTCTGAATATATAACATTCTGAAAGCACAGCTGTGGAGACAGTGAAAGAACTGGTGTTTGTCAGGGGGCAGCAGTAGGATAAGAACAAATGAGGGGATACAGAAGATTTCTAGAGTCGTGAAAATACTCTGTATGACACAATAGTAGTAGATAACACGTCATTATACATATGTCAAAACCATAGAATGCACACCACCAAGAGTGAATCCTATTGTAAGCCTGGTTGGCTGATAATGATGTATTCGTCAGAGTTATTGATTATAATAGATGTACTTTTCTGTGTATAGGGAAAGGAAATGTTCCTACTTCTACTCAGTTTTGCTGTAAAACTAAAACTTCTCTTTAAGTCTATTTAAAGAAAAACAACAAACGAATGGCAGGCTACATTTAACAGCTGGCCATAGTTTGTTGATTCCTGATCTAGAAGAAGACCATTGTTGAAGGAATAAATGAAAGAACACCAAAGTGAGTTCCAGTTACTGTTGATGTACAATAATTTAGCCCAAAACAAAACAAAAATTCCATTGCAATGCATTACAATACAATAAAAAGGCAGAAGTAGTGATGTTTTCAGGAACGTTCTAGCTGAAATAATTTGCTGCCAACAAAACTGCATTATATAAAATATCAAACAAAATTTTTAAGAGAAGATAAATGATTTCAGATACAAGCAAGAGAATACAAGGAGAAAAAGCAATGGAAAATATTACTAAATATAAATGAATACTGATTATAAACAACAAAAAAAGAAACTAGTAATATCTAGAGGAGAATTAAACAATATCAATACCTTCAAAGGCTAAATGGGGCAAATGGATTTATTGTTGGGTTTTTTTGGGGGGTTATTGGATAAGTATATAAGTAATTGGTTTTAGACTATTTTAATGGCAATAATGTATAGAGATATTTCTAGGCTAACCATACGAAAGAGCACTAGTAAATAAATACAAGCACTTTAACACTTTTTTAAAAGGAAAAATATAAAATAAAAATGATTGGATATTCTAAAAAAGTAATACAGGAGATTTAAAAATTAATTAATAGTTAATTTTTAACTAAATTAACAGTTGAGTAAATACAAAAATAAAACCAAAAAAGAAATGGGAGAACGGTAGGTTTAGTATTTAAAAATCTGCGTAATTCATAAAATTAACTGAAAAAAATGAAAGAAACCATTTTCTTAGGGAATGTAGAAAAAGCATTTGATTAAGTTCCATCATTCATTTATGGAATAAAAAAAAGTACACTTAGCGAAAAAAGATAATCCTCTATTGGCTGAAAATATCTTCAAGAAGACCTACAGCTACTACTACAATTAATGATAATTAATGGGGTATTATAAAAAACTCCTCCCCTTTCATAAAAAAATACAATTATGACCATTATTTTCAGTTCTATTCAATCTGCTCTAGATGTCCTAGCCTTAGAAACAAGGTTAAACAGACAAAGACATTTTTAAGAATTTAAATGTGTAAAAGTCATTAACAGAAGACATAGTTGTTTCCACTGAAAATCCAAAAGAATCCAAAATAAATAATTAGAATAAGTAAATTTTACAAGGTGTTTTGTGCAAGGTCAATATAAAAAAATATGTTGTATTCCTACTTACCAAAAACATACAACTAGGAAATGAAATTAATGCTTCATAACTCAAATATTTGAGAACAAATTTGGCAAAATATTTTAAGATTTCTGCACTTAAAACTACAAAACTAATGAGAGAGTTAAATAAGACTGTTTGAATGAATATGTCATCATGGATTGGAGTATTAACACAGACATGTCAGTCATTTTCAAGTTATCTGTTGATATAATGCAACTTGAATTTTTAAAAATGGAGATTTGTGGAAATTCTATAATTTATATGAAAATATGTAACACTAAGAATAACCAAAGCACACTTATACCAGAAAAAAAAAAAAGTATCATGTTATCCTAACAATCCAATTGTTAATGGAGCAGGGAATACCACCCCAATGGTTTACAAGTAAGATATTCAGAAAGATACTCAGAAATACATTCATATGTGCTGATTTTTGTGATTCCATAGTACACTGGATAAACAATATTTTTTTGAAAAGACAGTAAGTCAACTTAATATCTCCATAAAAAAATAGTCTTTACCGTATATCAATAATCACCACACAAATATACACATACATACACACACACACACACACACACACACATATATATATACACACAATAAATTCTAGATGGATTGTTGTTGAACTAAAGTAAAAGGTAAAATAATGCAAATTTCAATAGAAATTAGGAGAAATGGCAGAAATAGCTCTTAGTGAAGGAGGATATCTCTTTAAGGGCACACAAAAAAGTCCAAACAAATGCAAAACTATGATATATTAAATTGCATTAAGAAACTGTTTTCCATGGGCAGCTCCAGTGGCTCAGCAGTTTAGCGCCTGCCTTCAGTCCAAGGCGTGATCCTGGAGACCCAGGATCGAGTCCCACGTCAGGCTCCCTGCATGGAGCCTGCTTCTCCCTCTGCCTATGTCTCTGCCTCTCTCTCTCTCTCTCTCTAAATAAATAAATATTTTAAAAAAACTGTTTTCCAAAAAACAAATAAAATATGTAAGCAAGCCATAGCAGAATATATGTTAATGTGTACATATTATGATACATGCCATTAGTTATCAACCCATCGTAGATATGTACATGGGTCGTTTCATATATCTGATCATAAGTCAATAACTAACAGCAGAAGTAACAAATTTTCCAAAGTTTAGAAATACTTTCACAATGAAGGTATTTAAATGACTATGATACATAATATACATAATACACTAAACTTATTAGTCCTCAGAGAAATGTAGGTTAAAAAATCACCATCAAATGTTGGTACTTGGGGCAGCCTGGGTGGCTTAGCAGTTTAGCGCTGCCTTCGGCCTGGGGTGTGATCCTGGGGACCCGGATCCAGTCCCACATTAGGCTCCCTGCATGGAGCCTGCTTCTCCCTCTGCCTGTGTCTCTGCCTCTCTGTGTCTCTCATGAGTAAATAAATAAAATCTTAAAAAATAAAAAAAAAAACAAAATAAAGACTTAATTTAAAAAAATGTTGGTGCTTACTACCAGAATGTTTACAATAAAGAGCTATATAATACCAAGTGTTAGCAAGGATGTGGAACAATAGGACTTTAATTCATAGCTGGTGCGAATATTGATACTATCTATTAAAACAAATATAGCGACTCAGCCCTTACCTTCATAGATATCTAACTAACAAAATTTGTTCATATTGTCTATTTCCTCTAAACCACACACATGCCACACACACATACACACGCCACAATCTCAATATGTGCATTATAAATAAAATATAATAATAATTATAAATAATAGCATTATATTAATAGCATTAATATAATAGCATTATATAATAAAATAATAGCATTATAATAAAAACATTAATAGCATTATAAGTAATATAATAGCATTATAAATAAAAACCCCCAAATGGAAGGATATAGAGTTTCTCAAACAAAAATTGAAGGAGTTCATGACCATTTCTGGCTCTACCAGAAATATTAAAAATGACTCCTTGAATGGAAAGAACAGAAGTGAGAGTATGAAAAATAGGAAACACAAAAGCAGTAAATGTATTTTTGAAAATAAAAATCTCAGTCAAGTCATTCCCAAAACAGAATATAAAATATGACACCATAACTAAGATGTGTGTGTGTGGTGGGGAGTGAGGAGTAAAGAATGGATTCAAATTTAATTAACCATCAATTTAATATAGACTGCTATATGCACATGATGTTACATATAAACTTAATGGTAATCACAAATCAATCAAACCAAGCAAACAAAAACCCACTAAGACATGTAAAGAATGAAGAGAAAAATATCCAAGTGTAGCACTAAAGAAACCCAAGAAACCATGAAAGAGAGCAAGAAACGCACCAGAGAAAAACAATCACAAGTAACAAAATGGCAATAAATACATACCTACCAATAATTACCTTGAGTGTAAATGGACTAAATGCTCCAATCAAAAGAGGTGACAGTGGATTAAAAACAAAAACAAAAACAAAAACATCTATAAACTTCATACAAGACCTATTCACACCTAAAGACACCTGCAAGTTGAAAGTGAGGGGAAGGAAAAGCATTTATCATACAAATGGGTATCTAAAGAAAGCCAGGGTAGCAATACTATTTATAATCAGAAAAAGAGACTTTAAAACAAAGACTATAACAAGAGACAAAGAAGGGCACTATAAAATAAAGGAAACAATCCAACAAGAAAATATAACAATAGTAAATATTTATGCACCCAACTTGGAAGGACTCTAAAACATGAAAAAGTTGATAAAAAACAAATGAACTAATTGATAGTAATACAATAGAAGTAGGGGACTTTAACACCCCATTTACATCAATGGACAGATTATCCCAAAAGGAAGTCCACAAGGAAACAATGGCTTTGAATGACACATTTGAACAGATGGATTTAACAGATATATTCAGAACATTCCATCTTATTTTTTTTTTTAGAACATTCCATCTTAAAACAGCAGAATACAGATTGTTTTCAGAACATAGATTTTCAAGTGCACATGGAACATTTTCTGGAACAGATCACATATTAAGCTACAAAAGAATCCTCAACAAATACAAAAAGATCAAAGTCATACAAAATATTTTTTCTGATCACAACAGTATAAAAATAAAAATCTACTACAAGAAAAAATCTGGAAAGACCACCAATGTATTGAGGTTAAATAAGATGCTTCTAAACAATGAATGGGTCAACCAAGAAATTAAAGAATAAATTTAAAAATACATGGAAATAAGTGAAAATGTAAATACAATAGTCCAAAACCTTTGAGATAAAGCAAAGGTGGTTCTAAGAGGGAAATTTATAGCAATACATGAAACAATACATGAAAAACCCACAAGTCTACCTCAAGAAGAAACTAGCAAATAAGCTAACCTTACAACCTAAAGGACCTAGAAAAAGAATAGACAAAACCCCAAACGAGCAAAAGCAAAGAAATAATATAGATTAGAACAGAAATAAATGATGTAGAAACAAAACAAACCAATAGAATAGATCAAAGAAACCAGGAGCTGGTTCTTTGGGTAGGGGTGGAAGGGGTCAACAACATTGATAACCCCCCTAAGCCAATTCAAAAACAGAAGAGAAAGGAGTCAAATTTCCAAATCACAAATGAAAGAGGAGAGAAATCACCACCAGAACAATACAAACAATTGCAACACAATTTTATAAAGAACTCAGGTCAACACATTGGACAAAAGAAATGGATAAATTCCTAAAAAAGTATAACCTACCAAAACTGAAGCAGGAAGAAAATTTGAATAGACCAATTACCAGCAAGATTGTATCGGTAATGAAAGAAAGGGGAAAAAAAAGAAAAAGAAAAAAAGGAAATAAAAGGAAATTAGAAGAAAGAGAAGAAAATGGAAAAGAGAGAAAAAGAATTCTCAACCAACAAAAGTCCAAGACTAGAGGGCTTCACAGGTGAACTCTATGAGACATTTAAAGAATAGTTAATACTTATTCATCTCAAACTACTCCAAAAAATAGAAAAGGAAGGAAAAATTTCAAATTCATCCTATGAAGCCAGTGTTACCTAATACCAAAACCAGATAAAGATACCACTAAAAGACAGAGAGAGAGAGAGAGAGAGAGAACTACAGGCCCATATCACTCATGAACATACATGCAAAAATTCTCAATACCAGCAAACCTAATCTAACAATACATTTAAAAATCATTTACCACAATCAAGTGATTCCTAGGTTCTAAGAGTGAGTCAATATTTGCAAATTCAAGTAACATCACATCGATAAGAGAAAGGGTAAGAATCATATGATCATTTCAATAGGCAAAGAAAAAACATCTGTCAA
Source organism: Canis aureus (assembly GCF_053574225.1). NCBI lineage: Eukaryota > Metazoa > Chordata > Mammalia > Carnivora > Canidae > Canis > Canis aureus. The sequence goes on from NC_135643.1 coordinate 36,632,126, forward strand.
AGTAGAAAATCCATTCATGATAATAACCCTCAATAAAGTAGGATTAGAGGGAACATAAATCCATGTAATGAAAACAATACATGAAAAATGTACAGCGAACATCATAATAAAAACTCTCAGTTTTTCCCATAAGAAAAAGGAACAGGACAAAGATGTCCATACTCACCACTTTTATTCAACATGGTACTAGAAGTCCTAGCCACAGGAATCAGACAACAAAAAGAAACAAAACCTTCCAAATTAGAATGGAAAATGTAAAACTTTAACTATTTGCAGATGATATGATAATATAGAAGAAAACCCAAAAGACTCCACCAAACACATAAATAAAAAATGAAATTTTTATAGCACTTAAGAAAAAGAATTCTAATGAAATGGTGAGGCATTGAAGATAACCTAAATCAGTTAATAAAGCATATATCTTAAAATGTATTTAGCAAAATTTATTGTAAAATATGAATTTATTATAATTAGTAAAAATTGTGGTCCATATTAATAAGCATTTGTAAAATAAACTCAGTGTATAAACTCCCCCAAACAAATGTGAGAGGGGAAATGATACTTTTCCCTTTTTTGGCCCCTGAAAAATATTTTTAAAAGTATTTTACCCAATGTCCTTAATATATTACTGTTCTTGAGTTGAGTTTTACTACAAACGAATGATAGAATACCTGGAAGAAAATTGAAAAATTAGGGCAGCCCAGGTGGCTCAGCAATTTAGCGCCTCCTTCAGCCCAGGGCGTCATCCTGGAGACCCCGGCTCAAGTCCCACGTCGGGCTCCCTGCATGGAGCCTGCTTCTCCCTCTGCCTGTGTCTCTGCCTCTCTCTGTGTGTCTCTCATGAATAAATAAATAAAATCTATAAAAAGAAGAAATTTGAAAAATTAAAATAGTCAGGAAATGCGTAGATATCATATATAGACTAATAGTATTTGATGTATTAGGAATAGAGGTTTTCATTATTTGTCACTTGTGCTATACTATAATTATGGAAATCTATATACAGTTATATAGTGTGAACAAAAGCCTTTTTTCAGACTGAATTTGGCTTATGTGTGGTGTAATACTTCAAAGGCTTTGAATTCTGGCAGCGATCTGAGGTAAAACCTTGTCTCTACCTCTAAATAGGTGATACTTGGCAGTTTATCCCTTGGGTCTCATTTTCATTTGTAAATGGAGAATATGGTAATCCCTACCCTAGCAGATGCCATGGATGATGAAATAACAATTTAAAACACTTTGAGGGATCCCTGGGTGGCGCAGCGGTTTGGCGCCTGCCTTTGGCCCAGGGCGCGGTCCTGGAGACCCGGGATCGAATCCCACGTAGGGCTCCCGGTGCATGGAGCCTGCTTCTCCCTCTGCCTGTGTCTCTGCCTCTCTCTCTCTCTCTCTCTCTCTCTCTCTCTCTCTCTGTGTGACTGTCATAAATAAATTAAAAAAAATTAAAAAAAAATTAAAAAAATAAAAATAAAATAAAACACTTTGAAAATAACACGCAATGAGGGCCTCACAAATACGGCATGTACTACATAACCAAGATCATGAAAAGCAGGAAAGAAAGTGTATCACTTCTAATGGATACACAAATGTTTCAATATAAAAATCAACCATATAAGCAAAGTCATTACATTAAATATTAGCTGGAAACGCACCTTCAATAACAGAACTTGATAAAGGACACACATACAAACCTAAAACTAAAAATCCTAAATGCAACTCTAAAGAATAACTGAAAAAATTATTTGAAAAAGTGTTGTCATTAATTTACAAAAAAGAAAAACAATCTGAATAAACTGCAAAGATGAGAACACTCTATCCCGTTGCTTTCTCAACATATACTACATGGTAAAGCATGTCATCTTCTATATTTAATAAGCTCAAAGGGCTTTCCTCAAATTTTCCATCATTCTTCTTTCCCACATTATCGATCTTTTTTTTTTTTTTTCTGTAACAGTATGTTTCAGTGGTTTTCTCTCCAATTTCTACTCAGTCACTCCACTATCAGAAATTCCTTTACTATTGTGGTTACAAATACAAGTTTTCTAATTGCTGCATAGGGTAGACACATTTTCTTGTCACAGCTCTATTATCTCTTATAAAATGAAAATATCCTTTAAGGAGATTGCTTATCTGATTCTTCCATATACCTGGACAATGAGAATACAGTTAAAAATAGCACATTAGTGAACAGATGTATATGTGTGTTATATTACACTTACACATATGAACCAATATGTTTATAATCATAATAACTGACTTTGTGGAGATATTTACAGATTTTTTTTAAATGTCAGTTATTGCAGGAAGAATGAATCCTGTTAGGAAAAGTACCTATTTTTTCTAGTCACAGAAAAAAAGAGTGCTGGAGTGTCTCCTTGGCAAATTACTACTATGGTAATGTTAGGCTGGTCACTAGGATACCTGTATTGATGCTCATTCATTTCTGAGAGAGTGATTTCTGAGCTGCTTGACTAGTACACATCCTAAAGCACCCTCTGCATTTACAGAGCATGTGCCTAAATCAGAATAGTCAATGTCAATATATGCTTACTAGAGAAAACAGCATGACTAATAATGTCCCCAAAGGAAAAAAAAAATAGTAGTATATAATGCCAACTTTAAAAACGCATTCAAGGTTTTCCTCTGTAAATGCATTCCTCATTTTGGATGTGATGTAAAATCTTATTCAGTGTTTTGTTTTTTTTTTCCCCCCACAGGTCTCAACAATTAACATGGGATAATTAATCTTTGGAACAAAATCAAATGGTAAGAATAGATGTATCAGCTTCAATGTTTATCTAAGCAATAGGTTCTATGGCAAAGAAAAAGCAATATTACCTATGTTTATTTACTTATAATACATCATGGTACAGTATATTGTATTATATAAATGTTATATATTTATTTAACACTGACACAGGCTTGATCCTAGGACCCTGAGATCATAACCTGAGCCAAAATCAAGAGTCCAACACAGAGCCTGACTCACTACTGGATCTTATACCCTGAGATGGTTACCAGAACCCAAACAAAGAGCTGGACACTTAACTGACTGTGCCACCCAGGTACCCCTATACTTATATAAAGTTTTTGAAGGTCTTTGCTAGTAATAGTATTTTTATAGTTCTCAGTTTTCTGTAAGATAGGATCATGTTAATCACATGGTTAAATTTCCTAAAAAACAAAACCTTTTTAATCAGTATGATGTGTTATATGTCAAATTTAATGTTTGTTAGGTTTACATAAGGCAAGCAAAAAAATATCTCTTGAAGGTATGAAGTGTAAAGGATAATTTTGAAAAGCAATCAGATAGAAGAATTTCATTCTAATGTTTAATATTTTTGTATATCAATATTTTGGGAAAGAAATTCTCTATGTACTTACTTACAAATAATTTTTAGAGACTTGAAATAAGCTGAAATGTGTGAGATAAAGTGTGATTAAGGGGATCCTGGGTGTCTCAGTCAGTTAATTGTGGGACTCTTGATTTCAGTTCAGGTTATGATTTCAGGGTTCTGGGATTGAGCCCAGTGTCTGGCTCTGCACTCAGTGGGGAGTCTGCGTCAGGATTCTTTCTCTCCCTCTGCCTCTGCCTCTCCTCTGGCTCAGGCTCACTCTCAAATAAAACTTTAAAAAAAAAAAAGGTGTAATTAAGCTTTGGAATTTAATCTGTTGTGTTTGGATTATGTTGCTTAAACTGTTTTCCTTATACTTTTCCCCCTAACCTTTTCCTTTGCACAGATTTCATTAGACAAATGAAATCCAGAGTGATCCCAAGAGCCTTTCATTTCCATGGAATTTCATGGAACTAATAACTTCTAATTTCTTCCTGAAGGACTTATCACTCTTCGCTGATATAAGTGATTAAGTAAGTAGAAAAAAGAGAATTCCTCTATGCTGAAGAATTCCAAATAATGCAATCATCTACCCTCAAGAAGTAGAAGCAAAACTCCCACTCACTACCTAAGTATTAGCTACACTTAGTGATTTTCTCCCAAAGAATGCTATATGAAAAAAAGGGAAAGAAGAGTAACTCTACAGGAAAGAAGGCTGACAAGCAATCCCACCAGGGAATCTAGGTCAACATGAACTTTAATAAATCATGTTTGAATATTTTCCCGTGATATTAAATGATTAAAAGGTGCTTTATCCTCATGATCTTCTTACTCAAAGTTCATACCACCTAATTATGAGAAAAAATCATACCAGTCTTAACAGAGTGGCATCCTATAATATGCCTAGCCAGGACTCATAATGATCAAGGTCAACAGGAACAAGGAAAATCTGAGAATCTGTTATACTCAAGAGGAGCCTACAGAGACATGAGAACTTAATGTAATGTGGTATCTTGGAGCAGAAATTTGAGTGAAAAATGGATTCTAGTTGAAAACAGTAATCAACACTGCTTATTATTAATAAACGTATAAGATGTTAATAATGGGGAAACTGCATTTAGGGTACATGTGAACTCTTTCAAATTCTGGAAGTCTAAAACTGTTATAAAAAAAGTAAATTGGGCTGATCTGATAGTTCTCATATTAGTAACTTTCTCAGACAGGAGTGGAATGTTAGTTGATAAAACAAAAGCATACAATGAAGAAGAAAAAAGGATGCTATGAATTTGAAGATAAAACCAAGATCATACAATAGTTTTTAAAGTTTTTGTCTAGGGGATCCCTGGGTGGCACAGCGGTTTGGCGCCTGCTTTTGGCTCAGGGCGCGATCCTGGAGACCTGGGATCGAATCCCACGTCGGGCTCCTGGTGCATGGAGCCTGCTTCTCCCTCTGCCTATGTCTCTGCCTCTGTGTGTGTGTGTGTGTGTGTGTGTGTGTGTGACTATCATAAATAAATAAAAATTAAAAAAAAATAAAGCTTTTGTCTATGGTGGTTAAAGTGACATAATATTTTTTGGTTCTAATTGGAATACTCTTTGAATAAAGCAAGAGAAAATGGCTTTACCCATGAAAACATATGAAATATGACATATGCATACTTTACTGAATTATGTAACTCTAAAAAGTTTAGCAGCTAGTGTGCTTTATAATGTCTTCTATTGAATCAATAAGACAATATGATCCACAAAGTTGCTGGTGGCAGACTATGGAGAAAATCTGCCACAGTTTTTTGCCTATCATAATTTACATATGCCACACATGCAAAGTATATCTACTTTCTCCAAGACTCCCAAAGTATCATTTAATCATAGTATCAGGATTTCATTATCTAAATCAAATATGGATATGGATAAGACTCCTAGGAATTCTTCCTCTTGATCTGGAGACTTTGTCAATTAAGACTAAGTTAACTGCCTACTTTCTACCCACCCAATATATAATGATTAACTGATAACATGAATATTACATCTGAGTCTTATTTTAAAGACTCAGACAACAATGCTGCTATGTTGATATTGCCAGTGTCCTCAACTCTGGGAACAAAGAATGTTCCTTTAGGAGTGATGTATTCTGACCTCTGGTACTGGACATTTAATTCAGTTTTATCCAAGGCTCTTGGTTTTGGCCCCTGTTCTCTTGACTTTAGATCTCTGTATCATCATTCTTTTGTTAGAAATTGCCCAACTTATAGTTAAGGGCCCATTTTTAACTAATTCTGTATATATGCAGGCTGACAGTGCATTCCTCATGTTTACCTAACACTTTGTGGACTTTTAATGAATATTATCTGGATTTAAACAAAAGTAGTGTACAATTGCAAAATCTTAGAAACACTCTCTTCAAGATCAAAAATAGGACAAGTATGTCTCTACTACCACATTTAATATTAGACAAAAAAAGTGATGTAATTTTAAAGTATAGGGTCTACAAAGAAAAATACCTAATATCCAGACCCTTCCTATGCAGTTTCATATCCTCATTGAGGCAAGAGACTTTTGGGAAGATGGACAGACCCCATTGCCATTGACAATTTATACTGAGAACTTTCCTATTCCTGTTTCCCAACCACCCCCTGCCCTCAAATACCTAATGTACTTAGCAATCTATTTTTGCTGAATTCTGCTGTCTTTGCTAGGGAAGCTGTAACAAAGCATCACACACTGAGTGGCCTAAACAACAGAAATGTATTGATTGTCACAGTTCTCAAAATAGAAGTCCATGTTCAAGGGTTGGTTTCTTCTCAGAGCTGTGAGGGAAATCTGTTCTAGGTTTCTCTTCTAGCACCTGGAGTTCGGTATCCATCTTTTCTGTATCACCACACTCTCTTGTCTCTTTCTTCACATGGAATTCTATCTTGTATGTGCATGTGTCTAAATTTCCCCCTTTTTACCAAGGTACCAGTCATGAGGGGTCCACCCTACTGTGGTATGACTTTATCTTAACTGATTACATCTACATAAATAAGGCCACATTTTGAGGCGGGAGACAGGAGGTGAGGGACAGTTTCCTATCACATATTGCTAACCAGGGAAAAGATCAAAATTCAAAATATGATTTCTACTGAATACATATTTTTGTTCCATTACAAAGTCAAAAAAATGGTCAGTTGAACCCTTTTAAATCAGGGACCACCCGTGTGTGTGTGTGTGTGTGTGTGTGTGTGTGTGTGTGTGTATGTATATAAGAAAAAGGCTTAATGAATGATCTCTAAAGTTGTTAGAATAAACATAACAAGATGAATAGTAGCATTAATAATGGAGAAGGGAATGAATTTAAAGTATGCCAAGTTAGGTAGATTTCAAAAGCTTAACTTTGAAAGTATAAAATTAGAGAACCTAAATTCTGCTCTCTCTTAAAGACCATGGTTGCAACTTGTTAGGAAGCTAAATATTTCATTATTTTTCCCAGAAGGATCATGTACACAGGCAAGCAGGCTTCTTGCTGCCTCAGAATCAGCAAAGTCCTTTCCCAGATATTTGAAAATTTATTCAGTAATTAGTTTCCCTATATTGTGTTTCAAAGCAAAAGTTCAACTTCATTTAAATCTAACCCAAACTCAGTCCTTTCTTCCAAAATCTAACATAATCTCTTTTATTCAGGAAGGCTGAGTTTTCACATTGGGTTCTGTACATGAACAGGAATTTTGAAGATCAACTCATATTTTCAGATTTGAGTCAAGTTTGATATTCTTAAATATCTTCTCGATACTTGGTTATACATCCAATTGGAGATTTAAGCAATTGGATATGAAACCTGTGTATACTACTGGTATTGAAAGCCAAGGGATTGGTTAAGTAAAACTACAGAATGAATTTAGATGATAAAGGAGAATGGTAACTGAGTTCTGACCATTCTCAAAAGCACATATTGCATGTAGAAAAGGAGATCTAACTGGAGTGAACTGTGATATATTAGTAAAAGTAGAATAGGGTGATATCCTCTTAGAGAAGATACTATTTCCAGAAGGAAGAAAATAATCCACTGGGTTTCTGCTGCTGAAATATTGGTTAAGATGGTTATTTGATGTGGAGATCACTGGGGACTTTGGCAATTGAAATCCAAGTGCTGGGAAAGGATAATATGGAACAGAGGCATTTAATCCAGTATAACAGAAGGGAAGGCAAAGAATGTACCTACAGATGCAGATAGGTCAATGACTTTTGTTACAATCCAACTGGATAGTTTTATCCTGTTTTTCTTTTCTTGTGAAATAAGGAGGAAAGCCATTTCCTTAGAATGAGAAGTGGGGAAAGGGCTTTGAAGACTTGAGAGAGGTAGTGAAATTGTGCCATAGCTTTATGGCAGTAGGCAAGTGAGTAGGGAAATTTGCGAGGCAATGCTTAGGGCCAATTTCAGATGTAACTTCGTAAATTGAAAATAATACACAGCAAAGTTCTCAACTTTTCTCTATTCATCTTCATTTTATGGCTGAAACAAAAACAACATGGAGAGTGAAGATTAATTGGTTTTTGTTTGTTTTTTCCTAGGAAGGCAAGAAGGTGGAGAAACTGGCAAGCATATTGAGTCCAGTGATTGTAGAATCTAAATTAGGTAAAATGGGAAAGGAAGATAAAGAGCAGGGTGAATGTTAAATTAAAAATCTTATAGGTTTGTGGACTTTGAGATGAATAATGCTACAATAAGTGAGCTGGAAAGAAAATGTGGTAATAACAGAACACGAGGCTTTAAAAAAATGAATACTATAAAGGTGTTGTGGTTATTGCTACCTATCAAATCTTTGGCATGACAATAGGAGTCATCAACGGGGGTGAGTGAGAGGAAAAGATCGCTGGAGAGTTAAAACTCAGCCTCAAAGTCCAAGGTTTGGGGCTGGATGGTTTTATATTTGTTTATGTGATGCTTACATTTAATTTTGATTTACATGATCAAATACTTCTTAAAATTATAGTTTCTCAACTTATACAAAGTAAGAGTAAACAGTTTATAATAACATTTTTGGGGAGTTAATTTTTGAATGACTCCTTTGGTTAATCATTATTTTTCTAAGATTTTATTTTATTTTTAATTTTTAAAAGATTTTTATTTATTCATGAGAGATAGAGAGAGATTGAGAGAGAGAGAGAGAGAGAGAGAATGGCAGAGACACAGGCAGAGAAAGAAGCAGGCTTCATGCAGGGAGCCCGACGCAGGACTCAATCCCTGGCCTCCAGGATCATGCCCTGGGCTGCAGGCACCGCTAAACCATTGTGCCACTGGGGCTGCCCTCATTATTTTTTTCAATGTAACTAAGTTTTAGTTGACATGAGTCTTGGACAATCATTTATTGTTGCTGAAAATAAATTTTAACTTATTCAAAGTGGAAATAGGACTCATTCTATGGACATTTCTGAATTTCACAATATTCCTAAGGTTCTTCCTTTTTAAATGTCAAAGCTGAATTCTTTTAGTAAAACTTCAGCAGAAAGATTTCTTTGAATTGTTGATTAATAATTAACATTTCTCATACCATGCTGGCAGGTGTTCTCTTGACAGAGTCTTAAAGGCTTTATTCTTCTTTTCCCATTAGCATATGGTCTACGTTCTAACCAACACTTGATGGCCCAGATGTGAGAAGTTTATGGTAGATTTTTCTCATAAATGTCTACTATGTCTCGTGAATTCTCAAGGGCATCATTTCAAACTATAATTGATGAAGGAATAATTAATGAAAAAAATTACCAGAAAAATTTAAAAGTTTGGGAGAAAAAACCCTACATAATAGGCTGTTAATATCTTCTTTAAGCACTTAATGTTACATTTTAAAAGATTTAGTCGGTCTACAATGAAAACCTCTTATTTTAATCTGGTAAAAAGATCTTAAAGAAATTTTATAGAGAGCATACTTTTAGTTTTGGAAAGAAAATTTGAATACAAAGGAAGCACTGAACTGAGAAATTCAGAAGACATATTTTATGTTATTTTGGTAATCCCTCCTTCAGAATGCTAAGTTTTTTAATTTAGAAATGCTTCACTTCAGAATATAAACTATAGAAACTCAAATTTATGATTCAGAAATAATTAAAAGATTAAAAATTGACTGAAATATAAGTATTGTACTGCTGAGAAATTTAATACTCTTTCCTCAAAAGCCTTTTAAGATTAAAAATCATTCCAACAACTAATTTTGAAGTTCCAGTTTGATAGAATTTGTTTAGAAAAATAGCATATTCCTTCAACACTGTTGAGCTTACATGTGTGTGTGTGTGTATATATATATTCTCCCTCTCTCAATATATATATGTCTATTATATATAACATATATGTCTATATTATATATAACATATATATAATTCTTACATATGTATGTATGTGTGTATATTACATATATATACATAGATATAGATATATAGATATAGACATGGATATAGATGACAGGCAGCATGCCAGGGTTGGGGATACAAACTGTTTCAGAAGGCATTTCTCTCAAGGACCTTAAGTATAACACTATACTCTTACAGCTCTTTATCTATAAATCTGGTGTCAGAGAGTATTAGGAACTTTAAGTGTAACATCATTTTCCCCCTGTAACTAATGCTCATTGCTGGAATTTAGTTCATGTATAACGTTGTGGTTGTTATCTCAGAAACTATCTAGGTGGTTTGTTCTCTTTGGAAAATGATAGCCTTTTGGTAAAGGCAGAAGATTTCTTAAAGGTTTTTGCAAGAAAAATCAAGACAATGATACAGTTTTTACTGTCAGTAGATTAAGTAATAGCAAATCCTACTCAATGACAGGATAGGATGGGACCTAGGGTGGGAGATAATGACCATTTTAAATAATATATTAAATCTTAGCTTTGGTTGAGATCAGGATCCTGGAAATAAATACTGAGAAGATAAATCCAGAAATAATCTCTATGATGGAACTGAAGTGAAGACAGGATACACTGGGAAGTCTTGGACTGAATTGAACTGTCATATATATTTGGAGTTTTAAGCTGTATTATATAAATCTTGGGGTTTTTGTAGAGTAATTGGACAAAAAATAAAATAAATTGAAAATAAATAACTTTATTTTAGAGAAGCATTAAAACATGAATTCAGAGAAGAGCAGACATGAGACTGAATTTTGTGGCTTCTATTCACTTTTTTCTTGGAGTTGGGCCACATTTTATTGCTCAAGTACCCCTATATTTGAAAGCTAGTTATGGTTGTTTTCCCATCCGAAATAAAAGAATCCTAAGTAAAAAGGAAAAAAATGCCCAGAATAAGGTACTAATGCTGTAGATATTCAGCAAGTATTTACTGAAATGAGAAAAATTCCCAGACTTCTGAGGCATTTGGAAAAAAAAATTAATAGTTTTGAAAAACAAAAAAAAATATTCCTATAATTCAATATTGTCTACGGGAATCATGGGTTAATTATTTAAAAAACCATTGACCTGTTTACTATAAATTTAATTGTCAGAGATGACACATTTATAAATAAATAAAAGTGAAGAATCTGTAATATAATCATGATGAATACTTTTCATTAACCTAGAGGAATATCTGGCAGACTCCCTGGTAATAGTTCCTATATGCTTGAAACAAATTTTTTATCACAAAGGCAAAAAAGGCAAAAAGGCACAAAGGCACAAAGGCAAAAAGGCAAAAAAAAAAATAGGTTTATTTACCTTTTAAAAAAATAATAATTTCAGACTTCACCTCTGACACCAGACCCTGCAGAAAAGACAGCCATAGCCCCTCCTTCCAAGGAAATACATCATGGTAGCAACTGATCCAGACATGAAATTATAAGTACCTCTGATGGCACCACAAGGTTATATAAGGAAACCTGATGCCCTGGCATTGGGGATCTTCATTTGAGTACAAGGAATAGTTTGCCTTATGTTATATTTTGGACAAGCAGCTTGCAAATGAGCATGTACTAGTCTGGTATAAGGGCATATGCTATGGACTGAATTGTGTTCTCCCAAAATTCACATTTGATTATATTTAGAAACAGGAATTTTAGGAATTCAAACTGGATGAGGTCATAGGGTAGGCCTGATGGAATCAGGAATTCAAACTGGATTAGGTCATAGGGTAGGCCTGATGTCCTTACAAGAGGAAAAGACCTAAGGGGTATCACTTCATGCTTTCTCTCTCTATTTCTCCCCCTCTCCCCCCTCCTCTCTCTCCCCTCTCCCCACCCTCTCCACACAGAGAAATGTCCAGGTGAGGACAAAAGCAAGAAAGCAGCTGTCTACAGGCCAGGAAGAGAAGACTCACCAAATACAAATTGATGGCACTTTAATGTTCGATTTCTAGCCTTCAGAACCATGAAACACAAACTTCTGTTGTTACAGGTATAGAGATTTCCCATATACCTTCTTTCCCCACACATGAATAGCCTCTCATATTTGCAGAATTACTCACCAAATGATACATTATTCTTTACCAAGTATGAACCTACATTGATACATCATAATCATCTAGATAATGTGAGATTATTTACCTGTAGGATAAGAAGCTATATGGGAAATCTCTATATTTTCTTTTTAATTGTTTTAAAACCTAGAACTGTTCAAAACTAGTATTTAAAAATTAGTTTTAGAAAACAATGATAATATTGGCACAAAGCCTATTGTTCTCTTTTTAATGTCCTTAACTTTTTCTGGTATTTCCTAATCCCTTGCAATACCTGTGACCTTCTAAACTCATTATCAAGTCCTGGAATCCTGGCAACATAGGTAACAGAACAGCTGGTATTTGATTTTCCCTTTCAACTTATCCTCTCAATCTTTCTCTATGAACTTTAAGTTCATTTGCATAGGGCAACTGCTTTGCTTAAAATAAATTATCTAAATTACTTTAAAACACAGAGGGTAGCATAGTAACAAATTAGTGTCCTAACTTTGATCAAATGTATCTTTTCTTCCACCAATTTAAAAGCTAAACTAGAGAAATGGTTGTAAAAAGAAAAAAAAAAAAAAAAGAAAACTAGGACTTAAATCTGAACCTTTTTGAATACCCAAAGCAATAATACTAAGAATATGAAAACTAAGAAAAAGGCTAATGGTATTCCTAAAAGAAACCTAAGTCCCATTCACACCATGTAAGATCCATTTCCTTGTTAGAGCATTCTAATAAAATTAGAGGCAAAGATATCTTAATTGGCCATGTATTAAAAGAGCCAAAAAAAAAGAGCATAAAAGAGAAGTCATTACTTGTTTCAACCATGTCCTTGGAGGAAAAAAATCCAATGACTTAATTTATCAAGAGTAAATATTTTTATAGATTTTATAGAAGCTTATTTTTAAAATATCATGGGAATAATTTAAGATAAACTAATTTAAAAAGTCAAATTGAAATTTGTTGTTTTGAACATTTATAAGACTTAGATCTATAAATGTTCTTACCTAAAAATATAATATTTGAGGGTCACATAAAAGTGATTTTTTTCTTACTTTTTATCTATATAGGCTAAGAAAAATCCATATGGTAGGTAAAGAAAAATAGGAGGCCTTTATCAAATTATTAATATCCAATAAGACCTGCACTGAAATAACAACTGGTATTAGTTACACATGGCTTCCACATTGCCTCATCATTTTTTCTGAATATTAAAAAAAATCTATTTGAAATGTTCCAGTCTGAAGTTTTACATGTAAGAAATTTTGAAGTTGTAAAAAGCTGAATAAAGTAAGAACAACAACAACAACAACAACAACTCTTACAGGATCCATATGGGAGGGGAGAACACTATCCCCATGACTGGTAAGACAGTCAAATGAACAGAGGGAGTCACAGTTTACAAGGACGGAGACTTAGGAGAGGAACTCACCCTGGAACCTGTGTAATGATAGTAAATCTCTAAGTGATTAATTGCTTGAAGCTTGCACAGACAATTCTAAGAGCTAAAACTCTAAGGGCTCCTAGTCATAAGGAGACTCCCATAGCTTGTAAAATTTACCCCAGGAACTCAACCAGACTTTCACAGTAAATATCAAAAAAATACCCTCTGGCTCCCATCAGAAGGAGGGAAAAAGGTACCATTATGAAATATATGAGAACACTCCATTCTTAACAGGCCTTACCCTCAGAAAAAAACTAGCTAACCAGAGCCTAATATGCTAGGGTATTATCAAAACCTAACTAATACAGGGAAGGGAAATATTCAGCTCCACTCCACTCTAGCCATCCTGTCCCACAGAAGGAGGAAGAAAAAAAAGAAAAAAAGAAAAAAGAAAAGCTCAGAAACACACATGAAGTTCACAGGCCAGAGGCTCAGGCTTACTGAAAGACTGAAGAAATCACAGGACTATAAAGCACTTCTGTTCCTCTAATACCTCACCACTAAAGGCCAATTTACAGCAATTCATTTTACTCTCCAAGTCACATCCCATCATCCAGAAATAATTACAAGGCATGCCAAAGGAAACACACACACACACACAGTTTGGAGACTCAGAGCAAAAATAAGAACCAGATATGATGGGGATGTTGGAATTATCAGATCAGGAATTTAGAAAAATTAATAATATGGATAGTTAATATTAATATGATTATATTATGATTAATATTAATATGCTCCATGATTAAAGGGCGCTAGTGGAAAAAGTAGAGGACATGAAGTATAAAAGGGCAAGGTAAGCAGAGAACTGGAAATCCTAAGAAAGAATCAAAAAGGAATGCTAGAAAAAACACTGCAATGGCAATGCAGAATGACTTTGATGGGTTTAATGGTACCTGAGGAAAATCTCTGAGCTAGAAGATGTATCAATATAGTCCCCTAATACTAAAAAGAACAAAGATTGGGAGAACCTCAGAATTTCCAAGGATTATGGGACAAGTGGGACAGCTACACATAATGGTACAGCATATATATAATGGGAATGCCAGAAGGAAAAAGAGAAAAGAATTTAAGAAATATCTGAAGCAATGGCAGAAAATTTCCCCAATATAACATCAGACCACAGATCTAGGAAAATCAGAAAACCAAGCAGCATATAAGCCAAAAGAGTTACACTTAGGCATATTATTTTCTAACTGTATAAAAATCAAAGAAAAATTTCTGAAATAAAAGCCAGAAGGGGGGAAAATCACTCTAACAATAGAGAAACAAAAATAGGAATTAATCTTATTTCAGACACTGACACCATACAAACAAGAGAGGAGCAAAATATTTAAGGAAGAGTGAAGAAAAAGACCATCAACCTAGAATTTTACACCCTGTGAAATTATGCTTCAGAAGTGAAGGGGAGAAAAAGACTTTAGGCGAAAATTGATTTTTAACATGATAGATCAAGTGGCAAGAAATTCATTCTCTAGAGAGAAGGAAAATAAGATAGGTCAGAAACTTGGATTTACATAAAGAAATAGAGAAAAACTAAAGAAGAAATGAAGGTAACAAAGACTCATTTTTTTTCTAAACTGATCTAACAGATACAAGTTTGTTTAAAGTTATAGCTATTTTTTCTGATAATATATGCTTATGTAAATAATAAAAATGCTCCTGTATGTTTACATATGAATCAGGAAAAGAATGACAACAATGATCAGAGGAAGGGAGGAAAGAATTAGGATTATTTTGTTACTCTAAGGTAGTCACTCTACACATGAAGTAATAAAGTGGACTTGGGGTAGTTGTAAATGTATATTGTAAACTCTAGGACCAACATTAAAATTAGTAGCAAGAGAAATATAACTAATATGCTAAGAAAGGAGAGAAAATGGGAAGATTAAAACACAAAAAAATGAAAGATAAAAATAGAAACAACAACAACAACAGGAACAAATGGTAGCTATGAATCCATCTAGATCAATCCTGTTGAACACCAATGTTATGAATGCACTAACAAAGATAAAAGTCAGATTAGATCAAACACGAGTCAACTATAGTTGTCTGAAGAAATGGACTTTAAATACAAAGACATATAAATTAAAAATAAATAAATGGAGAAAAATATACCATGCTAACCCTAATAAAATTTTCTTTAAAAAAAAATCACACAACTAGTTATATTAATTTCAGATGGTGAAAACTTAGAAGAAAGGAAAGTTATAAGGATAAAGGATATCTCACAATGATAAAGAGATTAATTTTCCTAGAAGACTGAATGAACTTTATTGTGTATATAACTAACAGTAGAGCATCACGTTACATGAAGCAAAATCTGGTTGAACTGCAAGGAGACATAGATGAGCCCATTATCATAGGTGGAGACTTAAACATTCTCAGAAACGCAGACCTAACAGGCAGAAAATCATTGAGGACATAATTGAATCTTAACACCATAAATCAAATGGTTGTAATTGACATCTGTAGACCACTTCATCCATTAACAGCAAAACACACCTTCTCTTCAAACTCCCATGTAACACTCACAAGATACATCATATTTTGGCCCACAAAACAAACAAGAAGTTTAAAATACAAATCATACAATGTATGCACTTAGGCCAACTTAGAATTAAACTTGAAGTCATTAACAAAAAAAAAAAAAACAAAAAAAAACTGGAATCCCAAAATACATGAAGATTAATTAAGCAACACAATTCTTTTTTAATATAAATTTATTTTTAATGGTGTTCAACTTGCCAACATATAGAATAACAGTGCTCATCCCATCAAGTGCCCCCCTCAGTGCCCCTCACCCAGTCACCCCCACCCCACACCCTCCTCCCCTTCCACCCCCCCTAGTTCGTTTCCCAGAGTTACGAGTCTCTCATGTTCTGTCTCCCTTTCTGATATTTCCCACTCACTTTTTCTCCTTTTCCCTTTATTCCATTTCGCTATTTTTTATATTCCCCAAATGAATGAGACCATATAATGTTTGGCTCCGATTGACTTATTTCACTCAGCACAATACCCTCCAGTTCCATCCACATCGAAGCAAATGGTGGGTATTTGTCATTTCTAATGGCTGAGGAATATTCCATTGTATACATAGACCACATCTTCTTTATCCATTCATCTTTCGATGGACACCGAGGCTCCTTCCACAGTTTGGCTATTGTGGACATAAGCAACACAATTCTAAGTAACATATAAGTCAAAGAAGAAATTGGGAAATATTAAAATATATTTTGAGTTAAATGGAAACAAAACATCAAAATTTGTGGGACATACTGGAAGCAGTGCTTGGTGAAGTTTAGCATTGGATGGATATATTGGAGAAGGCAGATTTAAAGGTTATCAAGTGGGATGCCTGGGTGGCTCAGCGGTCTGGTGCCTGCCTGCCTTCCGCCCAGGGCGTGGTCCTGGAGACACGGGATTGAGTCCCATGTCAGGCTGCCTGCATGGAGCCTGCTTCTCTGTCTGCCTCTCTTTCTGTATCTCTCATTAATAAATAAATAAAATCTTTGAAAAAAAAGATAAAGGTTATCAAGTTTGTGGGCAT
This sequence comes from Canis aureus, assembly GCF_053574225.1. NCBI lineage: Eukaryota > Metazoa > Chordata > Mammalia > Carnivora > Canidae > Canis > Canis aureus. The sequence continues at coordinate 36,648,849 of NC_135643.1, forward strand.
AGGGTTCTTCATAGCATTCCTTTATCTAAATCTAAAATTAATAATCTAAGTTTTTACCTTATAAAACTAGAAGAGCAGATTAAATCTAAGGTAAGCAGAAGAAAAAGAATTAAAGAGATCAATGTAATTGGAAACAGGAAAGCAATAGAGGGAGAAAAAAAAAAAAAAAAAACCTCCATAAAACCAAACCCTAATTCTTTGAAAAGATGGATAAGGGATCCCTGGGTGGCGCAGCGGTTTGGCGTCTGCCTTTGGCCCAGGGCGTGATCCTGGAGACCCGGGATCGAATCCCACGTCGGGCTCCCAGTGCATGGAGCCTGCTTCTCCCTCTGCCTGTGTCTCTGCCTCTCTCTCTCTCTCTCTCTCTCTCTGTGACTATCATGAATAAATAAAAAATTTAAAAAAAAAGAAAAGATGGATAAGATCAGATCTGTAAACCACCTCTAACCAGGCTAACTCCAAAAAAAAAAAAAAAAGGTACCCAAATTACTGCTATCAGTAAGGAAACATGACACTGTTACAGATCTCATGGACATAAGATAAAGGAATGCTGTGAACAACCCTATGCCCACAAACTTGATAACCTAGATAAAATGAGCCAATTTCTTTAAATACCTAAAGCTTTAAAAACTCACAGGCAAATAACAATCTGATTAGGCCAATATCTACTAATGAAATTCAGTCAATAATAACCTTCCAAAATAGAAAATAACTGGCTCAACTGAGTTCACAATGGAATTCTACCAAACGTTTGGTAAAGAAATTTTTACCAATTCTCATTAATCTTTTTCAAACAATAGAATGAGTTAGGAGGTATTCATTGTTCTAGGAAGCCAATATTACTCTAATTCCAAACCCACAAAAAGACATTACAAAACAAAAACAAAAAACAAAACAAAAAACTATGGCCACTTTTCTCATGCATGCAGAGTTTTGAGCATACATGCAAAAATTCTCCACAAAACATTATCACAACAAGTTCAAACATGACCAAGAATTAGGCACCATGATCATGTGATATTTAACCCACGTATGCCGAGTCTGGTTCACATTTATTTATTTATTTATTTAGTCTGGTTTACTTTTAAAATTAATGTAATTCATCCCATCAACAGGCTAAAAGAGAACACATGATTGCATCAATTGATAGAAAAGAAACATTTGACAAAAATCTAACACACACACATGATAAAAACTCAGTGAACTAGTGATACAGAAGAATTTCCTCAACCTGATGGGAATATCTATTAAAAAAAAAAAAAAAAACTACAAATACCATCTGGCCCGATGAAAAACTTGAAGCTTTCCCAGTAACCTCAGATACATGGCAAAGGTATCCTCTCCCAACATCCCTTTCAATATCATAATGAAGAATACTAGTTAATATAGTAAGACACAGAGACGGTAACAAAATGCATATAGATTAGGAAGGAAGACCTACATACATCTATGCCCTCAGATTACTTGTTTTTGTCTATGTGGAAAATCTGAACCAACCTATAAACTCCTGGACCTGATGAACAACTATGACAAGGTTGCCGGGATACAAAGTTAACCTATAAAAGTCAAACACTTTGCTATATGCCAGCATGGAACAAGCAGAATTGGTAATTAAAAGACACACTGTTATTTTCATTAGCAAAACCAAAAATGAAGTACTTATGTGTAAATCTAACAAAATATGTACAAAATCTACATGAGGAAAACTACACAACTTGAATGAAATAAGGAACTAAATAAATGGAGAGATATTCCACACTCATTGATAAGAAGTCTCAATTTTTTCAAAATGTCTGTTCAAGATTAATCAACATACAATTATGTTGACTCTCAGTCAGAGTCCAACAAGTTATTTTTCTATACTGATAAACTCATTCTGAAATTTATTTGTGGAAAGGTGAAAGACCCAGAATAGCCAACACAATAGTAAAGGAGAGAAACAGGGTTGGAAGGGACATATCTGAACTCCAGACTTACCCCAAAGCTACAGTGATTAAAACAGTGTACTATTGGTTTAAAAAAAAAAAAACAGATCCATTGAACAAAGCAGAGAGCTCATAACAGACTCCCATAAGTAGATCTAACTGGTCTTTGACAAAGGAACAAAGGCAATGCAATGGAGTAAAACAGTCTTTTCAATAAGTGGTATTGGAACCATCAGACACCCATATGCCAAGAAAATGAACCCTTATACCTTTCACAAAAAATAACTCACTGTGGATTTGATCAATGTCCTAAATGCAAAATGCAAAACTATAAAAATCCTAAAATAAAACATAGGCGAAAACCTAGGTATGGCAATGACATTTTAGATACAACATCAAAGGCATGACTCATAAAACAATTGATAAGCTGGACTTCATTAAATTTTAAACTTCTATTCTGCAAAAAACAATGACAAGAGAATTATAAGCCAGGACAAGAGTGGGAATAAATACTTGTAAAAGACACCTCTGAAAACGAACCATTAATCAAAATAGATGAACTATTAAAACAACCACCTGATTTAGAGCAGGGGCCCAAAACCTCAACAGACACCTCACCAAAGGTTATATAGATGACAGATAAGCATATGAAATAATGATTTACATCCTAGGTTATCAGGAAAATGCAAATTAAGACAGTAATTTGTCACTTACTATAAATCTATTAGAATGACCAAAATCGGGCAGCCCGGGTGGCTCAGCGGTTTAGCGCCACCTGCAGCCCAGGTGTGATCCTGGAGACCTGGGATCGAGTCCCACATTGGGCTCCCTGCATGGAGCCTGCTTCTCCCTCTGCCTGTGTCTGCCTCTCTCTCTTTCTCTCTCTCTCTGTGTGTGTGTGTCTCTCGTGAATAAGTAAATAAAATCTTAAAAAAAAATGACCAAATTCTGGAAAACTGACAACATCAAATACTGGGGAGAATGTGGAGCAATAGGAATTCTACAAATTATATTATTCTTTGCTAATGGGAATACAAGAATTTGGCAGTTTCTTATGCAACTAAACATACTCTTACCACATGATCCAGCAAATGTGTTCCTTGGTATTTCCCAAAGGAGTTGACATTTATGTCCACACACAAACCTACACACGAACATTTACAGCAGCTTTATTCACAATTGTCAAAATTTGGAAGCAACAAAGATGTCCTTCAGTTAGTGAATGGATAAATAAACTGTGACACATCCAAGCAATGGAATATTATTTAGCACTAAAAAGAAATGAGTTATCAAGCCATAGAAAGACATGGAGAAACCTTCAATACATGTCAAGTGTGAGAAGCTAAGTTGAAAATCCTATGTATTGCATAATTCCAATTATAGGACATTCTGGAAAAGGCAAAACTATGGCAGCAGTAAAAAGATCAGGGATTACCAGGAATCATGAGGGCTCTAGGTAGATAAAGCATAGAGTATTTTTAGGATAGTGAATCAACTCTGAACAACACTATAGTGGTGGATACAATCATATTATATGTGTGTGCAAACCTATACGGTGTGCAACACCAAGAGTGAAGTCTAAGGTAAACTATAGGTTTTAGATGATTATGATGTGTTAGTATAGGTTCCTCATTTCTAATAGATGTGCCGTTGTGGTGAGGAGGTTATTAATGGGGAGGCTGTACATTTTTGGGGGAAGGGTATATCTAGGAAGTCTGTGTACCTTCTCAAGTTTGCTGTGAATGTAAAACTACTTTCAAAAAAATAAAGTCTTAAAAAATACACTGAGTTAGAGAAATGTTTTTATTTTGTCTTCTCTAGGAGAAGGCCTATATCTGACCACTTGATTTTTTTTGACAGGTAAGGGAAGGATGTCTTACTTTGTATTAATGTGTTGCTTATATAGGGATTCAGAGGCAAAGACTGACACAGTCTCATGGTTTTCTGTCCCATGAGGGTGGATTGTGCTAATTATGTACATTTAAAACGGAAAAACATAATGTCACTTTGCCTCTGGCTTTGTTCAGCTTCTGTTTCCTTACAAACACTTGTTACAATTTATTAACCAGGAGTTCTTTCTGAGTAAATGAAACCTTTCTTTCCTTTCATACCTGCCCTCACCCAATTTACCAGGTATAAACGTTGCATAAATTTGCAAACCAGCCAATTGGCTTTATGAGCATGCAATTAAGTTGTAAAGCGTTTTCCTGCACTACCCAACTGTGCTGTGAATCTAGTGCTGAGGTTCATTTTTCAAGCCAGGAGCGAAATATTTAAATTGTGTTCAGCACCTGTCTTCGGAATGTATATTTATTAGTTTTTCTTAGTTTAGAGCAGGTTTACTTTTCTTTCTCCTCTTTGCACATCTCTCTTCACACTCACACACACCCACACAACTGCTGCTACAAAGTCAACATAGTACATCAAAAAGTGTCAGTTATGAGAATTATCAATTGTCTATATCTTTTTATCATTGCTTTAGATGATACCCCAAGCTGTATCTTTTGCTCTTTATGGTTATTTTCCTTTTTACTACTGAAGTCTGTTTTCTAAAGAATGTCTAACAGGTGACTATTGTTTAATGTACAGGCCTTAAAGAACTGTTGATGTATTGCCAGGGACACACAATACCCAGATTTCCCCCTCGTTTTTTAATAGATTTAGTATTTATTGGTGTTCAATTTGCCAACATGTAGAATAACACCCAGTGCTCATCCCGTCAAGTGCCCACCTCAGTGCCCGTCACCCAGTCACCCCCACCTCCCGCCCACCTCCCCTTCCACCACCCCCAGTTCATTTCCCAGAGTTAGGAGTCTCTCATGTTCTGTCTCCCTTTCTGATATTTCCCACTCATTTTTCTCCTTTCCCCTTTATTCCCTTTCACTATTTTTTATATTCCCCAAATGAATGAGACCATATAATGTTTGGCTCCGATTGACTTATTTCACTCAGCACAATACCCTTCAGTTCCATCCATGTCGAAGCAAATGGTGGGTATTTGTCGTTTCTAACGGCTGAGTAATATTCCACTGTATACATAAACCACATCTTCATTATCCATTCATCTTTCGATGGACACTGAGGCTCCTTCCACAGTTTGGCTATTGTGGACATTGCTGCTAGAAACATCGGGGTGCAGGTGTCCCGGCGTTTCATTGCATCTGCATCTTTGGGGTAAATCCCCAGCAGTGCAATTGCTGGGTCGTAGGGCAGGTCTATTTTTAACTCTTTGAGGAACCTCCACACAGACAGGGATGTCCACTCTCACCACTGCTATTCAACATAGTATTAGAAGTCCTAGCCTCAGCAATCAGGCAACAAAAAGAAAGAAAAGGCCTTCAAATGGGCAAAGAAGAAGTCAAACTCTCCCTCTTCGCCGATGACATGATACTACATAGAAAACCCAAAAGACTCCACCCCAAGATTTCTAGAACTCATACAGCAATTTGGCAGTGTGGCAGGATACAAAATCAATGCCCAGAAGTCAGTGGCATTTTATACACTAACAAAGAGACTGAAGAAAGAGAAATTAAGGAGTCAATCCCATTTACAATTGCACCCAAAAGCATAAGATACCTAGGAATAAACCTAACCAAAGAGGTAAAGGATCTATACCCTAAAAACTATAGAACACTCCTGAAAGAAACTGAGGAAGAGATGAAGAGGTGGAAAAATATTCCATGCTCATGGATTGGCAGAATTAATATTGTGAAAATGTCAATGTTACCCAGGGCAATTTACACGTTTAATGCAATCCCTATCAAAATACCATAGACTTTCTTCAGAGAGTTGGAACAAATTATTTTAAGATTTGTGTGGAATCAGAAAAGACCCCGAATAGCCAGGGGAATTTTAAAAAAGAAAACCATAGCTGGGGGCATCACAATGCCAGATTTCAGGTTGTACCACAAAGCTGTGGTCATCAAGACAGTGTGGTACTGGCACAAAAACAGACACATAGATCAGTGGAACAGAATAGAGAACCCAGAAGTGGACCCTGAACTTTATGGTCAACTAATATTCGACAAAGCAGGTAAGACTACCCACTGGAAAAAAGTCTCTTCAATAAATGGTGCTGGGAACATTGGACATCCACATGCAGAAGAATGAAACTAGACCACTCTCTTGCACCATACACAAAGATAAACTCAAAATGGATGAAAGATCTAAATGTGAGACAAGATTCCATCAAAATCCTAGAGGAGAACACAGGGAACACCCTTTTTGAACTTGGCCACAGCAACTTCTTGCAAGATTCATCCATGAAGGCAAAAGAAACAAAAGCAAAGATGAACTATTGGGACTTCATCAAGATAAGAAGCATTTGCACAGCAAAGGATACAGTCAACAAAACTCAAAGACAACCTACAGAATGGGAGAAGATATTTGCAAATGACGTATCAGATAAAGGGCTAGTTTCCAAGGTCTATAAAGAACTTATTAAACTCAAGAGCAAAGAAACAAACAATCCAATCATGAAATGGGCAAAAGACATGAACAGAAATCTCACAAAGGAAGACATAGACATGGCCAACATGCATATGAGAAAATGCTCTGTATCACTTGCCATCAGGGAAATACAAATCAAAACCACAATGAGATCCCACCTCACACCAGTGAGAATGGGGAAAATTAACAAGGCAGGAAACCGCAAATGTTGGAGAGGATGCGGAGAAAGGGGAACCCTCCTGCACTGTTGGTGGGAATGTGAACTGGTGCAGCCACTCCCCTTCATTTTTAAATTGAAAATTCAGTTATTTAGAACTTGCATATTATATTTTCTTTTGTACCTCTGTTTTCCTATCTGTAAAATGGATGTTGTGAGTTGAGTAAAGATGATCTATGTGGAGAGCTTTAGCACAGAACTTGGACAGAGTGTACCTCACCAATATCTAGTTCTGCACACATCCATGCTACTAAAACATTTTAAATGCAAAAGAATACTTGTAATTAGCACATTGTAGAAGTCAGCTGCTGAAACTACCAGAAGCTTCTGGTTTAGTTCTAAAATTACCTTCAAAATCTTAAAACTTGGGGAAAAAAACGTGAAGGGTTACATAAGATTGCTATCATTATTCTAACTTAATACTGAATGGCATTTTCATTTGAAAATGTACAAATGGATAACTTGCTTTTGCTGTTATTTCCATAGACACTTAGCTAAAAGAAAAAGTGAAATTGTACAAATTAGAGATAATTCCTCTTATTTTACTCCAAAAACACTTTAGTTAGCTAAATTGGAACTTTCCCATGCTTTCAACTATTCTTTTTATCAAGATGACCTTGAAATCTATATTCCCTCTTTCAATTTCAAGAGCCAAAAATGGACTAAATAGCTAAACAGGAACCATAGATTCAATAAGTATAAAACTGAAAAAGTCATTGTCACCTCTAATGAACTTCATTATAATCCAGCCTCTTCCTTCAACATCTCATAGTCTATAACAAAAATCTGGAAGTCATGCTCAATTAAATGCTCTTCAACATTGTTATAGCCTGCCTCTGGAAAAACGGAAGGAAACTCCACCAAAATTTGGTTTGTATGTGGAGACATATGACACCACAAACACCAAAAAGGTACAAAATGGTTTACTACTTATATAATCAAAGTCTCTGGGATAAGCAGAGCAATCTCAAGAAGGTCCACAAGTGCTAGAGAGATAGATAGTCAAGCAGCCTGGGCAGGGGCTTTTCTTTTGGTCAGGGGATGGGCCTGGCTGAGGATTCCCATAATAGGCAGGCCAATCCCGTAATTTGAGTCTCCTGCAGATATCAACAGTGAAACAGTCGGGCTTCCTTATCAGCCTGCCAGGTGTGGGGAACAAGAAGACAAACGTGAGAGTCGAAAACTTTTTCAGTCAAACATCAAAAAGAGAGTTTAATTCTTTATTACAAACAACATCTACACAATCACCAAAATGTTCTTACATTTTGGGTGGTAAAATATTACCACCCAGATTTTCCTTTTGTTTCTCTTTCCTCTCCATTCTTATGACCCCCTGTCACTTTTAAATAGTTATCATCTTGTCTGAATCTCTGTTATAGATTTCTCTCTCATATTACTGTGGCCTTGCATTCATGTTCTATCCTTCATATGTATAGTTTCAAGAACACAGCAAAAAGTAGACTTTTCTCCATAGCCTCTTCCAAAAACCTGTTCTTAGTCAAAACTGAAGGACATCTTTACTAGTAGACATGCAATCTATCAATTTATTAAGCTATTTTCATATATCCATCAGTCTATCTCCCCTATTAGGCACTTTAAATGAAAGCCATGTCTCCTAATTATTGTATCATGTTAATCACCTGTGCCTGGCTCAAGATGTGACAATAACAGCTGCTAAAAAATTTGAACATTATGGGCTCAACATCATGAAGATCTCAAATGTTACTGGGGACTCCTTGTTCATGGAATTTGTTTTTTGAGATACAATCAAATGTATTATTTAGAATTAGAGCAATTAATTAGAGTTATTTCAATTAATGTAATTAAGAGTTAGATTGAAATTTAAATAAGACCAAACATATATTTTCAATCCCTCTGTAATTTAGAAAACATGTGTGTTCTAATGATGAGCAGGTGATAAAATATTTTACATTTATTCAATGCCTCCAGAATGTGTTTGGTGGGTTTCTTACATTGCATTCTCTTAAGAAATGGCTTTACCTCGCATGCACAAAGGCATTATCTTCTTTGAATAAAATTGTGTTTTCACAAAAACATATTAATGGCCACACTACCAATTCTAAAACTAAATAGAAGGTCATCCAGTGACTTGGCTGAAAACTAAAAGGATTGTAAATAACTTTTAGTTAAATTTTGGTAATAAACCATGGGTCATTATGTAACAGAACACATTCAAATTATCAAACATCTTCAAATAATTGGGTTTATTTGCATACTGTAGTTTTATAAAATGAAAAATATAATGTAATTTAAACACAGCACAATGGTCTTCATATGTATACCCATAGGGTGTTTTATAAATTTGAAAATCCAGTTTAAATCTTCACATTTTGTACACAAATAATTATGTATACATCTCTTCCTAGTTAAGCTAATTTTCAGAGTTCTAAAATAATGTAACAGAAAATAGCATACTCAGCTTTCCAAAAAAACCTGAATTTAATAAATTAAACACTGATTATATAATTATCATTAAAATATAGTAATCCTGATTTCATATTTAAGCTGATTAGACTAGTAACATGCTTTAATGGTCATTTCCTCAAAGGGATTTTTTTTTTTTAATGCCAATCGCTTTATTTTTTCTTTTTTCTCTTTTTTCTTTTTTTTTTACATATATTTTTCTTAATTGGAGTTCAATTTGCCAACATATAGCATAACACCCAGTGCTCATCCCATCAAGTGCCCCCCTCAGTGCCCGTCACCCAGTCACCCCCACACCCCACCCACCTCCCTTTCTACCACCCCTTGTTCATTTCCCAGAGTTAGGAGTCTCTCATGTTCTGTCTCCCTTTCTGATATTCCCCACTCATTTTTTCTCCTTTCCCCTTTATTCGCTTTCACTAATTTTTATATTCCCCAAATGAATGAGACCATATAATGTCATATAATGTTTGTCCTCCAATTGACTTATTTCACTCAGCATAATACTTTCCAGTTCCATCCATGTCGAAGCAAATGGTAGGTATTTGTCGTTTCTAATGGCTGAGTAATATTCCATTGTATACATAAACCACATCTTCTTTATCCATTCATCTTTCCATGGACACCGAGGCTCCTTCCACAGTTTGGCTATTGTGGCCATTGCTGCTAGAAACATCGGGGTGCAGATGTCCCGGCGTTTCATTGCATCTGTATCTTTGGGGTAAATCCCCAGCAGTGCAATAGCTGGGTCGTAGGGCAGGTCTATTTTTAACTCTTTGAGGAACCTCCACACAGTTTTCCAGAGTGGCTGCACCAGTTCACATTCCCACCAACAGTGCAAGAGGGTTCCCCTTTCTCCACATCCACTCCAACATTTGTTGTTTCCTGCCTTGTTAATTTTCCCCATTCTCAAAGGGTTTTTTAACAAATGGTATCTACTTTGTAATTGTGGGTCCACATAGAGAACAAATTTAAGATTGTGACACACTATGCTTTGATAATGTCTTCAGTTTTCATAATTCAGAGACAAGTATATGATATACATGTTTGATCTGAGTTAGAGAAATAAAATTTGAAATTTGGCATCATTGCCAATCATAATTGCTTTCTCCTTCCTTTCAAAGATCATCAATATTCGCAACAATGGGCTAATCCAAAGATAGTGCCAGTTACTTCCCTGAGAAGGAGGAGATGACATCTATGAAGATGCTCTTTTCCAACAAATTTCAAATGCTGCCAAAAAAAAAAGGCTCACTAAATTCCAACATAAAACCCCATGTGTGTGATGGTAGCAAACAAAATGCCTTTAGAGGTGGGAGATAATGGGCTTCTGGGTTCTTTACCTTGGGAAATATTTTTTATTGATTAGTTCATGATTTGTGAATGAGTCATCTGAGAAAAACTTTCCAGTCAGTTTAAGTAAGGCACTATCATCAAACATAGAAGATTTGGTCACAAGGAATAGCAGAGAATGTAAATGAGTAGACAATCCTTTGTTGCAGCAAGGTGTACATAACTAGGAAAGGGGAAAGCTTTCAATTAAAAGATCATAGGTTTTTCATTGATTTTGTGGAATCCAATGACATCCATAATGTGTTCTACATGTATTAATTTAGAAGGTCTTGATCTCAAGGACCCAATTTACATGTATTAACATAATCTCATAAGTACTGAGTATATATTCATGTAATATGCCTTTAATTGTTGGAAGATGCCCCTTTTCCAGACTAATTTTAATTAATGCTGGAGTCAGTCTGATTTCAAAGCCAAAGTTTTGACTTTCTTGAAAAAGGATGACTTTTGGCTGTCCAAAAACATCCAGACAATGGAGTTCATCCTCAAGGAACCTAAAGGTGTCATTGGCACTGACTCCTATCAAGTGTCAGAAATCACCACAGTCCACTTGTGAATCCATCTCAAACAGTTAACTTTCCTCTATTAATTGTACAGGTAGAAGGCCAAAATAATAATATAATTTTCAGCATACCCAAAGTGGTATAGCTCAAGTAAAATATAGTCTGAACAGTAGAATATATTGTAAAATATTCAGTCTGAAGTATTAATCCTGCTAACTTGAGAAGTGGAAGACCATTAGAGAAATGAACCACTTCTGGTAAGAAGGAAACTCTTGTTCTCCCAGATCTGGATGCCAACTTGGAAGAGGCAGAAGAACAAAAGCTTCAGGTGGGAAGGTTGTCTGAGAACACTCAGAGTTGGAGCACCTGGGTGGCTCAACAGTTGAGCGTCGGCCTTTGGCTCAGGGTGTGATCCTGAGGTCCTGGAACTGAGTCCGGCACAGGGTTCCCTGTGAGAAGCCTGCTTCTCCCTCTGCCTATGTCTCTGCCTCTCTCTCTCTGTGTTTCTCAGGAATTTTTTTTTTTAAAGAACACTCAGAGTTCTACTGAATAGTGTAGAGACCAACCCCTTGTTGGAGGTCTCAATCCCCACAATAGGTAAGACTTGAAGTGGACCCATAAAGATTTTTCTTCATAAAGATTTTTCTTCATCTCACTGCGCTGAACACCAAATCTTGTAACTAATACAGATGTAAGATTCCAGGAATGACATATGCACAATATACCACCATTTTTTTTTCCACAGGGGTAGGCAGCATGTAAATCTTAGCCACGCCACTTACATGTGATTACACATACTGAATGTTCTGGAAAGTTTAGAAGTATTTCAGTAAGTGCCTCACTTAAAACAATAGATTTCTTTTTTCTTAGTGAAGTTTTATGCATGATGTCTTCTGTCAGTGCATTCACATTTTGAATTTAGTAGAACAAAAAAACTTGTGGCCATTTTGCAATGCAAATAGGGTACCAGAATCTAATTTATTGTTTTAGAAATGTGTATTTATATAGGTATGTTTATCTTACATCAAGACAGTCTTGTAGATATAAAAAATTAAACACTTGCAAAGACAAAATGAACTCTAATTACAGAACACAAGGTTGTCATGTATGTCAAATGAAGTATCTACTGCTGTAATCCTTTGTAATATTCTATTTCTGTTTTTCTGTGAAAGTATATTGTGTAAAAAAGTATTTTAATTATTTTTACTTACCAGAAATAGTTAAAATCTCATGAAATATCCTGTTGTATATTATAAACTCCCTCTCAAGTTTTAGTGACTGTTAAAACTTAAGTTTCTACAACTAAGTAATTTAGTACTTCTTAAAAAAAAGACCTTATAATCTTTGTATTTTTAATAAATCCATGTTATCAAGTATTTCTTGATCATTGATGTTTTGGCCATGAGAATAGATTTCTCCAAAAACCAAGTCTTGGAGCATAATTGCCAGACAGCTCCAGCTGCTGAGCTTTGCAACCCTTCACCATGTTTGTATGGAGGCCATACTTTCCACAGGCTGCTCCCAGCCAATGACTAAATGAAGCAGAGCATTCCTGGGAGACTCAGGAGTCTTCTGATGATGATTCTAATTTAAGGGTTCCCTGAGGATTCTTTCAAGCTTTTTTTTCAATACCTTTTCTTAGTATTGCACCAAAGGTGCTTCCACCAAACCACCTTTTCCTCTTTCCCTCTCTCCTTTACTCAGGATCAGACCTGAGTGGTGGGTCAGATGGCTCCCTCAGCCTTTCTCACCTCCCTTTCCCCAATTTACTCTCCCTAGTGTTCTCTCTAATAAATCTTAACAATTTAATTCCATATCGATCTCTGTTTATCTAAATACTCAGATTAACATACGTACTAAATGGTAGGCAGTTTGGTAAGTGCTATGAAACATAAAAATTTCAAGTCAGAGTCATTGACTCAAATATCTCCTTTATATCTCCTGTGCCTTTTCTTGTAAATTCATGGCATTTGATTAAATTATTGCTAGGAAACTTATGGCTCTAATACTCTGTGATTTTCACCTACAGGATTATTAGTCAAGAATACTATGGTGGATTAAAGATGGCCACAAATTCTTTGTCACTTCCCCAGTCAAGATGTACTATTTATTTCTCCTCTTCTGGAATCAGAGCTGTCCCTGTAAGAGCTTAAACCATAGGAGGTGGAGAAAGCAACATAGCCACCACCTCCAGACTAAACCTTAAGAAGGATGGGCAGATCCCGTTTCAGTAAGCAGTCAACTGTCCTGCCAAAGAGAACACTCTGAGATCTCATGTGGGCAGGGGAAGCTGTAAAGATTCCTTGCCAAAGGAAAGCAGTCCAGCAGTCCCACTGACCCAGCCCCAAGTGCCATCCAACTGCAATTACATGAGATCCAAGTGAGACCAGGAAGAGAGCTGCCCAGTTAATTCCAGTTAATCAATAGAACCAGGAGAGGTATTAAAATGGTACTGTCCAAGCCACCAAATTGTAGAATTGTTTGATATGTAGCAATAGATAACAGAGACAATTTATTTTATAATTATATTATTTATATTATGAAATATATATTATATATGAAATATGTATTTCAGTTCACTTATTGAATAAATACTGCATATCTATCTATCTATCTATATATATATCTAAATATATCTAATATATAAACATTTCCCTGGATAAAAAATATATACATAGGTGTGTGTATGTATATATATATATATATATATATATATATATATATATATATGTTTCTATGTACAAAATGTATGTATAGGTATATGTGTATGAAAGTGTGTATCTGTATAAATTCCATTGAGGCTTTTCAGTTATGAAGCAAAGACAGTGACTAAGATTGTAGAGGTAGATAATGGTCATGGGAGAAGAAAGAAAGATCAGGGTTCTCAGGGAAATTAGTATAATGTTCCAATCTGCAGAGCCATGAAAGAGGAGTAAGATTTAGAGACGGCTGGGTGGCTCAGTGGTTAAGCATCTGCTCAGGTCAGGACTGAGGGCTCAGGTAGGGATCTCGGGATCCTGGGATGTAGTCCAGCAGCAGGATCCCCATAGGGAGCCTGCTTCTCCCTCTGCCTATGTCTCTGCCTCTCTCTCTCTGTCTTTCATGAATAAATAAAATCTTAAAAAAAAAAAAAGAGAGGAGTAAGATTTAGAAAAAGAAAGGGACAGTATGGGAAAGCGATGTATGTGAGGGACATATTCTATGTGATAGCTCTGTATCTACCTGTGTGTAATTTAAGTAAATATAAGTAGAAAAATTAAGTAAAGCTCTAACTGAAACTGAAGTTTCTTCATATAAATAATGGTTAATGATATTGCATTTTTAATTATTACATAACTTATTACAATTATATCATGGGTTATAAAGGCAGGGTAAAGTATCTTACATCTTTTTACGGCTGTATTACAATTTTAATTTTTAAATGTCTTTATCAAGTGTTTTTGACTGGATATAAAATAAATCCCAACATTTTACATTTCACATACTAGTGTTTTTTAATGTCAGAAGTGAAAGGCATGTCACTTTTATGATTATTATCTGTAATTGTGCAGAAATGTATTTGCTCTTACCATTTATGGATGACATTAGAAAAAACTTCAAGGACATTTTTTCCTTTGGGAAGATTTAAAAATGCTGAATCACATTTTCTTTTTAATTAAATATTCCATGGCTCTTTCTGAACTCAAAGGTAGTTCAGTAGTGTAGTAGCTCAAAAAAAAAAAAAAAAAAAAAAAAAAAAAAAAAAAAAGTCCCAGAACTTCCTAAATCCATGTTCAGTGACTTTAGAGTGATAGGTTGGAATACTTAGGTGGGCGTCTTTTCATCACAGAAGTTAAATTATATATCATTATATATATATGTTTGTTTTCTGGAGAGCAGGTAGTTAAACATTTACCTGGGGGTGATATTTGGTCCAATATATACATGTATAAATGTATGCAGTGTATACATTCGGTCCAATGCACATAATGATACATTATCATTAACCCGAAATCAAGACTTTCTGCAATTATTTTATTCAACTGCACTGTGCTGTGGCCCAATTTAATCTTTGATGTGACTCTCAGAAAATGTCCCTATCGAGATCCAGTCCTGCGATAGCTACTACTCTTCTCTCCTCTGTCTTTGTTAGCTTTGAAAACTTTAGAAGAGACTGGTCTGCTGCTGTCATTTCTTCTGCAGGGCAGGGCACTATAGCAGCAGGTGGAGGCAAAGGTCTCGCCTCCTTGTGACCCCTCCACTGGTGGGACATCCCTAGGAGAGCAGGTGCATGTGGAAAATTATGTTCCTCCACACAATTTCCCCCTAAAGTCTTCTCTAGCCTTCCAAATTTGGTAAGGCCGAGCAGTAACACACAGTCATTTCAAATTTCCTTTATAGTTTTTTTCCCCATAATTATATCATACTTGTTAATTGAATTATTTGACCTGTCCCATAAGTCCCAGGGCATTGTGCCCCCTCTCCACCTTAGGTCTCAGAATGAATATGTGATGCATCCTCTAATAAGATTAAGTTCCAGGCAAAGGGGTCATTTCTCAATTCCCCAAATGAGCCAGTGTCTTCTGACTCAGGGTGTTCTCACAGCCACTTCCTTTGCATAGATTCTTTCTTCCACACTCATTTTGGCTTCATATTCTCAATCCTTTGGGTCTACATTGAAATGTTCCTGCCTCAGAGGGGTGCCTGGGTGGCTCATTTGGTTCAGCATCTGCCTTTGGCTTAGGTCTTAATCAGGCTTCCTGCTCAGTGGGGAATCTGCTTCTTTCTCTCCCTCCCAACTCCTGCCTCCTGCCTCCCACTTTCCCCCATGCTTGCTCTCTTGTGCTCTCTCTCTCTCTCTCACATAAATAACATCTTCTTTTTTTTTTTTTTTAATTTACGATAGTCACACACAGAGATAGAGAGAGAGAGAGGCAGAGACACAGGCAGAGGGAGAAGCAGGCTCCATGCACCGGGAGCCCGACGTGGGATTCGATCCCGGGTCTCCAGGATCGCGCCCTGGGCCAAAGGCAGGCGCCAAACCGCTGCGCCACCCAGGGATCCCAAATAACATCTTTAAAAATAAATATTCCTGCCTCAGAAAAGCTTCTCTCTTTGCTCAGATTGGTCATTTCTCCTTGCTACACACTCTCACCTCAAGCATTATCTTCCAGCTGTAGCATGTGCTTCAGCTCTATTTAATCAATAAGCTGTATGATTATCCTTGTCCTGCAGAAAGCTTCTATAAGGTTTGGAAAAGGAGGAGGAGGAGGAGGAGGAGGAGCGGGGGAGGAGGTTTGTTTATCTCTCTATGCTCTTAAGTAGAAAAGAGCATAACAGTATGACAGGGCATGACATAACACATAACAGAGCTTGACATCACAGCAGCCCAGTGAATACTTAAGTGGATAAAGAGCCACCACTAAAATTCACAAAAAGGAGCTCAGCCACATAGTCTTTAAGTCAAACCATTTTCAATGAATGAACACTTCCATCAATCATATTCAAACACTGAATGGTAGTAACTGAACCATCATGTAACTGGTATATTAAGTGTAGAATGTACCTTTCATTGCATACTGTTTGAGGATCTAATTTTTCCTAAATTTTCTTAAAATATTAGGATTTTGATAATTTCTCTATTTTAGAATATCCATAAATGTTACATATATATTATTAATTATATACAATATATATTTATTAATTATATACATCTATATGTTTCCCCTTCATCCTCAAGACTTGACAAAGAAATCATTTGCCACCATTTTTTGTTTTGTTTTGTTTTAAAGCTGCTTAAAAAACACTAGAGTCACCAATTGCTTTTTCGAGTCACAAGTCATATCATGTACACAATGTTAAAACCAAATTTCTGCAAAAGTACATTCTGTAAAGTCTTGCAAAGTATTGATTACAAGATTTTTGAAAAATTAGCAAAGAATTGCACTTACTTGTCAATGTAACTTACCTATTTTGGTTTCTCCAACACCTGAAATTATGCCTGGATGTAATAAAATTCAGAAGTCAAACAAAATCATCCTGGAGTTAGTCACACAACTGATGTGAAAGAAAAAAAATAAAAAGAATGCCACATGGAATATATTTATCAGTAACTAGTGAACATTAGGTTCTTTCTAATAATCAAAACATATTAGTTATTGACAATATCCTGCACAAAATTAACTATGGAGGCCGTAAAGTACATTACACAAAATTGCTAAAGGTAATTTAGTAACATTTAGAACCCAATGCAAAACATGCTTTTGTCAGAGGAAAAGTGGGTAAAATTGTAACATGGTAATTAACTCTGCTGTTGCATGGAGTACATTCAAGAAAACTCCCACCTCTAGAACCTTTCAAGACAGAGGGTAGGAAAAATACTCTGAGACATTATGAGACATTTTCCAGGCTTGATACATTAAATGGAATATGGAAACTCCTGTCAATGCACTCTAATTTGTATTTGTGTTTATATTCATATTTATTTGTATTGGCTTGTACTGATTTGCATTTAAACACTAGAGAGGGATGGAAACTTTTTATGTTATTCTACCCAACTAGTCAAAGGGAAAATGAACAATTGATTGCAATTTTGGATGGTTTTAAGGAGAGGTCCTCTTGTTACAAAAGAGAGGCTTTTAAAAATTACATCAGAGTAAAAAGAAGTGGTCTTAAAAACAAACAAACAAACAAAATAACTAAAAGCCTTTATTGTACCTAATGGAACAGAATTCACACTGCCTCAACCTGGAACTTCTTGGGTTGACTAGGAGAAAACAGAGTTGATCTTTCTCTTTTAAAATTTCCTACATTTTTAACTCAGGCATAGGTACACTTACGTGGATTAAAGAAAAAAAAAAAAAATGCTTGAGAAATAGGCTAGGGTAAAGGTTTCTCGGGCAGCCCGGGTGGCTCAGCGGTTTAAGGGCCTGCCTTCCACCCAGGGCGCGGTCCTGGAGTCCCAGGATCGAGTCCCGCGTTGGGCTCCCTGCACGGAGCCTGCTCCTCCCTCTGCCCGTGTCCCCGGCCCCGCGGCCCCGGGACCCTCCCGGCTCCCCGCTCCCGGCCTGCGCGCGCCCTCGGTGCCCCGAGGTGGGGTGGGGTGGGGGTGGGGGCGGGGGCGGGGCGGAGCCTCCATCGGCTGTGCCACGAGGGTAATTGTTCAGAGCCTCAAAGTAGGGCGCAGTCACACACCTGATTGCTTACTCCCCAATCCTAGGACGGTGGGTGGGGAGAGACCCATTAATAGCTCCGTAATGTAAACTTACTATCCTAATAGGGTGACTGGGGGATCCCTGGGTGGCTCAGTGGTTTAGTACCACCTTCGGCCCAGGGTGTGATCCTGGAGACCCGGGATCGAGTCCCGAGTCGGGGTCCCGGCATGAAGCCTGCTTCTCCCTCTGCCTGTGTCTCTGCCTCTCATGAATAAATGAATAAAATCTTAAAAAAAAAAAAAAAAAAAAAAACTAGGATGACTGTCACTTGTCATTGGTCCTGACATTGAATTAGTCCAGATCACATCTCTCAGTTCGGGTTCGGTGCCCCCTCAGCAAGTGTCTTCAGGATTGCATGTTGCAGACACTCCAAGTAAGGCAGAGCTACTCGAGGAAGAAGGTTGCATCTCTGACCTCAGGATCCTAAACATAGTAGGTGCACAGTAACAGGATTTTGTTGCATGCGCGGAAGAATGAACTGTTGCAAGAAGGACAGCTGGGCATTTCCCTTTCTAAATGACCGTTTTGCTCTAGCAGGCAAAAGCAAGTCCAGCAATCCGAAATACCGTTTCTGTGGTTTTGTCCTCCAGCATTCAGTTAGGGATTCAGTCCATCTCACTCCCTCTCGCCTTGTGTTTCTAGTAACCCAAAACACAGAGGAGCCAATCATCCTCATCATTCGCATCAGGCTATACAAACTCCTGATCTGATCTCAGGCGATATTGCCATTGCCATCGTCTTGCCACTGATGGCACTGGATCCCCTTAATGTAGGTCCTGTTACAGAGATGATGGTCTCTCCAGAGACAAAAGGATAATCGTCCCTATCAGAACATTTTACATTCACTTGGAATGGGCAGGAGTATACATGCACACTCTACATCTTTGTTAACTCTCTCTCTCTCTCTCTTTTCTTTTAAGATTTTATTTATTTATTCATGAGAGACGGAGAGGCAGAGACACAGGCAGAGGGAGAAGCAGGCCCCATGCAGGGAGCCTGATGTAGGACTCGATTCGGGGACTCCAGGATAACGTCCTGGGCTGAAGGCAGGTGATAAACCGCTGAGCCACCCAGGGATCCTCTGTTAACTCTCTAATCTCTTTTAACTCTCCAGTGACCTGCTATAATGGATCTGAAAAAAAAAAAAAATCCAAATCACCTGGACATCCAGCAGACTGTCACATAGTCCATATCCATATAATAATCCCTTGCTAAGCAAACTGAATGGGCAAGAAGTGACTAGTATCTTGGAAGCCTTGATAAAATACATGGACTCTAGAAGGTGGTGCATATATCCTACAAAGATACATAGCAATGAAATTTTTAGAGGTCCTAAACTCTGGGACATGTTAAATTATTCCTTCCAAAGTAAGGGAAGCACTACCCTATCTTGCACCTCTCGTTGCTAAAAAGGAAGTTCAATGTCTGGTATGCCTTTTTGAATTCCAGAAGCAGCTTATTTCATATCTGGAAAATACTGCTTTGATCAGTACACCAGATAACAATAAATGTCACCAGTTGTGTGAGGACAACAGCAAGAAAAGCCTGTACTAAGGCTGAGCTGCAGTGTAGGCAGCCCTGCGGATTAATCTGACAAATGCCTTAGAATGAGACGTTTAAGTGGGAAAAGCTGCCATTTGGAGTTATGCAAGCCAAGGCTGCTGATACTGATACCAAAGTTTTTTATTTCTTTTTTAACATTTTTTAAATTGAAGTTCGATTTGCCAAGATATAGCACACCCAGTGTTCATCCAGCCCCCCCTCCCCCCCGGGGGACTCCATCTCAGGACGCTGAGATCACTGCCACAGCTGAACCAAGAGTCAGATGCTTAACTTATTTTGCCACCCAGGTGCCCTCCCACTCCGAAGTTTAACACCAAAAATTCTTCAGATCTTTTCTCTTCATGTGCATCTCAGCTAATCATTCGAGTCTTAAAGTTTGCATAAATACAAACTGTGATTTTTATCAATATTTTGAGGCACTAATAAAAATTCTGACAATTTCACTTTCTTAGCTTAAGCTTTTTACAGGTTGAAAATTTGCTAAATCATACTTTGAGAGTTATTCTATTAAAATTCATAGAGAATCCAAATGCTATCTTTTCTACAATTTAACTCTTAGCTTCTGCAGGGATGGTCTCCTGGATTAAACCAGACCTCTGATACCACCATTCTCCTCTCTCCTGTCATAGCACATTCTGTCTCTACTAGTGATTCTCAGACTTTTTGGCTCTTTAGAATCACCTAAGGATATTTTAAACAGCCTGCTGCTGGGGCCACACTTCACACTAATTCAATCAGAATCCCTCAGGTGGGACTTAGAGACAGCAGCTTTTGTTTGTTTGTTTTTTTTTGTTTTGTTTTGTTTTAAATCTTGTGGTGATTCCAAATCTGGTGGTGATTCTAATTAGAAACCAAGTTTAAGAACTAGTTATATATATATATTTTAGAAGGCATTACCACTCCCTACTTCGTTTCATTCTTAACACCTCAACAAAAAAGGATCTCCCTGAATGAATGGACTTTCCTACCCTATCATTCATTTACTCATCTACACAATAGAGAGTATGTGATTTTCTAGACAGTCGATCAACACAGCCATTTAACAGATAGAAACTTCTTAATAGAAATATTTTTACTTTTAAAACATGTAGCATAATTTTCAAAATAAAATTTATGCATTTATTTTATGCATGGGGAAATACAACAATATATAAGAGAATATAAAGGCGAATTTCAGAATTCTATAAAAAATATCTGATCTAAATTTGCATTAAAGAGGTATGGTTGTTATTGTCTTTAGTATACATTGTTCTGAATTGAAGAAATCCTGTTCATACAACTGTACTACACACCCTGAGTAACCAAAGAAGAAGAAGAAGAAGAAGAAGAAGAAGAAGAAGAAGAAGAAGAATGAAAAGTTGTGAGCATCTCATGTGAATAAGAAAAAAAAAATGATAGTATTTTATGGAGGTTTCTATTTTATAAAGCATCAATCTCTATCTCGAATTGAAAATAATTATTTGTATTCAAAGGCTGATACACTTAAGAGGCATTTCACAAAGTTAAAGCAAACAAATAAATAAATAAACCAAAGTACCCCATTTTTGGAACTTTTAATCAGATGTATACCTACTGTTTGGAACTAGAAGACTGTAGGAATCAGGATCCAGAATGCACATACCTAGGGTATGTAAATAGTTGCAAAGGGTTTTTTGTTTTTTGTTTTTTTTTGATAACTTACTAATAAAATTTTTATTTGTAACTGATTTGATTCACCAATGAGAAAACCAAAAAAAAAAAAAACAAAACAAAAAAAAAACAACTAAGATCAATGATGTGAGGTGACATCATAATTTTAGGGCAGCCTGGTGGCTCAGCAGTTTAGCGCCACCTGCAGCCCAGGGCGTGATCCTGGAGTCCCGGGATCGAGTCCTGCATCGGGCTCCTGCATGGAGCCTGCTTCTCCCTCTGCCTGTGTCTCTGTCTCTCTGTCTCTCTCTACTCTCTGTGTCTCTCATGAATAAATACATAAATAAAATCTTAAAAAATACTCAGATTGATTTATGCATTAGACATCTTAGAGATGACATATCTAAAGCTTAGGAGCCATACTAACTTATTCAACCTGTAAATCAGTGCCAAAGAGCAGCTTTAACTCTTTTCTTTTGACTCAAAATTTCACTTCTGATTAAAAATAAACCCACAACTCTAGAAGGTCACTTTTATTGTGGTAGTAAGGAGTTATAATAATCATCTCAGATATTGAAGGAATAAATATTTCTAATACAAAGAATTATAGGAGAATATTATGAAAAATTATATGCCAACAAATGGAAAAATTCGTAGAAACATGGTCTTCCAAAACTGAACCTGGAAGAAACATAAAAAATTGATAAAAACAATAAAGTTTTTATCATGTAAATTTCCAAAAGCAGATTGTTGTTTTCAAACAGTCCAATAAACTTTTTGCTTTTTCTTTCTCTGAAGGAAAAGAATATAAACAGAATACTATTTACAACTGATACTTTTTAAGATATAATTTCTTTTCTGCTTAAGTGAGAGCTAATTGGCTGATGAATCTGTCTCCATGTGGTAAAGTACAAAGCTGATGAAAGTAGAAAATTTCTATTACTGTTCTTCCTTTCATTGGCAAGTCACTTAATATTTTTGGTATAGAAATCCCAAACCCATTCTGATGCATTATGTACTCTGTATTTTTATATAAGATCAAATATTTCAATAATTTGGCATTTTGAGATAATTCACATTAAAGATCAGCAGTGATTCTTTTTTGTACTAATATACATTTAATGATGGCAAGTTAATTGCTGCCAGATATGTCTTGCCAGGCATGTTTCTTGAAAAATCTCTGTAAATTCATGACCCAAAGGTAATATTTTGTGTCTCCGGCTATATCTTTGACTAGAAACCAAATGAGATATTAATCATCCTTCTCTGCAGCCACAACCATGATTATATGAAAATAGCCAAAGTGACTTCTCTGTAGCTTATTTGGTGAATCCAAGTACTCCCAAGAAGAAAGTATAACATTTCTAGTTAACAATATTAATAATCTATGATTAAGAATTTATTGTGAACTCTGAATCCACTTATAATTTATTTATCATATACCTATAGTACTGTAGGAACTTGTGGTGAATTGGAAAAAAACATGGAACTTGGAATGACAGGCTTCCTTCTAAGTCCCTGCTTCTCAAAGGTGCTTCCTGGGTAAGAGGCATACCCTGTATTCCAGTACAAACCATAATTTAGAATATCTGACAGACACATGGGGAATCTGTATTTTTATCAACTACCCAAGAGAAATTTTGAGAACCTCTGTTATTCCCACTTCTGCCTAAGTTTTTCTACTCTATAAAGCACAGTTTCTCAACCTCAGCACCATTGATTAGCTGTTGTCTGGGGGCTGTCCATGCTTTCTTTGTAGGATGTCTGGCAGCATCCTTGGCTCCTACCAACTAGAGACCAGTAGCACCATCCCCTAGGTGTGACAATTGCCAAATGCCTCTAGGTGGCAGAGTGCCCCAGGTGGGATCACTGCTTAAAAGAACAGGGCGTGAGTGCTATTTAAGGGCCTAAAAAGATTTGTTGCAGCCACACTGAACCAAATGGATCTCAAATACCTGAATGTTAGGGCCAATACTTACTTTTGCTAGAATTAGCATAGACTCCATTAAATGGAAAAAATATATATAAATATATACATATATATTGTATGTCTTATAATAGTGTATTTTCTTTGAAGATATTGTAGTCCCAATATTACATTTGTATATTTAATTGTACTATTTTTTAAATCTAAAATAGGGGAATAATTTAGGGTCTTGGGATTTCTTTTGTTTCTGGCTTTAAGATGTTCTCATAATATATATAAACCAGATATAGAATATACATGAGAATATTTTGGCATCTTAGTGCTGACATATTAGGGCATGAAATAAATATTTTAAAAGAAAATATTCTAGAGTCATAGTAATGAAAGAAAATATCTATAGACAGGAGGATGCTTTTTTAAGAGGAAAAACTGTCTGAAGTGCATATACAAAAGAAGCCCAATTTTTTTCAGAACCCAAGAAGACTGAAAAAAGAAACAAAAACCAATAGAGTTATGGTAATCTTTCTTAATTTTTTTTTTGTTTTCTATTGTTTTGTTTTTTAAGATGTCAACCACTTAGGGTGAAATTTTAGGACTAAATAGATCAGTCAAAGATAGACCTACATGTTCTATTTCTATTTTCTGACTTCGGTGAGGTAACAAGGATAAGGATATATATATATATATATATATATATATATATATATATATATATATATAATCAAGGATATATATACTCTTGGATTCTCTTGACCAGTTAGTAAAGCTGTCAAAGTTACTTTGTTTGCAATTGCAAATGTAACTGAATAAGTTTTGGAGAGTGTTCAGTTCCACTGATCCTCAATTTTTTTTTTCTTTCCTGTTTCTCCTTAAAGCAGTAACAAAACCATGGCAGCATTTAGCTTTGGATCTTCCCATGGTACCATGCAAAGTCTGAAAGAGGAAATGTCTGTTTTTGTGTATCTTTTTGTGTTTCTCCTAAATTTTTCTAGAACCCTGCTGCCTATAGGCCCCCCCTTCATGTTGTTCCATGTCATTTTATGCAGTCATGAATGTCTTTTTTAAAAAGTGCCAATCTATGTGACTTCCTTATTAGACACATACCACTATTTTACATGTGCGAAGTCCACAATGAATTCCTACTACATTTTCTCATAATGGCTTTGAAACAGATCTCCAAGGAGTATTGACCCACAGAAAGTAGAATAAGAAAATATAAAAGGGAAGTAAAAGATATGCTGAAATCATTCTTAAAATAGATGATTAGTGACTAGGAGCAATTAATGTGCAATCTGTTAATAGTGCATCATTTGCAGAAAAGGAATTGAAAACTTTTATTCTTTGAAAATGAGAGATTTAATTTATCAGTTCTGTTATACTGCCTGATAATAATACTACTGGTGGCAATTTGGTTTCATTATGTTAAGTATCTTGTATGCTAGCATTGGGAATATTTTTAACACAAATTTTCTGGTTATGTTATTTTTGTAACTCAGATAGCCATTTGGCCCTTGTTCTGAATAATAAATAAGTAGGAGTGAAGTCTAAACCTTTGACAAAAGTATGCATCTTTTTTTTTGTCTGACTCCTGTAATATTTCCTATCATTGATGTAAATATTGCCCAAAGTACTTTTATCTGAGCATGTATGATACAAATAGAGCACATACAAAACAATTCACACATAATTATTGTTTTCAAAAGAAGTGTTCAAGACACCAACACTGTGATGTGAAGTCTCCTTGTTTTTTTTGAAAGTTGGAAATTATTATAAAACAAATAACAATATGACACAAGCAAAACACATTTGCAGATCATATGTGATATCAACCTGCTTGTAGTTCTGGTTGTAGCTTTAATCCTTTAATTTTAGAGATGATGTAATTCTTATAAAATGAATCACAGTTTGTTTGTCATAGAGCTGGCAATAGCAATGAGAGTTCATAAATCATTCCTTACACACACACATACACACAATACCCATTAATACTAATGAAAACATTCTTTACATGCCTCATTTAAAAAAAACTATCTAAATATTACTATATTATATGAGTATAATAATAGTATAATAATAAAATATCTGTTAATATACCTGGGCATTTTGGTCTACCAAACATAGAGAATATCTTATTATCTGGATATCTAGTAATTTTAGAACATCTAAAAATTCTAAAGCTCCTTTTAAATGGAATCTCCTAAATCACCACATCCTAGAAAGGACAAAATAATTCCAAATGTGGGGAATTCTGCTTTGTATAATGACAGATTATTCCCTTACAAGCAGAAATCAGAAAAAAAGTGGAAATTTGGGGATCCCTGGGTGGCCCAGTGGTTTAGCACCTGCCTTTGGCCCAGGGTGTAATCCTGGAGACCTGGGGTCGAGTCCCACATCAGGCTCCCGGCATGGAGCCGGCTTCTCCCTTCGCCTGTGTCTTTGCCTCTCTCTCTCTCTGCGTCTGTCATGAACAAATAAATAAAATCTTCAAAAAAAAAAAAAAAAAAAGAAAGGAAAGAAAAGAAAAAAGTGGAAATGTATCCACCTTTCGACATTCCAAAATGATGTTGGCATTGAGGGCAATTATTTACATGGAGATTTATGTACTGCTTAGCTTATTTATCAAATTTGCATTCTAAGCAGTGGATTTCAGAGTGTTGACATCTGTGTTTTCCTGCAGTTATCAAAATAATAAATGATGTACAATATCAGTTGTACTTTTGAGTTCTTTATGTATAATTGATCATATCTTCCAGCCTAACTCTGAGATTTTGCTTGCATTCTGAATGCCTCCTCAATGTCATCTTTCTATTACCTCCTTTTCCTTGGTATCTTCTTACTTCTAAAGATGCCAGATAACGAAATGACATATGAATTTATAATAAATTCCCACATATGTCAACCTGTTATCATAAAAGAGAGCTCAGAAAAAAAAAAAAAAAAAAAAAAAAAAAAAAACCTTGGTTATGGGTCCTCCTGACTGTCCACTGAGTCTTCCTTGTTTTTGTATTTTCCTCCTTTAGTCTGTTCCGCACTCTATCTTGAAAGATTCTTCCCCAAACACTGCTTTGAGTAGGTCATTCCTTTCCTGAAAACCCAAGATATTCCTCATTACCTAGAATTCTATATACAAACTTTTCTTAAAATAGTGTTAACCTTAATTTTCATTTATAATGTTCTCTATGCTTTCTTTATTAAAAGTAAAATTATAGCAAATTTGTGTATTAATTATATGTTAACCTTACTTGTCCAGATTATCTTTTAGGCACTTTTTCCCCTTCATGGACTTCTCAAAAATATCAGTCATATCTGCAGATATTAATTTCTCTTTCTAAATATGGGTATTTCACTCTCATTATTATAAACAATAGGGTTTTGTTTTTTCTTAGGAGAATTTCTTTTCCCCAGACAGGAAGTAGAAAGTTGTTCATATATTTGCTACCTTCTTGACTTTGTTTTTTCAAGAAGGCCAAAATCCTGGGGGGATTTTTAATTTGGCTACAGGGAGAGAAGGGAAAGTACATCTTGTGATAGAAGAAAAAAAGTAAAAGAGAGGACTAGCTCATGAGTTAGTGGGAAAAGACAGGCAAGACGCAAGACTGCTGCTGCATACAGTCTTAGTACAGGTATAAAAATCTCAAAAGACAATGACTCGATTTCACTACATATGTGGAGGAGAGAATTTATATGTCCTATTCCCAGAACAAGCAAAGATCATGTCCCACATGGCATGGAAATAGTAGTCAGCAGTATTCAAAGGGCTATAGTCTTGGACCAGATTTAATCTGAATTTAGTAATTTTACATTTTTCACACATCCAAGGATGTAGAATAAGATTTTATCCTCATTCACAGATCCATCTATTCTCCAAGATTGAATTTAAACTGTGCCTTTACTCTAAAATTTTTCTGAAATAGTCCCAGTTTAATTCATTCCTTTTTTGGTATATTGATTTGGCTTGGTGATTATCATTTTCCTCATTTTTTGATACTTAAAAATATTTTTAAAATAATTACTTACAAGAAAATATGTTATAAGAAAACGTTGAGCCTGCAAATAGTCTTTATGATTTCAACGAACTCATTGCAAATTTTCTACATTTCTTGGCATTTCATGAGTACCAGGATTGTTTCCTGAGCAGTGTTGAGAACCAATATTAGTAAGTTTTTGAATTTTGTAACTTAGCCTGTTTTACTAAAAATATGTGACAAGTTTCGAATAAGTATGAAATGCATCAAATACAAGCTGATAAACGAACAAATGCTCTGGAAGTCTGTCAATATTCTTTCGGGAATGTTCTCTTTACTTCATTTAATTTCCCTGGTGAATACATTTTGAGATCATATTGGAACTAAAAATAATTCAAAACAATAAAAAATAAATCCTATTAAACTTCATGGTCATTTTTTAAAATGCAAAACTCCATTTCACTCATATGTTGTAAATATAAGTCAAGTTCTGCATGCTCTATTGATTTCTGTGATATAACAATCTCCCTTAATCCCTGGTCTTGGATGTCCAATCTATACAGCTGGGCCCTTTAAACCTCTACATCTAGGCTGAGCAGTGCCTGCGGTTCTGAGATAAATCATGTCCTCCATTCAGGTCACAGACCTCCTTTATGTCAGGCTGGCTCTAGCCCAAGGCAGGTCATTAGATTTTTGTCTTGTTGGTAAAAACAGTCATTCCCTTGAGAACACTGGTAGTTTCCGTCTGGTCCTTTAGTCTCTTTGCTTACCCAAACAATATGTTGGATGTTTTATATATAGTATTTCATTTAATACAGAGGAAAGCATTAAAATGCTTTCAGAATATTGGTTTCAAAAATAACAGTACAATTATTAGCTTCAAAATAGTAAATATTTGTTGAAATGTCAATAGTTTTTAAAATAAAGATTACAAATGTAATAGGTGATAAATATATAGTGGATGGGATATCTGATTGTTTTACACAACACTCATTTCATCTTTCAGACAGCTCCCTGATTCCACCTTTCCTTAGTCCAAAGTGTTTAAACTTTCTGCATCACATCCTATGGAAGAACAATAAATTTACATGCACACACTCAAACATACATATGAAAGAAAAATGTAGAAAATATTAATTACTGCTATTAAGAATGATGCATTGTGATAATTTCCTTTTATTCTCTTCTAGCATATTATTTTAAAAAATGGTGTAGAAATCGATGTATTGATTTTACAACCTACTGTTAAGGCATCATCTGCAGTCTGAAAAATGTTCTTCATGGAAATAGGATTTGACTGCAGGGATGACTCATCATACTAGCACTAAGTGATGAATTAAGGGATGAACATATAATCCAGTCACAGGAAAGAAAGTCTCAGGAAAGAAAAGGAAACTTTATTGGTATATGAGCAAACCAATTGGAGACTTCACCTGTGTGAAACTTTAGGGTCACACTTCCACTACAGAAGAGTGAGTGGGGACCTACAAAGAAAAAAGGACTCATATGTGAATCTAAGATACAAAACAAATGAACATAGGGCTTAAAAATAAAAGGAGAGAAGGGCAAACCATAGAAGAGACTCTTAACTATAGAGAACACACTGAGGGTTGGTGGAGGTGAGGTGGCAGGGGATGGGCTATTGGATGATGGGTATAAAGGAGGGCTCTTGGTGTAATGAGCTAGGTGTTATACTTAAGTCATGAATCACTAAATATGACTTTTGAAACTAAAAAAAAAAAAAAAGGACTCTCATGACATTGTATGTGTATTATATCAAGCTTTGTCTGAAATCAGCCATTCCTGGGCTTTCAGCTATGTAAATTCCCTTTAATGTTTAAGTAACTTTGTTACTTTCAATTTTTAAAGAGTGCTTTTTTTGCTGCATATATCCTTAAAAGTTCATCTTATAGAATGAAATTTAAATTATACTTTTTTTTTACTTTTATCAACTAGATACCATTTATTTATAGAAAAGCTTAAATAATTGAAAAAGAGATATTATTTTTCAAGGATCTAAGATGAGATTGTAAGCTATTCACAGATAATGGGGTAGAAGAGCTTATTTTAAATTTATTGCTTGTCTCAGTGAAATCTAAGTCAAACAACTTTGCTTTGTTATTGACAACTTAAATCCCTGAGGAACAAATTATTCTCAAATGACTATAACACAAGTAGTGAGAGCTTTATTTGTGAGGACAGGTATCACAACTATTTGAAATGAAACTGGCATTTCTGGCATTTATAAATGCACGTTCCAGGGATATTACCTGTGTGCTTCCAAAGCCTTTTAGAAAAAGTCTGGGGAATGCCTGGTATGAACCTAGAGATTCTTCATAAAAGTGGGGATGGAAGGACAACACCAGTGCCAGGATGGTCTATTGAAGGGATCCTGGCCTGGGTGAGGCACCCTAACATAACAAAGGAGCTAGTGTGCTTTCAGGCTTAAGACACTAGGAAGTTACAACGGAGAAAGATGAAACTCAGAGGTCTGGTGTTAGGAAAACTAAAAACAAAAAGATTTTGTTGTTGTTTGTTTTTTAACAGAGGGATCTCATAATTTTAAAGATGATGACATAAAATTGCATCTCTTTTTATTTATAGGCAATGATGGAATCTATAAAACAGCTACCTTAACAAATGAGTTTTAAGTTTTCAAGATAGAAGACCACGGGCACCTGGGTGGTTCAGTCAATAAATCATCTAACTCTTGGTTTTGGCTCAGGTCATGATCTCAGGGGTGAGATCCAGCTCAGCTTCTAGCCCCAGGCTCTATGGCAAGTCTGGTTGAGATTCTCTCTCCCTCTCTCTCTTCCTCTCCCCCTCCCTGTTTTCACTCTCTGTCTCTCCAAAATAAAATAAATTAAAAAAAAAAAAGACCAATGTATAAAATTGGTCTGTTGACTTTATATATAGTAGCTACAAATAATCATAAAATTAAAATTCAAAAACAGTATCATTTAGTATAACATTAAAATATGAAATAATAAATATGGCAAAAGTTGTGGAAGTACTAAACTCTAAAAACTACAAAACATCACTGATAAAAATCAAAGAAGATCTAAATAGATTTACTTTGTTTATGAGTCCAAGGACTCACCATTATTGTTAAATGTCTAATTCCCTTTTATATTCCCCATATTAATTTGTAGAATCAATGCAATCTTGTTCAAAGTCCCAGTAGAGTTTTGTAGGAATTAAGTTTATTTAAAATTCCAAAATGTAATGGCAAATATGTAAAATAGTCCTGGAAAAACAATACAAGGATGAAGAAGTCCTTTTTTATTAAAATCCTCCACCTTTTTCTTTCTTTTGGAGGCAGGGGCATGGGGAGTAGGAATTGGAGGAGATCTCTCTGGAAAAAGTTTACCTCAAACTTCTTTCTCAACCTAGGTTTCTCTGCTTCCCTGATTATACTCTCCTCGATGCCCTACACAGCAGTTTGAATGTTGGCACCAAATCCCACCAGAATAATCAGACATTGCAGATCCAAAGGGGACAAAAAGGAGAAATAAGAGCAGCTCTTGCTCTGCCTTACTATTTTTTTTTTAATGAAATCCTGCCTTAGGCAGCAGCCACTCACCACCCAACACACAACCATTCTAACAACATTTAACCCCTAAAGTGTTGTCTCATAGTTTTCTCTAACTTGATCTCTATAGTTTCTCAAATGCAGATCATGCAGGAGGAAGCCTGTTCCAATTCAGTATCTTGTAAGAAACATAAATGGATGTTAAAGAGATTATTTTCCCCAAAGAAATTTATAACCTCGGAAGGATGTGATTTCTCAAGTCGTCTGGACCACCTTCCAGTTAAGTAAAACTGTCTGTGGAATTGGATGAGAATAGCACAGCAGAAACATTGTTAGGATGAAGTTATGTGTGTGCCTGTCTGAGTGTTTCTATTTAAGCTTTATATCTGTGTGTGTGTGTGTGTGTGTGTGTGTGTGCGTGTGTGCTAGAGAGACAGAGAAATCAATGGCATATTTGGGAAGCTGGATGTTATGCCTGATGCATCTGAACTTTCCAGTTAATGACATGATACATTTCCTTCCTTTTTGCATGCTATTTGAGTTGGAATTCTGATCCTGATAATAAGAGCTTTGCTTAATAGGCAAGACATTTCTGTATGGGGCTAGTATTAGTGTTCTGTTTGTGACACTCTCTGAACTACAAGCACTGGGTGACCAATTCTTCCTCACTGTAAGTTTTTCCCTGCCTGACATCAAAATGAGAAACTTTGAAAATTATTTGAAAGATGCATGCTATGGGGAGACCTGGGTGGCTCAGTAGTTGAGCATCTGCTTTTGGTTCAGAGTGTGATCCCGGGATCCTGGGATCGAATCCCACATCAGGCTCCACCCAGGAAGCCTGCTTCTCTCTCCACCTATGTCTCTGCCTCTTTATGTGTGTCTCTCATGAATAAATAAATAAATTCTTAAAAAAAAAGATGTTTGCTATGCAGCCTCAAGGCAGCTGAAAACATTGAATTAAAAAATTTATGACTCGGATGAGGAATTTTGATATATTTCATTATTTTATCTTTATTAGCATACAAAAAAGTGGTAGTACTATTTCTTAGGCATTGGATTCTTATTATTATAGAAATTATTTTAAAGTGACTGAATAAAATTTGAGAAAATACCATTAAGTTTTAGTTTTCTAAATAAGAAAAAAAATTATTGTAGTGTGTTAGACATCAATATTAACCTGAGGAGCAATTGTTTATGATATCAATCAGTAACTAGGTCTGAAGATCATTTTTGTGTTTTCTCAGAATATGGAGGGGACTTCACTTAACTGATCCCTTTATATTCATCCCCCTAACCTCACAGCTGAAGTTCATGCCCAGGTTTCAACAGTGGAAGGTGCAAGGGTTAGAGAAAACAAGTGAAAGTAGAAACAACATTGGTGACCTTGAGCTTCCACCCTTTTCATCAAGATGATTTTGGGATCAGTAGAAGAGAAAGGTATCTCCCTGGAACTTATCTCTGAAGGATTGTCATGGCATGTAGCAGGATCAGTCATCTTAGCCAGAGCTAGGGCTCCATCCTTGAAGCACAGCCAGACTTTGGAGGCTAACCTTAAACTGACATGATAGCCTCTTTGGGGCAGTTTGATTTCCTGTCACAACATTCCGAACCCTGCCAATTTTCTGCTTTGTATTTATGGGAAATAATAGTGTAGCAGCCCGTTTCTGTATTCTACAGAATGTGGGTGAGAAATCCTCTGGCATTTTGTGAGGACCAATGAAGAGGACCAATCTTCATGTCTGCATTTTGTGAGGACCATGAAGAGGACCAATCTTCATGTCTGCTTAAAAACAAAGAGAAATTCTGTGCCACAGTAGAGGATTGAGCCATGTGAAATTGCTCTTAATGCTGATCTGAGCACTGCGGAGATTTGGGGTACCACTGAGGAATGACATTGGTGATAATCCAAGCTGAGGAATCTGAACACACATACTTATTTATAATTAACTGAGATAAATTAAATGACATATTACAATATTTGGTTTATGATGGTTACATAATGAATGCTAGTAATCATAGTTATTATATTATTATTACTACTGTCACTACTACAGTTTTGCCTCAGCCAGACTCTGATTGTGTTTTTTGGCAACGTTTAAAACCTTTGAGCCAATGTAGGGACTTTTGTCTTCCATTCCAGGGAACACTACACTAGCATAGTATCCTACAATACATACCATTATGTCTTATTCCATAATACACCTTTAAAATTTTTGTCAAATATCTAGATGAGTCCTTAATTTTAGCAAAATTGTTCTCAAATATGTATTTCCACATGCCTATGAATCCATGTGCATCTGTCATCACCAGCGGAAAAAGAAAACAGAACAGCTTATCCTAGCAAGTGATATTTTAATTAAACTTTGGATTTGTCTGTGTCCTGACTTTTAAAAGCCAGCTTTCTCTTCTTTAGATTCTGTTCTTACAAATGCAACTTTGTTTGACTCTTATCATAGGAAGCGTTAGGATGTAAGTTACAGTTGTTCTGTCTGTAGATATTTAAGCATTGCCAGCCACTTGAGGATGGCTCTTGGCAAAGGCAAAGCTGTTGAAACACATAGGTTGCGCCATATGCAAAATGTTGTGTCCCTCACTACATTTCCTTCGATTTTAAACACTTTGGAGCCAGTGACTTGAAACATGATGTCATGTAGAGCTGGCTTTACACTTCAGTGAAAGGGGAAAACTTAGCAGATAATAAACTTTTAAAGTTCCTTTATATGGTGTGGTGCTAGAGAAACAATTAAAATTTACAACGTATTTTTTTTTTCTTGCTCTATTTTCTTGAACTCAGAACCATATAAAACTTACTAAATCAGCTGAGTTTGAGCACAAGTTTTCATATCAAATTACATTTGTTCTTGTACTTTCTTGAGAAAGCTACAAAATGTTCCCATAGGCACCACATATCCCTACTCCTTGATAAGTGTGTGAACAAAAACAGTGAGACTTTGGGGGGCTGAAAAAAATTCCAAAATATGAAGCTAGTTGCTGACCTTTAGAGTGAAGTTATGAAAATGAAGGGAAGACAGATGTCTAAGTGATGTTCTCTCACTGCACTTAGAAGTCCCATTAAAATCTTTTCTTACTTTAAAATAATCTTAAACAGACAGTCATAAAACATATATGCTTCTCCCAACTTCCACTTGCAAATTTATAATGTTATTTGCCTGCCTCATAGTTGACTTAAGGCAAGCAGTTTAAAAATAGCACAAAGTACACATGATGTTAAAAAAAAAAAGTATTAAATCAAGTTCTGCAAATGGTGGAAACTTTAACAATATATTAGGAAAAATAAGGTAAATTAGTGTGCTGATACATGCAACACAAAGATGACAGTGGTAAAACATGATCCCTGTACATAAAGTTAGTTCAGGACTATTCAATTAGGTAAAAAGAAACATTAGATAGTTTTCTTAAACTGAACTTGATACTAATTTTCCTAAGGAGCAAAGTGCTTCATGTTGCTTTAACAGTAGTTGTTAGATGATTGGTATTGGAATTCTAGTTTTCATGTAGCCACTGACCTTGTTAGCTAAGTCCCTTTGTTTTTCATTATGATTCCCCAAACCATTTGCTGGTGAAAATATTTTACCTGAAAATTCCCTGAGAGTTTTCCTTTTCTTCATCCTGTTTTTCAACTACAATAAATATATTTTTGGGAGTACAGTTGAAAAATTTTGGTCCATGATCAATGTATAAACATCTGTTGAACAATGGCTATGGACAAAGAACTGGAATGCGCAGAACGCAAAGAAAAGTGTGATGTGTAGTGCAGTTGTTTGGAAGAAAAATACTGCATGATTTTGCATTGGCGACTTTTGATGAATGCTATGCAGTGTTGGCAGCGGGTGTGGCTTGAGTGAAGGAGAGTTTTTCTCCTACATAATCTACATCGAGGCACCCAAACATGCACTATACATGAAGAGTCTTTGATGTGAAAAGACATTTTAAGTCAGGTCCTGCCCTCTCCCCCTCTCATGCAGCTAATTCTGAAAGCAACTGGAGCTGTCATTAATGCTACTGTGTTTTGCAGAAAGCAAAGTTTTTCTGTCTCTATGCTTTCTTCACAAATAAGTAACAAAACTTTACAAAAGATCTCTGGTTGGGACCCTTGTATGGCTCAGCGGTTGAGCATCTGCCTTTGGCTCAGGGCATGATCCTGCGGTCCGGGATAGAGTCCCACGTGGCTCCTTGCATTGAGCCTGCTTCTCCCTCTGCCTATGTCTCTGCATCTCTCTCTTATCTGTGTCTCTCATGAATAAATAAAATCTTTTTTTAAAAAAAACCTCCCTGGTTATCAATACAATAAAATTATTTCCATATCTTGAAAATAATTCAAAATAAAAGTTTCTTAAACAGTTAGAAGAAATTTTGCCAAAACAAATTAACTTACAGAACAAGCACTTTCTCCAGTTTCTTTGTAGGTGAAGTTCTCTTAAAATAAGATTAAATCATCTTATTAAATGAATGGTATTTCCAAACAGACTCAGATAATCCTGTTTGCCTTCAGAATCTAGTCAATCTAGATTCTCAGTTTTGCTGATGTGTGCTCCTCATTCTTTGAGCACCTCCAAGCATTTGGCATAAAAGTATGTTTCAGGTACTGCTTGCTGTTGGTATGTTGGAAAAGCCAAGGATTATTTTTATATATACGTATGTGTGTGTATAAAAAATTAACATTTTTTTTCTTTTTCCCTCCTAGTGTGTAACTCCCTTCTATTATACTTATTGTTAACTTCATTTTATCGATTTCTTGACTAGAACCAAGCTCCCACGTCTGCCACAAAGTCCTCTTCTGAACGGGACACCACCCACTGCCTCCTTCCTCTAGGGCAGGCTTCACTCTACACCGAACCCCAAAGAATACTCATCTTGCTTTGGTTCCAATTTGTGTTACTTTAGAAGTGAATTGTAAGGTGAGAAAAGGAACACAAAACAACAAAGCATATAAACAACTAGTGAAGAAATTGAATAAATAATCTACCTATATAGGAAACAAAAGATTTAAAATATTTAAAAACAAAATATGAATGATATATATAAAGATTATTGTTACATGAGGATGAATAAATACCCCTCTTTTAGAGTACGTGAAGTTATTTCATAAAGCTGGCAATTCCATTTATTTTATTCCATACATTTAATGAGATGTGATTAAAAATACCAATAGAATAATACACAAGTGTGTGTGTGCATGTGTGTGTGTGTGTGATTTAACTAGCTGATTCAAAAATTCACACAAAAAAAAGTGTGCACAAAGATACTGGGAGATCAGAAAAGGGTAAGTGTTGTGGAGTAATTAGAACTAGATTGCTAGGGGCACCTAGGTGGCTGAGTCAGTTAAGTCTCTAATTCTTGATCTCAGTTCAGGTCTTGATCTCAGGGTCCTGACTTCCAGGCCTGCGCTGGGGTCCATGCTGGGCTTGGAGCCTACTTAAAAAAAAAAAAAAAAAAAAAAAAAGTAGATTACTAACAGTGCAGCCCTAGGCAAACAGGTCAAAGGGATATAATAGCATATATATATATATATATATATATATATATATATATATATATCCAGACATAAAAGAATGCATTTACTTCTGTATGACATTTTAAATGAGTGGCAAAGTATGAATTACTTAATAACTGTTTTTGGAAAACTGAGTAGCCATCCTATGCTAAAATCCTACAAAATCAATTCCAGATGGATAAAATGTTAAATTTATGATACTTAACCATGAAAGTATTAGAATGAAGCAAGGAGTGTAAAATGATATTATTTCCAGAATGAAATCAATGCAAAGTTTTCAGATGCAGTAAAATGTTGATAAAAATAAAATGTTCTTCAACAAATAAAATGTCAAATACCTTTTATATTTCTTTGCTTGGTAAGCATTTCCATTGCATATGGTAAGCTTTAGTCTTTTGTAAGTATTCTCCCATTTTGAATGGCCCCTCCTGCTCACATCCTCATTCTAAGCAATCTCCACTTTTTCATGTCAGCAGATTTTCTGGCACATATAAGATGTAGGTATTAGTGATTTATTATAGTAATTCATATTTTTCCTATACATATAATGTTTGAAAGAGTGAGATTACTTTTTTCTTTAATATTCCCCCAATTTTCCAATAGCCTAATACTTAGCTGGTGCCAAGGAGGATTTAGATTCCTTTATATCTATCTGGGGACTGTGATTGTAGGCCCTGTGTGATCTACAGACATGAAGGTCTTTGTGGTTTTTGGGAAAGACATGAATGTTTGGAAAACATTGAGTCAAAACGAGTCTTCCAAGAAAAGTATGTTGAAGATCTAACCCCCAATATTTTAGAATGTGACCTTATTTGAAAGTAGGGTCTTGGGATCCCTGGGTGGCGCAGCGGTTTGGCGCCTGCCTTTGGCCCAGGGCGCGATCCTGGAGACCCAGGATCGAATCCCACATCAGGCTCCCGGTGCATGGAGCCTGCTTCTCCCTCTGCCTATGTCTCTGCCTCTCTCTCTCTCTCTGTGACTATCATAAATAAATAAAAAAAAAAAAATAAAAAAAAAAAGAAAGTAGGGTCTTCATAGATTTGAATACGTTAAGATGATGTCATTAGAGTGGGCCTTAATCCAATATGACTGGTGTCCTTAATAAAAGGGAACGTTGGTCACAAATAGATGGAAGACATTGTGAGGACAGAAAGAATACCTTGTGGAGAAGGAGAATTGGGATGAAGCATTTATAAATCAAGCAACATCTGAGGCTCTCAGAAGTTAGAATTAGGACTGGAACACATCTTTCTTTAGTGTCTTCAGAGGGACCATGGCCCTGCCGATATCTTAATATTGTACTTCTGGCTTCTAACAATATGAGACAATAATGTTCTGTTGCTTTAAGTCACCCACTCCATGATATTTTATAGCAATCATCCTCGGAAACTAATACAGTACAAAAAGTCTTTATAGGGCAATAAAAGAAACCAATGAAATTTGAACTTCCCTCATCTTTCTTTTTTCTTGTTCTCTGAGCCCAAGTAAAGAGTACTGCAGAGCCTGAAAGCACTCATTCCTAGAGAACCTTTTGAAATATGGTGGAGAAATTTGAATAATAGTACTGCCTAGAATGCCTAAGCAACAGACTGGATTAAAAATTGAAATTGAGTTCATTCTTACTACTATACCTCCTGAACTTTGAGGATTATGTCTTTGGCACCTTGTGGAGCCAGTTTTCTTGATGACCTCACATGGTAGGCACTATCAGGAGTGGTGGTAGTGAGGCACCTTCAAGCATATGGATGAGCAGAAGACATTGCCAAGAGGAAGCTGAGGTAGAAGAGGAAGGTCAATAAAGTTGTCAGGGTATTGTGGCTTAAATAAGTTTTGAGAGCCCATGTGGGCCATCTCTAGGAATGACTGAGAAAGACATGGGCACAGACCCCATGAAAAGGCTGGAGACTTTCCCCAGATAAATGGGAACATGAGCAAGTTATTTTTGTTATTGCTAAGATGACCTTCATCTGCCTCCATAGTCTGAGTCCTAAGGATAGTGCGTTTACTATTATCTAATTCTCACAAAAAAATAAATGATTCTGCTTTGACATTTGACTTCTAGTTTGGTCAAGACTCCCTATTTACCTCTCCTCCCCCTCTATTAGTAAATAATTTATCATTCGTTCTCCAATTATGTATTAGCTGAGCTTTTAGCAACAAGAATTTAAGAAGTACTGCAAAAAGTTACATTATTTGCACCTACCATGGTTTCTAGTAGGAAGCCAACAAGCATATTGATGATATATGATATTGTAAAACGTTGGATGGCTGTATATACAGAGTTAAATTTAAAAGTGAGTGAATGCATATGTGTGTGTACTTATTTACTCAAGTAAGGTTTAATGTGATACTACTTATGAAATTTCCCCTAGTATTTCACATTAGATAATTTTTAGATTTTATACATGTGAAATGAGACATATGCTTCTGTTACATGATAATATTTTTGAATATATACACAAAGATTTAATAATAGCTTCCTACAAATTACTGTGCTTGGGTAGTATATGATGCCATCAAGTACTTCTGGGAAGATGTTGATTGAAAGCAGCAAGGAAATCAATATGTGTGAAACATACTATGGGCAAGCCCTGTATACTCAATATCTTATTTAAACATTCATTAGAGTTTTAATTGTTTTTACAAAGCAACTTATTCCTAGGGAAGCCAGTCAGAGTTGTCTCAAAGTTGATCTGCCAACCCCTAGATACTTGGGAGCTATTATCTAGG
Source organism: Canis aureus (assembly GCF_053574225.1). Classification (NCBI taxonomy): domain Eukaryota; kingdom Metazoa; phylum Chordata; class Mammalia; order Carnivora; family Canidae; genus Canis; species Canis aureus. Next base: position 36,687,795 of record NC_135643.1, read on the forward strand.
AACCCAGAGGAGCCTTAAAGAACTACGAAAAAAAAAAAACCCAAAGTAGGAGGTTGAATCCTGTTGCTCACGTTCAGCACTTACAATACAAAGTCAGCTATCTCTGAGGTGCCCAGCCAGTTGTAAAAATGACCTTATAATTCTTTATTCAGTAACTAAGCAGATCTTCATTGTTTCTTCCCTATTCAACCCACTTCAGAGGCTTATTGACCTAAAGCAATATGAGTTAAGAATTAATGCATGACATATGGATAAAGTGAACTTACTCATTTTCTTCTAAACACGGTGGTAAAGTGGTAAGAAAATAAAGAGACAATTTCTGCCAAAAGCTTAGAAGAATGCAGAATGGGCAAAGGAAAAATCATAAGCTTCAAAAAATGGAGAGATCTATGTATAAATATTGGCTCACTTATTAGCTATGTGATTTTGAATAAGATATATGTCTGAGTCAGAGTTCTTTAACATAAAAAATGGAATAGTAATATCTGCCTATTATGATCACTATGAGGATTAAATGAGATAGCATATCAATTGTCTATTTTAATGAACACACTGTACCTGCTAATAATAAAAATATTGTTATAATTACTCATCTATAAATTCATAATGAATACAAAGATAACTCTATAGCAATTACTTGAGTGGTCAAAATTTCACATAGTTTCACTCCTGTAGGTACCATAAGTATCCAGATGAATCCCTTAGAAAATCCTCAACAGCCATTTTCTCCTATACTGAGAAAAATCTTCCTCCTTTGTCCTTGTTTATCAACGCTGTCTCTAACGTTGCATTCTTGCAGCATGGACACACAATCACTCATAAATTAAGTTGATAAATAAACAAATTAAACAAGGATTGAATAACCATGATGATAAAGAATTAGAAGTTGAGAAACTAGATAGGATTGGATATAGACTATGGGAACCTTTTTATCACCTGCCCTTTTCAAAATCCAAATATTTTATTTATGTTCCTTTAAGGCTTAATAGCTATTGATATTATGATCAAAATGAATATCTGCTTTATTCAGCAAGAAGATTCTAACAGTTTAAATATAATCTGAGGAAGGATTTTCTTTTTTGTTTTTCTAACTTAGCAGCAATCTTTTCCCACTAGAAGTCCTTTTGTAGTGATATACAGGCTCAATATGTTCTATAGATAACACAGCACAAGATCAAAATGTGCAGAAGTAAAATAAATGGCGTATGAGGATCATCTGTTGTCCGTGGGCAGCGCGTTGGCAGCGATTCATTTGCTTTCCTGCAGACTTGACAGGCGTCCTGCTCCCTCCCGGGGAAGCTAACATGCTTTGGCGGTGGCTGCAAAAGCAGCTTTGGGTGATTAAATCTTAGTCTTTCTGTCAGGAAACTGCCTGTGATGTCTTTTCTCACAACTACTTATGTCTCATTACAAACCTCTTTACCTCTCCATAGACTTAGGCATTACCCATTATATATGTTCATAGGCCATGTTTTATTAATCAAGCCATTTACCTTTATATTTTAGATGAAAATATGGTTTCTATGCTAATTAAAAAGAAGCTAAAATAGAGAAAATACATTTCTGTAAACATTGAAATTTTCATATGCCTTGAATTCTAAACTCACATGCTTTTTTTTTAAAAAAAATAATGAATTTTTTTCTCTGCTGTATATAAGATTTCTTTCAACATTTTGAATATGTACTGCCTTATTTTCTTGTTTTTATTGTTTCTGATAAAAAGTTTGCTAGAAATATTCTCGAGGTTTTTTTTTTTTTTGTACATAATTGGCTGTGCCTTGCCACTTCCAAAATATTCTCTTTACATTTCTCTTTCAGCATTTTTACTATGATGTGTCCTCCTACCTGGTGTTTCTCCTACTTGATGAAGTTCTTGATGCGTAGTTAATGGTTTTCACCAGATTTGTGAAGTTTTCAACCATTAATTATTACAACATATATTTTTTTTCCATTCCTTTCTCTTACCTCTCCTGCTAGTCTCATGTGTCAGTTCAATGTAATGTCTTCCCACACTTCTCTGAGGGTTTATTTACTTTTATCACCTTCTCCAAACTACACTCTATTCTGGCTACACAAACTGTTTTGACCTCTCTTCAAATTTCTAATTCTTTCATCTGCCAACTTAAATCTATAGCTGAGTACCTCGAAAGAACTTTTCCTTTCAGTTATTTTACATTTCAACTACTAGACTTTCAGTTGGTTCTTTCATATAATTTATATTTCCTTATCGATATTCTCTACTTGATGAGACATCATCGTTATACCCTCCTTTACTTTTCAAAGCATACTTTAATTATTGAATATATGTATAAGGGCTCCTGTAAAGACTTTGTCTAATAAATCTGACCTTCGGGCTCTCTCACAAGCAATTTCTGTCATCTGTCTTATTTTTTTTTCTGTGTATGTGTCATGCTTTCCTGTTTCTTTGAATGTCTAATAACACTTTGTTGAACACTGGAAATTTTAATCAATACATTGCGACAACTCTGGATACTGCCATCGACTTCGGGGATTATCTTTGGGTTGTTTGCCCATTTGTATAATGACTGGAACCTCCTTAGATTCTGTTTCACAGTGAATTAATATGAGGAGAGCACAAAGCCCTCTATTCTTATGACATAGAACCTTGGCTAAATTTCTTAGCTACCTCTCCGGTGCTGGGGTTAGGGACAGTTGCTTAAGTTTCTTAGACTAAAACCCCTACTTTATAAATAGTAAGCAAAGGGGGGCAAGCAGCCTCTGGTCTTCTTGGCTTGACTCTCATAGCATAGAACTTCAACTAAGAGCACATTGGGACAAGAACAAGCAGGGGTTTAGCCTTCTCTGTCTGCTATTCCAGACGGTGCTCTTCACGTGGTGAGTGGGCCCGAGTGGAGAAAGGGGGCTCTTAATAGCACTCACCTGGAATTTAACCTCTGTAACACAAAGCTGAGGGAATATGAGAAATTCTGGTGGACTGTCCCTCTAGAAGAGAACTATACTACCTTGATTGATAGCTGGGAAAGCAGGAGTAGCATTTTCCCAGCTAGTCCCAAGAAGAGTAGAGCTCCTTTCACACTATGCTGAGGGCTCAAGGCATAGGTACTAACTCAAGCACCACAGACTCTTGCTGTTCATTCCAAAATTTAGTATATTTCCTTGAACGAATGTGTCTTTATTTCCTATATGCTCTAAGGATAATTTCCAGGGACCTTAAATGTTTTTGTATTTTTTATGCTGTTTATAACTTTTACCAATTGTTGTTTTATTGGTGAATGATTCCTCAGAGCTTTTCACATCACCAGTCCAGAATTCCACATGGTTCTTTTCAAGTAAGTTAATTCAGGAAGGTTATTTGAGTCAAATGGAAAGTTACTTGAGATTTATAAAAAAAAAAGAAAAGAAGTAGCTTGAATAACTCTCTAGAGTTTATCATAAAGTGAGTATGTATTTATATAACCATACTCTCCCATTATACTAATCTTATTTAAAAAAATGTAGCAATCGTTTGGTACTTCTACCAGATAGGACCACAACTCTCTAACTATATTGGTCCTAACTCATATTGTATGAAAAGCAAGACCGAAAAGTATCAGCTAACTTCCAGGTAACATAACTGTATGGTAGGCAACATTTGGCACCCAATTAGGCAAAAGTTATAATGTCTGAAATCCAGTCAAAGATTATCAGGCATGCAGAGCCTGGAAAATAAAACCTGTATTGAAAAGGAAAAGCAATAAAAGAAACCAATGTAAACAAATGCAGAACTATACACATGCTAACATTAACATATAAGAGTCTCAAATGTAATTATTTTTGGATAATATATACTCAAAAGGTTGAATGGAAATATGCAAGATATATAAGAGACCAGTATCAGGGACGCCTGGGTGGCTCAGTGATTGAGCATCTGCCTTTGGCTCAGGGCATGATCCTATGGTCCTGGGATCAAGTCCCATATTGGGCTCCCTGCATGAAGCCTGCTTCTCCCTCTGCCTGTGTTTATACCTTTCTCTTTCTGTCTGTCTCTCGTGAATAAATGAATAAAATATTTTAAAAAAGAGACCAGTATCAAACTTTTATAGATGAAACCTATAATATATGAGGTAAAACATGTGCTGGTTAGGATGAATGACAAATAAGAAATTGCAGAAAGATTAGTGACCTTGAAGACAAAGTAATATAAACCATCCAAAACAAGTTGCAGAAGAAAAAAAAAGTTATAATAATAAAAAATAATGTGAAGGGGCTGTGGATAAATTTAATACTCTAATACATGTGTAACTGTACTCTTCATAAAATACAAAAGCAGGTATTTAAAGAAACAATGAAAAAAAATGAAAAAAAAATAAAGAAACAATGATGGAATATTTTTTTTAATTTGTTGAAAAGTAGGGGTGCCTGGGTGGCTCAGTTGGTTACGTGTTTGCCTCCAGTCATGTCATGATCCTGAGATTGAGCCCCAGTGATGGGCTTCCTGCTCAGCGGCAGCCTGCTTCTCCCTCTTTCTCCTCTGCTCTCCCTGCCTGTGCTTTCTCACTCGTGCACTCTCTCTCTCAAATAAATAAATAAAATCTTTAAAATAAAAGTCGTCAATAAGTATAAGTGCATAGATCAAGATGCTCAAGTACTATTTGGATAAGGAAAATTACCCCTTATCATAATTTAAATTTAAATCACATCATAATTTAAATTGCTCAAAACAAGTGACAAACAGAAAAATTTAAAAATGGAAAAAAAGACAATGCACAGAGGAATAAAGGTAAGAATGACAGCATATTTCTTATCTGAAACAATTTCAGCAGCGATAGTGGGAAAATACAAAGAAGAAAAATTATCAACTTGTAACTACATACCTAGCAAAATAGAAGTAAGGAATGCAAAATAAACACTTTTTTAAGAATGCAAAATTGAAATAATTCACCAGTTGATCTGCACTCCCAGAAATAAAGAAAAACTGTCACAGTAAAGAATTGTAACACTAGATGGAAACATAGATTATTACACAGAAATAAAAGGCACCCAAAGTGCTAATTACATGAGTACACACAGTTTTGCCTATTGTTTAAATCTTTATAAAAGTTAATTGTTCAAACAAAAATAATGATGTATTATGGAATCTATTGCTAATGCATGTGTAAAATTAATAAGAAACGTAAACTAGAGATAGAGGGGGAGAAGTAAATGTAAAATATTAAAAGCATTTATAATATACTTGAAGTTGTATAATGTCAATTAAAGTAAGGCATTGATAAAGTTACATACTATAAATTTAAAGTAATGCTAAAACAAGTACAAAAAAAGATTAGCCAAAAGTCAACAAATGAGAGAAAATGAAATAATGAATAAAACTCAATCCAAAGGAAGGCAAAATAAACAAGAGATGGAGCAAGTAGAAAACAGATACCAAGATCAATAATCATATTAAAAGTAAATGGTGTTAAACACCCCAACTTTAGTTGATTTGCCTGAGAAATATGTCAATTTCTGGGCCTCAAATTAAATATTTGCAATTAAAGTAGGTTAATTTACAGGAAAAAGTTTGTGAATTTAAGAAAAATCTCACCGAATGGTTGAAGCAGGTTTTGTGAAATCAAGTGTAAACCCAGGTCAGCCTGTAGAGGAGGTAAGCAGGTGGCTGAAGGAGAGGCAATATTAGCAGTGGTTGTGGAAATGGATCCAAGACAAATGGAAGGGTGGAGGACCCTGGAGACCCAGGGGGAAGTTACAGGATATGAAAATAGGGGGGTGTTCACCATGCAGGCATGTTTATCTCCAGCAGGTTTCAGGGTAGCCCACCATAGATGCAAAAGGGCAGTTAATAGCATTTATGGAACCTCTAAATATTTAAAAATTGTTTTTTTTCTCATTCCATTTCCTCATTCCTACTTTCATTTCTTCCATCTTTCCTTCCATAGTTCTTTCCTCTCCTCTTATTTCCTCTTCTTTTCTCTTGTTTTCCCTTCTTTTTTAATTTCCTGTCATTTTTGTCTTCTCACATTCTTTCCTTCTCTTTTTTCTCCCTTTCTTTTTTCTTTCCTTCTGTCTTTTGTCCCTTGCCCTTTCCTTTTTTTTTTTTTTTTTTTTTTTAAGATTTTATTTATTCATGAGAGATGCAGAGACATAGGCAGAGGGAGAAGCAGGCTCCATGCAGGGAGCCTGATGTGAGACTCGATCCCATGACTCCATGATCACTCCCTGAGCTAAAGGCAAATGTTCAACCGCTGAGCCACCCAGGCGTCCCTGTCCCTTGGCCTTTTTACCCCTTTTGCATCAAGCACATTTATGTGCCAGTTATTGTAATAAATACATTATGATAACTTTTTAATGTCTTACAATATACAAGAAGATAACAAGAGTTTTGGCAATAAACTACTGGTTGGGATATGATTAAAGCTTCCACAATACTGAGTGATGTACTAGGAGCATCTCTCAGAGTTCCTGGCAGTTTATTGCACAAATGCACTTGCATTTTCAGGAAATATTCTGATGAAGCTATCATATTAATTGTGCCATTATTTCCCTCATCAATCCATCTACTTGAATTAATAAATGGAAATGTTAATTTCAAGAGAAAGCTCTAATCAAGTAAGAGGTTTGCATTAAAGAATATTAATGATTTTATTTAAAGTAGAATCTGAACTATTTTTAGCTCAGTTTCAGTCTGAGGTCTTTGACTTATATGAAAAGTCAAGGATAAATATGCATCTTCATTTCTGCTTTTTCACAAGTTGTCTGATCTCACTGAATGTGTGAAGTCAGCTCATTTAATTTTAATTTTTGCTTTCTGTGCTAGTCAGATTTATAGAATGGCCCTCCAAGATTTCCTGCCTTAAACTCTGGACTATGATTATAATCATTAGATGATTATGTTTTGTTACATGGGAAGATACATTTTTGGGGAAATTATGAGTTAAAGGAACATTATCTTGGTAGATTCAATCTAATTATAAGCCATTTAAAAACACTATTTTCTCAGATCACCTGTGTGGCTCAGTGGTTGAGTGTCCGCCTTTGGCTCAGGGTGTGATCCCAGGGTCCTGGGATGGAGTCCCACATCGGGCTCCCCGCAGGGAGCTGGCTTCTCCCTCTGCCTATGTCTCGGGCTCTCTCTGTGTCTCTCACGAATAAATAAATAAAATATTGAAAAAAAACACAATATTTCCTCTGACTAATAGAAATAAGGAAAACAAGTTCTCCAAATGTGATCAGGATTGATGCACTACCCTAGCTTTGAACATGGAGGGAGCTACATATAAAGACCCTGGAAACAGCTTCAAGGAGCTCAGAGTAATTCCTGGCTGACACCAAGGAAAAGATACCTTTATTCTACAATGATAAGGAGCTGGATTCTTCCAATAATCTCAATAAGCTCAGATGAGAATTCTGTCCCTGTGCCCCAGATAAGAGCCCCATCTGGCTAACACTTGATTTTGGCCTTGTGGGACTGTAAGTAGAGAATCCAGTCTGCCCAGACTTCTGACTTAACAGGATGGTGAACTAATAAATGGGTTTTGTTTTAAGCGGCTCTGTTATGTTAATATGTTATGGTAAAGAAAACCAGTATAGATTTCTTTTGAACTTTTATGTATTAGCATATGTCTGCAACTATTTTCAAAAATACAAAACAAAAGAAAAATCAATGCTGATACAAATCCATCTAAAAATGATCTAATATTTAACAAATAAATAAAAATCGTTACCCTACTCATCAGTCTTTCTGCCTTTCCAAAATTCTAATTTTGTTCGAAAAGGATTACTGAGTAACAAAGAATAGTATTTTAGCTGGATAAATTCATAAATTTAAAATATCATGCATTTTATAAATTTAGTGAAAGCAATCAATACTTACTAAGCAACTACTGTGAAAAACACTACATTAGGTCTCAGTGAAATGTTAAACAATTTTCAAAAAGATTACTATCTGAGGAGGCATAGGTAAGGCAAATTCTAAGAGAAGCCTACTTCTAACTTTTTTCTAATTTTAATTTGTCTGGCTAATTCATCTATCAAGCCTTAGTTTATTTGGAACTCCTCTGGGTTAGCCTTCCCGAACACACCAACATCTGAATTAGAGGCTGTCATATGTGATGTATTAAGGACCTGATTCTTCCCTTTCAAACTACTCCTCTCAACTTTATAAAGTGATAATTGTAATTTGACTACCTATATTTTACAGAAAATTTTAAGTCTCTTGAAAACATTTCAAGATCTACTTTTCTACCATCTAGTGGTCAGAGCTAATAATACTTAAGCAGATGTTAGTAAGTAGATTTTTGAATAAATGAAGTGAGTATTGAAGCATAAATAGGGATTATCCAAGTGAAGAACAGAAGGAAGGGCTTTTCAAGCAAAAAAGAAACTTATGGAGATGGGAAAGACTGTGGTGTGTGTCATAAATCACAAAGAGAAAGTGAGAAAATGTTACAGTGAATAAGACGAATTATTATGAAACAAGAATGTGAGAGATGTTACGGAATGTCTATGATTCTTGTAAATTCTGTTATTTTGAAATTATTTTATAACAAAATTAATAAATTATTTGGAACTTACCGAAATTAAAACTAAGTACCCCAAATTGAAGAAAAACTCCTGGACCTTTGACTTTGTAATGTGAGTTACCTAGTACAACCTTTATTTTTTTTTTTAAGATTTTATTCATTTATTCATGAGACACACACACACACACAGAGAAAGAGAGAGAGAGAGAGGCAGAGACACAGACAGAAGGAGAAGCAGGCTCCATGCAGGGAGCCTAATGTGGGACTCAATCCCAGGACTCCAGGATCATGCTCTGGGCCAAAGGCAGGCGCTAAACCACTGAGCCATCCAGGGATACCCCGCCACAAGTACAAGTACAAGTACAAGCTTTTAAAAAAAATTATTATTATTATTAAAATTATTATTTTCAAGTTCTTTATCAAGAGCTGATGTATACTGACTTCTTTTCCTTTTATGGTTCTAAAATTCTCGATCTTTATATTACCTCACAGAGTCTCCTACCCAGATGGAAATGTAATTAGCATTTAATGCAGATTTTGTCACTGATTGTTCTATAGAACAATTACAATTGTTTGTATTACTGTATTGCCGGACAGTAATACAAACACAGGTAGTATATATAAAATCACAGCTGTGCTATATCTTGGTTTTTAAATTTCTTCTTAAGTTATATTAGTGTCCTCAACTTACTCTCCCAAACAAAATAATTAAATAAAGAATTTCAATAGTACTAAACACTGAGCAAATAGATAATTCTCCAAAGTACAATAGTTGTTGTGGGAATGGATATATCTTTTGTTAAGATATATCAGGTTCAAAAAGAACAGCTTGAAAATGTGTCATTGGAGGAGAAGATTTGATGGAGACTTGGATGTGTGTTGTTGTTGTTTTACTGATGACAATGGATGAAAAGAGCCTATGTAGGGTTCCTAACACATCCAAAATTAAGAGCTAAAGCAGATCTAGAGCATTACAACTAATATCAGATATTCAAGAACATTTAAATCAACTTATCCTTTTCATAAACTTCTGATATGACCAGGGAATTATTTCATATGCTATTAATATAAATAATACAGTAGACTGTAATTAAAATATACTGACTCAAATACATTCATTTTGATTTCTTTAGAACTTGGAAGAAGAGTAAAAAATAGATCTTTGTGATTTACCTAATAAAATGCCATCTTTTTTAGAAAAACACACTTAAGTTAATTCAGTATACCAGTACAGTGACACTATATTGATACTTAGTAGGCCATGGTGCTTTTAGAAATCTTATTTTGTGTGGGAAAAAAAAAAAAAGGAAAATACTTTTTCAAAAATTTCAAGGTTCTAGTATGTTTTCACTTTGAAATTAAGGTATTTTTCAATGTGTAATTCTTCATAGAAAAATAAATTTAGTTAATTTTTATCTATGTTTATACACCTGTATTATTGGTTTATGTAAAATATTCATAAACATTCTTGGAAAAACTTTGCAGATATTTTATGTCAAGAGCAGAATTATAAATTGGTTATTATTGGGACTTCTGGGTGGTTCAGTGGTTAAGTATCTACCTTTGGCTCAGGGTGTGGTCCTCGGGTCCTGAGATGGAATCCCACATTAGGCTCCCCTTAAGGAGACTGCCTGTCTCTCTGTGTATCTCATGAATAAATAAATAAAATCTTTAAAACATAAATAAGTTGTTTACTATTTTCTGTTAAGTATTCAAAAATTAAAAAAAATATTTTATTTATTTATTTGACACAGAGAGAAAGAGCACAAGAGGGGAAGTGGCAGGCAGAGGAAAAAGGAGAAGCAGGCTCCCTTCTGAAAAAGGAGACAGATTCAGGAATTGATCCCAGGACCCTGGAATCATGACCTGAATTGAAGGCAGACACTTAACCAACCGGGACACCAGGTTCCATGGCATGCAAACCTTTAAAAGCTAGAAGACATAATTTGTGCTTGGTGAGAGTGATTGTTATTCTTTAATTTACTATCATGGCTTAATGACTGTATGTCTAATTATACTCAAAGTAAAAATTGGTGCAACATATATTCAGTGACCTATTAATTACCCATTTCAACTTTATCATATTTGTTATTTATTCATCAAAATTTACTTCATGCTAAGGGAAATATTGCTTTTTGGTTATGTCAGTGTTATTAATAATATATTTATAATATTTTATAGAGTAAATACTAAAATTGCTTTGTGAAGTGATGGTAAAATCAAAATTTTTGTAGCTCTTTTTAAAAGAAACTGGGCCAAGAAGTAAGACAGGAATACCTCTCTTCCTTGATAACCTCAGCCCACTTGTCATACCTGTTGATGGATCTATTATCGCTACGGCAGATAAACTATGCCTTTTACAGTAAAGATGGAACTGATTGAGTAATTTTATATAATAACGGTCTGTCTTACCTCTTGTTACCAAGTTACCTCTTGGCAATATGGAGCTAGAAATAGTTTCCCACATTAAAAAAGTAAATAATGCTCCATTTATCACAAAATTAATTTCTAAGATTGTTAGGATGGGAAGAATGTGTTACACTAATGAATTGATGTCGTTGATTTGACTCATTAGCATCTTCCAACATTTTAAGAAATGGTACAATAACTTTTGAAACAAGTGGAAAGTATACTAGCTTATATCTAGAGAGATTTTCTTAAAGTAGATATTCTTAAAGATACTACAGAAGTTGGCTTAATGTATTCTCTTAAACTGAAACTCATTCTTGGGGAAAAAAAGGTTTACATGCATTTGCGAGTCTGACAACAATGAAAAGTTCTCATTGATTCTCATTACATGACAATGCAATTTTATTATTATCAAAGGCTGCTGAGAGATTAAGGAGCAAGAGAAACTCATGTAATTACATAATTAAAAGGCTGATCTTTGGATGGATAGCAGAGATTTTTTTTTAATCTTTCATAAAATTACTAAGAATGGTAATGTGTAAATACATCCAAAATGGACAAATAATGTCCTAATTTCATAAAAGAGAAAAAAAACCTGTTATAAAAAACACAGATTAAAAAATTTACAAATTTCTAGATTACTTGACTTTGAGGCAATATTAGAAATGGAGGAATTCAAAATTTCTAAATCATAGTTAGATTTCACTAGCAAGCAATTTTTTTTTAAGATTTTATTTATTCATGAGAGATGCACAGAGAGAGGCGGAGACACAGGCAGAGGGAGAAGCAGGCTCCTTGCAGGGAGCCCGATGTGGGACTCATCCAAGACCCAGATCATGCCCTGAGCCAAAGGCAGATGCTCAATCACTGAGCCACCCAGGCATCCCACCAGCAAGCATTTTTTTGTTCAAATCATTTTCTTGTCTTTACACACATGAAACAATTAACTTATTTTATGATATATCACTATAGAAGCTAACATCGATAAGTTGGCTGAGCTAGTGATTGTCAAGTTTCCCTGCTATAAAGTTATTCTTTATTATTTTATGTATTATACTCTTTAAAAAGAAATCACTATGTGCAGCCCACAATTAAAGAATGAAGGATTACACATCACCTGTTTGAAGGGGCAGTCTCTATACAAGTTATCTGGAATTGTTCTATTTTTCTGGAAAAATGGGACATTTATCTGTTTTTCCCATTTATTTAGTAATTCAATAATTTATGACAATATGAATTCATTTATTTTATGAATAATAATTTTTGTATTATAATCCAATATTATTTAATTAATTTTGTTGCTCAAATTATACTAGCATTGGCCATTGATAGCTCTTTTAGTGGCTGAGATGTCCTTTTGACATAACCCCATTATTGTGTTTCTTTCTCTTTTTTTTTAAGTCAGTTTATTTATTCATGATAGAGAGAGAGAGAGAGAGAGAGAGAGAGAGAAGCAGGCTCCATGCAGGGAGCCCAACTCAGGACTCTATCCCGGGATTCCAGGATCACGCCCTGGACCAAAGGCAGGTGCTGAACCGCTGAGCCACCCAAGGATCCCCTATTGTGTTTTTTATTTGATTTGTTTTTTTTATCCATCTGTTGTGTACTTTCTTACTTTCAGGCATCTTAAGATGCCCTAGGCTCATTTTATACACTTCCTGACCAGTCCTCAAAATCAGCTACTTCTCTAAGGATCCCTTGTTCCTTTATGGTCAAATGGTTTAGAAAATAAGATCTGGGCACTAAGTATGCTCTTTGCTCCTGAGATGCTTTTACTACCAGGTCCTCTGAACTGACAGAAGAAGAAAATATAGGTGTGCATATACATGTGTGACTATATTACATATATATACATATACATATTACACATCTGTATATAGACAGATCTATAAATGTTTTCATGTAATCATTTGCATCTATATTAAGCTAAATATAAATTCATACTGTTCTTCAACTCTAATCCATTACTACATGGATCATTTTAGACTTCCCTTCTGGCTTATATGTAACCTACCCTTTCACTGGAAAAAAATTGACTCCTATCATCCACCATCCATTTATTTAATTGTTTGATTCCAGTATACATATATAGTTGTTTCAGGATTATTAATGTATATATTCTTGGTCCCATCTTTATCAACTTATGTACAGTTCTTGCTTTGGTATAAAGACTCCATTCATTTCCACAATGGCTACTCTTCCACTTATACTTGCCACAGAGATCTTTTTTGGATGTTTGTGTGAGAACTTGATGGGTTCCTGGAGGCAATGTCCATGAAAATGTGGAGACCCAAAGGACTTACTTATTACTATACCAGTCTACGCTCAGTCTCCAGCAATTCCTTAATATTTCCATGTCTATTTCTTACCAATTAAATAGCTCCAGTGTCTTCTGCTCTAGGCAAGCAAATCTGAATTAGTATACTCCCTGAATATACCTGTATCTCCAGATTCTAGGGTGATCCAATAAATAGACTTCATTTTCCAGGGTTTTTTGTAGCTTTTTATGGTTGTAATGCCCAGATTGATGAGGTCTGTGATCTCCATGTTAGAGCTGAAACTGGCAGTTAAAAGGCATACTTTTTATTATGAAAGTCAGGAAGCTGAGGAAGGAGTAATTACTTCCTCCTAGATACACCACTGATGAATTAAAGGTACTTATATTGTCATTTTTATGCCATAGAAACTTTAAAAACCATGACAAATTTGATGACAGTGAATTATTTCTTGAATACTCTGAGGTTTACTGATTGGATTTTTTACTATTATGGGATGTTTCCATAGAATGTGCTTGATTTTTATATTTATACATCTATTTACACTGATGTTCTTGTGATCTTGTCACAACTGACTTCCTGTGTGAGATCTTTATTTTTTTGAGATAATATGTGCTGCATTCACACATCTCACTTTTTCTGTATACTCCTTCTGGCTGTTCCTTAGAGAAAGAGGTGGCAAATGAAACTTCTCACTTCCAAGTTTTCATCTCTTCAGGGGTAACAAATTGTTATCTTCTCAGGCAACAGTTTCACTGAAAGAGAGAGGTTTTTTTCCTCTCTCTTCATTACTTATGTCTTTTCAAATTTCCAGGCAATATGATTTCTAAAGCATGGTCCCCAAACTAGGCCATTTACATTTTTATAGAAATAGCTTCAGAAGAGCCTAAACTTTCACTGCATTTCTTAATTGTTTGATTTTAAAAAGTTTTTTAAAATTGCAGCTCTTCAAGAAGCTGATTTGAATGTCTGGCCAGTGTCTACTCAGCTGGACTGTTGGTTAGGAAGTGTGGGGAAGTTGAGAGAAGTCAGCCTCTGTCCTAAACATCTTATAAAGAGTGGGCATTTCTAGAAGCCTTTCTAGTCTTAATTCCCACCATCATGTAGAAATTAACATAAATTGTGCACAAGTCTTATGCAAGTTCAAGAGAATAAAAGGAAATAATTTTGCTAATAAATAAATAAGTATGTAAATAAAAATGTTAGTAGTAACTGCAATAATGTTGTTTCTGATCCTGGCAACCAAGACAGGTGCAAGATCAGATCAGTTGCAAGATTACATCACTGGTTCAGCAGAAGACCTAGAAATTGGACACTGATGGGCAACTGTTCACTGTCATGGAAGCATCTACACAATGAATCTCTGGGTCTCTCACTAACTCAATCGCATATATTCTACTTAATTAACATAGATTTGATGACATAATTATGTTATCTAGAGACAGAAGTTGAGGTCAAAGAGTATTCAAGGTACCATGGTCACTTGGAATAGCAGCTAGCTAAATAATAACTTTATGTCTGAAATTCAATTTTGGAGCCTCGGCTACAGTAGACTTTCAACATCCTGTTCTTATCGGATGTACTAGGAATACACTATGTAAAAAAATTAAAATATGTAAACAATAAGAACTGAATTTTTAAAATCTAAAAGGGAATTTTTTTGGATATACCAATAGAGACTAAAAATAGCATTAATGAAATTGGAGGTAGAAAACACCATTGAGAATTGGTGTCTCTTATATTTTATCAATTCATATCAATTCAAATGATGAGCATTGGGTGCTGTATGTAAGTGATAAATCACTAGATTTCACTCCTGAAACCAAAATTACACAATATGTTAACTAACTGGGATTTAAATAAAAACTTGAAAAAAATGACCCACATGTTTCTGATTATGCTGTAACATGTACATTATCCACATTCTTCCTCACTTTTTCCTGGTTTCTTCTTCTTTTTTTTTTTTTAAGATTTATTTATTTATATCATGAGGGACACAGAGAGAGAGAGTCAGAGACACAGGCAGAGGGAGAAGCAGGCTCCCTGTGTGGAGCCTGATACAGAACACAATCCCAGGACCCCGGGATCACAACCTGAGCCAAAGGCAGATTCTCAACCACTGGGCCACTCAGGTGCCCCTGCTCTCTTCTTTCTTTCAGTTTGTTTTAAGTTTACTTCACATATGTATTAAGAGAAATAGGATTATTGCCTTTAGAAATTTTCTTCTAAGCAATTTAATTTGAGTACCCAACTGTAAATCTTAAACCCAAGCTCTCCAATCCCTGTTTCTGCGTATCATACACAGAAATGACTAATATCATTCGACTTCAGAAAATACTTTTATAAGAGTTATGAGGACATCGACAGAGTTTCAAAGAAGTACAAAATCTGCATAATCAGTCCCGATCACTGCTTTGTACTCCAAATCTGTATTTCCAATTACCACTGGAACATCTGTTCTACTAGTGAACATGTTTAAACTTTTATCATTTGTGTGGCTAAGAGTAAGGATAAAAACCTTATTAACATTTATTTTAACATTAATCTGAATTTAGGCATTGTGGATTCTTGAGTCTGTTATCTTGGATTCAACTTTACAGTCAGTTTCCTCATCTACATAATAAGAAAAGTAATGCCTGAATTAGTGTGAAAGAGTTTTTTCAACCGAAGTATATCAACTTTCTTTGTAAACTGAAATATATAATACAAATAAAAATTAGAATATATAATTGAAGCAGCATTCACGTCCATGTAAAGAGCAAATGCTAGAGATTTTAAAATTAATGCCATTTGTCACTTTTAAAAAAGTACTAAATTCTTTCATAACTATGATAATAAATTACATTTGTTCAGCTGTGAAAACATTTTGTCTAAAATTCAAATTCCAAAAAATAAATAAATAAAAAATAAAAAGAAAAGAAAATTCCATTTCACTATAAATATTCTTTCTTTTGTCTGTACATTTATACCTATTAAAATATACTGTATATAAGCAGAAAATTGACTATTAAAGAATACCGTATGTAAATATATATATTTATGAATTTTGTTTTCTAGGTCACTTCTGTTTGTTACTAATAAAACAAATCCCTACAACTCTTAGCCATAAAAATGAATATAGTTGAAGACATTTGAAGCTTAATTCATATCTGCCTCATGTAATTCCAAGTTTCTAAGCCAATTAGTTTTGATTAGATAATACCTACTCTTGGTGACAGGTGTTGAGTATATAAGAAACTAAATTGAGCTTTAAAAATGCTGATAGAGGAAATCAGTGGAAGTAAGTATGGAACATCATAATGACATTTGTAACATTTAATTGTGTGGTGTTAATAGTTTGGCTACATTTGTGTATAGATGGTAGCTTTGGGGCAAAAATGTAGATACAGATTTTCATAAAATCCCAGGCTTAACAATGAGAAGAAAGTTTGTGAATCCAAAGAGAGTTTAAGATTGTTTCATTCTAAAAGATAGTTTGACAACACTGACCTGAGATCAAAGACAGCTATAATTTGTGTGCTTTCTTGTGGTGTGGTGTGGTGTGTTTGCAATAAATAAAAGGTGCTTCTCTATATCTTCTGTGTTTACATCTATTTAAGCACTTATTTTACTCAATTGCAATAATTGGAGGTGTATATTGTACTCAACGGAGATAAAATTTTAATGAATTAAAGAAAGGTGGGCAAGGGGCACCTGGGTGGCTCAGTTAAGTGTCTGCCTTCAGCTCAGGTCATGATCTCAGGGTCCTGGGATTGAGCCAAGTCCTGAGTCTGTCCTGGAGTCTGACTGTCCCTCCGGCTCCCTGCCCGGTAAGGAGCCTTCTGCCCCCACCCCTACCCTGCCTGCTCGAGCACACACACACTCTCTCTCTCTCTCAAATAAATAAATAAAATATTAAAAAAAAAAGCTAGGCAAGACATATTTCTCCTACCTCCATTCCAAATATTGAACCAATTCAGGAGAGGAAAAGAATCACTGTTGCTTTGCTTGGAATTCTTGTGTTCTTTGCATAACCAAGCTGACGTAAATCTATTTATACATGGAGATTTTAATGGACCAACTCTGAATCACTGGTGGAGATGTGTCATAGAAACGTCAGAATGAGTCCACTGAAGAGTTTGACAATGATTTTCTAACTATACACCTGGCAGGAAAATAGGAAAATGTACTTGACCAAATGGATTTTCCACTCTTGTATTCCCAGAGTCAATCAAGTAGGCAAAGATGGAATTCCGTTTCTTAGAATATGATTTTTTAAATTGCTTGGTTTTCTACTCCAAGAATTTTTATTTCTTGCTAAGTCAAATAATTTTTTTCTTGCTAATTCTAATGTTGAGTAAAGGATAATTTCTCTGAAAAAAATATAAATCAAGGTAGGAGAAAAGCAGTAAGTGAGCATGATTCCTTTATTTGCATCCTATTATTTTACATGCTAAAGAACAATTTCAGACCTAGACTTGAAATTACTCACATTAGACTGTAAATAAAAACCTGTTCCTCATTTGCTGAGACATATTGGATAAAAGCAAGAGTAGAAATTCCTGATAATCTATAACTCATTAAAAACCTGCTTTATAAATAGCTGCCCATAATGTCCTTATGACAGGTAGATATTGCCAACATTTCTTTTTAATAGAGCATTTAGCTTTTTTGTATACATAAATCCAAGGCACTGATTAATGATTAGTGAACAAAATACACAATGAGTTGTTATTCTGCCAGAAATTGTTTTTCTACTTTGCATAATGAATAGAACTCTTTTCTTGGAATTCTGGAAGTGAATTTTCAAAGACAAAGATAGTAAATGAAAATGCACACAGACACAGGGAAGTGTCAATGTGCAGATCATATTAATAAGGATGAAATATTATCTTTACTACAAGAATGGCTGATATGCTCCAAGGAATTGCACACGTTATAGGTCATGTCAGGTAGGCAAAAATAGCTGAATATTATATTACATATCCTGATAAGTGAATGGGATAAATCTCAGATACTTGATAGCCAGCATTTCCCCCCATTTTCTTCCAAGAGCACGAAAGCATAGGAATGATATTACATCTCGTATGGTGAATGTGACACAGCCGTCAGTTGCGTTAGCTCTGCTTCCCTTCCATAGGAAGCACAATGATGTGCTGGTTCTAGCTTCCCCAGGAATTTATTGACTTTCTGTTGTGAGATAGACAAATGACCTTCAGCTGAGCAGATGCCGAGCGCTTCTTAATACCCAGGTGCGAACACTGTTGAGCCAAGTGGTTTATACACACGTTCCTAATTTTCTTTGTATGGTACTTACCCCAAACTAAAAGCCACTGTCTCAGAAACTGCCAGAATCTGGGGTCCTCAGTAAACCTAGCTTCAGATGCCTATGGATCCTAGGTACAAATTTTTCAAATAAGGGTCGCAATGTAATGAAGAAATCAAAGTTATTTTGAAAAAGTACAACTGACAGCATGTTCTTTAATTGAATAGAGCTGACAAGGCATTTGGAAAGAATTGTTCATAAATATTTAAATGGACTCTTAGGGCAATAATTAAGATTGAATTACATTAATGTGACTAATTCAGTTTGTTGTTTTTTTTTTTTCAATTACAGAAAAATCCATTTACTGAACAAAATGGTTTTGGCTTTGCCAGCTTTATTTTTTGCAGCCTAGTCATTTTAATTGAGCATCTTGTGTCTATCCATGCATTTGCAAATGTTGCTAATTCATCAATAGAAGGTGAATTCAATCTACATATTAAATAAGCTTAAGTTGAAGCTGCTGGTTGCAGACATCAAGTAATTTATTAGGAATTCTTTGCATCACTTTGTTCTGTAATGGCTGTGTAGACCCATTCTTCATTACATTGACACATTGATGGTTGAAAAAGAAATTAAGAAGCGAATGGCAGTTAAGCACACATAAAATAGACTTAGAAAGGGTACCAATGTATGACTTCAGAGATCTTGAAGGGAGAAAGTAGTCAGATGACTGCCACATGTGGAAACCCAAGCTTCATAGTGTCTGATTGCAATCACAGGTGCGCAGTAATGGGGTCGGTCATGCAACAGTTGCACTTAATTTTTCTTTGTTTCTGTTCCAACTTTTCTTCCTCTTTAAGAAGATGTATTTAACTATAGTGCCTGATTTCTCCTATTTGAAATTCAGATGAAATATGAATGGATCTTCAACGATTAAAGGTTTCTTAAGTCTTTGATAACTGGTTTACAGAAGAGGAAAAACTGTGCAATAATCAAGAGCCCAGCAATCCAGAACAATTTCAATGAGTGGAGTTTTGTTTTTTTTGAGGGCATGGCAGTCTCATATGCTGTTGTGGCGATTTTTATTACAGTTAGACAAAAAATGTATTAATATGCAACATTAATAATAGTGTGAGTTTTTATTACCAGTGAATGATTTTATTACTACATGTTCCCTTGTATATCTCAGTTTTATATGTGTGTGTGTGTATATATATATATACACACACACAGTCATTTTAAGTATTCCTTCCAATAGAGTATTTCAGGTTGGAAGTTAGGCTAACTTTTGGAAGTTTATTTTTGCAACTCTAATTAGATTTATATAAAACTTTTAGGGCTCATTGGTGAATGTGTGAAGCAGGTTTTATTGCTTCAATCAATAAAACTTTTTTATCTGAAAAAATGTGCCTTCCCTTCTTTTCTGCTTTTATTCAGCAATAGGTTTTCTGATCATTTGTGTCAGGTATATTTTTAAAGTAATTTGTTGTATTAGCAATTACACTTACTCACCAAATGCAAGTATATAAAGAGAAGTTAGCTCCATGGGATGCTTGGGTGGCTCAGTGGTTGAGCATCTACCTACGGCCCAGGGCATGATCCTGGAGTCCTGGGATCAAGTCCCACATCAGGCTCCCTGCATGGAGCCTGCTTCTCCCTCTATGTCTCTACCTCTTCTCTCTGTGTCTCTCATGAATAAATAAAATCTTGAAAAAAAAGTTAGGCTCACAAAATAAGGTTAGAATATTCTTTTTACTCACTAGTCTTATATTTCTTAGTTACTTATTAGTAGCTGTTCTAGTATATATACTATATAGTATAGTATAGATGATGGCACTTAATGATATTTTTATTCCCAGCCAGTTGCAATACTATGCTCTTTATCTGCCTTATTTTATTTTTGAAATAATCAGATGAGGAAAACACTATTGCCCACATTTTACACATAAAGAAACTGAAGCTCAGGGGGTTAGACTCACAAGCTTAAGAGGAGAACAGTTCAAATCCCTACTCTTTCATTTACTAACCATGTTGTCTTCAACTAACAACTAAAATATTAAAATTCATGATTATTGATTTCAAAATAGGAATAATAATGCCTACCTCATCAGATTATGGGGACATTGAAATGAAGTAATCTGAGACTGGTACAAAATAAGCATTTAGTAAAGAGTAGGTACTATTATGGAACCTAACTGCCGTGCCCAAGATTCTGTGCCCACTTACTCCCATCTTTCACAGAAAATTCTGTATCAGTTATGTGTCCATTCTCTTCTCTCATTGATTTATTCTTTCCCACTGGAATTTAACTTTCAAACTATATACACATCTTCATGTAGTCCATCTTATATGCAAACAAACAAAAACAAGCAAATAAAAACATCTATACACTTAAAAAAATTAGCAAAAAATAAAAACAAAAAATATTGCTACCTATTGTAAGTTATTATGCCCTTTTGTACCTTCTAAAGTTGTCAAGTTAACTTATGGTGACATAAATCTGAATAGAAATTACTTTCTCACTACCCATCACTTTAAAAGAATTACAGAGGTGCCTGGCTAATTTGGTCATGTGATTCTTGTTCTTGAGGCTGTAAGTTCAAGTCCCATATTGGTTGTAGAGACTACTTAAAAATAAAACTAAAAAAAATAAAAGAATTGCAAAGTGATTTTTTTTGAAGTAATTATATGATTTTAGGTTAAATAACTAAAAGTATGTAATAATCAAAACAAAAAATAAGGAAACAATGAAAAGGAGGAGAAGGAGTAGAACAAAGATGAATACAAGGTAGAAGGAAGGAGTAGAACAAAGATGAATACAAGGTAGAAGGAAGGAAGGAAGGAAGGAAGGAAGGAAGGAAGGAAGGACAGATGGAAGGAAGGAAGGAAAAGCAAATTACACAGAATACACTTATCTCATCCTCTATTGATCTCTGAGGTCCAAATCAAACTCTTCTAAATTATCTCCTTAAAACAGTATTTATTGCTAAATAAACTGATACTGCTGAATCTTAATTTTATTTTCTCAATTTTCTAAATCATGTATTTATTTTACATGATGGAAGATGAAAATTGCCTTAGTTTCCCCTTAACTCCTACCTCTCATCCACCAGCATGGTTCCCTTTCTTTCATCCTAACAGTATATCCAAAGAACTCTGACACTCCTCTGCCCACAGTAAAACCCATCAAGGAATCCTTCTATTCTATTTCCTTATTCATCTGGCCTGTGTGACCTTTTATCAGCTACAGTCATAGTCCTAGGGTGCCCTTTCACTGTTATTCATCTTCCATCCTTGATTTCTCTCTCCTGTGTACAACCCCAAATTCTTGGACCTGCATCTTTCTCTTTCCTGGCTTACTCCTTTGGAGAAGCTGCTTATCCCACAAGTTTCCTGGAAAGGGATGCATGGGAAATAAGTTTCTTTAAGTACTTACATGTCTGAATATAGCTTGATAATAGCTTCAACCCTAAATAGTATTTGGATATAAAGTTTTAGATAATTTAGATAACATATTAGTTCTTCTCAGCCTTCTGAAAATATGTACCACTGTGTCAAAATTACTACTGAACAATCTGATGACTTTTTAATTTATGTTGCATTGTGTATGATTGGCTTTAATCTTTTTTTCTCCTTAGGACTTTTCCCTATATCCCTGTATTGTAAATTACTGGATGATCATCACTTGAAAGATCATTTTTTCTAATTGTGGTGATGAGCAATTATTGTGATCTTTTACCATGGAATCAAATTATCTTTAGGTGATTTATTTTAAATATCTACTCAATAATTGCCTCTCATCTTTTTGTTGGTCCCAACTTTCACTCTTATTGATACTGTATGTTAAACATTTTATATAACACTCTATTCTTCTTTACTATTTTTTCTCTTTGCCTTTTTGTCCTACTTTCCGGGAGACTTCTTCGATATTATCATATTATAAGATTTCATCAAATATTTATTGACCTTTGACTGTCAAATGATAATTAAGAACAATATATAAAAAGACTAAGTGATGAAAACAAAAAGGACTCAAGTGTTGATACATACACCGCATGAATGAACTTTGAAGACATTATGCTAAGTGAAAGAAGCTAGTCACAAAAGACCATATATTGTATGATTCAGTATGAAATGTTGATAATAGGTAAAACTATAGGGACATAAATTAGTTTAAGTGGTTGCCTAGGCCTGAGGGTGTTGGAGAGAAATGGGGTGTGACTGCTAATGGAAACTGAATATTTTAGAGTAAGGAAATGTTCTAAAACTGATGATGATGATGGATGTGAAACTCTGTGAATGTACTAAAAAACATTGACTTGTGTCTTTTAAATGGGTGAATTGTATGATATAAGAATCATATTTCAATAAAGTTTTTATGTATATTTTTAAAAGGTTATTTGTGAACTTTGAAAACATTATACTAAGTTAAAGAAGCTAGTCACAAAAGGCCACATAATGTACGATTCCATTTATGTGAAATGTCCAGAATAGTTAATTCTGTGAAGATGGAAAGTAGATTAGTGGCTGCCTAGTGCTGCTGGAGTTGAGGAAAGTAGAGAGGAAAAGCCAATGAGGATAGTGCTTCCTCTAGGGTAAAGATTCTAAAAGCTGATTGTGGTTTTTGTTTCATAACTGTGAATACATCAAGGATTCACATACATAAAAATCATCGAATTGTATGTACACTGTAAATGGGTGAGTTTTATGGCATGTAAATTATATCTCAACAAGGCATTTAAAACACAGTAAAACAGCCTATTGAAATGGTGTGTGTGCTTGCATATGAGGGGGTCTTGCTGGAAGATGAGTTTACTCTCTATTGAAGTTTTGTTTTGATTGCAAACTGTCCATGTCTGGAGCTTTTGTTTTGTTTTCTCCTTCAGGCTAGTCAGTTTCTTCAGATATAAATTTTCTGATCTCTTGCTTAGAGCTAAAATCTGAGTGCCCTCACAACTGTAGCTAGTTAGAGAACAAGGATCAAAGTTGCAGGGTTAATTTTTAGAATTCTATTTAATCGCTTCGTTGCCAGGAAAGATTTTCATCCTCATCTTCAGGTATCCTTGGCAATCCTGAAACTTAGTTTGCTCTCATTGAATTTTTCCAGAAGATAAATCATCCATCCCCTGCCTAATTATGGGGAGAAATTCACCTGTCTGACCAGGGTAGGATGAAGGAAAATCTGGACATTTTAACTCTTTCTTAATGCATTCTGTTAACTAGATCCACGCGTCACCCTGCCTTCAGGGATTGTTTTGGGAGTTCTTTCTGCTGCACAGACAGCTTGTTGCATCCTGCCTTCTTCCTCTGCAGGCACTGGTTTTCAGCTTTCTCTGTGTTACAAGTCATTTACTACATATCCTTTGACTTCACGCATCCTCAAAATATGTTGACACCTCACCTCTCCCTGCTGTCAACTCCTCTCTGGTATTCTCTCTTTGTCTCTCTGTCTCTCTACAGGTAAGTAGGCAGATAGATGATAGATAGATAGATAGATAATAGATCGATCAATAGATCCATAGATGATGGGCAGATAGGGAAGATGGATGATAGCTAGCTAGTTTGATGATAAAGATTTCAGGTCCTGAAGAAGGAAGAAGAATAAAACATGTCCACTTCTCCACTTTTCCCTTTCACCTTTGTCCTTCACTATCCCACACAGGGGTTATCAATGACTAACCCTAACGATCAGTCTATGTTTTTTTTTTTTTTCTTTCTTCTTCTTCCTTGGATACTTCTTGCTAAGTCTTCTCTTTACAAAGACATTTAAAAAAAAAAACAAAAACACTTTTGCCCAAGAGTTCTGTAATGCTATTATTTTAGTTTTCCTCAATCTTCTGATACCACTTTTTTTTAAAAGTCTCAATTCACTATTGCATTTTTTCTGCGACTTCTTAACTTTTTGTTGAAAGAGCAAGAATGGGGCAACTGGGGCTTTTTTTTTTTTTTGCCTCGTGTTTCTATGAGGAATCGGCTTTGTTCCTCTTCCATAGGAGCTCATGGCTCCGAGAGAAGAGAGTTATTGCTCTGTAGGAATCATTGCCTGGACTTCACTAGATAAAATATAAAGGGAACCTGCATGATCATTGTTTCTGATTCTGTTGTTCCTTTGATTCCAATAAACTCTCTCTTATATGTAGAATTGTTGACATAGAGAAAATCGACTCTTTCAGCAAGATCTAAATTTGGGGATGAAAAAAGGATGGAATGAATGGTTTCTCATTTTATTTTAGGAGACCATAATTCCAAAATGCTAGCAAGGGAAAATACAGGTTATTAAAATATCACAGGAATGGCAATATAACTATAAATAGGCTTTGGAGAATAATGAAGTATTTGGATTTCTAGTCAACTTTTAAAATTCTCTAAAGTGTCATAGAAAAAAAACTCTTAAAGGTATTTGCTTTAAGATATATTTTTGAATGTTTTCATTTTCAAAAAATTGAGAAAAACCTATAGGAAGGGGACATAAAACTAACTTAAATTCATCTTTGATATCAAATGTATCAAGCACTTGAATCATGACCACTCTGCAATGTGACATTAATTTTTCTGATTTGATACTTTATAGTGAAAAATTAAAATATCAAGTCCAAATTTGTTAGTTGATTTATGTTTAGAATGTGTGACTATCTTATAGGTAATTATTATAAAATACACTTACATTTTAGCATTCCTAACTGTATATGTCAAATTTTTAAGTTATAACCACACTGGTCAGTACCTACAGGAAAACCAATTATTTCACAGTAAATTAATGGAGCCTAAAAGCTCAAGAGACTGGTGACAATGGTGTTTGAATATTTTTACCTTTGAGTTACTAACTTATATCATGGTCATTATATTCTAAATGATGCTCTCTGATGATTGTGAAATAATTTGGAGTATAGGGATAGGACTATAAAACCATATATCTCAAATATCTAACCTTTACATTGAAATTAGAATTGAAGCACATAAGAATTGTTATCAGAAATATGTCTTAATTATGCCAGGCTTGGGATGCCTGAATGGCTTAGCAGTTGAGCATCTGCCTTTAGCTCAGGGCCTGATCCTGGAGTCCTGGGATCGAGTTCTACATTGGGCTTCCTGCGAGGAGCCTGTTTCTTCCTCTGCCTGTGTCTCCACCTCTCTCTCTCTCTCTCATGAATAAATAAAATCTTAAAAAAATTATGCCAGACCTTTCCTTATGTGGTGAAATAGAGGTGTTTTTCTTGGGGGTGGGGGGTGGGGCAGAGCATTCTTCTTTTTTTTAATTTATTTTTTATTGGTGTTCAATTTACCAACATACAGAATAACCCCCAGTGCCCGTCACCCATTCACTCCCACCCCCCGCCCTCCTCCCCTTCCACCACCTCCAGTTCGTTTCCCAGAGTTAGCAGTCTTTACGTTCTGTCTCCCTTTCTGATTTTTCCCACACATTTCTTCTCCCTTCCCTTATATTCCCTTTCACTATTATTTATATTCCCCACATGAATGAGAACATATAATGTTTGTCCTTCTCAGACTGACTTACTTCACTCAGCATAATTATGCATTTTTATTATGCAACAGGCTAATAATTAAAAAAAATAAAACAGTATAAAGTATTTTGGTTTTTAATCAGTTAGTTAATGAAAAATTATAACTAACGTATGGTCATTTAATAATGATGAAATGGTTTTTCGTGTATAAACTGTGTCTTAAAATTTTTAATAAATAGAAGTACCATAATTCAGATTTTCTATGATAGTTACAGAAGTACACTAATTATTATGTAGCTACATTTCTGTATGAGGTAAGCATATCCATAAAATATAGAACTTGATATGACCAGACTCAGATTTTAATCTTTCTAAGTTTGTACACTGGTTTCTATTTTAGTTATAATGAGATGGTTAATATATATATATTATATATATAATAACCTGGTGGTTAATATTGTTTTTTTTTTTAAGATTTTATTTATTTATTCTCAAGAGACACAGAGAGAGAGGCAGTAACACAGGCAGAGGGAGAAGCAGGCTCCTCACAGGAAGCTGATGTGGGACTCAACCCCTAGACCAGGATCACGCCCTGAGCAGAAGGTAGATGCTCAACCACGGAGCCACCCAGGCATCCTGATGGTTAATATTGTTAAAAATCTTTTTATTTACCATTGGCCAATCATGTAGTTTGTGAACCTCTTTTATGAAGTCTAAGTTTCTCTACTTACATTTTTTTTATAATTCTTGAGCCTATAAATTATAGTTATTATAACGTCTATATTAAATGCATCAATTACATGAATCTCCATAGTCTGTTACTATTATTTCTTTCTATTATTTCAGTCATTCGTTCTTTTCTCCTGGTCTTCCATGTAATTTTTTCACTGCATTCTGGATGCAGTCTGTGAAAAATGTTAATGACATCTTGAGGCTCCTATTGATCTTCCTCCAGAGAGAATTCCTCTTTCAAATTTCTTCTGGCCCAAATACATTGTTTATATTTATGCATAGCTGATAGTAGTTTTATTAAATTTTACTAATTACAGTTTAGTCAAGTTGTGGAAGATCAACCTAATTCAAGTAGTGTTTGATTAACTGAAAGCTTCTGTAGTTTACCTTCATTTTTTGGGCATTTATTCTTCTACGTGGAATTGTTTTCTTGACTGATAGGTAAATTCCATTATCCTTCAAGTCTCGAATTTTAAAATTTTTGTATGTATTTGTGTATGTATCTGTGTATTTTTAAAGTAAGTTCTAATTCCAACAATGTGGGACTTGAACTCACAACCCTAAGATCAAGGGTTATGTGTTCTATCAACTGAGCCAGCCAGGCACCCTCTTCAAGATACAATTTTAATGCTATTATTAGTAGGAGGCTTTTCTTTTCTCTCAAGACAGATTCAAAAGATGATTTTACTGAAGTAAATATCCCTGTGTTTCTGCAAACATTATATGGTATTATAATAGTTTATTTGCATATGAATCCTCCTGGATTCTAAATTCTTTGAGCATAGGGGCTGTATCTTTTCGTTTTTATGTTTGAAGCTTTCTATACCAAGCTTTCTGTAATAGTTTGAGTACATTATAAAATATTATATGAATCTATAAATTTATTATGTATTTCAACAATTGCTTTTGAAAAGCTATAGAGTGCTATGTACATGGGTTCATGAGGATAAATAGATGAATAAGATTTGTTTTAAATCTAGTATTTTTGTCTTGTACTGTGCTTGCATTGTAATATCCTGACTAAATAATGTTGTGTTGAACATTTATATAGATTATTTTGGAAGCAAAAAGTAAAAATGTTGAATTTCCTTGAAGGAATGGAAGGACACGTTTTTCAGGAATTATTTACCAGAGGAAGGATAATTTGAACTAAATTTAAAGAATAAATGTAATAGCTATTTTGACATAGAGGGTAGAAATTACCAGGGGAGAGAACAGCTCATGGAGACATATCGAAATGTGAAAGAGCATTGGATATTTTAGAAATGACTCTATGATTATAGGGAAGTTGAAAGCTAATCAGGGGCAGGATTATTGGAACATGTTATGCCATGATAAGGAATTTTATCTTAATCTCTTTGTTAATAGGACTGCATGCAGAGGGAAAAGCACTATCACTTATACACTGGTGTATTATTTTTTTTAGTTTTATAATTTTATAGTTGCAATATGGAAGATGAATTGTAGGGGTGCATGAAAGACATTATAGGGGATCCCTGGGTGGCGCAGCGGTTTGGCGTCTGCCTTTGGGCCAGGGCGCAATCCTGGAAACAGGGGATCGAATCCCACATCGGGCTCCCGGTGCATGGAGCCTGCTGCTCCCTCTGCCTATGTCTCTGCCTCTCTCTCTCTCTCTCTCTCTCTCTCTCTGTGACTATCATAAAAAAAAAAAAAGACATTATAGGATCCCTAAAGAAAAATAATGAATGCTTAAGGCAATGGAGATGGAGAAGAAAAGATACGATTAAAGACATGATTAAAATGTCTATGATGTTTTTAAATAAATATGCTTAGTCTTTTGAGTGTTTCACTGTTGTTTAATCAGGGCTATCTTCACAATTGGTATTTTGACTGATACCATGTTGTTCATTCATTCAGTCATTCAATCATTATCTAATACCCACTACATATAGTCAGCCATTATTCTAGTTCTGTGAATTCAGCAGTGAAAACAAATCAACAAAATTTATTTCTATTGTGGAATTTGTCTTTTAGTAGAATATAAGGAAGTGGCTTGGTAGAGAATTGTATCTTGAAAATGGAACATACTAGGTTTGCAAATGGTTACATTAATTCTAATGTCACCTTTACATAGAACTGATAGGCATAATCACATAACAGCTCCTGCTATATTTTGCAGTCCCTTGTTTTTAACTGCATAAATTTCAACAAATAGTTTCTTCTTTGCCTCAGGAAATTAGAGTGATTCTCATAACTAAATGGACATGATTTATATATCTACTTATCTTTAGACCTATTAATGGCAGAAAATGTCTCCTCATCTTGATATACTGTGGAGAAGTGGCACACTTTTGCTTTGCTGTGGTAAACTTCAGCATGATTCTCACCATGTTTGGTGCCAAATTCTGACCAATCAGTTTAAAAGAAATGGCATGAAACATTGCTAGCATAGAAAAGAAAAAATTAAATCTCCCAATAAGAAAGGTGCTAATATCATTTAAGCTAGCAATCAGCTGTGCTTGTGTCAGCCACTATTTAACTTTTCTACCACATATCTTTTAAATTTCTTCTGATCCAAATGCAAAGTTTAGGTTTATGCATAACAATTAGTAGTTGACTCTTGAAAGGCATGGTCTGTAACTGGTAAAGGTGACAAAGCAAAACAAAATGCACAAAACTCTAGAATTTAATAGACTCCTTTGATTGAAACAATTTAGAACTATTAAGGCACTATCATTTCCACTGGAAATGCAATTTTCATGGCAGAGAACATGTATGGAGTTTTAGGTCTTCAATAAAAATAGTCACTTGACTGGAACAAGCCAACCCAACTGAGCTTCTCTTTGAATGAAATTTAAATCTCATTTTTTACAGAATCTAACAGTTTGTTACACTTTAATAAAAACTCAGATTTAAATTTTGCAGTTTCAAACAGATACCAAGAAGAGTTCTTAGAAAGCACACATTGTCTGAATCTGGAAAATAACTGTACTGTAGTGGAATGATGAGTATTTCCTGCAAAAAAAAAAAAAAAAAAAGTGGCTCAGAGTGAAAAAGTTGCTCCTATTATATTCTACTTAATGTAGTCAGATTATTCTCAGTTTAAATATGAGTTCTTTTCTTTCCTAGGAACACAAGTCAGTATTACAAACAGGCCCTTACAGTTCATTGTTCCTTGTACATGATCTTGTTGAAGTAATATCAGATAATAATAAGAGAAAAGCCTATCTGAGTTACAATTTTCTTTCAATGAATAGTTTGTAGGTTGCTTGGGTTTATAGTGGCAGTAAACCAGAGAAACAGTATTATTGTTTTGTGATCTGTTTAAAAAATAACTTTTAGCTGTTCATAAATAAAAATTAAACTTCAATAATAAAACAATCTTATCAGTAGGCTGAAAATGGGCATACTTAAGTATAAATAATAATATAATGATACTTTATATTTCTGTAACATCTAAGCATTTCAAATCTCTGTCATCTATGTAATTCTCCATATTTTAGTTTTCAGAGTCCTAAAGGATAAAAAGCTTAATTATACGTTATTTGATGTGGGTACTGCATCATAACAATGGAAAAAATGGTCTGAAATTTGGAAATCACTAAGTGAGTTCTCTCAGATGGATTTTTCCATTTCATCATATAGTGTCCTGCTTTCTATTAAAAAATATGTTTTTTCTTCACATTATTTCACACAATTAGTCTGAATTAAAACTTCAAGTGAAATGTTCATATTTTCCTGTACAAAATATGCAATATAATTATTTCTCCTATTATCCTGACCAACTACCTTCACTAGTATGCCTCTATTTTCGTCTGCTGATGGTGACAATCATGTTCAACTTACAACAATATTTCAAATCATGTTGATCTGAATCTTCTTCACCTACTGCATTAGCAGGATTTCTAGATTTTCTCCAGAGTCTTCTAAATTACTTTAAAGAAATCCCCAAAAATGCTTAGATGTAAATATCTCAAAGTCCTCTACTATCTAAAAACTTTTAGGTCCTAGGTGAAGTCACTTCTTTTTAAAAAGATTATAATGGACAAGATTGTTTCGTATATAATTATCCTGAATGATTTTAGTTCTTTGTAATCATGACAGTCCTGTTGCTCACTGCTCTCTGAAGTTGAATTTTTTATCTCTTAATAGTTTTCTTATATCTTACAAGTTACTAGAAAAATGCTTTACTCTTATTATCAGATAGTTTCTCATGGCTAAGCTATTGGGCCAGGAGTCCAGACAAGCCTCTCATATTCGTGGCATGTGAATATAAATATAGGATCACATACACACACTTAAATATAGGATCACATACACACACTTGAATATTTTAAAGCTGAAATGAGCAAATGAACTTAAATAAAATGTTTTCTATCCTACTAAGCAGGCCAGTATGCTTTCAGAGCAAATAAACAGAATGCAAAGTAAACAATGAACTTTGGTTGTCAATCACTGTGTGCAGCTGTTGGAAATGTTCTGTTAATTTGTGAATTTCACCAGAACCATGTATCGAAGAACAAAGGACAAGAAAAGAGGCCCTTGACGCTACTTAGAAAGAAAGCTTTAGCATGCCTAAGTCTTGCTTTAATGCGACATAAGAGGAAAGATTTGACATGTTAATCATTTGTCACTTCTCTTTCTAAACACTGCACTACTCCAGTCCTTCCTGAACAAACAAATGGTGTCTTTTTGTGATGTCGACCCCATGGCACAAACCACAAAGCTCTCAGCATTTGACATTACTGCCTCTTGTTTTTATGTCAAAAGCATCAGGTGAAAAGAGTCAACTCCCTGAGACTGAAATGCAAGAATTTCTAAGATAGGTATTGATGGCTATAGTTTTTGCTATGCCAGACCTGAGTGACAGATCCTGAGTTACAGAAAGCCCTGAAAATTCTAGATTGTATTTAATATGTGAGTGTGTGTGCGCGCGTGCGTGTGTGTGTACATGCATATGCAATATGAAGTACTTCTAAACACAACTCCCAGATTAGGGATTCCTCTTGCCATCACAGCTTCACTGACATATCCTCTCTTCCAAACACCCCCTGTGCTCCTCAGTATATCTCAGTCTCCCACACAGCACATGAAAGCAATGCTCCTTCTTGCATTGTGGACTCTTGCTCAATTTGGTCTCATGCTAAACTTCTTTCTCCAGTCATGATAGTTTCCCCAGGGCCTTATCATTCTTACTTCCAGCATTCCCTTCCTTGGAGCCGTTTCCCACCTCTTGCCCCCTGGCATTCTAACAGGTATATGTTTGAAACAGATTGGGACTGGATTTAAATTCTGTCTCACAAAGTTTCTGGATTCTATGTCTCAACAAACTTTTTAAGTATTCCTGAATAATCTGTGGTTTGTGAGAAGTTTCTGAAATTAATCATCCCTGGCCTGCTGGGAAGAACCCTAGTGAGACATAGTGCCTGTTCTATAAACTTTATGTTGCCACATATAATTCAAGCACCTTCCCTCAAAGGGAAGAAGAGTAGTGTAATATAAAAATCAATTCAATATGGTGTCTTAAATCCCTGCATTCAATACTGCCATCTTACTCACCTAATCAGATTCACACAAGTAAATTTCAAGGATACTATTTATAGCAAAACTTACACTAATGTGGGGGCACATGGGAGACCAAGCCAGTTAAGTAGCCAACTCTTGGTTTCAACTCAGGGTGTCATCTCAGGGATGTGGGATGGAGCTCCTCATTGGGCTCCACACTCCATGGAGAGTTGGCTGGAAATCCTCCTCTCTAAGGTAAATAAATAAATCTCTAAAAAAAAAAAAAACAAAAAAACCTTACACTAATATAGAAACCACCCATTGACATTAAAATCTGTGGGACATAAATCTGCATACGAATTAGGTCAACCTTAAATTTCTGGGTTCTCCCTTTCAACTGAACCTCACTCTTGAAATTAACTCAATTGGTTATGTTTCTGGATGAAACTTGTCCAAAATTTTGAATTTTTCCTCCTTACCATCATAGAGAGATATTCTCCATTTAGAGAAAGGGCAAATGGCATTAACTAGGCTGAGTTTTGACAGTAAAATAAAAGATAAGAACTGCCACTTCGTTAAGAGACAGAGTTTCTAATATGGCTATGAGGTAGCATATATGTCTTGGTATTAAGAAATCATTATGCAGTGGTCTATAAGAAGTGATTACTATAAATTTTAATCCATATTTTCTACATATAATGTTTAAATAATTTGCTAAGTCAGGGAAATGATAAGTGCATTACCATTTGCAGTAGTATTTCGATTTCTTCACATCTACTTTCTTTGTAGAAGTTATATGTACACACCATAAGGAGAGAAGATTCAGAAGACAAAAGTGGAGATTATTAAAATACTCATTTTGAGGTTTTGGAAATATAGAATGACACTTCTCTGCTTATGCATTTTCTCTGTATTAATTGGGGGATGCTGTTAATGACTGTCATCCCAGTGTTATTCTGAGAAATTAAAGAACACCTGAGTCTGGCAGAGCACATGGTGTCAGAAGTCCTAAGATATTCTTTAACAATGATGCAGCTACCATGTCAAGTGAAAATAAACATGATTTTTTGTTGATTGTTGAAGGGATATTTTCTCTGCTTCTCCCATCAGATACTTCTAAGTGTAGAACAGATGAAGATTATGAATATTTTACATGCTATTTGAATTAGATCATCACCTTTCTTTGGCACAGTCTGCATTTTGAGTACTAGAACAAACAAATATTTTTTTCAGTCAAAAATATTTCAGTTTCTATGGATTTCACATAACTCCAATGAAATTATTATTGATACCATGTCTTGAAAACTTTCTGATACTTTATTAAAAAGTTGTTTTAGGCTAAAACTTGTTTGTAAATTTTTAATTAAAATTATTATTTATTCTTACCACAAAATATTTTAAGTAGTCAGGGTTTAGAAGATACATTTCAAATTATAATGAATAATTTTGCCTTTTCAAAATTTTTAAGTAGTAAGTTGTATGTTTTCATTTTATTTGTACTATGAGTCTACAGTATAACCATAGATAATTTGTCTTCATTTTTTGTTTTCTGAGACTAAATGAATTATAATCTACTATTCTGAAGTGGTTGCTCTGATGTGCCATCCGGATCTCCTGTATTTGGGGAGTAATACAAACTGATGGTACTTAGCTGTCAAACCACGTATGATGTTTCCTTGGCCAAAGAGTCTATTTTGTTGAGCACACACCCCAGGAAGAGTCTGATTTCAAGGACTGCTCAATTTATGAGTATAAAATCCTGGCCTCTCTCACCAGCTTAGGGAAACTTCTGTAGGGCCATCCCAGACTCTTGGCTCTCTGTGAGATTAGATTGCCTGTGGTCTTTGAGATTACAGAGCAACTCAAATTCTCCCATTGTCTTTTCCTGTTTCTTCCCTTACCCACAAGTGTTAATCATAATACACCTCAATTATACTAAAGTGTATTTAGAGACTCCCTTCCAACCAATCTGACCTGCAATGCTTAATTTATGGTGAGAAGGGATAACAGCTAAGTTTAAATAGTAGCTTATTAAAATGCAATGAATGTCCAATTCCAGATAAAATAGTATAACTAGTATACTAGTTAGTATAACTATAAAATTTACCCTCTTAGAAAAAAAAATCACACAAAATACATGAAATAATTGCACTTCTGTTCTGTCAAGGTCTTAAGGGAATCCTCACTCTATACTCACCATGAGAACCTTGCAGGTTTCCTTGGAGAGAAAGATCCACAACTTTTTTATGGCTGTGCTAGACTTTGGCTTCCCAGGACTTTCTCACTCACTTGCTAATATTAACATGCAAAGCCTCCAACCAGTCTTTAAATTACCATTTGTTACTTCCTATTCCCACTCCAAGGGCTCCTGTTCCAGGTGATCTCAGTTGCTGCAAATCTCTGAATGTGCTTATATCCCCAGATTTGGAAGTGATGGTTTGCCCCATGACTTCAGTTCTCTGATGAACCAAAAAAAGTCATTGATGTTTGGTTTGCCCAGCTCTATCTTGTTTTGGACAGAGTGCTGACTTCCAAGATTTTTATATGTTGGACCTGAAACATGAATCACCACCATGATCTTTTTAATATTATTATTCTCTATTGAAAAAAAATCAATTATTGATGATTTTCTTGTATTAAACTTTGGTATTCCTTATAAGAAAAAAAGCTGTCTTTAAAATTACTGCTTCTAAGAAAATTATGTTTTACTTATGAAAAAAATTAATATTTAAACTCTAGGGGCACCTGGGTGGCTTAGTTGATTAAATGTTCACCTCTTGATTTCGGCTCATGATCTCAGGGTCCTGAGATCGAGCCTTACGTCGGGCTCTGGGCTCTGTGAGGAGTCTGCTTGAGATCCTTCCCCTGTACTCTCACCCCAGGCTTGCATGCGTGCCCTCTCTCTCAAATAAATTAATCTTTAAAAATAAATAAAGCCCCAGAGTGTCATATGTAACACATAATTTTTATTGGTGAAACCTACATACTTTTATTCAGCATATTGGATTAAAAAAAAAAAAAAAAGACCGAGAGTATAGAAAATGCGAAATGTGCTTTTTTTCCTTTCTCTCTTCAGGCGATAACGGAGGAAATATGGAGAAATATTCTGGATAAATGTCCTTAAACATATGCAAATATAGTCTGCCTGCTGATAGTATGAGGCCTAGAGCCAGAGTGTCTGTTCAGTCACAGTCCAGCACAAAGTCATTCACTAGCTGTGTGACCTTGGACAAGTTACCAAATTATGTGTTCTTCAGGTTTATTGGGATGATTGAGATCATCATAATATCTGCATCATTGGGAATACCATCTGCTTGCTCTCATATCCCTACAGGCAGCTCACTGGCCTGGCTAACTGCCTTTCCTCTTTACCTCTACTAGCGCAGTGGCTATGGTCCCCTCCCAACTGAACCACTGCTGCACTTCATATATGTCTACACATTTCCTGAGACATAACTTGCTTTAATTTGAGGATAGTTGAACTTCACAGTTTTAAAATATTTGTATATATGTTATGAGTTTATCATATTTACCTGACTATATTACACATTTTGATTAATTTAAAGCAAATTCTTGATTTTACCAGAGTTAGTATGCTGTAGTTTAGACATGTGCAGACCTTAAACTGCAAGGGATATTTATCAAACAGAAAAGATGAAGTCAAAAGAACAGAACTATGCCTCTAAGTGTTTGGAAGCTGATGTTTTCCAGTGCATTAATGGAATTGCCGAAATGTAAACAACAAATGTCATATCTGGGCCTCCTCTCTCAGCTACAAATTTCTTTCCTAGGTTTCTGAACTGTGTCCTCAGTATGCATTTTAAAAATTTCTAGTACATTTAAAATCCTGCCTTGTTTTTTTTTCTTGTTAAAATAAACTATTTTACTTCTAGAGTCTAAAGCAAACCTCAAAATATTTGAAGCATTAGTAAATATTTTCAAGATTATTTTATGGTACTCTGCCTGGGTGACAAAGGAAGGTATAATACAAAGATAATTACTTAAGTAGAAAATCCTGAATTGTAATAACAAATATCTGTGCTCTCCTCCAAATTTGAATATATTTTTGTCTAAAAAATCAAAGCAATTAAATCTTAAATGTATTTTATATAATTTGGAATAATTACACTTGGTTCCATGTTTATCTTTTGGTTATGTGTAAATTTGATACTTAATTGAAATTGGAAATATAAACCAACATCTCCTTATTGTGTAGGTATGTTGGCTACAGATATATTCTTGCCTACTGGGTCTGAAATTGAGTGGAGGTGAATATAAATGCATATATTTTGTTTACATTAAGACTGCTACAAGAGTGGAGAATTATTTCTAACATTACCTAACATGAGATCTTAGTGAAATACATTCATAACACTAGAGGGCTATAATTCTTATATGGTTGATGAAGTTTGCCAATTTATATTAAGAAGGTTAATTTGGCACTTCAGTGTGTGTAAAAAAAAGTAATCAAACGTGTTATGACATGAATAAAATTGTCAAGAGGAGATATTATTAGCCTTGGCTATTATATTTGTTGAGTACTTTTTATGAGATTATATTTACATGTAAGCTTAGTCATGGCCACTAATATGTCCTATAGATCACAGGAACAGGATTAGATATTTAAAACATAAAGGTTCTTAAGTTAATGGTTTCTGCTTTTCATTCTCATGGCCTTTCTCAAATTCCTAAGAAAATATTTCTGACCATAGGGAAATAAAAAACACAGAGATATAGGTATAGATAAAATGTTATTAAAAGGAGTTATAACCAGTATAGTGATAGAATCTTAGACTATTATTCTAAATGTGAACATAATAAAATTTGATAAGCAAAATGGCCCTCAAAGAGATTGAAGCCATCGGAAAAGAGCAACAGTGTGATACTAATAGAAGGTTGGAGAACTTTTCATATCGCGTCCATCATATGTTTGTGTTTCTATTGAGAAATGATTTGAAATCTACTCCACTGTTCAATTGCTTTTGCTGAAGGCAGCCAGATATTGTCCCCATCTTCACCTCTGTTATTTCTTCTTCAGTATTTCAATACCAGGATGGAGTTGCTTCCTGTGAAATCTATTGCCATAAATGGAGCACTGTAGTTAAGATAATTATATGGATAGAATAATAGAAAGAAAGCAACTTGATAACTGTACAGACTAGGGTTTGCAATTTTCCTGCACTCCATTTGCTCAGAGGTCTACGAAAAGCCTTTGTAGAGCTAGGAGTTGATACTCTCTCGGGGTTGCAGACCTTTCTGTATATAAAAGAAAGGACTGGGCAAGTTTTATCCACTCTGTGCTTCAGGATTCACATTAGGGTAATGGGGATAATGGTACAGAGAGTGGACCTTTTCTCAGCACTTACTGTCAGGCTCTGTTCTAAACATTTTCTTATATTATCTCATTTAATCTCTAGAAAATAAGTACTGAAGATGGTCCCACTTCATGAAGCAAAGTAGTAATAAGTCCTGGTAAATTTATTCATGGTTTTAAAAATTGGAATGAGTAGATTGAATCTCATTCTGCTTAAATTTATTTCTCATCCTATAATATTCAACTTTTCTTAAATGTATCTATATTTTGTTAAATTTATTTTATACACATTTGTAAATAAGAAAATAGAATATGTCAATGTATTAATTGTAGTTACCTCTAATCTGTTTCAAGACAATCTTTATTTTTCTAATTATCTCTTATGGATTTAAAATATTTTGTACAATATGTTTATAGTAAGTGAAATGTGCCCTAAATTACATTAATATGTCAGATTTATTAAGGGAATTAGATGCTTTACTGCTATGAGAAAGATCTGCTGTGGAGATCTTTACTGCTATGGAGTTTACACTTGATTTAGTGATCATCGAAAATAGCAGAGTGCGCATTGGCTGTCCCTCAGGATTTTATTCTCTACTGCAGTGACATCAAATAAACCTAGCCTGAGTACATGGAATGCCACCTATGCAGCAATTTAGTAAGAACATCAAAGAAGGATTCATCAATATTTTGCTAAGATGAATGGAGAATTAAAATGAGATTTGAAAATAGAAGAAGAGGGGCAACTGGGTGGTTCAGTCAGTTAAGCAACTGACTCTTGGTTCTGCTCAGGTCATGATCTCAGGGTCATGAGATTGGGCCTGGTGGGGCTCCCCTCTCAGAGGGAGTCTGCTTCCCCTTTCGCTCCCCCCTGCTGCTCTCTCTACCCTTTCTCCTGCTCATGCACTCTTTCTCTCTCTCTCTAAAAAACAAATAAGATAAAAATCTTTTTAAAAATGTTTCTTGGCTTAGTTTATGATCCTGGGGTCTTGGAATCAAGTCGTACATCAGGTTTCCCACAGGGAGCCTGCTTCTCCTTCTGACTATGCGTCTCTGCCTGTCTCTCTGTGTCTCTCATGAATAAATAATTAAAATCTTTAAAAAATGATAAGAAGATAAAAGTAGCAGAGGGAAAGACTGAGAAAAGTAGGTTATTAAAGGCTGTTGAATTAAGGATATCAAAACAAAATTATATCAGGTTAGGTTCCTGAATTGAGAAGTTATTCCTAAAAAATTATTATTATGCAATAAAGGGTAGTGAAATTGAACAAGTACATATTGATTTTACTAAGGAATTATTTTAAGTTATGTATATGTGATTATCATTATTTAAAGCTGATCATACAATATTTGGGACTTAATTTAAAATAATCTATCAGAAATGAGTTAGGGGTATCAATGAAACAAGAATATTTGAATGCTGTTAATTATGCTGGCATATACTTATAAATTTACAAAATAAGAAGTTAAAGAAGGAAAGAAGAGCCAAAGAAAAATACATTATTACTAGTGAACTTCTTTGAAAAGGGAGAACTTAACATTAATGTGAGCAATAAAAATGTCTTCATTTTTCTACTGAGTATCCTTGGGCAAGTTACCAAGCTTCTCAGTACTTCACTGTTCTCATCTGTAAAATGGTACACTCTTTGAGATTATGAAAGTATTAAGTAAGAAGAATACTGTCAGAATAGAACAGTGACTAAAGAACTTCATATGCATTAGTTATTAATGTTATTTCCCGGAATAGTGGCTAATATAAATATTAACTATAGTAATATTTATGTTTGTGAAAATCAAAGGGGATATTTGGGTCAGACTATTTTTTTTTTCTTTAAGTTCAGTTGAGTTGAAAGTTTCTATATTTGAACCCTGACTATTCCATGGGTCATTTAGCTAAGTTATGGTCTAAAAAGAAAAAACAAAAACAAGATACAGTTCAGGTCTCACTTCTAGAAGCTTAGGGTCTGGGGTGAGGAAGAGAGAGTGTCATGGGATAGAGGAAGAGACACTTTAAAAGCACATAAGGAACTTATGTACTTAAGGAAACATTTAAATAACTTTCTCATGTTTGGATAACACATCAGTGTCAGAGATAAGAATATAAGTTTTCCATATCCAGATTTTTCAAATCATAGTTCATTACTCCCTCTTATAATGCTAAACCATTGCCACAATTTTGTTTAAAAAAATCAGAATGGAATGGACAGAAGGAAAATATACTCAAACTACCATGAATGCCTAAATATATACATTCTTCCAAAGGAATTGGATCAGTGAGGATGAGATCTTCTTTTGGTTCCTCATCAGCATCTCCATTGTTTGCACAGTACACGGACTGAAATAGGTGCGAGGTATATATATATATTCCTTGGATGATTAAATAAATAAGTGAACCAGGTGTCTATATTTGACAGACTTTGTGCAATAATTCATTGTTATGTAGGTTAGTACAAAGAAATACCATTCCTCTGTGGTTTTATTGTTTGTTTGTTTTTTGGTGAAATAAAAATAATATGCATTGAAAATGTAAATAATAAAATGCTAATAGAGGGATTAAAAATAGGCCAATTTTTAATACTTTGTTAAATATTGATCTAATTAAGCTTTAAGGACAAGACTCCATACTCACAGTAGACTCAAAATATGAACTATGAACTCGAATTTTAAACCATGCATATAAAGAGATCATTTTACTATTTATATTCTTGAATATTTAAGTTCATCTCACAAATAACAATAGAATTACTATTATGGCTAGCACTAAAGTCAATAAGTCATTCTAATCTCTCTTAATTATAGAGGTAGAGAGTATTAAAAGCTTTACAATTGTCCAAATCTTTAATAAAGTTTATGTTTTTAAGTTTAGATGCCTCAATTTGAACCAAGATGGGAACTGATGTGTTGGAAGATTTCTAGAAGGTGAATTCTATTTACTTTAGAAATTAGAGATGTTAATCATATCCAAGCATAGATTTTGAATATTATATATATTTATACAAATATATATATTATTCATATTTATATATCATATATGAATAATATATATGTTTAACAGAGTATATTTTTTAACCTACATATGTGCTTGAGTCTTTTCTCATGCACAGTTTTGCTTTTTTAACTCATAGGCTAAATTGTCACTGGTACTGGCTAAAGAGGTGTTGTGAACCAACATTATTATTGTTCTCATATATGCACGAAGAACCCTCACAAAATACTTCTTAGAAGACTATAGAAATATAAAGCATAACACATCCTTATGGTGAGGAGTGGAAAAAGGGCAGTGGGGAGGACATTTCTGAGGATTCCAAAACCTTATCTTATCAGACTGACAGCTCTGACCATCCATTTGTCTAAGCATAAGAAGATCTCTAATTGTTTGTAGATCACATAACGATTACTTGGGCATTCCTTCTGAGATTAATATTTGTTGGTAGGATCAAAACTTGGGAAGACATAATTGATAGTAACAGAAGTCACTCTATAAATAGATAAAGCCCCCAAGCAATGACTAGGAGTGTAGAAAGTCAGGAAATTGTGATTCTTTTGTAACTCAGTACCAACTGTATTTTCTAGAAAACTGTCAAGAATACATGAGTTAGCACTTAAAAAAGGTATCTGTTCTTCAATTATTTCTATTAAATACATTTCTTTATTGTCTTGCTTTCTACATCGGGATAATTATTAAAAGGATTCTATTTTTAATAAACCATTAGTCAAGAACTTTTAAAAACCAATTTAAAAACTAGATTATATAAACTTTCAAATCATGAACAATTAAGTTTCATGAAAGACATGTTTCCGACAGATTGATTAGTAGTTTTTAAAAAGTAAAAATATTCTTACCTTTTCAGTCCTTACTGTCATTGCACTAATTAAATTTATCCCTTTTTTCTTTTTCTGTGAATACACGAAAATCCAGGTAGGTTGTATATAGGATGATGAAGAGCTTTCATTTGTAACACTTTTCCACTGCATTGCTTTTTTTCATCCAAAATGCAGCCTTTTATGGGTCTCTGATCTATCCCAATGGCTGTCAAAGTGATTGATGAAGCTTGAAAAATATTTAGGAGCTTGAATCCATGGGTTTCTGGACAAGAGAGCAATGGAAAGCTTTGTAACTTGACTGCACAATACTCCTAATGGATCAAAAAGACTAGAACTCATATAAAGTATTTATTTATTTATTTATTTATTTATTTATTTATTTATTTATTTATTTATTATTTTATTGTATTCTATATATATATAGAGAGAGAGAGACGGAGAGAGAGAGAGAGAGAGGAGAGAGAGAGAGAAGCAGAGACAAAGGCATAGGGAGAAGCAGGCTCCTCATAGGGAGCCCCATGTGGGACTCAATCTCGGGTCAACAGGATCATGCCCTGGGCTGAAGGCAGTGCTAAACTGCTGCGCCACCCGGACTGCCCTAAAGTATTTATTTATTTATTTATTTAATTTTAATTTTTTATTTTTTTATGATAGTTACAGAGAGAGAGAGAGAGAGAGAGAGAGGCACAGACACAGGCAGAGGGAGAAGCAGGCTCCATGCACCGGGAGCCCGACATGGGACTCGATCCCGGGTCTCCAGGATCGCGCCCTGGGCCAAAGGCAAGCGCCAAACCGCTGCGCCACCCAGGGATCCCCCCTAAAGTATTTATTAAACAAAGTATTAGTCAAATGTAATTTTAGCAGAAAACATTTAAGTTTTGAATTGGCATTGGCTTGACTGTTTTATGCTGGGTCATAGCTGAGTCACTTTTATGTGCTTGGTCCAGAGACATTTAAGGATCATACATACAAAGGTCTCAGCAAGGACCTATGTGATCCCTACAATGAAAGTGTTCCATACTTGATACAAAGTTAGACTTAAATTTACAGAAAACTCCATTATTTGCAGTATCATGTCATGTTATGTTTTGGCTTTTTCTCTCTTCTCTTTTTCTAGAACTTGTGCATTCAGATAAGATACTGAGTTTTCTCAAACTAATTTACCCATTCTCTCACTTGACAGAAGAAATTACATGAGCTATTGAGTTCCATAAAGCAAGGTTCAAATTGTTATACCATCATATACATATTTTCATTTCCTTATCTTTATAGGTCTAATATTATTACTATGAACATTTTAATGCAATAATTTATCAAACAGATCATCAGGACTTCATAAATGTTAGTTTTCCCTTTCCTTTCATTTAACCCTAAGATATAATAAGTCTGAACAAAAACACAAATGTGCAATTAGTTTAAAAGAAAACTATTCCAGCCAACGTATATTATAAAACAATCTTTAAATTTATTTATTTATTTATTTATTTGTTTGTTTGTTTGTTCGTTTATTTATTTTGAGAGAGAGAGAGAGCACCAGTGGGAGGAGAGTCAGAGAGAGAGTGAGAGAGAATCCTCAAACAGACTCTACACTGAATGCTGAGCCTGAGATCATGACCTGAGCTAAAACCAAGAGTCAATGCTTTAATGACTGAGCTGCCCAGGTGCCCCCATTTATTAAAAAGATTTATTTATTTATTTATTTATTTATTTATTTAGGAGAGAGGGAGAGAATATTTATTTTTTAAATTTTTTAAAAGATTTTATTTATTTATTCATGAGAGACACAGAGAGCGAGAGAGGCAGAGACAAAGGCAGAGGGAGAAGCAGGCTCCATGCAGGGAGCCCTATTGGGACTCGATCCCGGGACTCCAGGATCACATCCTGAGCCGAAGGCAGATGCTCAACTGCTGAGTCACCCAGGTGTCCCGAGACAATCTTTAAAACAATAGTCATCCTTTAAAGTGATACTAATCATGACCAATTGTCCAAAAAACAAATAAGTGAAATAATGTTCTAATCAAACAAAGAAGAAAAAACAAGTTCTAACAAAGGAAATAAAAAGTTAAAAAATGGATTCCAAATATTGAAAACAGGACATAAATATATTAAAAAGAAGTAAATGAAAGACCATCTATTTGGCCTATATGTCAAGGGCAATTTATTTTTAATTTTCAGACTTATAACAGTGTTTCCTATTATGGATCATGCTATATCTTATTTTCAATTATTAACTTGCTTCTTTTATAGATCCTTTGTGAATTATAATTTACTGTATGCTAATTCCATTGGAAACATGAATTTCCAACTCATTTGAGCTCTAATCACTTATTGCCTACATGTATAATAAGATCAGAAAGAGCTGAATGTGAGCCAGCAAAGTGAATAATTGAAGTAAATCTGACAGTTTTTCACAAGTTTGTGAGTTATGTAGTTTTTGTCTATTACTTAGATAGATGTAAATTTAGGGAGAAATCAATAGAAATTTCATATTTTTAAACATGCACCATGGATAATGCAGAAACTTTCTAAAGACAATGCAAAGATTGTGGCAAAGTACAAACAAATATACTTTATAATGGTTTTTTGCATTTTATTATTTACTAGAAGTATTCGGCATCATATATAGACATGTCATCTTATTAGAACATTAATTTCATAGAAACTTAGAAAAATAATTGTTCTTTGCCATTCTTCTTTTTAATCAATGATTCAAGCCAAAGATAGTATTTGCTTTAAAGTTTAAATTTTGGGCCACCTCGGTAGCTCAGCTGGTAAGCATGAGACTCCTGATTTTAGCTCAGATCATGATCTCAGAGTTCTGAGATCAAACCCCACATTGGGTGTGGAACCTGCTTAAGATTCTCTCTCCTTCTGCCCTTTGCCCCTACTTAAAAAAAGAAAAAAAAAAAAGTTAAATTTTGTTGGTTGAGTTACTTAGATCAGCTGCAAAATGCAAAATGATAGTCAAAAAGCTTCTATGCAATAATTAAATATATTAATAGATGGTGATTTTTTCCAACTTGTATTTATCATTAAATGAAAAAAAAAACGAATGTTACTATCATTTAATTATTTATTTTGCATCTCAAATTAGTCACTAATGAGTAGGAAACTAGTATTTCCATCTGGTATTGTGAATACATCCAATAATGAAATTCAGTTCCAGTAGACCATCATAATTCATCATTGTTTCCAGTAACTCTAAGTTTTAAATACTCATATATCTGTAGCACTATTTTAGACATTTTTCAAAGTTATAGATCCAATAGTTAAAGAATGAGAACAGGTATAAAGATATAGAGTTAATTGCAATAATTCCAAATAGTGAACAAGATATATTAGTCACACACTGGATGATATGGAAGCTACAAAGACATTATTGCATATTTTAGTTGAGTGACAAAACTAAGAAAAGTTTGCAATCAGTGCTATTTGTTTTCAGTACAGTAGGGATTAACACCCACTGTTCTTCTATGTCATTTAATTTAATTTACTTATGACAACAATCCTAAAGGATACAATGACAATGAGTGCCAGGAGTGTGATGGAATTTACATAGAGACATCTGCATTAATGTCTATTGATCAGTAGAGCTGAATTTTAACCCAGACCTCTTTGCATTCACAGTTAATGATCTTAATGAGACAGACCATAAGAGACTCCTAACTCTGAAAAATGAACAAAGGGTTGTGGAAGGGGAGGTGGTTGGGGTGTTGGGGTAACTGGGTAATGGG
Source organism: Canis aureus (assembly GCF_053574225.1). Classification (NCBI taxonomy): domain Eukaryota; kingdom Metazoa; phylum Chordata; class Mammalia; order Carnivora; family Canidae; genus Canis; species Canis aureus. The sequence goes on from NC_135643.1 coordinate 36,732,739, forward strand.
CACTGAGGGGGGCACTTGATGGGATGAGCACTGGGTGTTATACTATATGTTGGCAAATTGAACTTCAGTAAAAAAAAATAAAGTTAATGATCTTTCCACTGCACTAATTTGACTTTTTAAAAATCTATCCCAAGAAGGGAGCAAGTAATATGGACCATAATGTTTCAAGAAAATTTTAAGGAAGACGTGGCTTTAATCCTTTTTTTTTTTTTTTTTTTTATTTTAGGCCAGAGATAATTCCAGTTGAAGAAGAAATTGGGCTTGCTAGATTTAGAAGTCAGTCTAAGTAAAAGTCCAGCTATGGACATGGGAGTGTTTCTATGTGTCTCAGTGTGTCTGTCTCACCTGTCTTGCATTCAATACATACTTCCATGGCCGGCTCACTGGCCCTCCTCATTATATTGGCATATGCTGTAGTCTCCTGAATTACTCTAATTAACAGGAGTTTTGAATATATTGCACATGTCAGATTAATTTTTCCAAAATCCACATGCTTTTCATTTGGTTCATGTATCTAATGCTTACCATTTTCCAGAAACTTTTGCTGAATGCTAGAGAAACTAAGTTAGAAGAAAACAAAATGAACAAACAAGATTTCCTGCCTAGAAAGTCAATGTCTCAAGTGAGACCAGGAGGCATAAATAAATAAATTTAATGCAGTAATTATTAGAAATAAGTATAGAGAATAATGGATTAAAAAACTTTATTCATTGCTATTCCCTATTTGAGAAACAAAATCCAATTATTTTCCTTGATCTAGAAAAAAAAGTAATCCTTTCTTCTCTGCAAGATAGGTTTTCTTTTCTTGTCTTTTCTTTTTTTATTTGAGAAAGAGGATGAGCAGTAGGGAGGAGCAGAGGGAGAGGGAGAAGGAGACTCCTCCCTGAGCATGAAGCCCTATGTGGATTTTGATTCCAGGACCCTGGGATCACGACCTGACCTGAAGGTAGGTGCTTAACCAACTGATCCACCCAGATGGCCCCAAGATAAATTCTCTGAAACTGTTATAAATCATATCATAATAAAGCATGCTTTATTTCTCCTTTGGATAATATCATAATTAAGTATTTATTACAGAAAAGGGACTTGACAGGATGATGGGTATGTTTAATAGTGCGTTGTTAAAACCAATTTGAATGGCTAAAATCCTTAAAATAATTTGAAATTGGAAAATTATGATCCCACTCATAAAACGGCATACATGAAATGGCCCTTAAAGATTATCCTTTCCAATATTCTTTTCTCATAATCATTTTAAATATTTCAAGTTAAATATAAGAGAATATGTTTTTTAGTTTACAAAGGGCTTTACCAATTGTTAAATTCATTTTCTCTAATGATTCTGTTAGGTAAGCAGAATGGGATATTACAATAACTGTTTCAATTGATATTTGGGGAGATTAAACAGATTGACAGAGATAAGATCTAGTATTTTTGTATTAATATCATATTAGAAACTAAGGCCTGGAAATATTATTTCCGTAAAAATGAAGTTACTTGTTTTTTTGATCAAAACAAATATGAAATTGGCATAAACAGACTCTAATTTGTTTGTAAGTGTGCCACAACATGCAAAACAAAACAAACTCTGATGTGTCATTTTTAAATAAAATTGATTCATTTAAAGTCAATATAGAAAAAATAAATAAGTCAATATAGAAATAATGAAAAAGCTCCTTGGAACAGTACCTATCACATAGTAGAACATCAATGAATGCATACTGGATAAATGAGAGTATTACATTCCTTCAACTTTATGTCTAGGAGAGAGAATAGCATCGAAAAGCTGGTCTGGTACAAACAACTCAGTTTTGGCATTTGTAGGAGCTGGCCTGGTACTCCTATCGTGTTCTCCTACTGAATATGAGTTTACAATACACGCAAACATCAGACAGCATCATTCCATGATCATGTTGGATCCCTGAACAAGACCCCTCTGTAATCACATCTGAACAGAGACAAAAATCAAGAACACAATACAAAAATAACTAAATATGCCCTATCCTGGCAAATATGAATAACTACTGCTTCTTCATGAAGTGCATGTTAACTTTGGCCTTGTTTGTTTCCCTTTCCTTCTAGATAAGAATTGTAAGGATTCCCAACCATAGCATGATTGCTGCTTTCTGACAACATACAATCCAGAGCAAAATCTTTCTTGACACTGAACCTCATCACCTAGCACAAGAACAAAACCTATAGTAAATCCTTCCTAAGGTCATCTTAATGAGACCCCTAGAGTTTTGCCTGTTGTACACTTTTCCCTCTGTTCACTGAGTCAGCTATACTTGTGTTTCCAGGGGTCTTGGGCTAAAGGTCATGAACTTCCCTTACCACTGTTTCTTTATTCAATGAATGCATTCTACCACATAGCACTTACCATGCGCTATCCACTCCTAGAGTACTGAATGCACACCGATTTGTTTAATGTGCACCGCTGCCCTCTGAAGGGCACTATCACTACCCCCATTTCACAGATGAGGAAATGCAAGCAGTGAGAGATGAGGTAACTTTCCCAAATTCACACAACTAGTGATTGCTGGGGTCAAGGTTTGAGGCCAGCCTGCAGAATCCATACTCTCACCACTAAGATGTACTGAACTTTGTATATCTATACATCAGTCTTACTATAGGGCTTTTAGCTGTCGGGGAGAGGAGCAAAGAGGGGTTTTGTGTGTCTGCAGGGGTGGTTGGGAATGAAATTACTCAGGAGAATGATGGGCACCTGTTCCGTGGTTTTGAGCCATTTTATGGCAAGCAGAGTGAGGAGAGGCTGGAGGGGAAGAAAAAAAATCATCTGGTATGATGGTTAACCTTATATGTCAACTGTGTCACAGGGTTCCCTGATATTTGGTTAAACATTATATCTAGCTGTGTCTATAAAGTTGTTTCCAGAAAGTTATCACTTGAATTAGTAGATGGAATAAAGCAGATTGCCTTTGCCAGTATGGGTGTGCATGATCCAATTCATTGAGAGCCTGAATAGAACAAAAAATAGAGGAAGAAAGAATTCACTCTTAGCCTGATGGCTTGACTTGAAGCATCGATCTTTTCCTGCCTTGAATTGGAACTTATACCCTATACCTTATACCAGGTTCTCCTGGTTCTCAGGCTTTTGGGATGAGACTGGAACTATATCACCAAGTATTTCTGGGTCTCCAGTTTGTAAACTATAGATCATAGGACTTCCTTCCTAGGCTCTTGAGAGACAATTTTTATAAGTCTCTTTATGTATCTCTATTCTGTCTCTATGTTTATATCATCTATATCTATATATTTCTTATTCCTTCTATTTCTCTGTTGAGTCCTTACTATATATATGGCTATCCAATGAATATGAACTTTTTATGGTTATTGATAATCTCTAATTATGTAATTGCATGACTTCTTCTCTATCCCCATGTCATTTGAAATTCCAAACACACATAAATAAATAAATAAATAAATAAATAAATAAATAAATAAATAAATAAAATGAAATTCCAAACACTCTTCTGCCACTATCTTCAGGGATTCTATTTGCTTTCAGTTTTGCTTTATTTAGTTTTCCATGGTTTATGTTCTCCTAGTTCTGATTGCTATATTCCGGTTGTTCGTGTGCAATTTCTTACATGTGCTTTTACTACTTTTTCTGTCACTTTTAATATTCATATTCCCAAATATCCCATTTGATTGTTCTCTGTGTTCTTGTCGTCGCATATATCAACTTTTATCCTAAATACGGATCTTTTGTCTGAAAATTGACATTCATTATTTCTTAATGCATACTCACAGCAGAATTTCAACAGTCTCTGAAAATGTACACTGTTCAAAACAAAATTCATGGTGTCTTACTCAAAGCAAAACCTCATACTATACAATTTATAACAATTATATCATACAAGCATCTTTGGTATGTAGTGATTTCATTATAATTTGGATCAAATATTTCACAATTTCTCTTTAGCCAAGGATAAATTCATATTCTATTTTTATTTTCAAACACTTAAAGGTATTTTAGTCAACTGTTTTGGCCTACATTCAACCAGAGAAACAGGAGCAGAACCAACAGGAGATTATCCATAAAATGTGGATGCTGACTAGGTTCAAAGTCCAAGGGCAGATGATCAGGAAGAGAAGACCATAAGCAAGCTGGAGCCCTGCTGAAATGCTGAATTTTGTCTTCTACATACAGTCAAGAAGGGAAGACCCAGGGGAAAGCATGTAATTGCAGATCCAATTGCTGTATGAACTCTGAGGTCAGAGATGACCTAAACCCTCTTTTAATGGACTTCCAACTCATCAAGTTAGGTTTACCCAGAACAGTCTCACTTTTGATGAACTTAACTGCAATTTATTAGGAGCTTTATCTATATCTATAAAATCCCTTCACAGTGGCTTTTAGAGTAGTTTGGTTGAATCTTTGGTATAGATATGCATATGCTGCAAAATGGGCAACACTTCCCTTTTATTTCCACACTCTTGCAAGAGACTAGCTCTTAGAAGTCTCCCTAATCTAGAACATACTGGAGAGAATTCCGGACCTTTAGTTAAGTTGATATGTCAAAAATCCATCAGAGCAATAGGTTATCCTTTGTAATTGTACTGTATGTTAGATTTATTTCAAAAATGCAAATTAAATTCTCCCATATGTGTAAACTTAATCAGTCTCTTAAAATCATATTTAGAAGTATTTATATTTGTGTGTATACAAAATATATACTATGAGACAACTTCATTACTTGAATACAATCTGATGCATTTTAATACATTCTGTTTGTTTTCATTTTATTTTTTTAACTATTTCTTGATGTCTTTCAATCTTGACATTGCTCCGTTTTTTATTCCATATTATTACCAACCATGGCCAAATTTTATAATGTGATTATAGCTTCTTGTTCACTAATGACATTATAAGTATCACATATGTAGTAACTGAACAAGTGAGCGAGAGGGTCATTTCCTGATACAATAAATTGTTATTTTTCATGGCTTTCATAGGTACATGGCTACATATATCTGAAACTGTGGGTAACCATCAGCAACAGTCTCATTAGATCTCTTATCAAGAGTTAAAAGAAAAGCAACCTACAGCCCAGATTTCGGACAGTGCTCTTAGCTCTAGTCTCCCATTTCATATGAAAAGACTCCACATCCCCAACAGCTCAGTTTTTAGATAACAGTCTTGGGCGACGATTCTTGTCCTCCTTTTTTATTTTTGTCCAAAAAGACATTTATTTTGTTTTGGAGTATGGCTATGTCATTTTTAACTTTGACACTTTATCATCAACATGTGTTATGAGCAATGGGTAGATGGCAAGCTTCAAAGTGTGAATCTACAGCACCATTTAAAATGGCAGTCTTCTGTTGTACTGAACACATTTTATATTATTAATTTTTCCTCTATTAATTTGAAACAGGTAAATTCTAAATCTAGTTTAATGGTAACAGGTACATTTACAATGGCATTTACCGCTGATACATCGACAATGTGCATTGTTAGTTTATGTTTCCTTTTTTTTTTTTTTTTTTTTTTTACCAAACTCTTGGACTAATCATTATTTTTATCCTGTTCAAAAATAGAGCAGAATCATAGAATCATTTACCATTTGGCCACTCTCAAATCAGCTTTTTATGTTTTGCTTTATAATCTACTTATTTAGATTTACCCATATGTTTTCCTTTCCTTTTTTTCTTTTCTTCCACACCGCATTCCTTTTCACATTTAAATTTTTCTGTTTAGGTTCAATTTCCTTCTTGATTTAAATCAAATAAAATTAAGTCCTTAAAAAATTAGCTAAAAATTGGGCAGCCCGGGTGGCTCAGCAGTTTAGCACTGCCTTCAGCCCAGGGCCTGATCCTGGAGACCTGGGATCGAGTCCCACGTCGGGCTCCCTGCATGGAGCCTGCTTCTCCCTCTGCCTGTGTCTCTCCCTCTCTCTCTCTCTCTCTCTCTCCTTGTGTCTCTCATGAATGAATAAATAAATAAAAATCTTTTAAAAAATGGCTAAAAATTTAATAGATATAGATTTTTTTGGAATTTTCAATTCAGCAACTCAACCAACTCCCAGAGTCCATTCTGCTCCGTCTTTGTGTCTCATGGTAAGCTTGCATTTTGTAGTCAGGTCCTCCATTTGTGCTACAAAGGTGGATTGTAATAGCTCCAGGGTCATTTCTGTCCCAAGAAATCCCAGCAGAAAAGTCTTGCAATGTCTCAGACTACATTCTCATTGCACCAGTTTGTGTGCTTATTTCTGATCCAATCACCATAGTGAAGAAAATAAAATACTGAAGTGAGATCAAGACCCTTAAATCCATACTTCTTGAAAATGGATTAAGCATGACTGCTTTTTTTCTTTTAGAAGTGGTTGTAAATCGATGCCAGGAAGGCAAAAACAGCAGTAAATGGCTACATTTAATCATATAATTAAAATTTATGGATAGCTTGAAAGTCATTTCTACCCAAATTAAATATATATGTTTATATGTGTGTGTGTGTTTGTGTGCACATGTGTGAACATACATATAGTTTATGTAAGACATAGGGGTTATATTTGTTATATTTTTTTGGAGATGTAGAAACTAAGGGACTTAGAGAAATTAAGAGGTGTTATTAGTGAGGAATCATTGTTTTGAATCTAGGTCTTCTGATTTCAAAAGCTATATTATTCACAATCTTGTATATTATTCATATTCACTTGTTCTCCTTCCTCACTCTCTCTTATAGATTATTTTCCGACACAGAATAAGGAGCCAGATTTAGAATCTTTCAAGTGATAATAAAATTAAATATATGTAACATGTTTTTATTTATTTATGCAATAAACCAAATGCTAAACTAAGCTTAAAAGTGTATATTTCACTAAAACACACTAAATATAATTTTCTATGTGTGGACATTCACACAAGTAAGCCAATCGAGATTCTGCAAGGATATGCCTACATAAAACATGTATGTGTTTGCACAGGTATATTTTTAAACTCTCAATTATAATAATTTTTTAAAAATCTTACTAACAAGATGATAGGAAGAGCGGAATAAATATTTCTAAAGATTGGTTTGAGGCCTGAGGCAGGAAGATATTATAAGAAAAAAATATAAGGAATATAGCATATCAGTAGCCATATGGAGAAAAATTGTTGTTACATATACTAAAATAGAACCTTTAGCTGAGAGAAAAGTAATTTAGATTTATGAGCAGCATCTCAGAGAGCCATGATATGAACAATTAAATATAAATAAGTTAATTTTCATATGGGTTGGTATTTCTGATTGATCTTCCAGTGCTTCTGTTGACAATACATCAAGAATCAATTTAGGATCTGGTTGAAAACAAAGTTTATAATCTTCATTTAATGGATTTTGATGCCTCTGGCAGTGCAGTGATATAAAAATGATTAAAATGTGCCCCATTTCTGTGTAATCAATAAAACTTCTCTCTAAAATACATTAGGCTCAAAACACCTCTCAGCATAGTTGCTTGTGCTGTTTCTGTAGAATCCCAAATAAACTATAAATCATGATTTTTATATACAGATTTATTAGTTATCCCATCTTCCAGATTATTAACACTTATGTCACCCAAACCAATCAGAAGGTCACCTGCCAACTATGGAGACTAAAATATATATCAAAACCCTAACAGAAACATAATAAAATAAAGTGTTGGGAAAATATGTGTATAGGCATATGTAAGATAATAACAACATATTGCATGATTTTTAAAAGGATAGGTGAATCAATTATTTAAATCAGATAAATAAGAAAGAATAAAAATTCCTATTAACTGTGTCATATAAAAACAACTTCCTTTAAATATTGTATTTCTAGATCTTATTTTCAAAGAATGGACAAAACTACATTTTGGCATTAATGATTAATTCTCTTTAAATATTTATGAATCATTTATACACATATTTACACATTATACAATGAAACTAAAATCATTGTATTCATTGAATTTTTCTTTTTAAGATTTTTATTTCTTTATTCATGAGAGACACAGAGAGAGAGAGAGAGAGGCAGAGACACAGGCAAAGGGAGAAGCAGGCTCCATGCAGGGAGCCCGATGTGGGACGGATCCCAGGTCTCCAGGATCACGCCCTGGGCTGAAGGTGGCGCTAAACCGCTGAGCCACTGGGGTGCCCTCATTGAATTTTTTAATATGCACTTTTGTCACCATTGTAAAAAATTGTGGTTATATGATTTATGTCACAGATTGACCCTATTCAGCTGCATATAGATCTGAGGTTGTATGATAGCTCTCTATTTTAAAAATGTTGTTACTTTTAAGGAATTTTATGATATATATAGAAAAACAAATTTGGAGCTTAACTTCCACATACAGTATGTAAAATTTCTATGAAACATGTTTTGGTGAATTTCTGCCTTATAATGAATTTAATAATAAATGCATATATGTTCAAAAATATGCAAATCATAACAATCGCTATATCTCATTGAAAAAATAATTCCTCAATAACCTTCTAGACATTTATGCCTCATCATTTAATTGCCTCTCTTTCTAATGATTCTAATTATAAATACTAAGATAAATTTAGTAGTTAAATATTCACTACATTATTTTTATGGTATGTATGTGTATGTATGAGTGTGAATGTGTGTGTGTGTGTTGCTGGAATTTAATGCATTTTGGATGTGTTTCTGAAACTGATTACTAAATATTAACTGCTCAATGCACAAATACATAAACACCTATTCTATGTACTTGGGGTCCATTACATAATGTTTTCTTAATTCTTAAGGAGAATTAGAGAAAATACCCCTTCTGAATTATTGTAAAAACTGATTGCTCTAGCATTGCCATGATAAATATAAATTAATTATTGAGTGCTAACTACACTAAGGACTTGACAGGATTATAACATTTAACAAAACAATCTTAGGTGCTATTATACTCATTTTGCAGATAAAGAAACTGAGGCACAGAGGATAAGTAATCCATCCAAGGAAACATAGCTAGTAAATAGTTGACCCAATATGCATCCCCAGGCACTAAAAAGTGTAATTAGTATTAGTATTTGTAATCTTTTTAAAGAGATTATTTATTTTTTATTTATTTATTTATTTATTTATTTATTTATTTATTTATTTATTTGAGATAGAGAGAGAGAAAAAGAGAGAGAGAGAACACAAGTGTACAGAGGCAGAGGACAAGCAGATTCCATGCTGAATGTGGAGCTCCAGCAGGGGGGCTTGATCTCATGACCCTGAGATCATGACCTGAATTTGAGATCATGACCTGGCCCAAACCAAGAGTCCCATATTTAATCAACCAAGACCCCTAGGTACCCTGGTATTTGTAATCTTAAGAGCTGCACTCAACTGCTTCACGGTCTTCAAAAGACTGCAAAAGATGTAAAGAAATGAACTGGAATGACTCAGAATGTTTATAGCCAGTAAGATTAATTGAATTGGGAGAGCCTGAGTGGCTCAGTTGGTCAAGCGACTGACTCTTAATTTCAATTTAGGTCATGATCTCGGGGTTGTGGGGTGGAGCCTCACATGGGCTCTGCACTTAGCATGGAGTCTGCTTGTCATTCTCCCTCTGCTTCTCCCCCTGCTCCTTCTCTCTCTTTCTATCTCTAAAATAAATAAAATACTAAAAAAAAGATTAATCAAATTGGATAGAGTAGAAGTAATACTGCATTAGCCATATGACACACCTGTGGCCCTCTCCCCCTGCAGCCTGAAAGAATTCCTTAATTTGGGTTCTTTCTGCTTTTCTTTCACCCCATTGTCCTTCCATTATCTAATGTTTTCAAAACATGGTGGCTTCTGGAAAGTCTGCCTCTGTATGTGGCTAGAGCCACATAAATAGCTTTTTCAATGACTAGCATAAATTTCAACATGCCATTGAAAGCAAGTTGAGTTTAGCATATTAGAAAACTTGGGCTCTGACAAATTGTAAATGGAGTTCACATTATTTCAGTTAAAAAGTATTTTCTCTTGTATATGCTGTTTTCATGCATAAAATTCATTAGAAATATGCCAGTTACTCGTTGGTCTATTTGTGTATTTTTATTTTCAATCTGTTTTTTTACTTTAGAAAAGGAGATAGAATCAGCAATAATTTGAAATAAAAATAATTTAATATTATTTTGAAAATAGGGAGTTCGTTCTTTGTTATCCTTTTTCTTCATTTTACCTTTTTGTCCTAGAAAGAATGCAAGGTAAAAATAACATTTTCCAGACTCAACAGCAGATTGATCTCTGTCAATTACATGATAGATTTGGAAGGTAAAAATGACTTTGGATTTGTTGTTTTTCTGGCAACAAACAAGTACAAAAGGACTTTTTCTTCTGAGCAGCATTCCAGTGTCCTGTTTCTCACTTTGGGGGTCCTGAACAAGGGGACCAGAAGAAGTTTCTCTACTCCCCTCCTTCCTGATTGTGCCAGAGCAACAGCTCCTCCAAAGGACACTCCCACAGCATTTTGCAGTCATTTCTGGAGACTCAGACTATAGTCAACTATTCTAGCTCTTCTAATAATATCATAAGCACTTAAACACTATAATTAAATTATTTTAATTAGGGGCGCTTGGGTGGCTCAGTACATTGAGCACTGAGTCTTGATTTCAGCCCAGGTCATGATCTCAGGGTCTTGGGATAGACCCCAACACAGAATTCACATTTAGCAGGGATTTCTCTCCCTCTGCTTCTGTTCCTCCCTCAACCCCTCCAAAATAAATAAATAAACCTTTAAAAAAATCATATTAATTAAAATATCTAGAGTAGATTCTTTTTTCTGCAACAGAATCTTGATAACACAAGAAGAATGGCAAGTGTTTATGTTGTCACAAAAAATGAAAAAAATAATATTTTATTTCTAAACACGTAAATAAATTATGTAGTTTGTTTTCCTGTTTGCATCATCAAAAATAATAAAAATGACTCATAAGAGAACTTCGTAGTTGGATAAAAAAATTTGTATTTACCATTTAAATATAAAATAAATATTTGAATAGATTGCTGTAGCAATCTGAGAATTCCTGTTTAAAAGGTTGGTTTCATTGGCTAGAAGACTTTCTTACAAAAAAATAAATGCGTAATCTCCAAATTTAATTTTTATGCAAATATCCTCCAACCCAATAGACACATATCCATATTATATTTATTGATATTGTCAGATCACTGTTGAATCTTGAATCATGATGAAATATGCATGAGACTTAGGAGATCAAGAGAAAAAGATGTTAATATTCATAATGGATGGTAAATTGACATAACTAGCTATTATAAACATTTTATGTGGAATTTATCTCTGCCATCCTCAAATACCTGAATAATAGAGTGACATTAATAAATGTCACTAAGCTTTTAAAGAAATGTAATCTTCTAATACATCCTAAATTTTTGAGAATCCAAGGGTATTTCCAAAAAAATCTTTAGGCTGAGATAACTCATGTATTAGGATTTATCTTTATAAGCCTGAATATATAACTACATAATTCTGATTTTTCATTAAAAAAATCAATGTGGAGATAATCTCCTTATATAAACAAGTAGATTTGAATCAAAAAGTTTTGTTATCACAATGTCACCCAACTTTTAAATTCTTCTAATTTGTTAAAAATCACAATCCTCTTTCTTTAACGATAACTTTTAATGATATCAGCTGGGAACATAACTATTTATTTATGTCAAAATATTAAATGTGTTAATTAGGGATCCCTGGGTGGCGCAGCGGTTTGGTGCCTGCCTTTGGCCCAGGGCGCGATCCTGGAGACCCGGGATCGAATCCCACATCGGGCTTCCGGTGCATGGAGCCTGCTTCTCCCTCTGCCTGTATCTCTGCCTCTCTCTCTCTCTCTCTGTGACTATCATTAAAAAAATAAAAATAAAAAAAATAAATGTGTTAATTGTATGCTGACATTTTTGAGACACACTGTTTATTCCAGAGATGAATCAGATATGACCCCTTCCCATAAAGATACACAGTTTAATAAAAGAGACATATGACAAAAGCAAATAACAATATAGACCCACTTGGGGAAGCTAAAATGTTTCTAGTGATGTTCAGTAGTGGAATTCCTATGATATTCTTTGTGTTCAGTTATAAGAGTCCCCAAATCATATAAATATCTAAATGAATAAGCTATCAAAATAAATTTTATAAATCAAGGAGAAGAAAGAAAGCTTAAGAAAAAAACTACCAAGTCTAAATTCACATTGTCAGAAGAAGCTCAGATGGCTAACAAATAAGAGGGAGGATATTTGTATACATGCTCATTGCTTACGTTAGACAGACTAGCAGTGGGATGGCTGCTTGTACTCAAGAGGTTGGCAAAGTTTAAAAGTTAGATAACAGCACATAATTGGTAATGTTGGAAAAAAGATGTTTGCACATTGTCTTTATAACAAATGATTTCCAAATATTAGGTTTGGGCCCCAATCACCAGGATAACTTTTCAAATTACTAATCCTACCCTTATTTTCTTTATCTTCTAATGCAATTTAGGAATTTCAATTTGTAAGTGATCCCAAGTGACTTACATGTGCATCAAGGACTGGGAATTACCCATTGTCTCTAATCACAGTAAATAACCATTCATAGACATAGGGACAGAATAGATACAATTAGATAAAAAGAAAATAAAATTCTGTGTAGGTATAATTTTTAAAAACTGGAAAGAATATGGAATCCAGAAAAGAGGATAATGATTAATAACGATCACCAATTTTGTATTAATCTTTTCAGTACCTATTCTATCTTCTAATTCTGAAATATGTAAATCCAGTCTCTGGTTGATATGAGCAAAAAAATGACATTTGTCTTCAGTCATAACATATTCAAAATACTTTCATCCACTATAATTTCCAAAAACTTCAATAATGTTAAATAAATCTCTAAATATTTATACTCATGATGTTTAAATATCTTTTTAATGATGTATTTGGGGATCATATCAGTGCTGTTTATTTCTTCCAAACACAGTAAATTCTTTAAAAGCATAAACATATTCCTGAGGAATTAAGATAAAGGGTGACGAAAATCTAGCTCTTCAAAATAGAAGTTCTCAATATATGCTTTCTCTGACATTTTACCATCTTGGTAATGTGAAGTCAATTTCAGTTCTAGCTATTTCAAGAAATGGTTTCTTTTTCCATTCTTTCTTTTTGTTGAGACTTTAGAAATCAAAGACATTTTATTTCCAACTTTTCATTGATCTTTGGGCCATTTCACTGAATGTATGCTTTTTAAATTCCCCTTTATGCAGTAATATGTTCAGTTTTTGTGTTGAAAGAAAACATTTTCACATGTAAAAAGATTCCACCTCTGGTAAAATTTTTCAATAGCAGACACGTTTTGATATATTATTTAGCGATATTATTGTTCCATCGGGGAGTCTTAAAATCCTTACACAGAAGATAAGAGTCAAGGAGGACACAGAAATGGATCTTAACAACCAAACTGTTTTCTAGCAGCCTTGATGTTTTCTGAAATTGTTTATAAGACGGATCCGTGCCTTAGGCATTGTGCTTTTACAGAAAATATCATCAATAAATAACTGAAAAAAGTTTTGCGACTCAACTGACTTAGTTTCTTGTTCTCCTGCCCTAGTTATTCATTAAACCTCTTCAGCAACCATATATTCCATTCCCTACTCAAGTTCCCCATATGATCAGTTTGAGAGCTATTTTGTTGTTGAAGAAATACGGTTAGGATTACTGAAAAAAAAAAAATAGACCTTTACCCCATTGGTCAGACTGTTGATAGTATAGTAGGATTTGAATTTGACACAAGTTTTGGTTTTAGTGTTTACTATCCATATAAAAATTTTTAAAGATTTTATTTATTTATTCATGCTAGAGAGAGGCGGGGGTGGCGGAGGGCAGAGACACAGGCAGAGGGAGAAGCAGGCTCCATGCAGGGAGCCCGATGTGGGACTCCACCTGGGAAATCCAGGATCCCGACAGGGGCCAAAGGCAGGCGCTAAACCGCTGAGTCACCAGGGATCCCCTACTATCCATATAATTTTGACAAATACACTATTTTTTGATACTTCAGTTCTCTTATCCGCATAGAAAATTAACAAATTAATCAAAGGTGGTATATAAAATGAGATATTATTATACAAACTTTGAAATGCTATTCAAATATAGAGTATTATTAAAACCACACAGGTTCTCAAGCCAGAAATCTAGAAGTCAGCTATGAATTTTCATTATCAGAGAGCACCAAATTCAACCCATCTGCAAGTCTTCATTCCATATCAGCAGCCTCTCCTCCCCACCCCCACCCCGCTTCTTTCTCTCTCCACTGTCCCTGTCTTAGCCTAGGATGCCATAATCAGTACCCGGACTGTTAAAGGCAGGCTACAAGCAGGCGTCTGTTTATAGCCCTAAGACATCTTCTAAGCCAGAATGATCTTTGGATATATAGGTCAGGTCATTTCATTACCTTGTTTGAAATTGTTTCATGTTGTAATAAAATTTGAAGGCCTCACTGTGTTCCTTATCCCCCTCTGGGATCTTGCACTAGCCTAGCCTTTCAACCTCATATTGGGTTCTTTCCCCCTTTGCTCACTCACTAGGCTCCAACCACATTCTGTGTCCCTGGCATACAGAAGAGTTCTCAGTAGAAAGTAAGCACCTACTACATATTCCTAGGTTAAATAAATGATGTGGCATTCTCTAAAGTGAGTTATACACATAAAAACCTTAATCACAAGTTATTTGGCATTTAAACATATAGGAAAAATATAGTGAATAATTTTATTATTTAAATGGAGTGATAAACATAAATGCACACATGAACACATACACATTTGCCTATATATACACACACAAATACATATACAGATGCTAATATCCTCACAATACAGAGAGGTACATCATGATTATAAAATAAGGTGGAAAGTAAGTTCGATAGAATGTATAGTAAGAAAATAAACAGAAAACTCTCTAAAAACTCTCTAACCTTGGAAGGTATTTTGAGTTGAAGGCATTTTGAATACCTCTTGAAGGAGCTGAAAGAAAAAGAAAAAAAAAAAAAAAACAAAACAGTCTCACCCCCAAGGAAATACTTAGGTAAAGTTTGTTTTGGGCTACTGGGACCTACAGAAGTGCAGAGGAAAATATCAATTAGAGTATAAATATATATAATGAAAAGATGCCCTAGAAAGAAAAATAAAGGGACACCTGAGTGGCTCAGCAGTTGAGTGTCTGCTTTTGACTCAGGGTGTGATCCCAGAGTCCTGGGATCGGGTCCAGGGATCCAGTCCTGCATCAGGCTCCCTGCATGGAGCTTGCTTCTCCGTCTGCCTATGTCTCTGCCTCTCTCTCTCTCTGTCTTTCATGAATAAATAAATAAAATATTAAGAAAAAGAAAGAAAAAGAAAGTGAGAGGGACGGTAGGGAATGGAGTTCATAAGTCACATTTGGTTTTAGGTAAAGAAAATGTTAAGAATTTCAAAGTGTTTCTATTTATTTGGTTAAGGTTTTGATTTTAATAATGAAAATATCAATATATATTACTTAATGATTATGATAGTGACTTAAAGCAGGAAGTTTAGAAATAAATAAAAATACTGTTTCATAAGTAAAATGTTAATAATTCAAAATATTGTCTTGTTAAGCATGAACAGATTATAAAAACAATTATTAGAGGCGACTTGGATTCTAAAAAGGACTCTACAATTCACTTGTTCTATGACTCGGGCATTTGTTTTTTCCTCTTTGTTTCATTTTTCAAATTAGGGAAAGTAGAAGTATTAAGTATCAAAGGAACATTTCCATATATAAAGTTCTATACTTTCTTTTCTGATAATCATGGATGGGGAAAAAGATTAATATGAAGGTGGAAGGGAGTGCTGTATAGTTTTGTTTTTTTTAATAGACTTTACTTTTTTTAGAGTTTTAAGTTCACAGCAAAATTGAGTGGGAAGCACAGAAATGTCCCACATACACTCTGCCTCCACATTCACACAACTTCCCTCACTATGAACTTCTCTGCCACAGTGGTACATCTGTTACAATTGATGACCTTACCTTGATACATCATCATAATCCAAAGTCCACACTTTAATATTACATTTCACTTTTGATGTTGTACATTCCATGGGTTTTGAGAAATGTGTAATGACATGTATCTACCATTATTGTATCATACAGAATGTTTTCACTGCCTCCAAATGTTAGGTGTTTTGTCTATTCATCTTTCCTTCCCCCATTAACCACGAATCTTTTTTTTTTTTAAGATTTTATTTATTTATTCATGAGAGACACGGAGAAAGAGGCAGAGACACAGGCAGAGGGAGAAGCAGCCTCCACACAGGGAGCCCCATGCAGGACTCGATCCCCCATCTCCAGGATCATGCCCTGGACGGAAGGTGGCACCAAACCTCTGAGCCACCCGGGCTGCCCTAACCACGAATCTTTTAGTAACTCCGTACCTTTTCATATCAAGTAGTTGGAATCTATATATGATTGTCCGATTCCTCCGTGTCTCTTCATAGTTTCATAATTCATTTCTTTTTACTGCTGAGTAATAATCTATTTTCTGTATTATAGCACAGTTTATTTACCCACTCACCTGCTGGAGGATATCTTGCATTCAAGTTTTGGTAATTATTCATAATTGAATATACATAAATTACACATTAGCATTATACATATACAATTGTATTATATATAAAACTGATGTAAATCTTCTACTGCTGGCTTTTGAGTGAACATACATTTGCACCTCCTTTGAGTAAATACAAAGGAGTGTGATTACTGGATTGTATGTCAAGAGTATGATTACTGCAAAACCTGTCTTGCAAAGTAGCTATACCATTTTTCATTCCACCGGCAATGAATGAGAATTTCGACTGAACCACATGACACTGGTATCTACTGTTGTCAGTATTTTGGATTTTGGTCATTCTAATAGGTGTGTGCATGTCCATTGTTTTGGTTGGATTGTTCATTTTCATTACTGACTTTTAAGGTTTCTTTGTTTATTTTGGGTAACAGTCTTTTGTTAGTTCTGTTTTTGTAATTGTTTTCTCTCAGTCTGCAGCCTATCCTCATTTTCTTGACATTATCTTTCTCAAA
Source organism: Canis aureus (assembly GCF_053574225.1). Taxonomy (NCBI): domain Eukaryota; kingdom Metazoa; phylum Chordata; class Mammalia; order Carnivora; family Canidae; genus Canis; species Canis aureus. Next base: position 36,749,783 of record NC_135643.1, read on the forward strand.
GTATAATTTCTAAAATTTAATCAATCTACTGTATCAATTCTTTCATGAATCATGCCTTTGATGTGGGGTCTAAAAAAGTGGGGTCTAAAAAAGTGGTGATCTAACTTATCTCTTTTGTCATCTTCTAGGAGTTTTATGGATTTGCATTTTACATTTAGGTTTACAATCCATTTTAAGTTATTTTTTTGTGAAGGGCATAAGCTTTTTTTCTAGATTTATATTTTTGTATGTGGATGTCCACTTGTGTCATGATATTTTTAAAAGTATGCTTAAAGAACAGTTTGTGTTGGAGAAAAAGTATGAAATTCATACAAAAGAAAGTAGAAATTTTATTACATTGTATGTAAGGGGAATAGTTGATTTACTAATAAGAGGTGAAAGAAATTTTTAGATACAACAAAAACAAATGGAATGGATATCTTAAAGTTATAACTTGAATATTTACATAGCTGATGCTTTTTCTTCTTGATCTCAGTAAACTTTGTGGATAAAGTGTATTTTTATATCTATCTTGATTTTTCTTAGATTATGTTTTCATTATATTTAGAGATTATGGCTGAAGATGTTCTTAGCATTGATAGAAATGAATAAACAACTTTGATGCATTGAGAACTCCTCATATTAAAGTATATGTTAATTATAAAATTCCACATTGATACTTCAAAAACATCCAAAATAATGTTTACAGATATTTATATCTTTATAATATAGTTATTGTATAATATTGGCTATTATGAATGGAATGCTGACTATATCTTGTTAGGTTGATGATATTGTTGAGTTCTTTCTGTATGATTTTCTGTCTAGTTGTCCTATCTTTTCTGCCATCCTGTGGGTTACAGAAATATCCATGCTTTAGAATTCTATTTGACTTATTTATAGCATTTTGTACACATATTTCAGTAGTTGATATAGATATTAATTATATTTACATTTTATTTACATAAATTATCACAGCCCACTGGTGTTAACATTTTATTTCATTTTTTGTTAACATTTTAAAAGTATAAGCAAGATTTATAAACTTTATCTCCCTGTATATCTATTTACTCTCCCCATTTAATATTGTCTTAAGTAGATATATATAAATATAAATATTTTATTTATTTATTCATGAGAGACACAGAGAGAGAAGCAGAGACACAGACAGAGGGAGAAGCAGACTCCCTGCAAGGAGCCTGATGTGGGACTCAATCCCGGACCCCAGGACAACGCCCTGAGCTCAACCACTGAGCCATCCAGGTGTCCCTTAAATATTTCTTTTGTATAAATTCATAACCATATGACATAATGTTACAATGTTTGCTATAATTCTGAAGTATAAATTAGAAAACAAGGGAAAGGGGCTTATGGCATTTATCCATTTTTTCCACTTCCATTATTTATTTATTTATTTTTATTTATTTTTGCTCCTTGATTTTTTTTTTTAAGATTGTATTTATTTATTCATGAGAGACACAGAGAGAGAGGCAGAGACACAGGCAGAGAGAGAAGCAGGCTCCATTCAGGGAGCCTGATGTGAGACTCGATCCCAGGACTCCAGGATCACGCCCCGGGCTGAAGGCAGGCGTTCAATTGCTGAGCCACCCGGTGTCCCTCTTAGATATTTTGAGATTCTTTCTTTCACCCTTTTTTTTTCTGTTTAGACAAATATCTTAGCCATTTTTTAGGATAAGTCTACCCATGATAAATTCTCTGTTTTTCTTGCATCTGAAAAATCTCTTGATATCCCCTTCATTCTGAGAAATATTTTCACTGAATTTGGAAATCTAGGCCTTTAGTTCTTTTCTTGCAATACTTGAAAAATGTGCTATTGCCTATGGTCTCCATGGTTTTTGATGAGAATCTACTGTCATTTGAATTGCTTTTCCTTGGGATGTCTAGGTGGCTCAGCGGTTAAGTGTCTGGCTTTGGCTCAGGGCGTGACCCTGGAGTCCCAGGATTGAGTCCCACATCAGACTCCCTGCATGGAGCCAGCTTCTCCTGTTGCCTATGTCTCTGCCTCTTTCTCTCTGTGTCTCTCATGAATAAATAAATAAAATATTTGAAAAAAAATTTAATTGTCTTTCCTCTATGGGTGAAACAATTTTACTCACTCACTGCTCTTAAGATTTCTTTTCTTTTTCAGAAAAAAGTACATTTATAATTCAACAAAAATAATAAGATATCTAGGAATAAACCTAACCAAAGAGGTGAAAAACCTGTATTCTGCAAACTATAAAACACTGATGGAAGAAATTGAAGATGCACAAAGAAATAGACATTCCATGCTCATGGGTTGAAAAAACAAATATTGTTAAAATGTCTATACTACCAAAGCAATCTTTAATGCATTCCTTATCAAAATACCACCCACACTTCTCACAGAGCTAGAACAAATGATCCTAAAATTTTTGTGGAACTGCAAAAGATCTTGGGTGACCAAAGTAATCTTCAAAAAGCAAAGCAAAGCTGGTGGCATCACAATTCCAGACTTCAAGCTATATTACAAAGTTGTAGTAATCAAAACAGTATCATACTGGCACAAAAATAGACACATAGATCAATTGAACAGAATAGAAAACCCAGAAATGAACCCACAATTATATGGTCAAATAATCTTTGACAAAGTAGGAAAGGATAACCAATGGAAAAAAAGAGAGTCTCTTTAACAAAAGGTGTTGGAAAACTGGACAGGAACATGCAGAAGAAAGAAACTGGACCACTTCTGCAAAAGTAAATTGAAAATAGACTAAAAACCTAACTGTGAGACCTGAAACCATAAAAATCCTAGAAGGAAGCACAAGCAGTCATTTCTTTCATATCCACCATAGCAACTTCTTACAGAGGACTCAGGAAAAATAACCTGAAAGGATCAAATCATAAAGAAAAACTTTGAAAGTAACAGAGAAAAAGAAAAGAGAGAGAGAGAGAGAAAGAGAGAGAGACACCAAGAACCTAATTATAGAGAACAAACTGATAATCACCAGAGGGGAAGTGGGTGAAACCGGTGATGGGGACTAAGGAGTGCTCTTATCGTGATGAGTACCAGGTGTTGCAGAGAATTGAAGCACTATATTGTGCACCTGAAACTAATGTAACATTAGTTACGTTCACTAACTGAAATTAAAATTAAAACTTTATTTTTCTTTGTCTTATTCTTCAGAAGCTTAACCATGATGTGTCTTGGCATAAATTCCTTAGGTTTTATAAAGTTTGGGGTTTACTTACTTTGTTGAAACTGTAGGTTTATGAGGATTTCTTTGCATATTTGTGAAAAATTTCAGTGATAATTTCTTCACTTTTTCATCTCTATTCACATTCTCTTTTTCTAGGACTCTGGTGATATGAATTTTGGGGTTTTATGATAGCCCCCAGGGTCTCTGAGGTCATGTTTATCTCCTGCCCCCTCAGCTTACTTTCTCTCTGTTGTTTCATTTATGAAGTTCATCCTGTTCTTTCTTCCAGTTTTCTGATTCTTTCCTCCATTTCTACCATTCTGTTGTTGAGCTCATTCAGTATTTATTTTCTATTTTTCTATTTCTATTTCAGTTGTATATTTTTAGTTTTAAAATTTCTATTTGTTTCCTTTTTGTATAGTTTATTGCTTTGATGGATTTTTTAAATTTCTTTTCCGAAATTTTTTAATTTCATTTAGCTCACACATGGTTTATAATTGCTCTTAATGCATTTTTATTTTTATTTTTTAAAAGATTTTATTCTTTATTCATGAGAGACACACAGAGAGAGAGAGAGGCAGAGACACAGGCAGAGGAAGAAGCAGGCTCCATGCACAAAGCCTGATGTGGGACTCAATCCAGAGACTCTGGGATCACGCCCTGAGCCAAAGGCAGACGCGCAACCGCTGAGCCACCCAGGCATCCCTCTTAATGCATTTTTAATAATGCCTGCTTAAAATTTTTTGTCAGGTAATTCTAATACCTCTGTCATTTCAGCATTGGTATTTATTGACTTTTTCATTCAACTTGAGTTTTTCCTGGTTCTTAGTATAATTAATAATTCTTTTATTAAACTGTAAACATTTTGCTATTAGGTTATGAGACTATATCATACCCAAGCCTTCTGCTTTAACTAACCTCTGGTACCACTCTAGCAGGGAAAGAACAGTGCTACTCTTCACTTTAAGGTGGCTTAGGAATCCAGGTACGGGTTCTGCACCTAACTGCCATAACATCCACAGGAAGGAAGCGCTCATTGTTATTACCAAGCAGAAGTGGAACTTCTGGCTCCCAACTAGGCTTCTGCTGATACCTCCTCAGGATGAGAGGAATAGAATTACTTTGTTCCTTTTCTACTGTATGGTCTCTACTGACACTGTGGAGGAGAAGATCTCTTGCTACTGCCTGAGGGGAATGAAAATCCCTATTCACCCTCACTGATGCTATCCATCCTGGGAGGTTGGGATGCCTCTTTACAGCCAGGAGGGTATAGAAGTTTAGGGGAAATCTAAGGAAGTGAAGGCAATTGTGCATGTGTGTATGTATTTGATTGGATTAGAGCAATTATTGTATAAAAGTTCTATATCTTCCTAGAGCCCCTTTTCTGGTTCTTTGATGGACAGACCAGGTTTTTGTTCAGGGCTTTTTTGTCTGTATCTCTTGACATTTCAGGGTTGCTATCTTCATTTCCAAGACTGGGATATGTGAGGCCAAAAGAAAACCCTGGGAACTCACCATTATTTTGTTCATTAGGTCCCAAGACCCCAACCTGTTTGCCTTCTCCTTTCTACCTTTCAGAGTCTCCTTATGTTTATTTATTAACAGAATATACAAGGCTTTTAGGTTTTCTTTGTAATTGAAGTATAGTTGACATACAATGTTATATAGTTTCAGGTGTACAATATAGTGATTTGATATCACATATATTGCAAAATGCCCTCTACAATATACCATCTGTCACCATATAAAGTTATTACATTATTGACTGTATCTCTATGCTGTATTTTCATCCCTATGACTTACTTATTTTGCAACTGGAAGTTTGCACCCTTAATCCCGTTCTTTATTTCACCTACCCTACCAGCTTCCTTCCCTCTGGTAAATATCAATTTGTTCTCTGTATTTTTGGATCTATTTAATTTTATTTAGTGGAAAGAATGGAAATAAATACATTTATCCCATCTTCTTGGAAGCTTAAAACATCTGTTCTGATTTGAAATACAGGTAGTCATAAAGCTTGTTCAAAGATATAGGAATAGCTTCCATTTTCTGATATAACTACATATCATCAGTTTCCCATTATTTGATAACAACCTCAGCAATGAAGTATAGCAGCTGACTCCAGAAAAAAGCCCTCAATGAGTTTCATTTCTCTTGTTCTCCAACAATACTGTGAGTTAAGTTTCCAGAGAGAGTTAGCCAGGAGTTAAATCCTTAAACAACCTGAGGCTAGGAGAAAGGTGATAGAACAAATGGCCACCCATTACTTCAACCAAATATTTCCAAAGGACATGGTACAAGTGTTAGCTTCAAGATCACCCACCAAAAAGGGGTTTTATTATTGCATATTTGCCTTAGGAAAGTAGAGAGGGCACATTCAAAATTAATATGATTACTTACAGTAGTGACAGATTATGAAAACCTAGGAACTTGGAAGAGCAAAGTTTTGACAACTAAACAAAGAATGAGTGTTAACAGAGATGGAACAATGTAAGAGGTGGGGACTGTGGCCACAGAAACACGAACCCATTCAGGGCTTGAATCCATCTGCAGTTCCACCAAGTCTCACTCTCAGAAAGTCATCCATGCTTGGTTTGAAGCTCTGGAGTGGCTACCTTGAAATTCTTAGTAATTTTACCTTTACACTGGCATTTTGTAAGTAATATTGATGGTACTAATGAGTATTCATTCATTGGACACAGAAGGTCTACCTAGTAACAATGTTTACTCACTCAGGCCTGCAAAAGTAGTAGTAGTAGACAGAGGCATCATGTACACCAGCAGTTGGCATGTACAGTCATGCCGAGGGTGGTTCCATTGTTCTCTGGGGGCTCTGAACAGATGCCCTGGGCCATGGCCTATTCCCAGACTGATGGGGACATGGAAGAAACAGAAGCCAATAGTTTGGTGGCATTGGCCACAGACCCTAGAGAGAAGAAGGTCTCTGTATGGCAACAGTGACTCATAATAGAAGACTAGCTTGCTTGTTTCTTTCTAAAACCCATCCCAAGTCATCTGCACAAACATTTACACTTAATCCTGAGCACCGATATAGGACATGCCAGTGCTACACCAGGCAATGAACTTTGTAAGCCTATTATTTCAAAATAAAAAATATACACATGGGCATTGAAAAAAAAAAACAGCTGCACATTATGGAGTTGTTAGAATTCTTTAAATAGTTTAGGACTTCTGTTTTTCACTATAATATTGCAAAAGAAATATCCACAGGCTTAGAAATGTAAAATTATCATCTTTGACAGAAGATAATATCTTTGAAGCATTAAATGAATTAATAAATGATGAAAAAGATGTTTAGAAATTTTTTGTAATTGAAGACACAGCTACAGAGTGAATAAAGATGCATTGTGAATTAAATGCCAATCATAAAGCCACTTTTGGTTTCTTGTATGATTTCTGCCAATTACAAGAAATGTCAAAACAAATGTAAAAATGTCATTTTATAAATTTATATTTAAAATTAAATTCACACTTACATGAAACTAGATCTGTACAAAAAATTCTATCCATTTGGAGAAATTATCTCACTAGAATCATCAGCTCTACATGCACTAAAATATGTATTTTTAAAAGTATCAGAATCCACCCCCAGTGTTGTCACAGCCTATAAAGTACTCTTAATAACTCCAGTAACAGTTGCTAAGCAGAAAGATCCTACTCAGAATGAAAAAGTACCAAAAATCACTTGCAATATTGCATTTGCCAAAAGTGAGTGGTGTCATTTTCAATTATAGTGACTGAAAATGAAATTGCTAAAAGTAAAAATTTTGTCAAACTAATAAAAATATTTGTAGAAAAGTGAGCCAATGGAATCTTATAATCAATTAAGAAATTAAATCATATGTTGTGTTATATAAAATTATGTTAAATATATTTTTAGAATTTTCAGGTTTATATTATTTTCCATGTATACCTGTTAATCCGATTTCACTATTAAATATTTTTAAAGAAAAATCTTTATATTTTAGTATCCTTGATGGTAATTTTTTCCAATTTTTTTAAACAAGATACTATACCCAGAGAATCAGAAATAACCTTACTTTCTCTCCTTATGTACTCTGAGATCCTGCTGCCATCTTCAAGGGTTTAATAATTAATGTATATTTTTCTCTGTTACTCAGACACAAAAGAAGAATTACTGAATTATTAGATGAAGCTTCAACTCCTCAAATACTCTCTATTACCTAAAAGTTACTACTGTTCTTTACAAACTTAATTCTGCCATTTATATTTATTCTCTTTAAAATAAATACTGATTTGGTGTGTGTGCATGTATGTAAGATAGATTTCTGATTTTATCTTCTTATACTTTTCTATACACTAAGATCATTCTTAAGGGAGTGCCAACCATAAAATCATGGTTGGCAAATTGAATTTAAATAAAATTTTAAAAAATGAGTAAAAAAAAGAATCATAGCGCATAAAATGAATATTATTAAATAAACAAAAACAATATTACTCAGACTTGAATGGTGAGGGGTACATAGTAATATGCTAAAAATGGTAGCCCTGAATAATCATGTTATATATGCAACTCATATTAAGTTTTTCATGTTGATAATCTCACTTTAAAAATATTCTTAATGTTCTCTTTAATTTCCTAGTTGTTGGGATGCCTGAGTGGCTCAGTGATTGAGCATCTGCCTTCCGCTCAGGGCATGATCCTGAAGCTCCAGGATCGAGTCCCACATCGGGCTCCTTGCATGGAGCCTGATTCTCCCTCTGCCTGTGTCTCTGCCTCTCTCTCTCTATCATGAATAAACAAATAAAATCTTTAAAAAAATCCTCTCTCCCTGTACCTCTCCTAGTCCCTCCTCCCTCTCTCCCTCTCTAAAAGAAAAAAAGAAATTTCACTTGAGTAAAATGTATGTCAATTTAATATCTTTAAATTAATGTGTTATCCATTTGAAAAACAAGTGTTTTCTTTTATGTTTATGTGAATATTGGTGTAATTTTTAAAGTGTCTAATTACATAGTCTTAAAACTTTGTAAACATTTACAACATTCCACATACTTTCGATATTTGGGATTATCAAATAATCTACTTTAAGAATCAAACTTGTCAACGTTAGTAATTGTACTGATTCTTAAGGAAGATTATTTGATTTTCCCATGCTATGTTGAAAAAGTCAAAGGATACACAATGAACACCTATATGGTAATTATTATATTTGATTAAACACATTAATAGACACATATTCATGATTTCATCCATCTATCCATGCATCTTATTTTAATACCCTTTAAAAGTAAGTTGCAGATATTATTACATTTCAAACCTAAATGCTATAGGATACACATCATTAATTAGATTTTACTATGTATTTATACGTTGGTTCAGGTTAAATTTACATACAATGACACGTACAAATTAACTGTATCATTTAATGTATGTATTTTAGTGCATACATATGTATAACTCAAACATCTAGGAAGAGACAGAGCATCATCCCCCAAATCCCTTCAAAATCCTGCCAGTCCAATCCTTGTTTCCATCCCTCAGGGTCTAAAATTTTACTTTTGACATCCATAAGTTAATTTTGACTCTTTTAGAACTTAATATAACTGAAAAATATAGCATAAATTATTCACAAAATGATTTTTTTTTCTCTCAGCATGAATTTTCACTCAGTTCTTAAGAATCAAATATAATCTAATATTTATTTTTTCTTTTCCTCAAATTGTATTTTATGGAAAATAGTCTATGCAAGGTTGGTGATGAACTCAGCTTATGTGTGTTTTAAAATGTTCTATTTGTACCTATTTTGGAAATATAATTTCATTGTGTTTACCATTCTAAGATAAAAATTTGTAGAGAATTTTTAATTCATCAATTGATGTCTTTTCTATTGTAGATAATTCTAAGATTTTCTACTTTTGCATATCCCATTTGCATACTATTTGAGGAGCCCTAACTCAAAGCATGTTAGACCTCTTTTACTACTTTTAAGTCTCAATCTTTCTTTCATAGTTTTCATTTCTTTGGCTCTCTATGTTGTAGGTAATTTACATAAAATTAACTTTATGTTAATCACTTCCTTCTTTAGCTGAATATAGTTTGATGTAAATATCATCCAACAATTTTTAATATGGATATATATATATATATACACACACATACTTAATTTAAGTCTATTTAGTACTTTTCAAAATTTTGATAACCTCCTGCTCTTTAGCCAAAAATGTTATAATTTTAATAAATATGATATAAATATTATGTGTAATATACACTATAATTCTATTATTGCCATAATTTATGTCTGATTTCTTTAATTGCTGTTGTTTTCTCATGGTAGATTATGTCTTCTTGTGTTTTTTCTTGTGACCAAATGATCTTTGGAAATTCCTAGTCTAGGTTTAGAGTACATTCATCCAGGAACTCTTGTTTTGAGCTTTTTTTTTTTCTAGGATTCTGAGGATACAAATTTATGCTGAGATCATGTGAATCAGTTCCAAACTCCTGGAAAATTTGTGGTAGAGAGTGTCTCAAGTGATACATTTGTATATTCATGCTCAGGGCAGAACTAAAGACAAGAAATCAAGCCACTCTGTTTCAGTTGGCTTTGTTTCTTGTTTATCCACGGATACCTCACACCTACTTTGGTCCTAGGTTTATTCTAGTATCTGTACTTCCACTTTTCACTTGCATGGAAACAGGCTCTACATGAACCATAGTTATTTTTGTCTCTTATCATCAACATGAACAAGCACATGCACTGGCCAATAGATACCAAATCCATCCCGCTAGAATGGACTGATAACTACAAGCTGAATTCTGACTTCAGCAGTTATTCATTTCTTGGAATATATTACTAGTTATTTCTGGTGTCTGATAATTTCCCACATTTCCTCACTTCCTAGTGATTTGTGAGCTTTTGCTGTTCTGAACCAGTAATGTGTATTTCTAGCATCCTATTGTAAAAATGCATCCGTGTCATTATTGGTTGGATATTTCAAAGCCTTATGAGGAGAAACTCAAATTAGAAAGGCAGGCGATGGAGAGAAATGCATGCTCTCTAATTCTAATGGCTGTCATATAGATAGAGATATACAGATTCACATATACATCTTTCACCACTGTCTCTTGATTTCTTTTTTCTCTATATCAGTATAAATATTAAATAATATCTTAGAAAAATATTCTTTTCAAAATAGATTATCCCACATAGTTCTGTTTAATTTTCCTGGAATTCATTTTCTTCTTTGATACCTCCATAAATATTTGTGATGACATCATATAAAAATAAAGTATTATCTTCACTGCCTACAGGAATAGATTTGTTTCATGTTAATTTCATTAGCTTCCTCTAGATTTTGCTTTTATTTCATATATATGTATATGAATATATATGTACACATAAATGCATGTGTGTGGGTTGAGATAAATATAAAATTGTGAGCATTGCAAATAAATTTATATGAGGAAATTCAATCAGATTTATTTTAATTTGTCTACCATGAACTGTAATGAATGGATATGCATCTGTGTGTATTTTTGTATATATGTATCCTGTGAATTGTTCTAAATCTATTCCTTTCCTTGATGTGTGAAGTAAACTTTACCACTTAGCATAACATCTAAAAACAAATATGCCACATTAAATATCTTCTATTAATAGATGTTTCCCAAAATTTTAACTTTAATGCCTCTAAAAACAAAAGATCCTATACATATTTCAAATTAACTTTCTTGGTAAGAATTCTTTTTAATATACTTTTACACACCACAGTAGCATAAAAGGGAACAAACTTACAAGGTAGTTAATTTTAATCTTACTCCAACTGGAAGGATTCTTTAAGAGTAATATAGTATATATTATTATCTGGTTCCATATGAAAATGAAATGCCTACAGCAAAACATATCCTTTTGCCCTCAGAAAGTGAGACATCAAAGGAAGACACTATTTGCATACAAATGTATGGCAACTTTCATACATGAAAAATTTATGAATTCATCTAAAATAAAACTGCTTCTTCAAAAGTGTCTTTTCTGTAGCTGTCTCATAAAATCAGAGTAAATATGACTTAGCTTTAGAGACTATAGGTAGGAAATATTTGACAGTGCTGGCATGTGGACCTCCTATTCTCAAATCTCTGTGACATCTGTTTGGCAAATGGGAAAAGAGCAATTTCTGAAAATATTATATCATATTTCCATATTTCATTTATAATCTAAGGATGATCTTATTTTAAATGTTAATAGATACAAATAAGGTAATGGACATCCGGGGTCTCAGTCGGTTAAGCACATGTGTTTGGCTCAGGTCATGATCCAAGGGTCCTGGGATCAAGGCTGTATCAGGCTCCCCGCTCAGCAGCCAGTCTGCTTCTCCCTCTTTCCTCTCCTGTGATCTCACTCTTACTCTCTCTCAAATAAATAAAAAAATCTTTAAAAATAAATAAATAAGGTAAGTTTGTTAAGATACAATTCTTACTTAAAGAATTACTCCAAAAATATTTTTCCAAAAATATTTTAAGACAAAGAAAGGGATTAAAAATTAATGTGGGATAGGGGGGAGGGGCAGGATGGCAGAAGAGTAGGGTCCCCAAATCACCTGTCTCCACCAAATTACCTAGAAAACCTTCAAATTATCCTGAAAATCTATTAATTCGGCCTGAGATTTAAAGAGAGACCAGCTGGAACGCTACAGTGAGAAGAGTTCGCGCTTCTATCAAGGTAGGAAGACGGGGAAAAAGAAATAAAGGAACAAAGGCCTCCAAGGGGGAGGGGCCCCGCGAGGAGCCGGGCTGAGGCCGGGGCGAGTGTCCCCAGGACAGGAGAGCCCCGTCCCGGAGGAGCAGGAGCTGCACCGACCTTCCCGGGGGAAAGGGGCTCGCGGGGAGGTGGAGCAGGACCCAGGAGGGCGGGGATGCCCTCGGGCTCCCGGGGACACTGACGGACACCTGCGCCCCGGGAGATGCGCCGAGCTCCCTAAGGGCTGCAGCGCACGGTGGACCCGGAGCAGCTCGGGGGGCTCGGGCAGAGGAAGAGGCTCCGTGCGGAGGGGGCTGCGGGGCGGGAGCAGCTCGGGGGGCTCGGGGGCGGCTCCGCGGAGGGGGCTGCGGGGCGGGAGCGCGAATCCAACAGCGCAAACCCGGGCACAGGGCGCCGGGACACAGCCCAGGATCCGGCCTCCCCCGGGACAGGCAGAGGCCGGGAGGGCCCAGGACAGCGAGGACGCTCCTGCCCCAGCTGAGCAGATCAGCGGCCCCGCCCCGGAGCCTCCAGGCCCTGCAGACCGAGAGCTCCGGAGCGACTGCGGGGGCTGACTCCAGGTTTCCAGAGCTGCCCCGCCACTGGGGCTGTTCCTCCTGCGGCCTCACGGGGTAAACACCCCCCACTGAGCCCTGCACCAGGCAGGGGCAGAGCAGCTCCCCCAAGTGCTAACACCTGAAAATCAGCACAACAGGCCCCTCCCCCAGAAGACCAGCTAGACGGACAACTTCCAGGAGAAGCCAAGGGACTTAAAGTACACAGAATCAGAAGATACTCCCCCGTGGTTCTTTTGTTTTGTTTTGTTTTGTTTTGTTTTGCTTTTTGATTTGTTTCCTTCCCCCACCCCCTTTTTTTCTCCTTTCTTTTTCTTTCTCTTTTTCTTCTTTTTTTTTTTTTCGTTTTTTTCTTCCTTTTTTTTTCTCTTTCTCTTTTCTTTCCTTCTTTCTCTCCTCTCTTTTTCTCCTTTTCCCAATACAACTTGCTTTTGGCCACTCTGCACTGAGCAAAATGACTAGAAGGAAAACCTCACCTCAAAAGAAAGAATCAGAAACAGTCCTCTCTCCCACAGAGTTACAAAATCTGGATTACAATTCAATGTCAGAAAGCCAATTCAGAAGCACTATTATACAGCTACTGGTGGCTCTAGAAAAAAGCATAAAGGACTCAAGAGACTTCATGACTGCAGAATTTAGATCTAATCAGGCAGAAATTAAAAATCAATTGAATGAGATGCAATCCAAACTAGAAGTCCTAACGACGAGGGTTAATGAGGTGGAAGAACGAGTGAGTGACATAGAAGACAAGTTGATAGCAAAGAGGGAAACTGAGGAAAAAAGAGACAAACAATTAAAAGACCATGAAGATAGATTAAGGGAAATAAACGACAGACTGAGGAAGAAAAACCTATGTTTAATTGGTGTTCCCGAGGATGCCGAAAGGGCCAGAGGGCCAGAATATGTATTTGAACAAATTCTAGCTGAAAACTTTTCTAATCTGGGAAGGGAAACAGGCATTCAGATCCAGGAAATAGAGAGATCCCCCCCTAAAATCAATAAAAACCGTTAAACAACTCGACATTTAATAGTGAAGCTTGCAAATTCCAAAGATAAAGAGAAGATCCTTAAAGCAGCAAGAGACAAGAAATCCCTGACTTCTTTGGGGAGGAGTATTAAGATAACAGCAGACCTCTCCACAGAGACCTGGCAGGCCAGAAAGGGCTGGCAGGATATATTCAGGGTCCTAAATGAGAAGAACATGCAACCAAGAATACTTTATCCAGCAAGACTCTCATTCAAAATGGAAGGAGAGATAAAGAGCTTCCAAGACAGGCAGCAACTAAAAGAATATGTGACCTCCAAACCAGCTCTGCAAGAAATTTTAAGGGGGACTCTTAAAATTCCCCTTTAAGAAGAAGTTCAGTGGAACATTCCACAAAAACAAGGACTGAATAGATATCATGATGACACTAAACTCATATCTCTCAATAGTAACTCTGAACGTGAACGGGCTTAATGACCCCATCAAAAGGCACAGGGTTTCAGACTGGATAAAAAAGCAGGACCCATCTATTTGCTGTCTACAAGAGACTCATTTTAGACAGAAGGACACCTACAGCCTGAAAATAAAAGGTTGGAGAACCATTTACCATTCGAATGGTCCTCAAAAGAAAGCAGGGGTAGCCATCCTCATATCATATAAACTAAAATTTACCCCAAAGACTGTAGTGAGAGATGAAGAGGGACACTATATCATACTTAAAGGATCTATTCAACAAGAGGACTTAACAATCCTCAATATATATGCCCCGAATGTGGGAGCGGCCAAATATATAAATCAATTATTAACCAAAGTGAAGAAATACTTAGATAATAATACACTTATACTTGGTGACTTCAATCTAGCTCTTTCTATACTCGATAGGTCTTCTAAGCACAACATCTCCAAAGAAACGAGAGCTTTAAATGATACACTGGACCAGATGGATTTCACAGATATCTACAGAACTTTACATCCAAACTCAACTGAATACACATTCTTCTCAAGTGCACATGGAACTTTCTCCAGAATAGACCACATATTGGGTCACAAATCAGGTCTGAACCGATACCAAAAGATTGGGATCGTCCCCTGCATATTCTCAGACCATCATGCCTTGAAATTAGAACTAAATCACAACAAGAAGTTTGGAAGGACCTCAAACACGTGGAGGTTAAGGACCATCCTGCTAAAAGATGAAAGGGTCAACCAGGAAATTAAGGAAGAATTAAAAAGATTCATGGAAACTAATGAGAATGAAGATACAACCGTTCAAAATCTTTGGGATGCAGCAAAAGCAGTCCTAAGGGGGAAATACATCGCAATACAAGCATCCATTCAAAAACTGGAAAGAACTCAAATACAAAAGCTAACCTTACGCATAAAGGAGCTAGAGAAAAAACAGCAAATAGATCCTACACCCAAGAGAAGAAGGGAGTTAATAAAGATTCAAGCAGAACTCAACGAAATCGAGACCAGAAGAACTGTGGAACAGATCAACAGAACCAGGAGTTGGTTCTTTGAAAGAATTAATAAGATAGATAAACCATTAGCCAGCCTTATTAAAAAGAATAGAGAGAAGACTCAAATTAATAAAATCATGAATGAGAAAGGAGAGATAATACCAACACCAAGGAAATACAAACGATTTTAAAAACATATTATGAACAGCTATACGCCAATAAATTAGCTAATCTAGAAGAAATGGACGCATTCCTGGAAAGCCACAAAATACCAAAACTGGAACAGGAAGAAATAGAAAACCTAAACAGGCCAATAACCAGGGAGGAAATTGAAGCAGTCATCAAAAACCTCCCAAGACACAAGAGTCCAGGGCCAGATGGCTTCCCAGGGGAATTCTATCAAACGTTTAAAGAAGAAACCATACCTATTCTCCTAAAGCTGTTTGGAAAGATAGAAAGAGATGGAGTACTTCCAAATTCATTCTATGAGGCCAGCATCACCTTAATTCCAAAACCAGACAAAGACCCCACCAAAAAGGAGAATTACAGACCAATATTCCTGATGAACATGGATGCAAAAATTCTCAACAAGATACTGGCCAATAGGATCCAACAGCACATTAAGAAAATTATTCACCATGACCAAGTAGGACTTATCCCAGGGACACAAGGCTGGTTCAACACTCGTCAAACAATGTGATTCATCATATCAGCAAGAGAAAAACCAAGAACCATATGATCCTCTCATTAGATGCAGAGAAAGCATTTGACAAAATACAGCATCCATTTCTGATCAAAACTCTTCAGAGTGTAGGGATAGAGGGAACATTACTCCACATCTTAAAAGCCATCTATGAAAAGCCCACAGCAAATATCATTCTCAATGGGGAACCACTGGGAGCCTTTCCCCTAAGATCAGGAACAAGACAGGGATGTCCACTCTCACCACTGCTATTCAACATAGTACTGGAAGTCCTAGCCTCAGCAATCAGACAACAAAAAGACATAAAAGGCATTCAAATTGGCAAAGAAGAAGTCAAACTCTCCCTCTTCGCCGATGACATGATACTGTACATAGAAAACCCAAAAGTCTCCACCCCAAGATTGCTAGAACTCTTACAGCAATTCGGTAGCGTGGCAGGATACAAAATCAATGCCCAGAAATCAGTGGCATTTCTATACACTAACAATGAGACTGAAGAAAGAGAAATTAAGGAGTCAATCCCATTTACAATTGCACCCAAAAGCATAAGAAACCTAGGAATAAACCTCACCAAAGATGTAAAGGATCTATACCCTCAAAACTATAGAACACTTCTGAAAGAAATTGAGGAAGACACAAAGAGATGGAAAAATATTCCATGCTCATGGATTGGCAGAATTAATATTGTGAAAATGTCAATGTTACCCAGGGCAATATACACGTTTAATGCAATCCCTATCAAAATACCATGGACTTTCTTCAGAGAGTTAGAACAAATTATTTTAAGATTTGTGTGGAATCAGAAAAGACCCCGAATAGCCAGGGGAATTTTAAAAAAGAAAACCATAGCTGGGGGCATCACAATGCCAGATTTCAGGTTGTACTACAAAGCTGTGGTCATCAAGACAGTGTGGTACTGGCACAAAAACAGACACATAGATCAGTGGAACAGAATAGAGAACCCAGAAGTGGACCCTGAACTTTACGGTGAACTAATATTCTATAAAGGAGGAAAGACTATCCATTGGAAGAAAGACAGTCTCTTCAATAAATGGTGCTGGGAAAATTGGACATCCACATGCAGAAGAATGAAACTAGACCACTCTCTTGCACCATACACAAAGATAAACTCAAAATGGATGAAAGATCTAAATGTGAGACAAGATTCCATCAAAATCCTAGAGAAGAACACAGGCAACACCCTTTTTGAACTCGGCCACAGTAACTTCTTGCAAGATACATCTACGAAGGCAAAAGAAACAAAAGCAAAAATGAACTATTGGGACTTCATCAAGATAAGAAGCTTTTGCACAGCAAAGGGTACAGTCAACAAAACTCAAAGACAACCTACAGAATGGGAGAAGATATTTGCAAATGACCTATCAGATAAAGGGCTAGTTTCCAAGATCTATAAAGAACTTATTAAACTCAACACCAAAGAAACAAACAATCCAATCATGAAACGGGCAAAAGACATGAAGAGAAATCTCACAGAGGAAGACATAGACATGGCCAACATGCATATGAGAAAATGCTCTGCATCACTTGCCATCAGGGAAATACAAATCAAAACCACAATGAGATACCACCTCACACCAGTGAGAATGGGGAAAATTAACAAGGCAGGAAACAACAAATGTTGGAGAGGATGTGGAGAAAAGGGAACCCTCTTACACTGTTGGTGGGAATGTGAACTGGTGCAGCCACTCTGGAAAACTGTGTGGAGGTTCCTCAAGGAGTTAAAAATAGACCTGCCCTACGACCCAGCAATTGCACTGTTGGGGATTTACCCCAAAGATACAGATGCAATGAAACGCCGGGACACCTGCACCCCGATGTTTCTAGCAGCAATGGTCACAATAGCCAAACTGTGGAAGGAGCCTCGGTGTCCAACGAAAGATGAATGGATAAAGAAGATGTGGTCTATGTATACAATGGAATATTACTCAGCTATTAGAAATGACAAATACCCACCATTTGCTTCAACGTGGATGGAACTGGAGGGTATTATGCTGAGTGAAGTTAAGTCAGTCGGAGAAGGACAAACATTATATGTTCTCATTCATTTGGGGAATATAAATAATAGTGAAAGGGAATATAAGGGAAGGGAGAATAAATGTGTGGGAAATATCAGAAAGGGAGACAGAACGTAAAGACTGCTAACTCTGGGAAACGAACTAGGGGTGGTAGAAGGGGAGGAGGGTGGGGGGTGGGAGTGAATGGGTGACGGGCACTGGGGGTTATTCTGTATGTTAGTAAATTGAACACCAATAAAAAATAAATTAAAAAAAATTAATGTGGGATAATATGTCCAAAGATTACGAGTATGCACAACCGAATATACTGCCTCTGAGTAATGAAATAGATATCCTATGTTCTCACCTGGAACTCGCTTCAATTAAGGACTTGGTCTTTAATTCTACCTTGAACTTTGACTCTATGACATCTATTAATTCAGAGATAATAACTTCTATTTAATTGCTCAAGAATATTAGAGTTAAATGATTAAATTATAAAAGTAAAAATTCAAGGATAAGCAAATTTAATAAGTTATTCAGTATATTCATCTGACAGTTAACGTTTAGCTTTTTATAACCATACTTAGCTTGATCAAGAGGTTCATCTTGTAACCCTTGATATGGCCACTGAAGAATCCCCATTAACCAGTCATCTATTTATTTCATCCAATTATAATATTTGAGCCAATTATTTAAAAATACCTGCACAATTCTTAGTTCTTTTTCATTGCCATTATTTTTGTCTACCTTTATTCAATGGAAAGCTTCTATAAAGAAGAACCCATTATCATCAAAGCTAAAATGCAATTTATACAAGAAATGTAGGATAGAATTAGACATAGTCTAGCTTTTCCTCTTAAATGGCTTATTTTCAGAATAAAATATTCATGCTTTAGTTAAATGGCTTAAATGGCCTATAGCTCTTGTGGCTCTTTTTATATATGACTATTATTTTAAACTCAGATTTTTATATATTCAATACATATCTATTCATTACATTCACAGTCTCTTTTATACTTAATTGATTCACTTTTTTGGAACTGGAGACCTCAATGTTGGCTCTTTCTTCCTTTGGCATAAGTCCACTAATGTTCATTAATTTCTCATATCTTCATCGCTTTCTAGCAAAGAGTCTCAAGATCTTCCTGCATATTTTTCCTCTTCAGACATGGAATAGGATTTTGATACCATAATTCAAATGCTAGTTGTGTCTACTGCTACTGGATTGGGGAAAAAAAAGGAGTATTTATTTATTTATTTTTAAAGATTTTGTTCATTTATTCATGAAAGACACACAGAGAGAGGCGGAGACATAGGCAGAGGGAGAAGTAGTCTCCCTGTGAAGGACCCTGATGTGGAACACAATTCCAAGACCCAGGATCACTACCTGAGCCAAAGGCAGATACTCAACCACTAGCCACCTATGTAGCCCAGGAGTATTTATTAAAAAAAAAAAAAGAATATATGGCAGTATTCCCAACTTAAACTAAATGTTATAAAATTGTGTTTGTCATATTGCATACTTTGGTAACTAAAGATTAAATATTTTCATTATTATCTGGAATATGCTCATAGTTCCAAAATGATATCAGTATTACTTAGCTAATTAAACTATTGAACACAGTTTAAATTTTATTGCAGATCTACTTATCCTTAGACTATATCCTTAGACATTCCAAAAATGTACAATTAGCATTCAGTGTTTAAAATCACTATTCTTGATGTGGTTATGTTATCACATTTATTTATTTGTACTTTTTCAATCTTGGGTAATTATGTTTTCCTCTTTAATTTTATTTTGTATATTTAAATTGTCCATAAATAAATCCACGATAGTTTTCTTTAAGGAGGTAGTTATGATCCATGTTAAACTATATGGCTTATTTTCTTTTCTCTATAAATACCTTTTCAAATAATCTTATTTAAAAGTGGTTTATATAGATAATCTTACAGATGCTAAATTGATTATCTACTGTGGTTTTTTAAATCATATCCCAGTTACCTATTGCTCGACTCTTGTTTGTTATTATTATTTTTGTAGCGTATTATTACTATTAGTATTTTATTAGTGTGATTAGTATTATTTTTCCCTACTAAAGAATTACCTTCCAAGAGCTATCACTGAGTTTTTCTCCCGAATTACCCTAAGATGAGTCTAATTTTACCTTCATTGTTAGTGCTAATGACAATATTGCAGTCTCTGAGTGGTCAACTAAATAATATTTACAATAAAGTTATGAAAATGTATTTTCAATTTGAAAAACACACAATTTATCATTCTGCCATTATTCTTTCTAATGTTTAATCCCCATAATATATTACAAATAAGTACTTTTTGTAATTATTACCTATTATTAGCATGATGGGTTTCAACCTGGATAGCACTTTCATTGTTCTCTATAGAAAGTGTAAAAGTTTAGAGCCTGATAAACCAAAATTCACCCCTTTCACATATTGGATATTTTGAGTTAAAGCATGTAAGAAATAGCAGATGCAGGAGGGGCACTCTGATCTTTTTCTTTCTTTTTTTTTTTTTTTTTAATTTCTGAAAGCAAGAGATAAAACTCCCACTTGAAAGGTATCCTCCTTGAGCAATAAGAAAGGGAGTCATTCTTAGAACTGGAGATGGGGAATCAAGGCTGAGAGGGAGCCAACAAACAACACTGCTAAACTAACCCTTATCTTCTTAGTTACTTTTCCTTGTAGGCTTTCCTAGGTGCAAAGCCCAGGCCTGACACGTTTTCACAATGTATTATTCTTTTTCCAACTTTGCAGGTAAGCAATTAGCTCTAACTGCTTCTTTGGGGTCTTTCATTTTTCTTGTGAAGACTCTCACTTATATGTAAAATTTACTAGAAATTTGTCTGGTTATCTTTCCTTAGTCTGTTTTATGTCAATTCTTACAAGAGAACCTGAGATGATAGAGGAGAAATTTTACCTTCTCTACAAAAGTGGTTATCAAATCTGTTTCACTTACTCTTTTTTTTCCCCCACATTGAAGTTTCTGTACTGTCCTCTCAGCTTTTTCCACTTTTTTTTTTTTCCTTGACTCATCTTGATGGACTTCCAGTTTGTGGTTATTGGATTATATAGACACTTCACTAAAAGGGGAGCCCATATCAGGTACAATATATCCAGCTATTGTCTTTATTTCACAAGAAATTTTTTGCTATGTTGATTAAAGCTTTGCTTTCCTGTTCAACAGAATAGCTAAACCTATTTCAAAGCCTACACATATATTTTGAAGTGCAAATATGGAAATGGGCTGTGGGTGCTAGCTTATATTGGAAGAAAGTATTCTAATCAATTGAATCATTTCCTAATAATATTGAAATAAATAACTTTGTAGCCCAGATAAAACTAAGAATCTGTCACAAAGTTCTTGAAAACAAAGATAATATTACACATGTAGAGCATCCATCGTTTCACAGTTCATAGCATCCTCACGAATTGACATTCCTTCTCAGTTTATATTGGAATTAATTTATGCCTTCCTTTTGCTCTATCACCTGTAGGAAAAGAAGCATTCACATCCCCTTGGCTTAAAGTATACCATTAAGAGGCACCTGAATGGCTCAGTTTGGTTGGGTATCCAACTCTTGATTTTGATTCAGGTCATGGTCTCAGGGTTGTGGAATCAAGCCCTGCCTTGGGCTCTGTGCTGGATGTAGAGCACGCTTAAGATTCTCTCTCTGTCCCTTTGTCCCTCCACCCTCCCCTATCTCTCCCTCTGTATAAATAAATAAATAAATAAATAAATAAATAAATAAATAAATATATATATATATATATGTATACAATTCAAATATGTAAATTTGGTTATTTACCTGAGAGTTCCAACTCTGTGAACAATAAGGCAATTATGAATTATTTATTTTAATCATGTTAGCAGACTACAAGTCTGGAAATAATTAAAAACAAAACTGAACATTTTGGGAAAGTTCTTTCTGTAAGCACATTCTATGTAGATAATTACTAAATAAAATTTTTAAATATCCTTCTCTACTAAGTCCTGTGCTAGCATTCCAAAGCATACATATCAGCTCCCCTCACACCCTCCCCCTACCTACAATTGCTTCCACTTCAGACCTAGTTTAGAAACCTTTGGGATTGGAGCAGCCCAGGTGGCTCAGTGGTTTAGCGCTGCCTTCACCCCAGGGCATGATCCTGGAGTCCCGGGATGGAGTCCCACATCGGGCTCCCTGCATAGAGCACTGGGTGATAATGCTATATGTCAGCAAATCAAACTCCAATAAAATATATACAGAAAAAAAAAAAACTAATCCTCTCAAGAGTAACTGCTTCTCAGTCCTAGTAGCACAGGACTATTGTCTGTTTTTGTTTTTTTATATATAGAGAATTACACTGTGTGCACTCTTTTGTGTCTGGCTTATTTTGTTCAACTTTTGTGAGATTCAGTCATACTGTTGTATGTAGTATTTGTCCATTTACTTCTCTCAACTATGTAGTATTATATTGTAGGAACATACCAAAATTTACTTATTTTTTCTACAAAATTATCACTCTGATAAGTCTAGTTACTATTTGTCACCATACAATGTTATTACATTATTACCAAGTACATTATGTGGTATTTTACATCTCTGTAACTTAATTATTTTATAACTATAAGTGTGTGCCCCTTAATCCCCCTCATCTATGTCACCCACTCCCCCACATCCCTCTCCTCTGGCAATTCCGTTTGTTCTCTGCATTTATGAGTCTTCTGTTTTGTTTGTTCATTTATTTTGTTTTTAAATTTCCACATATAAACAAAATCACACAGTATTTGTCTTCTCAATCTCAATTTTACTTAGCATAATACTCTCTAGGTCCATCCATTTTGTCAAAAAATGGCAAGATTTTATTTTATTTTTTTATGGCCAAGTACTTTTCCATTTTGTATACATGCCACATTTTCCTTAGCCATTCAGCTATTGATGAACATTTATATTGCTTTCATACACTGGCTATTGTAAATAATGCTGCAATGAACATAAGAATGCATATCTCTTTTGGAATAAGTATTTTCATTTTCTTTGGATAAATACTCAGAAGTGAAATTGCTGAATCATATAATAGTTCTATTTTCAATTGTTTTCAGGAAACTTCTAAAAAATTAAAGAACTACTCTATGATTCAGGAATTGAAAAGGATACAAAAATACAGATTCGAAGTAGTACATGCACCTGGATGTTTACATAGCAGCAGCATTATTAATAACAGCCAAAGTATGGACAGAGCTCAAATGTCCTTCGACTGATGAATGGATAAAAAGATGCAATATATATGTCTCGCACACACACACACATATATATATATTTGGAGAAAGAGAATGGAATATTTTTCAACCACCAAAAAGGATGGGATCTCGCCATTTGCAACAACATGGATGGAGCTAGAATGTATATACTAAGTGAAATAAGTCAGTCAGAAAAAGACAAATACCAAATGATCTCACTCAAATGTGGAATTTAAGAAAGAAAACATGAACATATGGGAAGGAGAAAAAAAAGGAGAAAGGGAAACAAGCCATAATGGACACTTAACAATAGAGAACAAACAGAGTTGATGAAGGGAGGTGGGTGGGGGATGTTCTAGATAGATGATGTGTGTTAAAGAAGGCACTTTTGATGAGCCCTGGGTGTTGTATGTAAGTGATGAAACATTGAATTCTATCTATTCCAGACCAATATTGCACTGTATGTTAAAAAAATTTTTTTTTTTTTTTCCAAGAACCTTCATACTGTTCTCCATAGTGGCTGCATTGATTTACATTCTTACCACCAGTGTGCTAAGGTCTCCTTTTCTCTGCATCATCACCAGCACTTGTTATTTCTTGCCTTTTGGTGATAGCCATTCTGACAAGTGTGAGGTGATATGTCATTATAGTTTTGATTTGCATTTCCTTGATGATTAGTGATGTGGAGCATCTTTTCACATGTTTGTTGATCAATTGTGTCTTCCTTGGAAAAATGTTTAGTCAGGTTTTCTGCCCATTTTTTATTTGAATTGTTTGTTTGATATTGAGTTGAGTTGATATGAGTTCTTTGCATATTTTAGATATTAGCCCTTTTTTATTTTTTTTTTTGAGTAGTAGTTTTTTTTATTGGGGTTCAATTTGCCAACATATAGCATAACACCCAGTGCTCATCCCATCAAATGCCCCCCTCAGTATTAGCCCTTTATCAAATATATCATTTGCAAATCTGTAATGGCTTCTCTGAACTTTCTTGTCAGCAGTTTTATCATTCATGAAATAGTAAAAAAAAAAATGCCTTGTATTGCTTTAACAAAGTTTTAAGAGTGCAATAAAGTGATTAATGTGAAAAAAAAAGTGATTAATGTGAAGACATTGAAACTGTAAAGAATTTCAATTTAAGACACTTTTTTCCTATAATGTAACCCATTTGAATAATTTTAATTATTAGAGTCTTCTGAATACTCAAATCTGCCTCCTTAAAGTCATCTGCCCACTAAATTGTTTCCTATTGGTATTAAAGGTTTAGATTCTTCAAACACTTTCCAAATCTTCCATCTTCCTTTTCATAAATTCAGATTTGAATACTGTTCTAGATTATTTAACATTATTTTTTCCAAATCTTACATAATCCTCTAGATAAGCTCCAGTATGAAAGCAATGTTACATTAAAGGGATGCTTAGAAATAAACCTGGTATGACCAGTGCAAATATTTTCCAGGGTTTTCTGGAGTACCTACCTATTTTCTCAGTAATTATAGGTAGAACATTTACTACTAAAGCCTGTCTCTCTTTCTTTCTTTCTTTCTTTCTTTCTTTCTTTCTTTCTTTCTTTCTTTTCTTTTCTTTTTCCTTCCTTCCTTCCTTCCTTCCTTCCTTCCTTCCTTCCTTCCTTCCTTCTTCCTTCCTTCTTTTTTCTTTTTACTTTTTTGTTGGCTTCCATATTTCATTAATGCTGGATTTTGAATGTATCCATTGAAATCTTTAGATATTTGCTATAAATCTAGAATGGTGTTTGATCCCACATATAGGTAAATTTTAAAGAAATGTCATACCTATCAAATGATTGAACTGTGGATTTAAAGACAAAGAGAGAAATGTCAAAATTTCCATATTTATTCCAGCACTTGTCTCTGTGTCTACATATTACCATCTTAAATTTGGATTCACCAATATAACTTGTAGAATTATGAATAACTGAAATGTTCTTTGCATCATACTAAGTAAGATCAATGCTTCTAACTTAGGCTCCCCTGCCTCCCCCCCCCCACACACACTTCTAAGAGTAATAATGCTTATAATCAGAGTTTTCCAATGCCTTAAAGACTTTTTAAGAACATGGACAGTAGGGCCGCCTGGGTGGCTCAGCGGTTTAGCACTGCCTTCAGCCGAGGGCGTGATCCTGGAGATCCGGGATGGAGTCCCACGTCGGGCTCCCTGCATGGAGCCTGCTTCTCCCTCTGCCTGTGTCTCTGCCTCTCTCTATGTGTGTGTGTCTCTCACGCATAAATAAATAAAATATTTTTTAAAAAACAATTAAAAAAAAAGAACATGACAGTAATAAAATATCATAAATTGTGATTTGAAAGAATGGGAAACAATGAATGAATTAGGCAGAGCATCCAAAGAAAAAAACCTATCCTATAAAAGCTAACACTATATTGTCTTATTTGTAAGCTAGATGACATTAAAAGTTCAAGCTAATTAAAGAGGTACTGATATAAAGATATATGTGTTTCTCCTCAGAATAAACAGCTGAGGTCAGAATCTCTATACCATTAGAGAATCAACAAAGTTCACTCTGGTACCTGATAACAAGTTGCCCTAAATTACAAAATGACAAAATCCAAATAGAAATTCTCTTTAAAGAGATAGTTATGGGGCAAACTTAAGCACCTAGACATATTTAATCTATATATTTTTTCTTTTGAACAGAGAGATTTCTCAGTCTTAAACTTGGTCACTTGTTGTATCTCTTCCAGTAATACCTGCCTGCTGTATTCAGAAATCTGTTACATTTTATCCCTTATAATATGAAGTAACTATACTTTTTTTTATTGAAGTATAGTTGACACACAATGTTCCATTACTTTCAGGCAACAACCCTTGTAATATGAAGTAATTTCACTCTTTATAACAAGGAATAACTCCATGTGTGTGTGTGTGTGTGTGTGTGTACAAAATCATGATTAAAGAATTTATCACTTTAATTCAAGTTTGGACTAAGCTTATTGACTAAGAAAAACTTCCAATTGTAATATTATTTATTTTATCTTTTTTAGTATAGTCCATCAAGTATAATCCATAGAGGCAATCTTAGTTCCTACACAGTTATTTTTTTGATCCTGAGCTATTTTCTCTCTTATGCAGGAAAATGGCACAACTTCCTCCCCACTCTTGTCCGTGAGGATGTCATATGCAGCCTCATTGGAAGCTGCTTACTCAGATAGTTAATAGAGCAGAAGGACAGGGCAGCAAGCCTATATAGTGTTATAGTAAGAGTAGGAATATAATGAGGACATATTAGAAAACACTTATTTTATCTCAAGATTCTAGATTGAAGTTCAACAATTCAGATGCTTTAAACAATGAAAGAGAATCTTGACATTTTCTTCTTGGGCATATAAATGCTCTTTGTCATCACAGAAATTAATTATTGCAAAGGCAGGTATTGCAAAGTAGAGAAACATGTTTTGTCTCTGGAACAGATCGCAGTGAGAAAAGTGAAGATTGAGTAGCTTTAAATTAAAATGGCATTCACATATAAATATTAAAAAGACAAATAGATATAGATTAAATAGAAGTATTATATGAATATGAACTTTATAGAAATAAAAACAAAATATAAGCAATTATTGAGAATATTCCAACATCTGAGCAAAGTATATGCTCTATAAAATCTGTCTCAGATATTAATAATTTGATTCATTAATTCACATTAATATGAATACTCTAGAGACCAATTTTTTTAATCTTACAGGATGCTTTCCATGACTATTTAACTCACTTTTCAGACTGGATTTCAATTCCACAGTTTATTAGTTATACAGATGTGGACTTAGATTATAAAACACTAGTGCTTCCATTTCATTATATATAGACTGAGAATAACAATACTAGCTTCAAATTGCTTTGATAGTCAATTGATTTGATAATCCACATAAGGCGGTGAGAAAATACTTGCCATATGAGTGCTCAATAGGTAACTTATTATTAATGGAAATGTATTATCTATATTCATGACCCTAAATATGGTGACAATAATTTGTATAAATTTGTGATGTACAATTTGTGATTGTCAGAAGCCCAAATGTTGTGACTCTCTGTTTTTGAACAGTGTTCACTTTTAGGTGACATAAGACTTTTAGGTTTAAGCTTCCAAATTGTACAAGTTTTAGATGATTGACAATTATAAGAAGTTAAGTAAGTGGGTTGAAAATCATGTGATATTTCATGGATTCAGGAAATAGGAAAAGGAAACAGAAAGTTTCCCAGTACCAGCATATCCCATCCTTGCAATAATTGAGGTAGGTGGCAAAGAAAGAGGAAGAGCAAGTGGGAAGAGCTCCCAAGTATCAGTTTTGTCATCTCAAAATAAGCACAGAATGAAATTAAAATTTTAAAAAATTCTGAAGGAACTCTCCTTTTCTTAGAGCAAACATTTCTCCCTGTGTGTTCACTACAAAGAAATAATATATTATCATCCAATAAAGAATAGAAGCTAAAACTTAATAGATGAGGTTATAGGCTAAAATACCATAAATAGAACATCCCTGGTACAAGAAGAAAAAAAAGGAACTTCATGTCAATAGATACTGATCTGAATACAAGATTCACTGAAGCAGAGATAGAGCAAATGAGTTTGCAGATCCTGTTGGGTGTCACTTGAGAGAACATTTGAGCTATATTCTGGTTCTCTTTGAAGATTTCCTTCCAGGCAAGTACCAGATGGATTGTGTATTAGAAAAGATTTCATCTGGAGCATTTCCAGATGTCATTATATAGATACTTTCTTAGGAGTCTTTGCTGTAGCAATCTAGGTCAAATCCCTGAAGAAACTTAAGCAAGACTGTTTTATTTCTGAGTGAAATATAATATAATGTGAATGTATTGTGGCTGGAGGCCAGGTGTTTTCCCTTTTCTTTTTTTTTTTTTTTTTTGATTCTTTGAAACAACCTATTTTGTAAGTTGTAAAATGAGTATTTAATAGATTGGTATCCACTTAAAACTGAAAGAATAAATATCCTAGATAAAACGTCACTTGCAAAAGAAATCTATATTTATTGCCTGGGAAGTGACAGAGCCAAATGGCATTGATTCTGGCATAATCTACGATAGCCCTCATCCATCTGCTAGAGACTTGATGTGAGGTTCAATTTGTTCTTTGCCTGGAGAAGTACAAGGCATTCTCTGGCTTTAAACATAGAGTCTCTACATTGCTGATGTGATTAAAGAATAATCAAGGTCTATTTTAGAAGCTTTATTTCCAACACAGTGTAGAAAGAAAGTTTTTACTTCAAAATTTTTTTCTGATCAATATTTGGTCTTCATTTTTTTGTTTATTGCAGTTCTTGCAAATCTATTATGGGGCAGTTTTATGAATTATATCTGTTGAGACTTCCAAATGAGAGTAAGTAAAGGACATCTGTAAAACAGTCTAAAACCTAGCACTAAGTACAATGTAACTCTTTTTAAATGATCAATAAATATTTATGTTGGAATATTACAATGCAGCTTGAATATTGTTGTAAGACCTCTGCTTTGCCAACCAGTCAGTATTATATGCTTTAAACAATTGTCTACAATTTTGAAGATTTGAGGATTGTTTCAAATGCTTCTAAATTTGTTGGTAGCTTTTTTTCTATGCTAAAAATAAAAACTATGAAATCTATAGTTTAATGCCAGGACAATTTTAAACTATTAAAATTTATACTGCTTTAATAATATTATGGACATTAGTATAATACACTAGACTGAAGCATAGTGTTCGTCAGTTTAAATATATTTGCATAAAGGAGAAAACTCTCTTATTTCGAGGCAAAGAAAAATAAAAGCTTATGTTAAAAACATTATAATATAAAAATTCCTGCAATGCATGTTTTCCTTTTAGATGGGGATTGGTGGGGGAGGGGGGTGGACTTTGAGATTAAAAAAGTAACTGGATAAATTATTATAGTCTCTCACTTTCTTTCCATACAAAGCTAGCTCTTATTTAAAGGACTTTTTTTAAAAAAGCATTTGAACCCAAAAAAGTAATTTGGAATGAAAATAAAAAGCAAAGATAAACATTCTCACACCACTTCAAATATTCAATGATTCCAACTGATTAGATCCAAGGCAAACCAACTGTGAAGCAGTGACATTTACTTAACAGATAACTGTACAATTATGTCATGGTTTCAGAAAATGTTTCACATATTTTAATTTTATATGAGTGGGTATCCTATCAGTATCAAAAACATGCTTCATAGAAAATGAAATTCTGGGCACCTGGGCAGCTCAGTGGTTGAGTGTCTGCCTTTGCCTCAGGTTGTGATCCCAGGATCCCAGGATGGAGTCCCGCATCAGGCTCCCTGCAAGGAACCTGTTTCTTCCTCTGCCTATGTCTCTGCCTCTCTCTC
Source organism: Canis aureus (assembly GCF_053574225.1). Classification (NCBI taxonomy): domain Eukaryota; kingdom Metazoa; phylum Chordata; class Mammalia; order Carnivora; family Canidae; genus Canis; species Canis aureus. The sequence continues at coordinate 36,779,000 of NC_135643.1, forward strand.
TGTGTCTCTCATGAATAAATAAATAAAATCTTTAAAAAAAAAAAGGAAAACCAGGTTTATTTTTAAAAAATTAAATAATATATTATAGGATTTTACTTATTTGAGAGAGAGAAAGAGAGAGACAGAGAGAGCATGAGTGAGGGGAGGGGATGGAGGAAAGGCAGAGGGAAGAGATGCAGACTCCCCTTGTGCATGGAGCCTGATGTGAGGCTCCATCCCAGGATCCTGAGATCATGACCTGAGCTGAAGACAGATGCTTAACCCACTGAGCCACCTCAGCACCCTGAAAATGAAATTCTTGTTTGGACCTTGATTTAAAATGGAGCCACAGTTACCATTAAGGACAAATAATGGAATATGATGATTGTTTTTCAGTTGTCATGCTATCCAAGTATGCCAGGCTTCACAGTGACTAGCAGTTGCTATCCTATAAAGAATTATTTAACAGCTGATATGAAATCCGTTTGTGATATCAATTTTGTTCCTGGTGACATGTGGTGTAAGGGTTAAAGGACAGTTTGTGGAAAACACCTGATGGAATTTTAAGATAAAAAATGAAAAAAAATGACCTAATGAACCTTAAGTTGAGTGGGAATAGAAGAAGTCATGTTAATAATTATCAAGAAATTATAAAGCCAATGGTGGACAAGATTTTGAATTATTTTATATTTTCTTATATAGGTAGAGATCTTTAACCGAAATAGTTGATTATTCACTGGACTGTAATATTTTCTATATGGTGTAATGATGCAAAATATTATCTGTTGCATTCAGGATTGGGTTTATGACATTGGTATCACTGATTATCAAAAAGCCCAAGATTGTTGATACAGCCGTTATCAATTTGTGGTACAGATAGAAAGGTAGAATTATACATTTAACTGAAATAAAGACAATAATTTAGCCTGTAGACTTTACAGGGATGACTTAATTACAAAAATTTGAACATCAAAAATTATATAGTAAATTTTGAATATATATGTTAATGAAAACATGGAATAAAATATATTCAAAATTTGCTTTGGGATATTTTATGACCTTTTAAGTTGCTAGTCAAAAAGAGTGTTCTGAGGAACATCACTATGTTTGGTCAAGAAGACAGTCTGTCACCACTCCTTAAGATTTTGTATACTTTTTCAGTATATTATATTTAGATAATGTCAGAAAAATGCAATCACATATCTCTAGGAAACTTAACATATATTCTTCATTCAACATCTTCATTTTATAGACTTAAATATGCTGATAATCAAAAGAACAACTTACTAATTGAATCCAAATAGAATAAAGTTCCCCTTACATTATATTCACATTTTAGCTTGCTTTATAAATGTTTCTTCCACTCATGTACAAATGCGGTCTTTTTAAAAAACAGGATTGATATTTTAATAGGGTCTATTCTACCAAGCAATGAAACAGTATCTTCTCCAACTTCAAAATGATATAAGGAAACTGTTGACTGGGTGTAAAGTCCTTCTAAAGTTAATATTAAATGAGGCTTTGGGAACTCTTAGAAATTAAGATACAGATCTTATAAAAAATTTTTGCTTTTGGCTTTAGGACACAGTGTATTTGAATCCAAGTACAAAAAGAAGAGAAAGAGAAGAAGGAAAAGGGAGAGGAGAAAGAGAAGGGAAAAAGAAGAAAATGTACAATAGAGAGGAACATTTTTTATTTAGCTGGATTATCTAAAGGCCAAGCTTCATTAACTTTAAACTCTTCGTGTCAAGGTAATACGTTAGCAAGAAAATTTAATAAAATATTCTTTTGGAATCTATCCAGTTTAATTCAGTATTCAATATAACACTTTACAAGTGTCACAATACATTATGCTTTACATGATGTAATATACAAATAATTACCAGCAAGTTAATACATGTCTTTTAGGGTTGCCTTTAAAAATGCAATATTAAAGATCATAGGAGAAAGTATTTTTAAATAAAAGAATATTTCAGTATATGCATGTTGAATTATTTCCTTTGCTTGTACAAGGGAATGAACACTTGGATCATTCTATTTCTCCCAAAGAAAATTATACTTTTGCTAATGATAAAATGTATATTTTGCACAAAATATGATATACATTGTATTCATGTAAAATATTCCCTCCAACATTCTTCTAAATTTACCCTGTTGAGGGGATCCCTGGGTGGCTCAGCGGTTTGGCGCCTGCCTATGGCGCTCAGGGCGCGATCCTGGAGTCCCGGGATCGAGTCGCGCATCCGGCTCCCGGCATGGAGCCTGCTTGCTTCTCCCTCTGCCTGTGTCTCTGCCTCTCTCTCTGTGCCTCTCATTAATGAGTAAATAAAATCTTTAAAAAAATAAATAAATAAATAAATTTACCCTGTTGAATTCTTTTTGCTTCTTTATTAAAACCACAAAGGATTATTTGCAGAAGTAATACATTGTTGTTACTGTTGTTGGTAATGGGAATGCAAAATAGAGGGCTAATTTTATTAATTATCAATAATTATCTTTTGTGTTTTTTTAAAGATTTTATTTATTTATGTTTGAGAGACAGACAGACAGAGAGAGAGAGAGAGAGAGGCAGAGACACAGGCAGTGGGAGAAGCAGGCTCCATGCAGGGAGCCCGACGTGGGACTCGATCCCGGGTATCCAGGATCACGCCCTGGGTTGAAGGCAGATGCTAAACCGCTGAGCGACCCAGGGATCCCATTTCCTTGGTCTTAAATACTGCTGACCACTCTCTACAGTGTTTTGACTCCGTGTGTCTGGCAGGAAGTGGGGCAGGAAAGAGATTGCTCATGTCATTCTTTCTCTGATACTTCTCTGTTAGTATTTTAACTTCGGTATAGGTAACACACAATGTTATATTAGTTCCAGGTGTACAGTATAGTGATTCAACACCTCCATGCATCACCCAATGCTCATCACAATTTCTCTCTTTAATCCTCATCACCTTTTCACCCATCCCTGCCCTGCCCACCTCTTCTCCGGTAACCATAGGTTTGTTTGTTCTCTAGAGTTAGTTAGAGTTAGTCTCTGTTTTTTGTTTCTGTCTTTGTCTCTGTCTCTGTTTCCCTTTCCCTCCTTCTCCCACCCTCCCTCTCTCTCTTTTCCTTTTTTTTTTTCTCTGTTACGTTTAAAATTTTTCTATTTCTCATTGATTCTTTCAATGATCCTGAGGCCTCTATCAATTGAGAAGTGCAGATATGTAATATTGTTAGAAAATGATAAAGCTTGGAGAAGGGCACTTGATTTTTTAAGATGGAATCTTGAGAATTTTTTAAATTTAAATGTAATTAATTAACATAAAGTGTATTATTGGTTTCAGAGGTAGAGGTCAGGGATTCATCAGTCTTATATAATACCTAGTGCTTATTACATCATGTACCCTCCTTAATGCCCATCACCCAGTTATCCCATCTCTCCACCCATCTCCCCTCCAGTGACCCTCAGTTTGTTTCCTCTAATTAAGAGTCTCTTGTAGTTTGCTTTCCTCTCTTATTTTGTCTTGTTTTATTTTTTCCTCTCTTTCCCTATGATCCGCTATTTGTGTCTTATATCCCACATATGAGTAGATCAAATGATAATTGTCTTCCTCTGTTCGACTTATTTCACTTAGCATAATATCCTCTAGTTCCATCAACATTGTTCAGGAGGGCAGTTACTAGTGTGCAAATAATTGAAGAATCATGCAAGAAGGGGCAAAATTGGAAGAAAAGAAAACATCATTAAGGGAGAGATGGAAAAAAAAAAGGGGGGAGAGAGATGGAAGCACATGGGCCTCAAATCCCAGGTAAGAGGAAATGTCTGGAGGAGAGAACATTCACATTTTTCTCTAACCTGAGGGAATAAACCCAAATGCTTTACGTAGCATGAGGATGGCAGACTCAGATTTAGCAAACACCCAGAGACAATATTATGAATAATTTGATATTTTGGATTTTAGTTGAAATCTAGATCTTTTCTTGTGCCAAAATAAAGAATCCATACATTTCATATAATTAAGTAAAGAAAAAAACATTATTTCCACAATAAAACAAAAGTAGGTAAATAGCACCTGTAAAAGTTTAATGGCCGAGGTGTCTGAGCCATTACCTAACCTTGACATTGATTTACTCAAGAATCTGATTCTTAGTATCTGTGTGCTAAAACAAGACTAATTCCATTCATCCTGAACACAACTTTGAGAAAGTACATTATTTGACAAATCCCTATTTATTTGTTTATTGTTTATACAAATTCTACAGTGTAAGGATCATCATCTGATTTCAGAGATGATAAAATTGAGGACTAGAGAGATTAAAGAAGCTACCCAAGGTCATATATCTAATATTTGATGTAAAAGAGATTTAATGACTAGGATTTTGCATAATGTATGTACTATCTTCATACTTTACTTAGTGCCTGAGTAAGGCACAAAGTAAAAAAAAAAAAAAAAAAGCAAACAAACAAATACTCTGATGATGAATCATTAGTTTCCCCAAATAGGGAAGTAGTTTTATCTTTAAGACATTTGAAAATATTGTTTCTGTTCATTAGCATATTTATTCCTGCCATTTTTTTCCCTAACCAGTTTCTTTATCCCTTTCATTTTTATGTTTGGCTATTCCATGCTAACAATTGGGGAAATTTTCCTGTTATAACTGAGACTTAATGCCCATTCCATGCCTCTCTCCTTGGTTCAACAAATATAATTTTGGGAAAACTCCTTAGATCCAGGAGTGAGCTCTGATTAGTTTAGCCTGGTCATGACACTCCTAATCATGACACTTTAGCCTAGTCATGGCATCTCCTTTGTCAGTGTTTGGCTCACTGGTGGGGGAAGCATTAACTTTTACCCTGCATGCTCCAAAGAAAGGCCTTCAGTCAGCTCCTGGGAAAAAAACCTGAGTCCTTGGAATATTCCGCCTCATAGGAGGTTTGCCTGTAGGCTTGGGCCATGCTCTATGAATGGATAAGTATATCCTACCTAACAATGTGATAGACCATAAGTGCCTGTAATGGTGAGTGGGGGCTGGAATCTGAGTAGCTGAGGTGAGTCACCCAGGCACTGCACCTGTGACACCAAAGCTTGGGTGAGCTCCCCAGTTTGGAAACATTTTGCACAAGTTGTTATACACTGTTGCTGGGAGAATTAAGTGCATCCTCACAGGATTCCAATAGAAAGGGGTAGCTGGGAGCTTGAGTCTGGTTTTGCCTGGACTGTGCCCCATGAACCCTCTTTGCTGATTTTGATTTGTAATCTTTATGTATAATACATTGTAATTGTGACTATAACAGTTTCTGAGTTCTATGAGTCCTTCTATTGAATGATCAAACCTGAGACTGGTCTTGTGGACTGTCAACCCATTGAGAAACCCAAATTAAGCTACTTTAATTGCAATAGTTTCTCCTTAGATATAAAATAGGTACAAAGCCTCAGTCGGCCCAATGAGACACACACACACACAAACTTTAATATCACAGTACTGCTAGATTTTGTGTTATTTCCATATTGTTTCAGTTTTATTGTTTGTTCTTTCTTTATAGCCAGAAAGCATTTTAAGTAAAATACAACAAGATATATTATGTCCATACAACACGTGGTTCCTTTGGGGTTCAATATTAACCCAAATGAAGAACTTACATCACCTTTAGTATCAAAGTTTTTTCTAGAGTTTAAGGGGCATTTTTAAAATAGCATGCTGGTAATTGGATTGTCTCCAATTATATTTATATATATATAATATATATATATAATTATAAGCAATTCTCTATAATTGTATATATTATATACATATGTGTATATAATATATATTATAGTATACATATATACATGTAGTATACATATGTATAGTATACATGAACTATACAAACTCTTAGGGAGTAGTGACAGACTCTCTTCTTGACCAAATAAAATCTTAAAAAAAAAAAAAAAAAAAAGACAAAGGAAAGAAAAAAGTGTAATGTTAAACTTATACATTTAGTGAGATTAGGACTAAATACTCATTTATTGGGTATATAAGATGTCTCTGTATCTCTTTGATACCTGATAGCTTTTGTTCACATTTTTCATTTGAAGTAACATTTGAAATAAAAGCAGTAAAAACTCAGTGGTAAATTTTATTTTTCAAAATTTTTAAAGGATTTTATTTATTTATTTATTTATTTATTTATTTATTTATTTACAAGAGAGAGAAAGAGCATGAGGGACCAGGGGAGGGGCAGAAACAGACTTCCCACTGAGCAGGGGACCTGACTTGGGACTCCATCCCAGGGATCTGGGATCATGACCTGAGCCAAAGGCAGATGCTGAACCCACTGAGCCAGGCAGGCGCCCCTCAGTGGTAAAATTTAATGACATTAATATTAGATAGAATATTAGTTTATCTAATTTTTAGATAGAATTTAGATCAAAATTTTAGGTAGAATTTAGAATTTAGATAATTCAATCTAAAATTTAATGACTTTAATATTTAGATAGAATATTTTAGTAGAATCCATGTATGCAAAATATCTCTAAGGGAATTTATCAATAATAAAAATAATAAATATCTTCCTCACAAACTCTCATTTCTACTGACTGAAGGGAAAGACAAAAATGTAGAGAATTATATATGTCATTATTAAACCCCCCTTTGTGGTTTAAATGAGTTATTTCTTGCAGTCAATTCAATGTTCTATCTGCTTAATCTGCCCCTGGGGTACTCCCACACCCTCCTCACTTCCTGATGCATATAAGGACAGAGAAATACTACCTATTTTTTCAAGAAGAGGGTCCAGCCACTCTCTGAAAGATGCCCTGATCACCAGTTGTGTTTGGCCTCTTTAAGCTGGTGTGGGAATCAAACTTTCTCCTCACTGAACCTGAGCTGGAGCGTTTGCAGTAAAAGAAACTGTTCAGTCTATTCTCTCAGGGCAGGGCGATAGCTCCCTGGAATCCAATAGCTACTTCCTGCCTTGGCATCTCTTGCTTCTTACTGGTCTGCATGCAGAGCTGCTGATGTCTGGCTGCAAGTCCTAAGACCCCTGGCTTCCAGATCTTTCCTGGAGGAATCAGTTAAAAGGCCGTTAGCTCTTTGATGATGAACTTTCTCTGGTATCTCACCAGTCAAGTCTGCTGTCTGATATGAGGCTCCTCATAGCATACAGGACCTTTTTGTAGTCTTTTGGCCACTAGTAAGGAAGAGAAATGGAGGAGACCTAGCCTGAGCAGACACTTCTCTTTGCTCTTTCTGCTCTTTTCTCCTGCACCACATTGTGTCAATATGGACATAGGAAAATTGGGCAGGTATTCCTCTAGCCCTTTGAAATCTCCCTCTCTCAATGCCCCAACCATCCCTAGGTAGGATGTGCTGGTTCCTACTTTATTCCTCTTTTTTTTTTTTTTTTTTTTTATTCTTCTTTCCTCTAGGTCAGTTTTCTTTCCACTCTAGCCTCCAGCCTTGCCATCTGGAAGGATTCTCCTCTTCCTTCCTAGACAAGAAGGTGGTGTTACCATAAGCAATGTTCTTTCTATTTTGTGGATCTATATTCAGACACCACAATACCAGCACTGGTAAATAAAAAATGGTCTCATCCAATAAAAACAGGCTGTCAGAATTCCTGACACAAAATCACTTCAGGAGATTTCATACTTAATGATTTAATCCACAGCAAATTTATATTTTGTGATAAGGCTTGGCATTAGGTTGACTTTTAAATAATTACACATGGGGGCACCTGGGTGGCTCAGTGTTTGAGCATCTGCCTTTGGCTCACTGTCTTGAACTCAGGTCATGATCCCCAGGGTCCTGGAATTGAGTCCTACATCAGGCTCCCCTACATCAGGGAGCCTGCTTCTCCCTCTGCCTGTGTCTCTGCCTCTCTCTCTCTGGGTCTCCCATGAATAAATAAAATCTTTAAAAACAAACAAACAAAAAAAACATGGATTATCAGTTTTTCCAGCGACATGTATTAACTAACCCATTCTTTGCTTACTAATTAAACTAACAGCTATATTGAATATTAACTTTTCATACATACTAAAATATCTTTATGGATGCCTTGTTCTGCTTTACACATTTACTTGTTTTTCTCCTAAATCAATACCTTCTTGATTACATTATAAATTCTTCATCACTTACTGTGAAATTTGGTAAGTCAAGTTTGTCTTAGTGGTCTTTCATTAATAATATTTTTGGATATACTAATATATTTACTACCCCTATTAATTTCAAGACCATTTCATAGAATTCCCAAAAATCTAAATTATTTAAAGTCTAAAGGAAATATGCATAAAATTATTAAAAATAACTATTTTCTATGACATCAAGCTTACCTCTCCAAGAACACTATCTGCCATCCCACTTGTTTAGTTGTGATTTTGAGACTTTTTAACTATTATACTACCTGTGTTATACTTTTTTTTAATATTTTATTTATTTATTCATGAGAGACACAGAAAGAGAGAGAGGCAAAGACACAAGCAGAGGGAGAAGCAGGCTCCGTGCAGGGTGCCCAATGTGGGACTCCATCTCCAGTCTCCAGGATCACGCCCTGGACCAAAGGTGATGCTAAACTGCTGAGCCACCTGGGGCTGCCCTACCTGTGTTATTCTTAATTAAGGTTTGATCATTAGGAAAATCATTTTTACTCAAGACTGCATCTAGTAGCCTGTTATATGATGCCATTGATGGATATTTGCATTTGTCAATTTGTCTGGACTAAAGGATGCCCAGATAGCTGGTAAAACCCTTGTATCACTTCCATTCACTATTGTGAATAATGAGGATCAACTTCATGGAGATGTGTTATTGTTGTGGTGCTGGTTTTCTCTACAAAACACAATTTTCTGAGAAAGTGCTATTGTAACTCAAAAATATATGGTAGATATCTTTTATTTCTGAAGTACTGTTAAATTGAGAATTCTGAGGTAATCCCAAACTACTCCTCAATGAATAAAGAGAAAAAGATAATTCCCTCGGGAGAATTTTTTTTTTTTTTTTTTTTTTTTTTTTTTTTTTTTTTATGATAGTCACAGAGAGAGAGAGAGAGAGAGAGGCAGAGACACAGGCAGAGGGAGAAGCAGGCTCCATGCACCGGGAGCCCGACGTGGGATTCGATCCCGGGTCTCCAGGATCACGCCCTGGGCCAAAGGCAGGCGCCAAACCGCTGCGCCACCCAGGGATCCCCCTCGGGAGAATTTTTATGAGTGGTTGCCTCAAACAGAATTTTCTTTCCTGGTGGCTTTGAAATTCCAGGGCTGACAGTGGCAAAATAAATTTATTTTACTCAATTCAAGGCGAAATAGTTGAAAGAGTACTGGTTGATTCAAAATTTGATCATAATAACTAATTGATCAAAAAGACAAAATGATCAATAATGCTTATTTCTAACCCTTTATTTTTAATAATTTGCAATCTTGTGCGTATGGGAGTGTTTTTGTCACTTTATTGCAACTTGAAGCATTTTCATTCTTTTATCTAAATCTGAGAGGAGTTTTTCCAATCTCTGAGATGGTTTTGAAAACTTACACATGATTCTTAGCATCTTAATTCAATTTTCTATGTATAAACACATCATTGAATATGCCTGAGATTGCACATGATTTCTTCTAAAGCTTTATTTAGCATTGAAAGCAGAAATTTAAGTGGTAGAAATTATATTTAAAATGCCACTGGAAATCCTGTTTCTATAGAATTAAAAATGCAAATAAAATATTGAAAACATAATGAAAGTGGCAATATCATTGATCATCATTGATCAAATAAACCTATATTTTAAAGTAAAAATACTAGAAAAAAATGTAAAAATTCATTCAAAGGGCATTTAAATTTCTTAATCATCTATTTTCATGAAAATACTTTATTTAGACAAAGTCTGAAGACAGGTAGATAAATTGACTAAAAATTAAATAGGAAAATATCTGAAAAAGAAGTCCCCCCTACACCCCTTTGAAATGTTATAAACCCATCCCTAAGATGCAGACAGTCACACATGTGAAAACAATTAGTGACTGAAAATACATTTGTAATTTCCATCAAATTGCTTTAGAGCCTGGAGTAAGGGCACATAAATAGGTTTAGTTGTCTCTGTTATTTTCTGGCAGTATTCAAGTCCTCACTGTATCCATAAAAATGACTGAGTTCAAATGTCCATAGGATACATATTCCATCGTTTCTTATGTGACCACAAAACAAAATTGAAAACAAATCTTTTTTAATGGTATCTGACTTATATAATACCTTTTATAATGACATTTTACTCATCAATAGATTACATTTAAGACTCTGAAAATTTATCTTGCCTAAAAATCCCAATAAGCAGGTTTATTGTACATGAATTCTTTATCTCTATGGTCTGAGATCATGCTGCTATAGGAACTCCCATTATCTCTTAGTGCCTTTTATTCTTTCTGGCTTCTGATTGTTGACAATACATTATAGAACATAGACAAGGCAAACAATGGAATTACTACGATCAGAATTGTCATTAAGAGACATGCTACAATTCCCATAATGTTCCCTCCCAAAAGCTATAAACCATTGAATTTTAGGGGAAATGAGATGTTTTCTTAAAATATTAGAGAGCTTTAGGGAAAATAGTCTTACATCAAATATTAATCTTATTTTTAAATCTTTCTAATTAAATGTAAGTGCTAGTTCATAAATAATAATAATAAATAATAAAATAATAAGTAACATGTCATCTCTTCAAAAATATATTACTTAGAATACCTTAGATAGAAAAAATAAACTTCAACTATTCTTTTGATAAAATCATGCAACTCATTCAAAATTTTCCACTCAAGGTAGAGAATGTAGAAAGGCAAACCTCCCTCCTAACGGCCCCTTTATTCCAGCAAGGCAACTGACATTATAAAATAATCTATAACCTAGAGACTATGGAAAGCTGAAGGAAATTGAATGCACTGGGCCGGTGAATCTTAGGCTAGTGTTCCCATGGTATTAAGAAAGTATGTCTGTTTCCCTCCGAGATTCCAGCACATTCCCCTATCCATCTATTATCATACTCAACTCTCGGGCATTTACAAGTCCTCAATCTATTGGAAAGAAATATCTTTTAAAAGACAACTTAGCACTGAGACTTTCTCATGGGATCAAAGAGGAGATTTCAACAGAGAAAAGTTTCTCTTGTGAAACAAAAACTGAAATTATTAAAGTTGTAAAATATGACTGTATTACACAGTAAATCTAAGGTTCAATGTTGAAAATGTTTTCCTGGGAGATTAACACGTTAGACTTCTATCCGTGTGAAAAATAATTCTCTCAACAAAAAAGGAAGAAAATCATTTTAGACTTAAATTTTTGTTTTCTTTATTTTTTTATTTTTATTCTTTATTTTGTGATCCTTAGCCCCACTGCTGGTGAAATATTTTTGCTTACAGAAAGCAATATATAAATATTCAGGTAAAATTGGTGCAGAGTTTATGTTTGCCTTTCCATTTATCATGTATCAAGCCCACTAGACAGCTTTCTGAAACTAATTTTGAACTAGTTCACCATACAAATTCTGATCTAGTTCTCCTTAGAATGAGATTCTCCATTAATGTGTTAATTTTTATAGAAAGCTGCTAATCTTAAAATGGTTTCAAAGAGACAATGTGCCTGGTAAATTAACTAACTTACTCAAGCTTCATTAAAATGCGTAAGTATTGACAAAAATCAAGACATTTCTACTTCTAGGCCAGAGTTTCTCAACCTTGTCACTATCTACATTTTGCCCCAGATAATTCTTTGCTGCAAGTGGGTGTCCTGTGCACTGTAAAATGTTGTATAGTGTACCTGGACTTTATCTATTAAATATCAGTAACCCCACCGCTCCCAGTCACTACAATTAAAAATGTCTTCAGACAATGCCAAATGTCTCCTGGGAGATAGGGACAAAAATCATCCCTGGTTAAGAATAAATCTTTTAGGTTCATCTAAACTTGTAATACAATATGAGATGAAATTAGAATGACAGTTTAAGGACCAAAATATTTTAAAATAAGCATGAAAAAGTATGGCCTCTAAAATATATTTTGTCAAATTTATCTGCATTCCTATATCCTTTAAGAAATATGCAATAATAGTAATGGTAGCTCTACCAAACCTTTTCATTGATAGAAATGTCACCAGATTATTCATAGTAGAGCTACAAGAAAATTACCCGGGCATCATTAAACATGAGCCTTCACTCTAAATACTGAGGCAATTCCACAGGATTATATTACCTTAGGGGAAGGAAGGTGTGGTTCTTAAAGGGTTTATCACAAGGATGTATTGGCTAGTTTCAGGAGTAATTGGTCATGAATAGTTCTCAGAAGAGGGAGAAATTGCTCTTCCAGTATAGCAGCCAGTGATGGACAATTTAGTTTCATCAAAGAAGGTAGGGAAAAACAACTAGGGGAAGTCAAGTCCTTTATGTCCACAATGAACATTTTTCATCCAACAGAGTTTTTTCCAAACTCATCTTCGAAGTCTGGCCATGGTTGTGGTTTTTGAACAGATGAATTTGGGACTCTTGCTCTTCCCTCCTAAGATTTATGGGTCTTCAAATGTTGCTGTCAAAGCAAAATTATGCCAGATAAAGTTAAACAGGCAAGGAAGACTTTATTTAAATCTATTGCAGTAGTAAATTCAACTATGCTAAAACAGAAGGTAGAGGAGTTTTTAAGCCCCTGGTGTGAGCTAGTATGAAGTATTGGAGAACATTAAAGGAGGAGGTTGACCAATGAAATGTGAGCATATTGGATTATTTCTGAGTTGGCAAATGTTTTTCTCTGTAATTAAGCCCTCTGTGTCTGCTAATTGGCACCCAGCAAAGTTAGACTCTTATCCTGGGGAGTGACCGAGCCTGGGGAGATAGGGATGCTATGCCCTTTCTATTTACATTTCAAAGAGATAATTTTCACGTCCTTGAGAAATTCAGTCCTGGGTTATAAAACTGGAAGGGATATTTATATACACTTAAAAAGTACAGAGAAAGAATTACCAATCGCAAGTTTTCTCCAAGTAAAAGCTCTGGGAAGGTCAGTGACCTATGGTCAGGAACAAATCCATCCAAAGTTTAGTTAAGCTGATGTAAATATTAAGATTGTCTTGGTCAATGCTCAAAAAAGCTTAACAGATTGGGGTACCTGGGTGGTGCATTCAATTAAGCATCTGACTTTATTTGGACTCAGGTCACGATCTCCATCGTGGGATGGAGCCCCACATCAGGCTCCATACTCAGTGGGTAGTCTCCTTGGGATTCTCTCTCCCCTCCCCCTCTGCACCACCCATCTCAAATAAATAAATCTTAAGAAAATTAAAAACATGTAATGGATTCACACTTATAAATGGAGTTCACTATTTTTACTCACTTCAGGCCAAAGCTAGAAGCATTAAATCCTTTGTAGGGATGTTAGAGACCAGCAAAGGAAACAAAAATAGTGTTTACATTTGTCTTTCAAAATAGAACCTTATAAAACGACTTTAGGCAAAATAGCACGGTGTTGTTCCATTGCAAAAACTTGAAAGGGGAAAGTTTATTTTACGAACTTCGAGTTTTTCCTAAATGCCATAAAATAGGATAAGTGATCAAAATGCCATAAAAGGGATGCCTGGGTGGCTCAGTAGTTGAGCATCTGCTTTCGGCTCAGGACGTGATCCTGGGAAACTGGGATCGACTCCCACGTTGGGCTCCCTGCATGGAGCCTGCTTCTCCCTCTGCCTGCGTCTCTGCCTCTCTCTCTCTCTGTGTCTTATGAGTAAATAAATAAATAAAAGCTTATAAAAATGCCACAAGAACATTTTATCTCATATTAGAAGTTGAAAGTCCTTCTTTCTTGGGGGAGTGGAATTTCAAGCCATAATTTAGTTGGGATAAAACTAGAGAGAAGAATTTACGCTTTGAACGAGTTCTCAGTGACCATCCCTTACTCTTTTCTGCAAAAATTGAAAAAAATGTAGTTTCCATCAGGAGAATTCCAATGAGAAAGAATTTCCTTTCCATCAGGAACTCTGGAAGAAGAGAACCTTGAAAAATACTCAGTGCCAACATGTAGTGGCTGCAGGAGAGGTAGAATGGTTTGGACAGATGGAGAGAAGGCCCAGGAAAATGCTTTCTGGTTTTCATGACATAGTTATGGTCAGCAGAAAATTAAAATGTTCTTTTATGCCTCAGTGGAAGAAAAAGGCTTAGAAAATATGCATTGTTGACCTGAAATTCCTGAATTTTGGACAAGTGCCCCAAACATGGAGATCTCAAAACAGGGCATTTTAGATGATTACATACACCAGGAATGGATATGCATACACACCCAAAGGCTGCATTGGACTCATTATATTCCTGGTGGATGTCAACAAGGATTTGTAGAAAAGTTTAGGGCTAGAGGTATCTGTCAATTACAATTTGTAAGCTTCTCCTAAAGCTTGGGGATATCTAGGAAGAAAGAAAAAAACATGCACATAGGAAAAAAAAAATTCAGCGTAAATTGATATTTTAAAAATTGTAACATTGGTAGAATTCTGGAACCAATAGAAAAACAACTAATTAAAATGAAGTCTGTTACTAAATTAGAAATATAATGAACCCTTCATATTTTAAGAAAAGTTAAATAATTATTGATATTCTGGGTATGAGTCTTTAGTTATTTTGTTATTTAACAGGGAGTTATTTTTAAAAACACGCAATAATCTAAAAATAAAAAGGAATGAAAATGAGCCATGACAAGATACCTGATTCAATTAAATAATAAAATTTTGAAATAAATAATTATGAGTGCCTACTGCCTGCCAGGCTTATGGCTAGGGACAGAACTTACATTATTTTATAACTACCTGTTAGTGTTTTGCTCAAATTTCCCTGACTTTGTACACAGTGAGCTGTTAACAATGAATACCATTCATTTTTATTGTCAAAATCATATGCTGCAGTGATTCCAAAATGAAATTATTGCTGAATCATTTTTGGATAAATACAGCATTGAGAGCTGAATTCAAGGGTATGGGACCAATAGACTTGTAAGTGGTAGGGTCCTGAACTAAGGAGGGCCCCTTGCCTGGTTTTAAGCTCTGCTGTTTCTGCCTTAAAATGATTAAACCTTTTGTCTCAGAAATTCTGTTTTTTAAACATAGTAAGAGAATAGAAGAGGTAAGTGAGTGAGCAGAGGAGATTTTCTTACTCACGTATGTGCTCAAGAGGCTGCTCGAGCTCAGGACTCCAGTGAGCCAGTGATTCATAGGAAAGGAGTTCAGCTATACTCAGGTCAAGGACAAGGTAAGTAGGTGAGGTCTATGACTAAGCGTGGGTCCCAACAGCACTGGAAGGCCAGGCTCTTCCCCTGAAACAGATCTCGGTTTTGCTTAAAGAAGACAATGGGGTTCTAAGAATACCGACAACCAAGGAATCCTGTGGTATTCTTTCTTACTCATAAATTACTTTGCTGTTTTAACCAACCACTTAAATGATGACACAGAAGGAAGAGAAAATGGAGGGCAACCCATAATTCCTTTCCTTTCTATTCTTCTGCATCGCAAGCCAAAAGTAGAAGGTGTTGGTTGACTGTGCGTATATAAACAACTAAGACAAAAACATTTCAGTTGGCTTGTGTAGTGTTTCCCTGTCCTGCTAAGAATGGAATACACATGCATATACAAGCTATGAGACACAAGCTGTATGATTTTGGGAATTTTGTATATGAGTAAAATGATCTTACATTGCATTTCAAACTGCCATCGTACAAGATAATAATGAACGGTAAGATTCATGTTAATCAAATATTATTTTTTCTTTACTCAGACTGACATTAAATAGCACATAAAAACATGAGAAGTCTGAGAGACACTGCAGAAAAAAAATGGAAAAACCTCCATGTGTTCCTTTCATGACATCTTTTTTCTGCATTTTGAACAAGCTGCCCCATGTTCTCATTTCTTACTGAGCCCCAGAAATTAGGTAGGTGGGGCTGGCAGGACTCTTTGTTGAAAATCTGCTGGCTCTTACAATGTTTTGCTCCTACTGATACCACATTTTGCTGTTGAGATTAGGATTCTGACAAAGCCAACGTTGACAGCAGCAAAAAGGAGAACCCATTCTGAAAAGCTATTGTTTAATAACTAAACGTGTCCTTCACTTTGGAAACCAAGGCTGTTTAAAATAGCTCCCCTGAGACCCATTGCAGAGTTTGTTGTCAGTTGTCCTTCTTCCCTGGATTCACACATTCTGACATGTTCAATCTTGAAGCAGGCAAAATAGAGCCAAGGGGGAACAGTGTCCTGTGGTCTGGGAGATGGGTGACACCCAAGCAAATATAAAATAATTTCTCATCGACAATAAAATTATGGAAATCTGGTCTATATAATTCTCAGTAGCAACATAAATATATGTCAAGAATAGATGTCCTTGATAGAAACAATGTTGCTATTTACACTGATTTCCATCAAAACAATATTTGAGATGTCCTAAATGATACGCTGCAGTATTACCTTTTACATATATTTAATAATAGAATCTTTCACTTTTAAAATGTTTCTGAGGCAAATGTGACTGGTATAAAAATCCTTTAAAAAGTGCCTGAACACCAGCTATTACAGAAACTTGAGAACCAGTTTCCCAATGTAAATGGTGTACATCGCATGTTAACAGAACAAGGTGCTAGCAGAGTCATCAAAATAGAAGTAATGCACATCCCAGATGCCTGTTCATTCTGAAGAAGGTGACAACAATCCTTGTTCATAGGTTCAGACCCTGAGCCTGAAGATTCTGACAAGGGAATTGCCTTCTTGCGCCATTCTGTCCCAAATCTGTAAAAGGGGTCGCGTTCCAATCAGTGTCTCAGACTCCCACAGCCTGTCGTCAGAAGATGGCACAATCATAATCATAATCAGAGGCTCCCTGATATAATAGCAGGTAAGTTTTATAATGCTGGGAGAGAAGAGATAAATAAAATGTCACCAATGGTGTTTATAAAGAAAAGGACATGAGATGTTTCTGTGCTACATTTTTTCAAAAAGGCAATAGCACGGCATATGTTAGGCAAGCTGCCCAGTACACTCTGCACTGTGCATAAACGATCGGCTTGGCTCTGCTATGACTTAGAGACATGTCAGAGGAGCACAGCTCTAGAGAGCTGGCTCGGGGTAGTGATGTTGACACACATCGCAGGAGGAAGGCCGGATGCAGCAATGGATAGCCGTGTTTAATATAAAACATTGCATCAGATGCTGAGTTTATGGGCTGGCTGCAGAGTAAGTGGTTTCTGCTTCTGTATCTAGTAAAGTATCAGGTACTAGTAGAAGAAATATAAGATTTTTCGATGAACCTGTTCACATTGCTTCAATGTGTACTCTACTCTATTTTCTTTAATATCTAATGACCTGTGCCATTACAAATAACTTAGTTTGAATTAATTAATTAATATATCATCCAACTATCCAGAATTCTTCTTCTTCTTCTTCTTTTTTCTGTTTGTATTAGAGGATTGATAAGGTCTTAGATTTATCTACTTATTTATTTTTAATTTGAAAATCACAATCTTAGTCATTTTTAAGTATACAGTTTAGAGTGTTAACTCTACAAATATTGTTATGCAATAGGTCACTAGAAATTGTCATCTTGCAAAGCTGAAACTCAGTACCTGTTGAACAACTCCTCTTTTCTTCCCACCAACCCCTGGTCCCAGCCCCTGGCAACCACCTTCTACTCTCTGCTTCTATGAGCTGGACATATACTGAAACCAGACAGTATTTTTCTTTTTGTGACTGACTTATTTAATTTAGCATAATGTCCTCAAATTTCATCTATATTGTAGCATGTCTCAGGCTTTCCTTTTTTATAAGGATGTCCCATTTTCCACTGTATGTATGTACCACATTTTCTTTATTCACTCATTCATGGACCTTTTGGGTTACATCTGCCTTTTGGCTACTGTGAGTAAAGTTGCAATGAGCATGGGTGTGCAAATATCTGTTCCAGATACTGTTTTCAACCATTTCAGATATACACTCAGAAGTAAGACTGCAAGACCATATAGCAATTCTATTTTTAATTTTTTGAGCAAACTCTCTATTGTTCTCCTTAGCAACTGCCCCATTTTATCTTCCCACCAGAAGAGCACAATGTTCTCCACATCCTCACCAATACTTGCTATTTTCTGCTTTTGTGTTTATTTGATTGGTTTTGGTTTTCTTTTTTATAATGTCTTCCTAATGGTTGTGAGATGATATCACATTTTTATTTGTATTTCTCTAAAGATTACTGCATTAAACATCTTTTTATATGCTTGATGGCCATTTGTATGTCTGCTTTGGAGAAACGTCTATTCAAGTCTTGCTATTTTTAGATTGGGTTATTTGCTCTTGTTGTTGTTGAGTTGTAGGAGGTATTTATGGAGTCAGATATTAGCTCCACACAGTACAAGACTTGCAAGTATTTCCTGCCATTATGTAGGTTGCCTTTCACTCCATTGTTTGTATGTGCAAAGGTTTATTTCTAGGCTCCCTCTTCTGTTCTGTTGGTTTATGTGTCTGTCTTTATCCTAGTACTAAAAACCAAATACAGGCCTTAGAGGCCAATTTTAATGACCACCCAAAATTAGATAATTACTAAATGTCATCATTGTGAAACTGCAGCGTGATAGCAGTCTGACAGGGGTGTGGATAGAGGAAGAATCACCAAGGAGTCATCTGAACTTTAAACTTGCCCCACAGGTTTTGTGGGGTCTTAAATAATACTTCTACATTTGTCTCCTAGAGCTGTGGTAATACAATACCACAAACTTGGTCGCTTACCACAACAGAAATTTATTCTCACACAGTTCTGAAAGCCAGAAGTCCCAAATCAAGATGTTGGAAGGGCTGGTTCCTTCTGAAAGTTCTGAGGAGGAATCTATTCCACACCTTTCTCCCAGCTTCTGGTGGATGCTTGATAATTCTTGGCTAATAGACACAGCACTCCATCCTGTCTCCATCCTTACAGCACTTTCTCTGCATCTGAATCTCTCTCATAGGATATGGGTCATTGGATTTAGGGCCCACCCCAAATTCAAGATGATCTCATTTTGAGATATTTAATTACACCTGCAAAGACCCTATTTCCAAATAAGGGCACATTCACAGGTAGCAGAGGTCAGGACTCGGACATATTTTTTTGAAGTCACTAAATATACTACTGCCAAAATCATGGCAGAACATGAATCTAAGCATTTAACACAATGTCAGTCCAGAATAAGCGAAACCTCTGATGCTGGCCAACGGAGACTCAAAATCTTGTCTGGACAATTCAGGATGGTGGGAACTCTAATAAAATATAACCCTGATGGAATATGAATTTATAGTTATTAACCATGTGAGAGGGAAAGAAAGATAATCCTTGACCATAAATAAAAGAAAGATTGTATTTAAAATAGTCAGAAAAAAAAAAAACACATTTTACTGCAAGTGTGTCCTCTTCCAAATGTCCATTGAGACAAATCAGGAGGAAAGGGTTCATTCATTTCTTGCTTTTTCTCTTCTTTCATCTCTGTCATTCCCAATCCCTGTTCCCTTTTCCCCTCACCCTCTTTCTCTTTCTTTTAAAATCTTCCTTTTTCACCATTTCCTCTTTTTCCTCGTTTTCTTCTTTCCTAATTTCCATGATTGCAATAATAGTTTAAGATTAGGGCTGTGTGATTCAGAACTTGACAACTATTTTCTAGGAAAGAACAATATATGATTCTGATAGTTGCTTTTGTTTTTTTTTCCCCTCTTAGAAATAAAATGTTTCAAGATTAGAATCCTCCTGGACAAAATATTGCCATATAGTATCTTACTTCCATCAAAAGAAATGTTATAAAATAAATGTTTTGATCAGTTTCTTTCCAATGTATGTGTCTTCAGAGCAATACCATTGTATTTGACCTTAGGCAGTTCATGAATCTGGTCTTTTGTATTTGAATGTATTTTTATTCTAGCTTTAAGCAAGAATATTTTTCCTAAGCCATAAAAGTAGTATATCTTTACTTATTGTTTACCTTGTAGCTATTTATAGATTTATAGTTTAGTGACTCCAGTGTTTTATTCCACAGTTTCTAAGTTTTCATAAATTTAACATCTCATTATTTTAATGAATGGACACAAACACAAATTTTCCAGTCATATTCTACAAATTTGTTGCAAAGAAATGAAGAAAAAAATAGAATTATGACTTTGACTTTCAGTGACTATATTAAAAATCTTAATCATCAAAATTCCCTCAGAAAATTGAAGACAACACTTCCCAAGTATGTATGCTGCACATAACTTGTTTTGATTATCATGTTAACTAACAGTGATTCTGATTAAGAAATGCTTCTGATTAAGAAAGTAATTTGCATCAACTTTCAGACAATAGTCTTAAGCTCATGGAACTTAAGCTAGTGTAATCACATATTCCCCATTAAGAGCTGGCCTGATAAAAGTGACATGGCCTATTAAATGTGTGTTACATGAGGTGACACATTGAAAGACTGAGGTTCAGACAAACAGGATGCACTGTATTTATAACAAATGCTTATTGCTTTAGAAAATGAATTTTATTTTCACTATCCAAAAGCATATTAAAATTTAAAGCTTTTTTTCCCCAGAATCCCAACTTCTCTTAGCATCTTGACATTTTAATTTATTATGGAAGAAATTTAAAAAAAAGATTAATACTCTATTTTATACAGTATATTGATCATTTTAAAATTTCACTTTATAATTTGAAAGTGCACCTACCTACTTTAGCTAAGAAAAAGGTCAGCATACATAAGTGACTTCCAAAGGAACAAAGTAATATTCAGAGTAGTTCCGTCACATAAGTAAGGCATACAGCATAGGGTCAGACGTTTTGGTTTAATTGCTTTAATAAAATATAAAGTTCTGCTATTAAATAATTACCCCATTTCTCAAACTTTTATATCTTATCAGATATATTCATATGTGTAATGATGAAAAGTAATTAAAAGTCTAGAATTTATTCTTCAAGAGTCAATTGAAAGGAACATATTTTAAATAAAGATGTATTTTGACTCATTATTCAGATAGAATACTAGTTTTTACCATGGCTTAAGGTACATTACTCCTCTTTATATAATCATTAAAGAAATAAAGAAAAGATTTTCTCTGTGGAAGAGTATTGGAAGTTAGGCTATATTATGTCAGCACGATGTTTTTCTCTAAAATATGCGGTCCTGGTTATCCTGGAAAATAAGCACTCAGAATAAATGTATCCAACTAGATGAACTGCTGACCAGTTCTACTGCAAAAATTCCTATATATCTTTGCTTATTAACTTTATTATTTTCATCCTTGCTGTCTAAGTGAACACTCAATTGTCACAGTCTCTGTTAACAAAATAAAGGTGAGTAGATTGAAATACAAGCAGAGATTTGTGCTACACAAATTGGCTTCTATAATAATGATGTTTTCTCCTCCATTGGAATTAACTGTTGCCCTTTTTAGGTATAACCAGATACTTTCACTGTGTAGAGAAAATGCTTATGGAAAAAAATCGTCAAAATTTGGTAATTTGCTGAGTTTCTCCTGGTTAATTCATCTCTGTAGGGCACCCCAGCAATTTTACATTTCCTGGCACATAACAGATGACCCACAAATGTTTCCAAGTTTGTGAGAGCTATGTTTTGCAAAATATGTTCCCTCCCACTCCATACCTGAGACCAGGAAAATAAAATTAACACTTGACTAATATGATTAATTTTTTATTGGACTCAAGCAACAGTTCCTGGTATGCAGTGAAATAACAATTCACCAAAGAAAATAAATCTTAAAATTCATGCAACCGCACCACTTTGCTTTTCCCTGACATTGAAGTAAAATTATTTATTAGCTATTCTAATTAATCCTCTAGAAACTGAAATTAACCATCACCCTACTCTAATCTCTGCAGACTATGAAAACACATCAAAAGGTAAAGAGATGCTAAACTCAAGCAGCAAACATTTATTCCTCTAAATAAGTGATTATATATTTAAAATCAGCTAAGGAAATAAAATGAAGGATGCATCCTAAAACACAGGAGTTCTCTTGTGAAATTGAATTTCAGTGATATAAAAGCTAATGAGATTTGCAATGACTCCCCTGTCATTTTAGCGATGCCTCAATGACATGGAAATATTAAGGTGGAAAAACATTGGGGTATAATTAGGAAACATTTTCATTTTAAGAGGGCCACTAAAAATAAAGAGGAATATTATTAGTAGTGTAATGATACACAGAATACATTTTATTTAGGTGGCATAATTTGATTGTACCTATTACTTTGGCATAAATTACCTTAGACATTTGAGGCACTTATAATTAATTATCAGTGCAAATTTATGAAGAACTGAAAATTAGTTATTAGATTGGGAATAATAAAATTTTGGAATAAAGACTTTTCTGTTAAATAAAATTTCAGTATGGGGTTTTTTAGGTTTTTTTTTTTTTTTTTTTAAGTTTTCTTAAAACTTACCTGAGAGAGAGAGCAGGATCTGGGTGAGAGGCAGAGGAAGAAGCAGACTCCCCGCAGAGCAGAGAGCCCATTGCGGGCTGGATCCAAGGATTTTTTTTTTTTTTTGATCCAAAGATTCATTTTAATTCATCTTAGTTTTAAAGTACACACAATGGGGGGAATCCCAGGTGGCTCAGCGGTTTAGCGCCTGCCTTTGGCCCAGGGCACAATCCTGGAGTCTCGGGATAGAGTCCTGGGATCGAGTCCTGCGACGGGCTCCCTGCATGGAGCCTTCTTCTCCCTCCTCCTGTGTCTCTGCCTCCATCCCTCTCTCTCTCTCTCTCTCTCTCTCTCTCTGTCTATCATGAATAAATAAGTAAATCTTTAAAAAAAATTGAACACCAATAAAAAATAAATAAAGTATACACAACGATCTTAATATATGATTAATATACTTAGTAAAGACAATAGGGAAATCTTGGTAAATTTTATAAAAGAGTAAGACTACTTAACTATATGTGTTTTATTTTTTCTTAACATATTGGAAAGTTGGTGGTGGAATATTGTATTTGTAGCACTTTAGCAGATATTCTTAGCATTTAAAGATCGAATATGTTGTAATCTAGAATACTCCAGCAATTAGACATATGCTTTCTAATCACAAATCAAATAATACAGTTCATGCTTTAATTTTATAAAGCAAAGCATTTTTATGAATTTTCTAAAAATAAATGGAAACTTTTAAATTGCTGGTTTACAATTAAGTTTAGGTTCATAGTAGATGTTCTTCAAAGCTGCCATTTGCTGAGTCAGGAATTCCTAAATTTAAAACAAAAAAGAGAGACTAGTGTAGGGGTTTAGCACATGCCCCAAGACTCTGTTTTCTACATTTTCTTAATTTTCAAAAAGAAAAGGGAATTCAATAAGAAGCCTTCAAATGCATGGTATTTTATATAAGAGCTAAAATAAAAAGATATATGATTATAAATGGATATTTCACAATTGAGCAATCAATTCATTTAAACTTTATTTATCTATACTTACATTAAGCCAAGAAAAATATACAGTAGGTCATACAAGAAAGTTTCTATATTCTCTTATGGGTCCTGTGTTCTGAGGGCTCAATCTCTGGAGACGATCTGCATCCTATTTGCTTCTATAAACTTACTATAGTAATCTGTTTCTTCCCTTTTCTCCTTACATATACCTATAACCTATGTTCCTTCTCCCAAAGCACATATTCTCCTACCAGTCCACTCAATATGTCCAAGTACTAGATTTAGCTAGCAATTTTAGGTAACATAGGATAGCTGTAATAGTGAAAACCAGATTCATTCTCATTTCTCATATAAAGTACACATTTGAGGTCCCTGGGTGGCTCAGTAGGTTAAGTATCTCCCTTCGACTCAGATTATGATCCCAGGGTCCTGGGGTTAGGCTCCCTACCTAGTGGGGAGTCTGCTCCTCTCTCTCTCTCTGCCCCTCCCCCACCAACCCTGGTCTCTGTCTCTCTCTCTCTCTCTCTGTCTCGTTCTCAAATAAATAAATAAAACTTAAAAAAATAAAAAGTGAGTAGGTATTATCTTCAAGAAAAATGTTGCTTGCTACAGGGAATGTTTAGTACTACAGTCCCTCCATCTAGAATTCTCTTCCTATTGTTTCCTAGAGAAATTACTTATTCTTTAAAACTCACCTCAAATATCATCTTTCCTGGGAAGCTTCTCTTCAGTTCTCTAAGCACAGTAAGTGTTCCCTCTCCTAATTTCCACTCTAGAAAAGGGGCCTCTGGTATAGGTTTACCCACCAGGCATGTGGGAAGCCAACAGTAGGAGCTTGGTCATCTTTGTGTTCACAACTTACTTTCTATAAATATTTAATAAAATTATGAATAAATAAATGTGCTATAAAAGTATAACTTTTTAAATAAACACCCTCAAAATCAACATTTTATTATTCTAGTTATAACAAAGGAGGGGAAAATGTGAGGGTGAAACAGTTTAATATGTTGTTCTGTATCACTTGAGGAACATTGATAAATTTAAGAATTTTTTTAAGATTTATTTATTTATTTACTTATGATAGACATAGAAAGAGAGAGAGAGAGAGAGAGAGAGAGAGAGGCAGAGACACAGGAGGAGGGAGAAGCAGGCTCCATGCCGGGAGCCCGATGTGGGACTCGATCCTGGGACTCCAGGATTGCACCCTGGGCCAAAGGCAGGCACCAAACTGCTGAGCCACCCAGGGATCCCCAAGAAATATTTTTAATGTAGGAAAAATGATAGATAAATATTGAAATGTAAGAAAAATGATACATAAGTATTTTGCAATCCTGGGATGCTCATTATTGGGGATAAATTTTAATAATATTTTGATTATAATCGGCACCTGTCCTCATATAGTGAATTCTTTTTTTTCTTCTAAGACTTTTTATTTATCCATGGAAGACACAGGGAGAGAGAGGCAGAGACACAGGCCGAGGGAGAAGCAGGCTCCGTCCAGGGAGCCCGATGTGGGACTCGATCCTGGGACTCTGGGATCATGCCCTGGGCCAAAGGCAGACGCTCAACAGCTGAGCCACGCAGGCGTCCCTCATATAGTGAATTCTGTTTTGAAAAACCTCTCCCACTGCCCAGCTACTCAGGATCTGAATTTCTCTATGGAGCTGTGAATTACACTCGTATAAAAAATTCACCGGGATTTGGAAATCAAAGCAGTACGAGGTAGTATTTCTTGTGGAAAACATCATTGGCCATATTTTTGTCAGAAGCATCAAAAAATAACTCAGAGATGTTCAGTTAGAGCACAGCTGAATATTCTCACGTATCAAAGACATCGATCATATAGAGTTTGTAAACATAGGAAAATGTAATAGCCATAAGGGCAAAATTGAGTCTGTGGGAAAAGGAGTCTCACATTTTTTTTTCTGGGTGAATTTTTGGCAGGGAACTGTCAAGAAAGGCAGTTTGCTCTTTAGCTGACCAACAGATTTATCAGGGAAAGTGGCTTTAACTCTGTGGTTTCAAATTGGAAAAAATGACAATATTTCGAGCTCTCTGTGAAGACAGTAAGGCTCCTGTCTTCCCGTTAATACCTCCACCCTAGTTATGTTTGTTTTTCCTGATATTGTTTTTCCTGAGACACCCAGGAACCCCTAGTTTCTTTTTTTTTTTTTTAATACTTTATTTATTCATGAGAGACACAGAGAGAGAGGGAGAGGCAGAGACACAGGCAGAGGGAGAAGCAGGCTCCGTGCAGGAAGCCCGATGTGGGACTCGATCCCAGGACTACAGGATCACACCCTGGGCTGAAGGCAGGTGCCAAACTGCTGAGCCACCCAGGGATCCCCAGAACCCCTAGTTTCTAATTTAAATACAAAGTTAGCCCCACCTAGTGTTCTCAAATATGTTTTTATTACTTAACTCTCCTGCATATTTTTTTAATGTTTCGCATTTTGGTAATTTAAACGCCTAACGATTCTAACTTTTACATAAGTCTCTCAAATGTGATTAAATTTCAGCTAATCTTCATTGCTTTTCCATGGTTTTCCCACACTCCACTACATTTCTCAGTGGCTTTTAACCATGATGTGTGCATTATTCTCTGAGCCTTAGCTTATGCTGTTCACCAGACAAGAGAAGTCTCTTGATCACTCAGACAGACTAGTTAAATTACCCTCCTTTGAATTTTTACAGAACTCATTTTATATACAACTAATTTGACATTTACAATTCACTGCCTGGTACAACTGATTTTCTTTTTAAGTATATAAGATTTATCTTTAAATTGGATTTTAAATAGATCAAAGAGAGAAAGTCTTAGAAGTTTAACCCATATTAAATATATCGTAGATTTTGTACAAATCATTATCAGTAATATATTTTTCCAATAAAACCTTCTGTCAGTCCTTTATTACATATTTCTAAACTCTTTTTTCTCTAATAAAGGGGAGTTTATGTCCCTAGAAACCACAGATTTCTGAGAAATGTTTCCCATGAGAAATGCTAATTTTAGAGATTAAACCTTTTTTTTTTTCAAGTTACTGTTATATTCCCAATTTAGTGATAATTACTGAAGGCAACATTTGAGCATTAGAGCCCAGAATAATTGTTTACATTAATCAGAGTACATGTTTGTCATATATAATAATTATCTTATGTTTCTTGATGCACATAGATTATAAAAATTACACCATTCTCCACCCTTCCTTGTTATTATGTCATTTATATTGTCACTTCACTTGAACCTGGGCTGACCTTGTGGGAGCTTTCGGCCCACAGAAAACAGTGAAAGTGACAGTATACAGTTTATATATTTATGGACAGTTTATAGTCCAGGCCTCAAAAAGCATTGCCACTGTCACTCGAATGAGCCTGGGAATGGGAGGAATGGGAGACCGTGGGAAGCTAAGTCACGTCATGCCAGGCAGGCTCTCCTGAACCAACCAAACTTATCAGGAGCAAGCTGAACTGAAACCAGCAGAACCATGGAGAAAAACATGCTGGGGAACTCTACCAGAGAGCAGAACCAAATCCTAAGGAACACATAGGACCTGCAGATAGGGGGATCTGGCAACATTTGCCTAGTGAGGTTTCAGAATTGAGAGGAATTAGTGACTGCTGAGTACTTTTTTTATCCCCTTTCAAATACGACACCTCACCGAAATTCTAAGGCACAGTGTCAGAATAATCCATTATTAGTGATTGTTCTTTGTCATTCACTTATTCTAAAATAATTTGCTCACTAGTTCCTCGTCAGCTATCCTATGCCCAATCCCTCTGTCACTTGAAAAGTTTTCTGATATTTCATTGCCTTTTAATATTTCCAAATAATAAAATCTCTATTTATTCAGTTATTCTTTATAAGATTTGGTTTCCTTGTTGCTTACCTTTGGGACATAGTACATCTTCCACTGTGTCTTA
This sequence comes from Canis aureus, assembly GCF_053574225.1. Taxonomy (NCBI): domain Eukaryota; kingdom Metazoa; phylum Chordata; class Mammalia; order Carnivora; family Canidae; genus Canis; species Canis aureus. The sequence continues at coordinate 36,806,282 of NC_135643.1, forward strand.
AAATATAGGGCCTAGAATAAAAGGTCACCCCAGATATGCCCTGACAAGAGTATGGAATTCAGAAAGAACTATTTCTTTCCTTTTTTTCTGGCCATGAAATAGTGATGGCTTGTTGAACTTTTTTTTTTCACATGATCCATAATCAGTCCAGCTTCCTCACTGATAGTTACCTATAGTTGTTCTGCAAATGGACTAGAATAGCAGTGTCTAGTTGTCCATATCCAGTTTCATTATTTTATTATGGACCAGGTAACAGATTGAGCAGATCTTTCAAAAATTATGCTTCCATAACCATACTCTTTTGCTTTACTTTGTGGCAAAGGATGATAAAATAAATATTTTGGTCTTTAAAATATTTAATGTCTACAGAGTCAAATCTGAGCCCTGAGCTACATCACTGAAGACATCCCAAGAGACTAATATTGAGTATATTTATTGGCACACTTTGAATATGGTTATTATAACAGGTGTTAATTTATGTAACTCAGCCAAAATTCATTCATATGTCTACTTCCCAGGCAAAATAACTTAAGAAACTTTGTCAAATATCTGACAAAATAGACATACAATGTTCACATCATGTTATTCAAGTTTCTAATAAAAATCCTTTATAAAAATAACTAGATTAATGTCACAGGATGAATTCTTATTCATAGTAAATCTATAATATCTTTAATAGCCAAAATATTGCCCATGGGTTCATAACCATTGGGTTAACTATGGTACACAGACTTATAAAACAGAATCTCTGTAGTCACTCAGGCAATGAACAACCAATAGCTTGTGTGGCAAATGCTGTTATTTACCAAAAAATATATTTCCCCTTCTTTTTAGCTGTAACTAACCTCATTTTACAACCTCCCTTGCAGCTAAACGTTGCCATATAACTGAGTTCTAACTGTGAAATGTAAGCAGAAGTGGTATCTGCTATGTGGGAGCCAAATCTTTTAAGAAGAGAAATGTCCCCCTTACTCTTTCAATTCCAGGTAGGGATGATGATTAGTAGGGCTCTGGGAATTGCAGAGTCACATCCTGGATGCACCCTGTGCCTGAATCACCACATTGAGGACATAATCTGCCAGTGATAAACATTTACTTTTAGAGAGGGAGAGATAATCAGTGTGTGTACCCGCGTGCTCACGCTGGCTGGCGGGTAAGGTGGAAGCTTGAGTCTTTCAATTTGAAGCTGTTTTACAGAAATGAAGCTAACCAAAGTCATATTATTTTAATCCTTTATTTATATTCGCTACAAAAGACTTTTGGCTATGCTTAAGGAATTTAGTGAAATAATTCTTAATTCCCCTAAGACATACATTTAGTCATTGCAAAGTCCTGATTATGAGGATAAAATTTATTACTTCAAAATACGTTCACAGAAAGATTTTCTATTTTTTTTTCCTTCTTTCACAGGTCAACTCTTTACTTGTTTAATGATAAAAATTAGTTAACAAAGTTATCCTTCATTTGTTATGTGGTGTTCCAAGGTCAAGCTGAAAAATGACTGAATGCTTAGGTGGAAGTAAAGCAATGACCCCATAATGCACATTATCCTCCAATTCCATTTATATATGGATGATGTGCTGTATCGTAGAGAAGCTATAGCTAATTAATGCTACTTTCTGAAATAGGACATAGCAGTTTAGAGTCTTTGCTAGTCATAGACTGGGCACTGTGGGAGATTGTCTATGGGTTGCTATTTGACATCCCTCCTCTCATAAACATGCAGTTTTTCTGACCAAACCACAAACCAGATACTATCCCTTTGAGGCTATCCAAGGTCGAAGAAACTCCTCTAGTGGAAATCGACATGGGAGACCATCTTAATTTCAAAAACAACCTAGAACTTCTCAGAGCACTCTCTGGTGGTAAAGCCAGAACCCCCATTCCAACATACCTGTAAGAAGAAAGATGTTAAGGGGAAAGGGATATTGTAAATTGTCTCTCAATCTTTACTTGCCCCCAAACAACCTGTAAACCATACTTTGGCTCATAAAAGCAAGCCACAGACATGACCGAGTTGTCTTGGTAATTATATTTGAAATTCCTCCTTTAGCTTAATACAATTATTCTTGGTATTCCATTTGCATGGTTTTCTGATTATTCCTGGATTATGGGCTTTATACTGGTGCTTCAGGACATTGCTCTGGGCTTTGTCACAGTGTAAAATGTGCAATAGCCTTTCCTAGTTTTGCAGACAACAGTGTTCCTCATGTTTTTCTCCTGGCTTTTTAATTTTTCAATGATGTGAGAAACCTCTGCCTCATCTTATTACATGGAAGTCCCGCCTTATCTTTCAACTCTCCCTCACATAATACTGTCATTGGTATTAAATTGCCCTGTACACTATTCACACATAATAGCTAATCTCCTGCATAATCAGCCTCATTACTTGTTAGAGCTCATCTTCTGTTACTTTCTCAACATCCGATGCCTCCTTTTGCTGTAGGTATTTTCACTGGTTGTTCTCCCCTACAATGTGGATGAACCTTGAAAACATTAAACTGAAATCCAGATGCAAAAGGCTGCATTTTTTATGATTCCATTTACATGAAGTATCAAAAATAGGTTAGTCCACAAAGACAGGAAGCAGATTAATGGTTATCAAAGGATGGGGGAATGATGGGGAGTGACTGCATAACCTGTACAGAATGTCCTTCTGCCGTGATGAAAATGTTTTGGAACTAAATAGAGAGGATAGTTTCACAAACTATGAATATACTAAATGCCACTGAATTGAGCACTATAAAATGGTTCATTTTATGTTAATTGACTTTTACCTCAATAAAAGTTACTAGAAATTAAAAAAAAATAATGACTTCCTAAAGCCTCTTCTGATATTTACACTGCTATTTTCCTCACCTCTTTCAAGTCATTACTCTCATGAAGGTTTTCCTAATTAATCAATCAGAAATTGTAACCTTCCTATTAATAGTGCTCATCCTCCTTCCCTGTTTTATTTTTCTCCTAAGTACTTACCCTCATCTAACGTACTGTTTTTCCTTAATTATACTGTTAATTGACAATCCTCCTCTACTAGAAAGTACACTATACGAGATCAGAAATTTTTCTTTATTTTTAAAAATATTTTATTTATTTATTCATGAGAGACACAGAGAGTGAGAGGCAGAGACATAGGCAGAGGACAAAGCAGGCTCCATGCAGGGAGCCCCATGTGGGACTCGATCCTGGAACTCAGGATCACACCCTGAGCTGAAAGCGGATGCCCAACTGCTGAGTCACCCAGGCGTCCCAGAGGTTTTCCTTTAATGTTTGTAACCCCAATTCTTAAAAAATTGCCTGGCACAGAAAAAAAGTGCTTAATGGATGTTTATTTAAGAAATAAATGGGGAAAAAAAGAAATGAATGAAAGAAATGAATGAAAAAAAAGAATGAACCTCACGTGTCATTTTTTATGTGTTGCTCTAGTCTCTATATTCAGTTGGATCATTTCAATACGTGTCTTAGAGAGCATATGCATTTTTATTTAACCCATCCAACTATATCTTCTGAGAGTTTTACCTCATCTTCTAGTCTGTGCTGGAGTTAAGGTGAGTCAAGTAGTTGACTTTTTAGAATCATTGAGATGTGGATTTGAATCTTAGTGTACAGATCCTGGCTGTGTGAGTTACAATTACTTTAATAATTTCCTCTAGGATTATGTTACCTTAACAATAAATATGTGTATTAGTCAGAGTTCTTTCTACCAAGAACAAAACCAATAGATCTCCTAATATATATCAGTTGGGTCCAGAGTAACAAAGAGCATATATATAGAGAGAGAGACACAGAGAGACAGAGAGAAATGGAGAGACAGAGACAGAAAAAGAGAGATTATTACAAGGAATTGGCTCAAAATTCCAAGGCCTGTAGTCAACAAGCTGGAGACCCAGGAGAGCTGATGGTGTATGTCCAGTCTGAAAGCTGGAAAGCTCAAAACCCAGAATGAGCCAATGTTTCAACTGAGTCTGAAGGTAGGAAAACAAAACAAAACAAAACAAAACAATGTCCAAGCTTGAAGTTATTCAGGAAGAAAGAATTTTCTCTTATTGGGAGAGGTTCAGCCTTTGGTTCTATTCAGGCCTTTGATTGGTGGATGACACCCACTCACATCAGCAAAAGCAATCTACTTTACTAAGTCTATTGATTTAAAAGTTAAAATTATCCAAAAATGGGATGCCTGGGTGGCTCAGTGGTTGAGTGTCTGCCTTTGGCTCAGGGCATGATCCCAGAGTCCCAGGATTGAGTCCCACATTGGGCTTCCTGCATGGAGCCTGGTTCTCCCTCTGCCTATGTCTCTGCCTCTCTCTCTGTGCCTCTAATAAGTAAATAATTAAAATCTTTTAAAAAATTATCAAAAAATACTCTAACAGACACACTCAGTAATATTTGACTGAATACTGAGTACTCTGGCCCAATTAAGTTTACAGAAAATTAACAATCACAATACATACAACAATATCTAACTTACAGGGTTGATTTGAGGGTTGGATGAATATATTAAATGCTACAGAATTAAAGCTTAGTATTTAAATTATCTTCTGTATTTTTGCTTTGTGTTGAGATACTCTTAACTTCAGCTGTTATTCTTGATTTCTATTTCTCTGATCATTTACTGACACAGTTGTTTAGTAGAGTAAGATTAAGAATCAAATATTGTATATTTTATAAATATGAATCTATCTAAACTGATAGGGTTACATCACCTTTATTAAAATATTAATTATCTATTTCTAAACCAACATTTAAATAATTAAAATAATCACATTTGTCTGTTCTCAGTGATCTGGTAATTTCTACTGTTTTCACCATTAGTCAATGATTATTCGCCATGGCCAAGCAATTAATTTGCAGCTACTTTCAGCATAATGAGATATAATTATTCTTAGCCAAGAGACTTGAATTTATAAAGAGAAGCTAGGGATCATATAATAACTATTTCATCTTACATTTCAATTCATTCTTACAAATATTTCCTATATCTTTTTCAATTCAAAAAATCTTATTTTCTAGAGAAAACTGAAGTGAATAGGAGCTGGTGGATTTTGCAACTGCAATATCATCCATAAACATTAAGCTGTCGGCCTCAAGCAATGATTCAACTATTCTTACAACATCATTTAGTTCTAGATATATTTAATAAAGTAATCTTTGCAATTCTTAGCAACTATTCATGCTCATATAATAAAATCAACTTTATTGAAGCTTGGAACTTATCAATATTATTCTTAAAATTCTATGGTAAATACCTCATATGCCTTATGTTCCTCATTTCCAACTTGGGTAAATACTTTCTCACTTCTGTTTTTCTCATAACTCAAGTGCAGTTGTACTAACTTTTAGAATACACCTCCATTTTTTCTACAATAAGTATATAATTGCACAAAGAGATATACTTTTTTTAGTGCTTTCCAGAGTTCTGAAATAGTGTCTGTTTCAGGGATATGAAATAAATAACTTGTATCTGAATTTTTAAAAACCTGTTTTCCTAAACTCTAGGGTCCATGAGTAATTATTATATGTCTTCATTTGCATGTCTATCATAAATGTGAAGATGGCATGATTATGGTTACTCTCTGCCAAGTCATTTCCTCTTCACCCTCTACTTCATTCTTGTTTATTCCTTGAGATTGCTTGAGAAAGCTTTTCACAAGAGGATGCATTCTAGTTTCCCCATTATAATTGATGAGTCTTGATATCTTATTTTACAAAGGAAAATAATAAAATGTCTTTATCCTAATCCTCAGAGAATATATAATTGCTATTAAGAAAGCTAACACTTAAAATAAATCAATGACCTCCATAACTACTTAGGAGAGCTTTGTGCTAATATTCAATGTTTAGAACACTGTTGTAGTCATATTTGCCATGCTCAGAAAAAGAAAACTTTTAACCATATAAGAAATTAGCTTGATTATATAGTTTTAGCAAGATAAAACCTGTCGAATAATAGATGTATGGTTAGAGTATCCTTATAACCACAGTGGCTTGCTTAGTAGTCAGTTTTGTAGTCTATTTTATGAAAAGAATTAGTCATATCCTCTGGAAGTCTCAGTTGATTAAAGTCTATATCCACAATAAAATCACTTACTTTCAACTCTTCACTGAAACTTCTCTAAATATTAAATCCACAATGGAGGGGGAGGCACCTGGGTTGCTTAAGCAGCTGCCTTCGGCTCAGGTCATGATCACAGGGCCCTGGATCAAGCCCTATATCAGGCTCCCTGCTTAATGGAAAGCCTGTGTTCCCTCTCCTCCCCACTTGGGCTCACTCTCGCTATCTCTATCTCTCTCTCAAATAAATAAATAAAATCTTTTTTTAAAAATCCACTATAGGAATCATGTAACTTCCATACTCTATACTGCATTTCACTATTGGGTATGATATGTAATTTTAATTGAATATCTCCTTGATAATACTCTTCTGCTCCAATAACACTTTTTTTTTATTGTTGTTACTTTTTTCTGTTTTTTTTTTTCACTTTCTCACTTTATTAATACAAAGGGAACGTTTTAAAAGGATGACTTCTGAAATTCACACTTAAATCATATGGTAGCTTGTTAAACTGACTTGCAATTTTCTTTTTTTATATAAATTTATTTTTTATTGTTGTTCAATTTGCCAACATATAGAATAACACCCAGTGCTCATCCCATCAAGTGCCCCCCTCAGTGCCCGTCACCCAGTCACCCCCACCCCCCGCCCACCTCCCCTTCCATCACCCCTAGTTCGTTTCCCAGAGTTAGGAGTCTCTCATGTTCTGTCTCCCTCTCTGACATTTCCCACTCATTTTTTTCTCCTTTCCCCTTTATTCCTTCACTATTTTTTATATTCCTCAAATGAATGAGACCATACAATGGAATATTAATCATCCATTAGAAACAACAAATACCCACCATTTGTTTCGACGTGGATGGAATTGGAGGGTATTATGCTGAGTGAAGTAAGTCAATTGGAGAAGGACAAACATTATATGTTTTTGTTTTTTAAACAAAGATCCTGAGCAATATCTTTACTCTTTCTATATTAAATACATATGCATGGAAGCATGTTCAAATTACTTTTACAAAAAAAATAGAGGTCCAGTTTTGTAAATTTCTGGTTTAGATATTGCTAAAGAAAAGCACTGCAAAGGGAAGCATTTCTTTTGAAAACAAAACAAAACAAAACAAAACAAAACACCCTGACTTCTGTAATGCCTCTGATATTTATATTATTAAGATAATGGTTTTGTCATCCTGCTCATAAAGTTAAATCAATACTTTCCTGTCTTTTCAAGCTTTCTACATTATTTGCAGCTGTTGACCATTCTCTTTTTCAAAACTTTTCTCCTTACTTCTCTGAGTTTATAATATCTGATTTTCCTCCTGAATCTATTTCATTCTTTCTCCTTAATTTCTTCCTCCAGTTATCTTTTATATTTTCTATTCCCAAGTCTTTGCCCTTGGCATTTGTTCTTGTTATATGTGTCTTCCTAGATGACCTCATATACAATATGGCTTTTAGTGCCATGTAAATGCTGACAAATCTCAGAGTATGATAAATCATCTCTGTTGAATGTCATATCAAAAGTCTAAGCATTTGTACGTAGGCATCTCAAAGCAAGATATTTATAATATGTTCTTGTCCTCTTGTTCTCTTAGTCTCAGTGAATGAAATCACTCAGCCAAGATCACTCCAAGTCTCTGATCTCACTCATCCTGTATATTTCTTTAAAGATTTTATTCAGTTATCCATGAAAGACACAAAGAGAGAGGCAGGGACATAGGCAGAGGGATAAGCAGGTTCCTTGGGGGAGCCCAATGCAGGACTCAATCCCAGGCCCCGAGGATCACGCCCTGAGCCGAAGGCAGACATTCAACCATTGTGCCACCCAGGCATCCCTCATCCTATATTTTTAATAAGCCCCAAAGTTACAGAGTCTACATTCTTATTATCTTTTATATCAATTCTCTCAATTTCACCTGTCATTACCCTCATTTAGGATTTACCAGTTTTACCTGAACACTGGAGTAACTTGCTAATAAATTTAATACCCATTCTCACACTTCTCTTCGCACCATATCCAGGGCGATCTTTGCAGACATTCATTGGTAAAATAATTCCTCTGCTTACAGTTCTTCAGTGGACCCCTATAAGTTCAAATGCCTTAACATGGAGCTGAAGGTATTTCATGTTCTGGTAGGTGCCAACTTCTACAGTTTTGTCTCCTGCCAATTCCACAGGTGTTCCCTCTTCCTCATCTACACAAAACTAATCTATTTCCCTGGAAAGGACTACTAATGAGGAAGCATGTCATTCTGCACTGTTCTTTCCTGTCTTTATTTACTATCCCATGATATACACACATATTTCTCGGATAGCCAGACAAGCTTCCTAATGCATGTGTGAGAGACGGGCATGATTGTATGTGTCTGTGTTATCCACTTAAGTCATATTTCTCTTATTCCAGTCATATTTGTGTACATACTTATGCATACCTCTTTCATTTGTGGCACTTACCTGCATACCCGTGATTATTTTTACTGTATTTTAAGTAGTCTGAGGGCAGTGTCCCACATTTTTTTCTCTAGTAGGGTCAAACAAAATATGTCACAAGAGATCATAAACATGTATTATTTGAAAAATGAATAAAACTATAGAGAATAAAAAATAACTAAAAATTTATCATGATATGCCATTGCTAAATATTTCCTCAATATAAGTAAATAAGATATTGTTTTATTCTCTTGTCACAGAAATATAACCACCAGAAATGTTGCTGATGCTTGTTAGAAGTGATTTACTTCTGAGCCTTCATAACTGTTGATACATGGGGCACCTGTTGACAGTAATATTCACAGACAATTAAGTAATTTATTTCTCTGAATTTATACTTGAAATCTTTGGCCTGTGTGTTCTCTCATTTCTTTCCCTGCCAGATTGTCCTCTCTCCTTCCTATATCATTCCATGGTACCAGTGGAGAGAATGTTTTCTTCATCCTTTAGAGCTCAGGTCCTCAACCAGTCTTCCCTCTCCTGATTCTCCTCAATCACTTGACAATAATCCTCACTTTGATACCATGACCTAAAAAATGATAATCTATTCCCATTGTTGTCACAGATTATATTTAGGGCCCACCATTCAAATAATATTTTATCCTGACAACAGTCTCGGAAGGCTATTTATTTTCTCACAAAAGTCTTATCTGGGGACAAGCTAAGAATTTTTCCAGATCTACATGAGCCTTCCAGACTACAACCTTTTTGTTGTCATTGTCCTTCACTGTAAAATCATACTACACAGCAAAATTTTAGGCATCACCTGCTGTGGCAGAGAATGCTGGTGTTTACCACTAGTCATATTTCTCCTCTTCTTTCTGTGCACACAAACTATAATTCCCAGCTCTCATGCAATTACATGGTGCCTTCTGAGTTCCACTCAAGGAAAAAGAAGTGAACCTCTGTGTACCACCTCAGGGCTGGCCTCTGAAACACCTCACTGCAATCTCTTCACTCTCCCATCTCTTATCTTCCAGCAAGTCCTGCCTGGAATAATCCTGGGCACCTTAATCACCCTAACACATAGTCATTTGCACTATGCTGTATCGAAAAGGGAGCTTCCTGATTTTAAGGAATGAGACTTGAAGATATTAAGAATAGCTGTTGTTACTTTTCTTAATCAATATATCTTCTAAATACCAGGCTGTAGCCTTTCATTCCAAGGAGAATATGATGAGCCACTCATTTTGTTTTTCTCAATTTCCACTATTTTCATTATCCTGAGTAACTTTATTGCATTCTAAATTTCTTAATATTTTTATGACAATGATATCACATCATTTTTCTTCAGTAAACTCCTCCTGAGACCAAAGGAAGGATTTATAATCCCATAAACTGAATTATATTCCAAATCCCATCTTTAATAACAGATGCTTATCCTCACTAAATATATCCGTTCATTCACTTCGGTCTTAAATCTCTCTTTCTATATACTTATATATAGTTTTTCATATCATGCTTCTTGGTTTAACATTCCTAATGAGCCTCATCATCATGTTGGGCCACTTCCTATCACTCTTATCTTCCGTCTTCCTGTGATCCTGCCTTTCTTCTACTTCCATCTGAGTGCATTCTCAACCTGGATCTTTCTAATCACATTTTCCATCTTCTGAGCTGCTGAGCTTTCTTGGAGAAAATCACATAATTCTGCTGGGAGGGGGGCAGATTTATAGTTTTCAATTTTAGTTGTGTTCTCAAAACCTTTTACTCAAATCCTTTTACTTAAATGCCTTGGAGCATGATAGCACTGACCTATGTAATGGTGTAAACACAGCTCTTCTTTCCACAGCATCTTGTACTTGCTTCGGGGTGCTGGGAGGAGGCTTTTGCACACACCCCAGCGTGAATGAACTATAGTCCCCATGCTTTATTACCCTGCTCTCCAGCCACTCCTTTACCTTCCATTAGCCCACACCTGCTCTACACACCATTGCTCATGGAAGCCTTGCCACGTCCAGTCGCCACTCTGAAATGCCAGCATCCCTCCCAGAGATGCTATCATCCGATGCTCTGAGCATTTCTCTTCCTTACAGAGTCAGAATGATGCATAGTTCACCCTCATGGCAGAAGAAAAGAGCTTCATCTCAATGTATAATTGTATCCTGTCACCGAAACACCATGTCATCATCAACCGTATACTCATTCTTTTCCCTGCTAGGTTCTTCCCCAACAAAAATATCTTTTCCACTACTATATAAGAAAACAGACAATTGTATACAACAGATACAAGTATGCAGAGGTAAATTAACGTCTAATCCACTTTGGAAGTAATGAGCTAACTATTCATTATTACCTTTCTCTGTGTCCTCTCTTTTTACATTTTCCCTGGCTGATTTAGGAACAATGAACATTCTACCCAAAACTTTATTTTTATTTATTTATTTATGATAGTCATAGAAAGAGAGAGAGAGAGAGAGAGGCAGAGACATAGGCAGAGGGAGAAGCAGGCTCCATGCATCGGGAGCCCTATGTGGGATTCAATCCCAGGTCTCCAGGATTGCGCCCTGAGCCAAAGGCAGGTGCCAAACTGCTGCGCCACCCAGGGATCCCACTGCCCAAAACTTTAGATAAGAATAATGTTTGATGTAGAAGCCTATACGGGGAAAAAAGTTTCTCCAAACATTTATTCAATAAAAATTTGTTCATTCATTCATTCAACAAGCAATGTTCTTGGAATTATACTAGTTCATGGGGAAGTGTGTGTGTGTGTGTGTGTGTGTGTGTGTGTGTGTATAAGATTGTATTTATTCTTTTTTTTTTTTTTTTTTTTTTTACTCAGACTCAGTCCCAGGACCCCAGGCTTATATCCTGAGCCAAGCTGGATGCTTAACCAACTGAGCCACCCAGACACCCCAGGAAGTATGTATTTCTCTATTGCTTACTTTCGGTCTGCAAGGTAGGCTCATTGTAGGAGTGGGACAGTTTGACAGAGAAACAAGTACAATAAAATGCCAAAATTACTATGATAAGATTTAGTGTAATATAAAATGGAGTCACAAAGAAGAGTGAATAATTTGAGATGGAAAATAAAAGCTTCTTATAGGAAATGTTATATGAGAAGTTTGAATTTGTTTATATAAGTAGTGGCTATTTCTCCTAAATAAGATTATTGCAAGCATCAAAATGTAGGAAAGATATAGAATCATTTTGTCAAGTTCAAAAAAGTAAAATAAAATGATTTTTTTCTATGCCGATGTGTACATACATAATTGCACAAGAAGGTTAATAACCTCCTATTAAATATGGACTATCTTTGCCATTCTGTTCTTATTCTTACTCTTCCATGGACTGGTCCTACCACATTTATACAGTAAGCATAATCTGACCATAGATTTTTAAATTTTACTCAGTATAGTTCTCTGTCTAACCTCCCTGTATCTCAACTTGCTTGAAGTTAAACTTTATTATTTTAATTAAAGGCATTTAGAGAGTATCTACCTATGTTCAAGGCACAGTACTGTATGTTGTGGTTGAGGAGGTAAAAGGCATGTATGTTGATGAACAAAGTTTGGTCTTTACTCACAATCAGTTTACACTAGAAGGAAAAGGACAAAATATTATCTGAGTCAGATCTTCTTCATTTATTTTTTCCAAAAAGTCAACATGGATGCTTTGTTTTAAAGACTACTTTTTAAGTTTTGTCTCAGCCAAAAGATGATAATCATTCTCTGCTTGAAGGCAGTAGTAAAGACCTGATAGAAGTTAAATTAATAAAGAACAACAGAACAGCATGGTTTAGGTGGGGGGAACGGAAAGCATAGTTTGGTACAGATTACAGCCCTAGATTTGTTATTCACAACAGATACATATGATGGTTTTGAGCAAAACCACTTCGAACATTCCTATGTAAGAGCAAAAGCTTACTAAGAATTGCTATTAAAGAATAAAATTTAGGTTATTAACTTCCACATGAAAGGAAGGCTTTTTGCTTTTTTTTGTAGTTGCTTTTTTGCATTGTTTATTTGGATAATGGGCTAGCCCTGCCTTAAGATGGCACATAGAGATAACAGGTATGCAGATGCTTCAAAGCTACTTCATTCCCATCATAGTTATAGGTCTCCAATGTAGGACACTAAGATCTAAGCAATACATCTTTTTAGTGAAGTCATCATTCTATACTTTGTGAAGTAAACAGAGGCACACTAAGTATTATGAGACAAAAGGAATTAATAAAGTACTTAGGGTTTTCATACATGTAGAAAGAGCAGAGGCTGTGCAGACAGATCATGAGGCTATTGCTGGAAGGTCATGGAAACAGTTACAGAAGACATGAGGCTGTATAATCAAAAGAAGTTTGCAGGGAAAACACCACAGTTCTGAATCAATTGAGTACTATCCTACATACTATATCATCTTGCAACAGGCAAGTTGGAAATTGCTGAGGATTCTGAGTAGCAGCCATATTTGGTCATCAGTATCTCTTAAGAATATATTAACTTCTCCCTATTTCTGTTTTTCATACCAAAGCTGAGGGCCACTAACTGACAAATACTAATTTGGAAACATCGAGAAAAGAAAGCCCTAAGAAATGTAGTACGTGAAAGGAGAGTAATACCACCTTTACTAAAGCACAAGAAAGATCTAGTATTTTAAACAAGACTTGATATTTGCTATCCTAAAGCATTGCTACTCAGCCTTTTTTATACTAGTAAATAAATAATTTGATTATTATTTCAATTATAATTTGGCATAGTTTTATAATCTAATTTGAAATTTTAGAGATAATGAATATTAAGCCTTCATTTCCTAATACATTTCCTGTACTCTGAAGAGTACACTGAAATCTTGGGATCCCTGGGTGGCGCAGCGGTTTAGCGCCTGCCTTTGGCCCAGGGCGCGATCCTGGAGACCCGGGATCGAATCCCACGTCGGGCTCCCGGTGTATGGAGCCTGCTTCTCCCTCTGCCTATGTCTCTGCCTCTCTCTCTCTCTCTCTGTGTGACTCTCATAAGTAAATAAAAATTAAAAGAAAAAGAGTACACTGAAATCTGCTATTTTATGAAAAGTTGTTTTTCCTCAGCTTGTAACAATTAAATGATGTCAAAACAATTTTATTAGGTTGATAATACAATGAAAACTATTGATTCTATCACTAATTTTTATATTAAGAATGTACTTAAAAAAAGAATGTACTTATTTTTCTGTAAAATCGAAATATACGGTCATTTCTATTCTCTATTTTTCATGAGCACATAGAGCCCTTATTTAAAAAAAAAAAAAGAGCCTATGAGACACATGGTGCCAATGCTTCTATGTTATACTTATGGTTTATATACATACACATATATGGGTGACTAAGCTCACACTCTCCCTCTCTTAGACACACACACATAGGTAGCACTTTTATCCAGGTTGGTTACTAAACCTAACAGTAGAAATTCTCTATTCACAGAAACACAATTTTCTTATTAAACACCATGATTTTTTTCTTTCTGAGCCAAATCCAATGTCTTGAACTACTGAAAATGCTTTTTTTTGTTAGTACTGCCAATATTTCCAGAGTTAAAGCAGTGATGCTTTTCTTAAAATAATTCTGCCTTCTGGGCAACAGGCATTTTTCACCATTAAATAAGAAAAAAAATGGTTTTGTAGCTGCTGTTTTATTGTGTGTAGACCTATGTTAAGATACTTTTAAAATTAAATGTCAAATCCAGATTGACAGAGGAAACACGCCAATGCTTGATATTTGATGAGAAGCTGTCAACCTGCCTCTCCCTGTCAAATTACCAGCCTCTCCTTAAGACTACTTTAGTAAGTGATAATAGCAAGCAGTGCTCCACACATGAAGGTCTCAATCCTATATAATGTGTGTGCGTGTGTGTGTGTGTGTGGTCCAGGTGGATATGAGACAAGTTATTTATTATTTGGAAATTGAATATAATTCTCTTAATTCAGGTTATGGTAGGAACATTCTTTGTAGGTGAATCAATGATTCAGAAATACCATTCAGAGTTAGGCATGAAAAGGCAAGTTGAATTCCTTCTCAGTAGTAATTTCCATGAAAAATTGCCTCTTTGAACCTTAGGCTATGGTTTTAAGGGAAGTTTCTATTCCGTTATTTGCCATGGCAATACTCTTAGTATTTCTTAGCCTGTCATTTCATTTCATTTTTACTAAATATCGTATGTGTATAGGTGTGCATGTGACCGTGTGTAGCCAAGAACATGGAAAGGAATTGGTTGTCGGGATGTTGTAGCCCTATTTTACATTGTTACACACACACACACACACCTCATTTTAAGTGTCATTGATTTCTCAGGAAATTATATAATTGCTAGTGTTTCAGAAAATGAAGGCAATTACCTAAATGTTTGAAGCCCTTTACCTCACCCCTAATCAAAACAAAACTTAAAAAAAGGAGGACATAATATTGCATTATTGCCAATAGGGGAACCCAAAGAGATAGATACTTCTGCCCTGATTTCTGAAAGCTGCAACACAAAAGAGTGCTCTTACCCTGGACTTCTGATTTTAAACAAGTAGCCCAGAGATGAAACCGGGAGTATGCAGTTGACTCATAAAGGCAGATCCAGTTGAAGGGTCACTGGCGCCTGGCAGTGGCAGCAGCAATCTCAGGCAGCACTGTGCCACTGACCCTGACTGCTCCCGGCACTGTGTCCTTGGGTGCGGGTATGAAAGCCTAGAATTATTTTCTGTTTCCTCATTGTCTTCCTGCCCTCCAGATATCATGAGCTAATCACTTCATTTGTATCAAAAGTTTTTTCTACCTAAGCTGGTTATTCTTTCTATTGCTTAAGTTGGAGAACCTTGACTCGAAGATGATTTCTAAAGCTATATTCAGAGACACAGGCTAACTTAAAATTATTTTATCTTCCTGCTAACTTGAAGCTTTAATCACCATGCAGTTTTCATATAGATAGCCACTATTACTCTTTTCCTTAAGGTCTCTTTTGTCTGATATGAATATAGATACAACCACTTTTGTGCAGAATTTATGCGTAAATAAATATAAATTTATGTACACAACTGTGTGCATATTGTATAAGTGTGTGTGTGTCTGTGTGTTCTTGGATTTCAAGATTTTTCATTCTTTATATTTTACATATGCTTCTTTTAAACAGTATAAAGATTAGTATTTTTTAAATCTTGTCTGGTACTCTATATATTTTTTAGATTTTATTTATTTGAGAGAGTTAGAGAGAGAGAGAGAGAAAGAAAGAGAGAGAAAATGAGGGGGAGGAGAGAGGGAGAAGCAGACTCTTCACTGAGCAGGAAGCCCAATGCAGGGCTCGATTCCAGGACCCTGGCATCATGACCTGAGCCGAAGGCAGATGCTTAACTAACTGAGCCAGCCAGGCATCCCCGGTACTCCATTCTTTTGCTAGAAGATTTGTATCATTTAGATTTAAGCTGACAACTGATAATTTTAATTATTTTATTTATTTTCCTGTTTTATGCTTTCTGTTGGTCTTGTTTAATTTTTATTTTTCTACCCTTCCTTTTTTTGAATATTTGAATGTTTTTTAATTGCTTTTTCATTTTTGCTTTTGAGTGAAACACTGCCTTAATAATGATTTAACAAAATTCTACTGTTAACAAACCCTCTGAAAATCCTGTTAATATTTTTAGAGCCCAGTCCAAGAATATACTTGGAGACACCTGGTTCTTCTCCTCCCTCCTACATTTTCTGACCTCAGAGGCTCCTAAGAACCTGAGTGTGGACACCGTGGACACATGACTGTGCTCTGCTCAAAATCCCACCCATCTCTTCAATGAGCCACCTTTCGGCTCCTCCTCAAGCCTGAGAGTGCAACAAGAGTTACAGTAGGGTTATCATCCAGCCAGTGGCAGAAAAGCCTAGGGCAGAAAGCCTATCCTGCATAGGCCTAAAGAGTAACTTGAAGTTATTGAAGGGCACAGTTCTGGGGTTCTATATCTCTACACAGCATAAGTAGAAGGAAATAGGTCCTAGGCTCTGATGGTCATATCCCCAAGTCCCCAGAGATTCAGAGCCCTGTCAGTTAGCCACATGTTAAGAAGGCCTGGAAAAGAAACCCTAGAGCCAAAGGGTTAGGACAGAAGTCACAGTTGCCATTAAGTGGCCTAAGAGTGGTACTATCTCCATGAAAAATATTTTCACAGCTATAGATTCCTAGTGACAATTTCTCTAAGTACAGAGATTCTCTCAGTACATTACCATCACTGTAAAGAATCAATTCTCAGATTTTCCTTTTTCTGATTTTAACTTCTTCTGTTCTAGCAATTTTTTAAAGATTATTTATTTATTTATTTATTCATGAGAGACACGCAGAGAGAGGCAGAGACACAAGAGGAGAAGCAGGCTCCATGCAGGGAGCCCAACGCAGGACTCGATCCTGGGACTCCAGGATCACGCCCTGGGCCGAAGGCCGCGTTAAACCACTGAGCCACCCAGGCGTCCCTGTTATAGCAATTCTTAAGACCATCTCTCTGAATTTAGTTTTCTGAAGTGACACAAGGATATGACTAGGCATATCTGTGTGTATGTGTATGTGTGTTTTGTGTTTGAAATTTATCAGGTTGTTGGATGTGAAGGTTTATGTTGTTTGACAGTTCTGGAAAATTTCCAGTTGTTACCTTTTAAAATATGTTCTCTGTTCTCTTGCCTCTCTTTCTGGAACGCCAGTTAAACACACATTAAACCTCTTATCATAGCCTTTATGTTCTGTTTCCTTGTGTTATTTTGGCATATTTTTTTGACATCTCCAATTTTATATGTTTCTAACTTGTTGTCTAACTACTTCATTGAGTTTTATATATATTTTTTCTTGAAGTTCTATTTTCTATACAAGTCAGCTACATAACCTTTTATAGTTTTCCGTTTCATGAAAATATGTTGAAGCTCATGTTATTTTTTTTAACATACTAGTCATAGTTAAAATCTCTGGTACTTAATACAAGAAATCTGTTAACATTAGTATATTAAAAGTCTTTTCCATCATCTACCATATGTTCATGATGCTGTGCTTTCTTGTATGCTTAATTATTATTTGATTTATTGTGAGATGCTTATTACTTTGTAAAATAACTTTTGGCAATGATTTAAACAATTTCCTGAAAAAATGAAAGAGGTTCCTTTTGTTAAATAATTTAGCCAATTTAATGTCTCCAATTCTTATTTCAAACTGTACTTTTGTTGAACCACACAGAAGACAGTTCCTAGGAATAGATCTTGTCAGTTTTAGTGATTTACTTAAGCATTTGCCTCGGTAAAGACATTATCTGTCCAGCCTTAAAAATGCTATTTGGTGTTTTTAAGGGTTCTTTCATAGGTCCTTTCACATTTTTTTAACTATCCATTCATAGAGATTTCATGAATATTTGACCAACTTTGAGATTTCAACCTCCAATCTGGCCTCAATTATCATCTACACAATGATGACTTTCCAAAGTATATTGATCTCCACCGGAGCTCTTTCTCCTCATTTCCTCATATTTTTGGAAATATTGATACTATTTTGATATTTTTGCTGCTTCAAGAGCATCTCAATTCAAAGTATCTAAAAACAAAATTGATGTTAGTCCACAAACTTATTTCTCCCCCTGCATTTTCTGTCTCAAAAAACAGTAACCCAGTGGCTAGTTTATCCAAGCCAGAGAGCGAAAAGAAGAAAGATATTGATAAGAAATTAATCTCAGCTCAGTATAAAGCTCTTAGTATCATATCCCTCACTTGAGCTCTATATTCTAACAATATTGCTGGCGCTCAAGATTTTCACGTGCCCTGGCAGTTCTGAGTCTTTCCGTGTGCTATTTGCCTGGAAAATGTGCACCTCACTGTTGGAACTGCCCAACCTCTACACTTTCCTACAGTTCTTATTGTCATCATCAGCTCTTTACCTTCTTCCTTAAACTTTAAGATGAGACTAGTTTCTCCTATAGCATGAGTACTCCACCTAATGACATTGCTTATTCTAATAATAAGAATAAGCACCTTATTACACCTGCTTGATAACCTTTTTCAGTGAGGGACTGTATTTCCTCACTGTTAGCTGTAGGCCTGAGCATGGTGTTGACCATAGAAGGCACTTGGTTAACATTTGCTGAGTTGAGAGTTGAATTATACTTTTAAACCAACTATAATCAATAAAAAATATAATTTAAGTGTCATCTTTAACAGGTCATTATACTGTATGCTGTGGAATTTAAGGCATATAATGAAGCATAAGACCTCTATACTCAAGTAGTTATAATTTAATTGGGCATAAATTACCTAAACCTATTATGACTGTAAGCAGATAATGAACAAGAAGCTGTTTACTGTTGTCAAATATGTAATACAAGGAACAATTCACATAGGAGATCATTGGAACATTTATCCTAATAATTCCTTGAAATTTTATTATACCTCTGTTCTGCTAAACCTTAATGAAGCTCAATTTCTTGCCTGTAAATAATACCATTTCCATGGTAAATAAGAACAGCCTTATCCAATTTGAAAAATAAATAACATTTTGCAAATAGATTCATTCAATTGCACAAATATTTTCAATTTCCTTCACAAACTTACATTCTAGTGAGGGAGCTAGTGATCAAAATATAGAACTTAAAGCAGCACAGTAAATGCCATGATGTCCCTAATCAGAATGTAATAGTATGGAATGGTCAGAACTAGCTTGAATAGCTATGAAGCTTTGATGTATTTGATGTTATAATAATGTATGGAATCTCATGAATAACATAAAACAAATCTAGATATGATTTTTCTAAAATGCCATTTAAATTTAGTTAGGTATTTTTTCTGATACCTACAATCATATGAATCTTTTAACATCTCTATTATGTCTCAGTTAATAAAACAGATTTCAAGAATGGTAATAAAAATGGAGAATTTAAGCCTTAATTATTTATGAATAATTTTGTCTTGTAAATTGTCATATATAGAGTAACCTCACCAGATTCTTACATAGTAGGACGTTTTTTCTTCCAACACTTTAAAATAATATACTGGAGGAAAAAAAAAAACAAATTAAATAATGAGGAACTCTTAGTAACTTCAAGAATTTCAGGCTATTGTCATAATCACCAAGAGGAT
Organism: Canis aureus; assembly: GCF_053574225.1. Classification (NCBI taxonomy): domain Eukaryota; kingdom Metazoa; phylum Chordata; class Mammalia; order Carnivora; family Canidae; genus Canis; species Canis aureus. Next base: position 36,825,856 of record NC_135643.1, read on the forward strand.
TAATCCTATAGTACAGAAACTAAAACATTTACATATATATATGTAAATATATATATATATATAAATATAGTGAAACGTTTCTTACAAGTTTTCTAACGTGTAAAATATCTCTTAAGAAAAATCCATGAGAATAGCTATAAAGAAAAGGGCTTTTCTCCCCCTTTACGCTTTATTGTTTAAAACTAGAACAATTGATTTAAATTATTTCAGTCAATACCAAAATTGCTTTTTTATGTAAAACATGGCCTAATACATGCCAACTATTTTTCTTTTTAGAATAATTTAGAAGAAAACATTATTAGCCAGCTAATTCAATACTTTTTAAAAGGCATGGTAATGTCATTCTCTGAGCCTGCCTGTAGGCAGTGGGAAGACAAGCATTTTTTCTGTTTGTTTTTCCCCCCCTTAAGAACCTTGAAAACAGATGCGAATAAATAGCATTTCCCCAGGAAGTAAAATCGATCTTTGAGAATTTCTCAGAATACGTGCTGCGGGCCAGCAGCACTGCACATTTAGAGCACTCCCCAGCGAGCTGGAGGTCAACCTGATAACACCGCCTCAGTGGAGAACGAGTTGGCACTTCAGGACAGATTTCCCTGCCAGAGCCTATTCCTGTTTGACACTTTCATTTGAAGAAACCCACTCATGGTTTCTTCTCTCCAAGGTTTAAAACCGAGATCAAGTATATCTCTTTAATAATGTCACATTCCAAAGAATGACTCCGATAAGGGGATTGTTCAAGGGCTTAGGTATTCACATAAGGGCTATCATGCGGGGAGATAATAAGGAATGTAGTGCAGAGATGCTGCCATCAGGGCGCCAAGAATTGATTCAAACAGCTGTCGCAGAACTTCGGAGGACATTGGAAGTGGGTATACGTGATTCCATTTCTGATTTACAAATATTCTCATGTTGTCAACTATTCTCACGCAATCGTGTTAGACTGTAGATGTGCCCATGTTTTTGCAAGTTAAACCTGTGGAGTTTTTCAAAATAGTTTCCACGTGATGTGTCACACCGAGGTGTCCTCAGTATGATCGATTTCAGTGGGCAGGTTGTTTTCTCCAGACCTCACCAATCAGATCATTCTCACAGGAATTCGGTCAGTGACTTGATTCCAACAAGGGTGACCTCCGGGAGCTGTCCAGACCGCTTTATTAAATCCGCCTTCCTCTCTGTAATACTTGGTCACACACACTCTCCCGAGTTGCTCTCAGCTGTTCCTCCCTCTAGCAGCCCCACGTCACCACAGATCAGCACAGAATGTTCCCGTTGCGCAAGATTTCGTGCCCTCTGCAGCAACGCCGGGCTCCTGACTTTCTTCTTCGGGATGACTGGGGGAGACTGTGCCGTAGTCGTAGTCCTGATCCGTGATCTCCCCAGGCACTCACCTCTGCATCTCCTGATCTGTGATCTCCCCAGGCACTCACCTCTGCATCTCCTGATCCGTGATCTCTCCAGGCACTCACCTCTGCATCTCCTGATCCGTGATCTCCCCAGGCACTCACCTCTGCATCTCCTGATCCGTGATCTCTCCAGGCACTCACCTCTGCATCTCCTGATCCGTGATCTCCCCAGGCACTCACCTCTGCATCTCCTGATCTGTGATCTCCCCTGGTGGAGCCCTTGTAGGGGGCGAGGCACACTCCACCGCTGCATCTGTCTTTCCACGGAAACTTGCCCCCCGCCTGTCTAGACGGCTTCCGCATGTGGCACTGTGGCCGAGTCTCATACTGTACATACCTCATAACTACAGCCTGGCGCTGGGTATGTGATTCATCATTATGTCCTCACTATCCATCACCAAGTCTGGAAAATGAGCAGTGCTATCTGAGGCATGGTTACTGAGACTCACTTCTCTTCTAAGGATCACAGAGTAGAAGTTAGGCCTAAGAAGCGCAGCTTAGTTAGAGCAGTTTTTTCATTCTAGAGAAGTTCGTGACTGCCAAAGTTGGAGCAAGCTCCAGCAACAGCCATGCCATTTTACCTGGAATGACTGTTCCATGTGGCACGTATGCATTGTAACAAATTGCCTAAGGAAACTTCAGAGATTCGTGGAAACCTTCCCTTGCTGGCTTTTTTCTCATTATCTTTTGGACATCTTTCTCTCTCTACCCAATCACATGATTTTATCAGACATGCTATGTAGATTTGTTAGGTAATGCTATTCATCTTATGCTTCTGTTGTTTTATTTCATACTAATATGTATGTATGGGATAGAGTGTGACTAATAGGCTATTTTCAAATGGGAGGAGTTGCATTCAAAATATGTCCTTTTCATTAACACGTAATGATATTAAGAAGTCAGCCTACAAGATATAGTGAAATTAGGTATTTAAGGAGTGCTATTGAATTCTCAGAGTCTTCGGGTTATTTTTTTATGAATTAGCATTATTGATAGGAATAATGAAGCTGATTAAAAACATCAGCAGGCCTTTTTCTTCTTGGTATAGATTTTCAAAAAAGCACACTTTCTTTTATTTTTTTAACTTGTCATTAGCCCTGTTGAGTCCTAGTCATGATAATTGAATGGAAAGATAGAAACGTCAATTAAAAAGAAAATACAGCTCAGAAGCAAATGAACACCTGGTGCCTTTGAAATTCATTATATTATTTGAATTTGTTGGAAAGTAAGGAAAGGAGAGAAAAAATAACTAGGACCAAAAGGCAAAAATAAAGCAAAAAAAAAAAAAAGATATCTGTACATTATGGCTAGAGATATGTTACTTTCAAATATCTTTTCATTATCTGCTGATGACAAACATAAATGTATGCAGTATTTGCTGAATTTTAGGTTGTGGCCATTTTCTTAACTATTTGACTTTTTTTTTTCCAAAAAAAATTAGAGATTTGTCTAGAGTTTTGACTCTGCTATGTATAGATTAGATATAGCATTTTAAAATTTGCTATAGATATTTTAAAGATATAAAGAGCTAAACAAAAAAATCTTGTAAGTGTACTTTTGCTCTTTAATATAGGCTTTAATCACTAGTATGATGATCATAAAATTTGTAGATATTAGATTTAACCCAGCTACAGCAGGCCTATATTAATTTCAATTCTACCTTGGAATGTGGTGACATATATAAAAATTCTAGCAATTATTCTGTGGTTAAAAACATTGTATAGGCTCTGAGTTAGTAGTTGTTTGAGTTAAGCTATTTTCTGATAAAAGTTTAAAGATATCTGGTGGTTAGTTGCTTGAATTTCTCTGAATAAATGGCCTAACAAGGTAAGATGGTTGAACCTATGGAAACCTAGAATTGTTTTAAAAAAATAAAACTTTAAAATCTTATAATGTGATGTAAACTTACTCGTATGGGTAATGGGTATGTGTTGCATCATTAGAAAGAATTTAAGAGTACTCTTAGGCATCTAAAATACTCCTAGTATTTGAGAAGTATGGAATATATGCTAATAGAAATGGTAAGTAAAAAAAAATAGAAATGGTAAGTTTTGCTTACTTGAATAAATTGTATTTGCACACATTTCACAATCTTTCTGGTGGCAATTTATTGTTCTTTTGGGATAATTACCCTCTGTTAGGTTGACAAGTTCTTTAATTGACAGAAATAGACATCCACCCAACCCTAACAAAATTATATGAGTTGTTTGTCAGTATGTTAGCCAAAAAGAGAGGCCAACTGCAAATGCTTAACTTAATGTCTTCTCCATTCAAATAGATTTTAATTTTCATTTCTGGGAAAAAATTGCATAAGTTAGAACAACACATATTGAAAAAAAAGGACAAGGATCAACAAACACCATCCTTTTTTTAAAAAAAAATTATTTATTTATTCATAAGAGACACAGAGAGAGAGAGAGAGAGAGAGAGAGAGACAGGCAGAGAGAGAAGCGGGCTCCTCGCAGGGAGCCCGATGTGGGACTCGATCCCAGATTCTGGTATCACGCCCTGCGCTGAAGGCAGACGCTCAACTGCTGAGCCATCCAGGTGTCCCAACTAACGCCATCCTTTCAAATATTTTATACTACTACCTCTACTTGGATTTTAATGGTCATAATGGTAAATCTAATACCTACTATAAGGCAATAATATAGAATAAAGGCAAGGAAATATAAACATCTCCTTATATGTGTCTGCTGCATGCAGATGTTTCAAAGGTTGCCTGAAGATTTGCAAACTAGAGATTTAATTTAAAAGTGTTCTTTTCAAATCAGGAATTCATGTTGTATATGCCTTTCTTTGGTGGACTCATGTAATTGGGCTTTGCTCTTGCAGCTGTCATCCCCTATTCTGATTTGTCTTTTTCAGTATTCAAATATACAGATATTCTTAAAATCTTCTATCCTAAAAAAAAAAAAAAAAACTACTATAATAACAAAACCAACTCTCTTGACTCTACATCCCTCTTTGCTTATTGCATAAGAGGCTCATTTTTAAAAATATTTTATTTATTTATTCATGAAGGACAGAGAGAGAGAGAGAGAGAGAGAGAGAGGCAGAGACACAGGCAGAGCGAGAAGCAGGCTCCATGCAGGAAGCCCAATGTGGGACTTGATCCCGGGACTCCAGGATCCCACCCTGGGCTGAAGGCAGACGCTCAACTGCTGAGCCACCCAGGCGTCCCTCATAAGAGCACCATTACTCTTTTCCATTTATCTGTCATTCCCCAGAAAGTGATCTTGCCAATGTCTCCAGTGACTTAAATGTTGCCAAGTGCAGATTTTTTTTATTTCTAATCTTAAGGAGCTCGAACTCTCAATAGTTTTGGCTAAAACTGTTATCTTCATTCTCTTATTATACTTCTCTTTTCGGTTCCATAATGTTGTTTACCCTTATTTTTTGCCTGTCTCACCAGCCATTACTCAGGTTTGGATTCTGTGACGGGTCCTTGCCTTAGTCATTTTCATCTTTCAAATATCACTGCTCTCCTTGTTCTTTAGCATTACAAAACTGCCTTTCAGGATGTGGATCAACTATCATATCTTTCATTCATGTGCACGTTAAAAATGGCATTCTGATTCATATATTGAAGATTTTGATAGTAGCTTCACCTTTAGAAGCCATACCAGCTTAATTCTTAGAAAAAGCACTCACGTTTCAGAGTTTAGCAAATCACAAAGACCATTAGGATGATGATACATGACTCTTGGGCTTAAGAACAAAATATTAAAGTTTATGTATGTTAGTTTTTGTAAGATATGTGTATGCCCAATGAATAATGTATACCCTGCCACAAATCAAGTTCATTGTCAGTCAACACATTTTAACTGTGTATATCCACTCTCCTAAGAATTGTGCTAGATGCTAAGTTTGGCTTTTAAAGAATTCGAGACACCTGGATGGCTCAGTTGGTAGTGCAGAGACTCTTAATCTCAGGGTCATAAGGTCAAGTCCCACATTGGGGATGCAGCCTACCTAACATAAATAAAAATAAATAAATAAAATCTTAAAGAAAGGACTCATGATGCCAGACCTCAAACTGGTATGGGAGACTGACAATAAATCAATAATAAATACTTCAAACTGGAAAAGGGCATAAAAGGGAAAGGAAGTCAATATTAGAAAAGATAGCAAAAGAATGTTGTACTAAATTTTCTTTCTTTTAATAGTGAAATAAAAGGTTATTTCAACTGAGTTCATCAAATTCTGAGAAATTACTAAGAGACACTATGTTAGTTAATGAGGATGGAATGATGAAGAATATATATTACTTGATACCAAAGGAGCTTATTTTCTAGTATTCATAACTACTAAAATGGTTGTTGATGCTCTTAGATTTTCCTAAATAAATGCTTAGCTCATGTACTCAATCTGAAATGTAATTTTGAATATGGTACAAACTGAATTTTTATTGGTAATGAAATTTACCTAGACCAATGTTTTCAAATGCTTTCCTTATAAAGATCTATATTCAGAATTAACATATCAAGTTTTTACATGATATCATTTCTATTTTCTGTCATTTATGTAAGAAAATTAGTCCATAGTACTACAAATTTGGTGACTCTTTAAAATAAGTCTGCATTTATTGAGAAGAGAATTTCTATACATTTTAAATATAACCATATATGTATCTGTGATGTGGATTATTTAGACAAAATAATTCATACATTTGGGACAGAAATCCCTATAAAACATCAGCTAGATACAGAGGTGGAGCTATTGCTATGCTTGAACTATCTCACTTTTCCATTGCCTCCTGCTAAGACATAAAGGAAAACTCAATGTTGTACATCTGCACAGTGTTTAAAAATGAATAGGGGAGAGAAGAATGAACAGGTGGAGCACTGAGGACTTTTAGGTAATGAAACTATTATGTACAATATAAATTAGTGGATATGTTAATAATGGGGAAGGTTGGGCAGGGGAGGGAATTAGGAGTAATATGAGGACTCGATTTTCTGCTCAATATTCCTATAAACCTAAGACTTCTCCAAAAACTAGTCTATTAAAAAATAAACAACTTAAATACATAGGGGAAAATACCTACTTATGTATATGCATACATGAATATATATGCATCCATAAATGCACATATAGTGAATGAAACTATGTATAGGAGTGTGTAATGACAGATCGATGATAGATATAGGCACCATATGAACCAGTCTATGCACATGTAACTTATGACACTGTATGTATGATACATATATTTTCCATCTTCATAGCAGTTATTGAGATAACTGTCATTGTCATTTTAGAGACATACAATCCAATACTTATCACATTATTACCATTCTTTGCTGAATTTATATCAATATGATGAAATTTAGGAACTAAAAGTGGAATGTGATGTGTGTTAAAGGTTTGCTTGAATTTAAAAATGAACAGAGTTAAATTAACATCACAGTAATGATGTACTAGCGTTGCTGTTAAGAAATATGGCTACACAATAATTCAGGCAAAAGATCTATTTTAAATAAAGGGAAAGTGAATTTTCAAATTTAAAGTAAAAAAAAAAAATGATCAATTTCAACACCACCAACATCTCAAGTCATGTCAGTGCCCAGGATCTCATGACTTGAGAAAATATGAGAAAACATTTCCTAGTACTCAACTGAAATTTCACTTCAGCCATCACACACTTAAAGTTTTTACATCCCAAGATAGAATTCATATTTCCACATCTTACTGGTCTTATTGTCTAATTTAAATAAGTTGTCCCTCAAATCAATAAATACAAAGTTGTGAATATGAATATTGACATATAATTTAGAAATTTGAATACATTGGTTTTAATACATTGTTTTCTCATTTCCTAAATTATGTAAACATCCCCCCAAGCAGTCAGTTTGCACATCAATGTATTTTTCAAATTGTTAAAAAAACAATCATTAGCTGACCCAATGCAGTAGCCCAAAACACATGATGGCACCTTCCGGGATTGGGGAAGAGGCAGGTGAATTGCCTTGGGAGATGGTCTACCATTTGACTTCTTTCATACTCATTGAATACCTAAAACTTACAGTTTAATATTTGGAAGCGTGTGATTTTTTTAGATGATGGACTTATAATTTTTCTCCATAACTGACAGGAATTTACGGGTACTACTGTGTTTTATTCAGTGTGCATAGTTCCTCCTAAGATATGTTTGATTTAAAGATGGTGGTGAAAAACCCCCACAAAACCCTTCTATTTCCAGAGAAGATCAGGAGATGGGAGGGTGTGAATTCTCTGGTAATCTGATCTGTCATTAAGCCTCAATTACTTCCATGTCCTCACTCATACTGTCTATCCTCTCCTGCCATGCCAGCCCCCCTTCTGTCTCCAGATTATATTGGTCTGGGCTCCCAAGAGGCATTCTCTGCCATAATACAAATACCCAGGTTCCAACATACTCCACAAGCCACATTCTCAAGTATATTTCCACGTCTCAAGATGTTTTCACCTGCAAGAACTTCCTCTCAGGAACTGTTCCAATATGTCATTTCTAGTATAAAGCATCAGTAGTAAGTCTTTTATTATTTTACTAAACTATTCTCATTTAGTCTAATTATGTGAGAACTTAACATTTTACCCTTGTTTTTCCAAATTAAAAAGACTGGGATGCCTGGGTAGCTCAGGGGTTGAGCATCTGCCCTCTGCTCAGGGTGTGATCCTGGATTCTGGGATGGAGTCCAGCATCAGGCTCCCTGCAGGGAGCCTGCTTCTCCCTCTGCCTATGTCTCTGCCTCTCTCTCTGTGTCTCTTATGAATAAAATAGATAGATAAATAAATAATTTTAAAAATAGTATCAGACTATACTCTGTCTTCAAGAAATTTTAAATTATTAATGTTGCAAGTCATCTTCTTAAACCCATTCCAGGTTAATACACTATTGGCTATACATATATTTCCTCTACAGGTAAACAAATACCAAAGAGAGATAAATGAAAATATTTACAAGGTTATCGGGGTTTATTTTAATTGAAATGAAATGGAGAATTATACTGATTACCAGGAAAATAACAGGGCTTAAAATTTGCTTGTCTTATATGAAATATGTAGGTTGCAAAACACATTTACACTATTTAGGAAAAATGGGAGACACTTTTAGTTGCTAGAATAATTTTAAACAAAATTTACTTTGAATACATCCTAGAAAATCTATACCTGTAGACTTATTTAAGGAATAAAGTCTGGCAGTCATTGATGCCAATGAATCAGTACAAAATCTTCAAATTCAAATATCAGACATACCTTTATGACTTTTGCAACTTTTGGTGACTAGCTATTTGTGTTTTCTTTGAGCTAATGCATGCCTGCTTTAATAATACCTTGAGTAATCATAACGGAAATTTTGTTTCCACATGGTCCATTTTAACAGAAATCAAATTATCACACTAAGATCTATTGCAGGATATTTTTTTTGGAGTGTAGTATTAAAGAGTGACTTAATTTGTATTGCTGAATGTCATTTGTAGCATTGCTACATAATTTGCCACAAATTTATACTCTGACAACTCATTTTTGTGGGGAGTTGAGATGTGTACAGCATCCTTCCCCCTTTCTCTTTCCATAACCTCGCTACCTTTCATGAACCCGTATTTTACAAGAAATATGCTTTGCTTTTTTTCACAGGTGAAGCATGTAACCTAACTTGACCAATCAAACCAGTATACCCCTTTACCAAATGAGTTCACTAAAGGTAACTCTCAGTGTTCTGAATTCTAGAAATCTGGTTTTTATCTCTTCTTCTCTACTATGTAGTATGCAGGTATGAAGTCTAGAACTGCTATAATCATTTGCTCACAAGCAGAAAGTTAATCTGAGAGGGACAAAGCCAAGAAAATCCCAGGGAAATCCATCTAGGCCCTAATCATATTTAGTGTTAAGTCCAATTTAACTCTTGGAATTGTCAGTTACATGAGCTAATTTTCTTGTAATCATTTGCCAGTTTGAGTCAGGCCTGTAATTACTTTCAGATGAAGTATATAATGGATAAGAATTTTGTGGAACACATGGGTGGCTTAGTCGTTGAGCATCTGCCTTGGCCCAGGGCATGATCCCAGGGTCCTAGGATCAAGTCCCACATCAGGCTCCCTGCAGGGAGCCTGCTTCTCCCTCTGCCTATGTCTCCGAGTCTCTCTCTCTCTCTCTCTCTCTCTGTGTGTGTCTCTCATGAATAAATAAATAAAATCAAAAAAAAAATAAAAAAAAAAGAAAAGAGAAAAGAAAAAGTTAGTTGTTACCTTGAGTGGGGCTACAAGGTAACAGACTAGAACTCCTTAAAAGTGAGGCAAGTGAGAAAGACCACTCTGTTACATGAGAAGTTGAAAATCTTTAAGATTGCACAATGGTTGGTTAAAGTGGAGTTATTTAATTTGGGGGCCTCAGGGCATGTGCTACCAACAAGACAGCAACTGAAGGGGTAGGGGAGTAGAATGATGGATTCTACAGTCTAAAAAGAAACAATCTTGCTTTGTTATATATTTCTCAAAGCAAAGAGAAAAGAAAGCTCGGCCAAGAGTGGCTCTTCTGTCTTTAATCTGCAATACGAGTATACTAAGTTTAATTTCCAAAGACCTCCATGACTGGAAAAGCCAAATTACCCACAATAAACCAAATAGAAGGCTATCAAAATCAAAGATGAGAGATGTCGTGGGACAAAAGAGAAGAATGGGAGATCTATGGCCTTATGCTAGCATATTTTTCAGGCATTGTCTCCTGAAAAAAAACATAAATACTCACATGATGGAAAAGAAATCAAAATGAAGGTTGAGAAAAGGAGATAAATAAAATACCCACTACAGGCCATTCTTTCTACTGGGTTCAGTAATGATACTATCCATACAACTCTATCCCCACATACACTTTAGTATACCACATATCCAAAATAGGGCTCATACGGATGAATGTTTCCCAATTAATGATGTTAGCAGCGCTATAGTTACAACAGTATTTTTGACAAGCCTTTCATAAGACTACCTAACCAATTTTCAAACTACTTTAGGTTAGTGTGTTTTCTGCGTGTAATTTGCTGACATCCTTTTTATAGATATAAGTCAAGTAAGCGTTGTTTTTCAAAATGATTTACAGGTTCAACAATATTTTTCCAAGATGCTGTGGATGCCAAACTTATAACAAGCCTCAGTAAGAATAATTTTTTAAAAACATAGCAAAAAACACTAAGTCCGATTTCCTTTTACAGTAAATATTTAATTTTTTAAATTTCTAGTTTACAAGGGTTTCAAATGGACAAGAATGATTTACCTCTCCAGTAACAGTCTTATATTAATTCAAGATATTTCAATTCAATATATGGTAATAAATTTCCACATATTACCCATTAGTGTTTTGTTTTGTTTTGTTTTTAATGGGGAGGTAACATTAACAACCACTATCTATAAAACGCATCATTATTTTGGTGGTTTTAACAAATGTCTTCTCCAGTTGTAAGTTCTAAAAAAAAAAAAAAAAAAAAAAATCAAACAAAATTTAAAAATTCTAAGAATTAGAGAACACTGAAGACGTAATGAAGTTGAGTTCCACCTTTATAATAATTCCGTTTTACCCTAAAGGGGAATATTCAAAAATGTGACATCGCTCTACCAGACCACCTTGCGACTGCTCTAAAAGATTGGCAGGGGCAAGAACTTGTGTCACTGATAGGCGGGATTTTTTAGTCCTCTCTGCAAATCATTAAGAAAATGTTCCAACGCAACAAAACAAAATATGGTGGCGATCCCTGAACCATCTTGATGATGAGTAGCTTAGTCTCTATCAAAATTTTTTCCCCACTCATAATAATCATCCTCCCCTCAAATGCCTTAAAAAAAAAAAAAAGAAAGAATACATTACACAGAACAATAACAGATCGAAGACAGCACAAGTTATTTTCAAGAACAGAAAAATCTCTAGCGCACAGATATGTAATAGTAAAGAGCAGACTTCTTTGGGGCCAGTCATCAACCAGCTTGGAGTTCGTTAGGAAGATTTCTCTTTCCTTTTATGGGGAGAGTCCACTCTGTTTGCAGTCGCCACACCGTTTTCTGTTCCTTTTCTAGAAGACCGCCCTTTAGTCCGTTTCTTCTTCACACTTGGGGCCTGCAGGGTAGTGTCTTCCTCCATCCACCTCTGCAGCTGGACATTAAATAAATTCCAGGTTACGTAGGCTTGGATGGTGCAACTGGACGAGAGCACCGCGATTTTGGCGGCCAGCACGTTGACGTTTCCAGCGGTGGCGTCGGAATTCCGCGCCTGCCCTCCTGCCAGGTGAAAGCCGACAGTCACCACCGAGACGATCAGAGTCACAAACCGGCCCGAGACGAACACAACCGCCCACAGGGAAAACTCCTTGTGGTACTTGTCGTCCCTGAAGTAGAAGAGGTCACAGATGTGGGAAAGGAATTCCACGAAGTAGTGCATCGTCAGAAGGACGAGGCCCAGGTGGTTCAGGTACAGCAGGTAAGCTCCGGCAATGTGGAAGAGGTGCAGCCCGATGTAGACCAGCTGGCGCGGGACGTCCTGCTTTTTGATCCTCTGGAAGTAGAGCTCCGGGAAGGCGTGGAACCAGTAAGCCAGCTGCGATATGTAGAAGAACTTCATCTGGAAGGTCATCATGTTGTGAGGCGGGGCCCTCCACAGAAGGGTGGGGTCCGACAGGCAGTTTTCCGAAACCAGGATGGACGTGCCCCAGACACAGGACACGAGGTAGAAGGCGCTGAACTGGCCCGACTCGTTAAAGCGGCTTTGCTTGGGCTTGGGGAACTGCATCCGCCTGTTGATCTTGTCCAACACGTACTCCTGGATGGTGGCGTGAATGATGATCGCCACCAGCATGTAGAAGAACACCGTGGCCAGGTCTCTGATGCCGTAGTAGTACAGGAACTTGGGTTCCGGCGCTCGTTCCTCGGCCGCGGGGAAGGGGACGCTGTGCTGCAGGGTGATGAAGACGATGGAGGCCTCGGCCGTGCCCTCGAACATCAGCCCCAGCACGAAGAACATCCCCACGCAGGCGACGAGGTCCGCGTGGTTCTGCAGGATGAACTCGTGGCTCAGCACCGGGGGGTTCTTGGCGCTCTTCTTGCGAAACGCCATGGCAGCGCTCCCCACACGCTCTCCGACGAGCCGCGGCGGCCTCCGCGCCCGCCGCCCCCCCGCCCCCGCCCCCGCCCCCCGCGGCCGCCGCCGCCGCCGCCGCCGCCGCCGCCGCCCTCCTCACCGCGCCGCCGCCGCCGCCGCCGCCGCCGCCGCAGCAGCTCCGGGGACTCCCCGCCCCATCCCCGAGCCGGCCCCGGGTCGCCGCGGCCGCCCGGAGCACCGCGAGCCAAGGCGAGGGCCGGGCCGCACTGAGCATGCGCGCCAGGGCCCGGCGGAGGCAGGGAAGGAAATCGAGCGCCGCGCCCCTGCCCCGCGCCAGGCCCGGGCTTGCGAGCGTGGATGCGAGCGTGGATCGTCGGCGCCGCCGCCCGCCGCCCGCCCCCCGCCCCCGCCCCCGCCCGCGCCGTCCAGCGGCTTCCCGAGTCCCCGCGCCGCGGCGGCTCCGGGGGAGGTCGGGGCGAGGCGGGACGGCCACTCCGGCTGCGCGTCAGCGTCACCGCGTGACCCGTGACGTGACAGCGGGGAGAGCCGCGGCCTGGCCAGGTGCTCGGCGTCCGCCAGGTGCCCTCTGGGCGCTCGCTGTGGTCACGACAGCAGCCCTCCTGGAACACGCGAGGACGGACGGAAACACGGGCGCAGGCACTTTTCGAATTTAGGTGTTTATTTTATTTTTTATTTTTTTATTCATTCATTCATTCGTTCGTTCGTTCATCTATTTATTTATTCATCTATTCATTCACCTATTTATTCATTCATTTTTCATTCAATCATTCATTCATTTATCATTCATTCATTCGTTCGTTCGTTTATTTATCTATTTATTCATCTATTCATTCATTCACCTATTCATTTTTCATTCAATCATTCATTCATTTATCTATCTATTTATCTATCATTTATCTATTTATCCATTCATTCATTTATTCATTCATTCATTCGTTCGTTTATTCATTCATTCATTCATCTATTTATTTGTTCATTCATTCATTCATTTATCCATTCATTTACTCATTCAATCATTCATTCATTCATTTATCTATTTGTTTATTCATTTATTCATGCAATCATTCATCTATTCATCTATTCATTTATTTATTCATTTATCTATTTATTCATTTATTCATTCGTTTATCTATTTATTCGTGTATTCATTCAATCATTCATTTTTCTATTTATCTATCTATTTATTTATTTATTCATTTATTTATTTATTTTTACAGGTGAGAAGCGGAGGGACAGAGACGTTAAGTAAAATGCCCCAGATCACACAGCTGGTAAATATGTCAGAACCAAGGTTTGAATCCAGTCCGGACCCAGAGCATGGGCTCTTCACTACTGTACGGTTATTGCCTTTTATTGTCAGTCGTTCACACGTGGAAATATTTTGCTACAGCAAGAACGAAGCAGGCTAAAAAGAAAAACTAGTTCGCCGCGTTAGCAATGATAACAACTGTGACATTAACTGTATTTATTGTATCTTCAGAGGTTGAGTTGGTGGTTGGGAGGCGAGATCTATTTGTCAGCACGTGGGAGAAGGCATTTCGGCTATAAAGCCCAAAACTGATTTTCCGTACTCAAGCAGATGAGAACCTCATGTTTCATTTTTATGACTGTTGCATATAAATGTGCTAAAATACACATATTGGAAAACGGCTTCTTTTGTAAATGCTAATGCCTTACTCTATTCAAATATCATGGCAGGTTTCAAATTTCTCTTTGAATCCGGAGCCATTTTCTTGTTTCTTCTGGGGCCCATGAGATCATAATCATTACTGATAGTTAAAGTTTGAAGTTTGGAATATACATGTCAAAAGAAAAGTGCCACAGAATTTAAAGAATAGAGCTTACATTAAATTTAGAGTGGCCAAAGTGCCTTTTACCACTGTTTCTCTGCATGCTGTGCACTAACGAAAGATGCAGTCCAACTGGTGTAATTACTTCGAAGGTATTGATTGAACAAATACTCTGGATCAATGCAATGTGCCGACATTTCTTAGAGCATGGAATTTGTTGTGGACACTGCCCCTGAGTTAGGGAAGGTACTATGTATTGTACCATATTAGAATTCTCCATTTGGCCTTCCTAGCTGTTACTCCCAGCTGTTGACCCTAACAGCTCAATTATGAATGCTATTTGGGGTTAACAAAATCAGGAAGGCATTACAAATAGAGATGCAAAAATTAGGGCATCAAAAACAGAAGAAGAAATCAAACTTGTTGGAAGTTGTCAGGAGGAAACAGTCAAGGAGAATAGTGCCTTGTGGGAATTATCAAGAGTTTATTCAGGAAAATACATATTTACCTTTTTGAAACAAATCATTTTAAAACAGAATTCATCAGTCTTTCTGTAAGAATACACAATGACTATGCTTATTTTGTGGCATACTAACTGAATATAAAAAATACGTGAGCAGAAACTTGTGTTTGTCTTTCTGTTTGGCATAACTTTTGACAAGCCTTCCAACTCCACCTATGCAAACGTGATAGATTTTGCCTTCAGGAAAGGTCCATATCAAAGTGAAGAGCATAAATGCTTATGCATAGATATGAACTATTATTTTATTACTAAAAGGAAGAAAGGCCATTATAAGTGAGTATAAAATTGTCTCTTAACTGTCTCTTGAAAAAACCTTTTCCCCTCTTGCTTTCCTTGTTTTTCAAATAGAGAGACTTCTTTAGCTATATATCTTCCCTTTCTTTGAGTTTGTAACACCAAATGATGTTCTGTAGTTTGAAGTTTCCGCTTAAGCTTTACTGTAAATATAGTTCAAGGGCTTGAGTTTTTTATTTAGATTTCACACTAACATCCTTATAAAAATAGAAAAATGTCAAATTTCTGAAATTATTGGAATCTGTAAGACTATTATAGTAATATATAATAGGATGTTTGTTTCCAGTAGTTTTATTGGCACTTTTCTCTGACAAAGAATAAAGTGCATATAACCATATTTTCAAAAATTTTGATAATCAATATAATGATATTATAACTTCATATATTTGGGGAGGGGGTATTCCTCCTTTATGCACAGTCCTCTGCCTAGGCTAGATATTCATTTTTTTAAATAATAAATTTATTTTTTATTGGTGTTCAATTTGCCAACATACAGAATAACACCCAGTGCTCATCCCGTCAAGTGCCCCCCTCAGTGCCCGTCACCCAGTCACCCCCACCCCCCGCCCTAGATATTCAATTCAAATGTAGACTTCTGCTTTCTGTCATGATGGAATAACTGGTTAATTGGTTGAACTTACACTCCTACTGTAAATAATTGGCAGATTAGACAACTTATATGAAATAATTTGTTTTCATACATTGGGAAGCATCAGACTATAATCACTGACAGAATGGAGACAAGTGAAGTGAACCCCACAAAACTGACCTAATTTTCTGCCTGGAAGCACTTTCCACTGTGCAGGTGTCACCAGCTATACCCCAAGGCCTGACTGCTCCCCTCCTTGTCCTCCCAATCTTTGTCCCACATTTTCCCCTAAGCTCTTCTTTCTAGCCTATCTCTTAACTCAGGCAGATGGAAATGGAAACCACCCCTGAAGCCATAGCAACTGCCCTGACAAAACCTCCAGTCAGCCCAGACCACCCAGATCAGTTTGACTGTCATCCCTCACTTGTGCCAACACACAGGGACCTTGGAGTGACTCTAGAATGATCAACAACTACCTTTATTTCATTATAATACTAAAATCTCCACCCAAGGAGGAACACAAGCTCATTTACATAACATACAATGTGTGTATATAGCCATGTTTCCTTAAGGCGCATGTGCGAACTTAGGCCCACCTTGACATCTAATGACAGGGCTTGCCTATCTGAATATTCATTCTAATCCTAAATAAAAGGAACCCGTCCACTCTTGTTCAGGGAATCACAGCCTTGGAAGCCATTGCTTGTGATCTCCCTATTTGTTGTAAATAAAAGTTTTCTTTGTGACACAACTCAACCTGGTACAAAGTCACGTTGGTTGGTTCAGTTACACAGGGAGGGGAAATCTA
Source organism: Canis aureus (assembly GCF_053574225.1). Taxonomy (NCBI): domain Eukaryota; kingdom Metazoa; phylum Chordata; class Mammalia; order Carnivora; family Canidae; genus Canis; species Canis aureus. The sequence continues at coordinate 36,842,351 of NC_135643.1, forward strand.
AGAAGAGCCTGGAAACCTTGCTGAATTGAGGAGAGACAAGAGTTAGGACATGCTAGAGCCTCTGATTGGCTAGGCATAATAACTACAGAGAAAGGTCTTTAAAGTGCTCCAGAAATCTGCAAAAGTGTTCTCTAGACACTGTTATTAAGTCCTATATGCATAAGGTTAAAATATGTAAGAGCAACCAAAGACTGGTGGAGGAAATGTAAAAGTTTCCAAGGATCCCAACAGGACTAGGAGACTTTCAAGTTTGGAACTGTTAGAAATTAGAATTTTCTGGGAATTCTTGTGAAACTCTACTTCAGTAGAGTCCCAAGAAAAGTCAGGCTAAAGTTGCCCTTGGGAAAAAGCTAATTCCCATTGCCCACATAAAGTTTTCAAGAAGCCTTGAAGAGATCAAGGTTCCCTGAAAGGAACTTTACTGGCTGCCAGAAATATCCAGCCCTCAACAATGTGAAATTCATATTATTTAGCATCTAATAAAAATTATGAGGCAAAGGCTGAGTTCAGCTGGAACTATTTTATTAGAAAGCCTACTTGTGGCCTCTCCACGTGGCATTGTCATAGAACAGTGGCTTCAGGCCCTAAGAATGAGTTTTCTTGTGAAATACACAGATATTTTATGGCCTTTCATGACCTAGCATTGGAAGTTATGTCCTATCACTTTTCTGGTCACAGTGGGCACAAAACTTTCAGGCTTAAGATGGGACAGGTATAAGAGGAGGTGGGAAGCACAGACATTCCCTCCATAAGAAGTGTACCACACAGGATTTGTAGGTAATTTTTAGGTAGCCACATTCTTTCCTTTGGTAACAAACACTATTTCCTTTCACAAGAAATATATACTGTTCTTCCCCATGCAAACAAAATTCTCACCCCAATATACCAACAGTCTCAAGTTTATTAGGTAGGAACTTGAAAGCTAAATTAGATCCAGGCACTGAAAGGCTCTTTGGGCTCTTTCTTTGTTACAATTATTCTTGATCTGAGTACATGTAACTAAAGAAAAGTTTCTGACTCCCATACACCAAAGGCATAGGAAAAATGTCATAATCACTTCCATTCAAGAAGTGGGCAGATGGGATGTACACAAGAATCAATGGTCAAGGTTAATTATGAGATCTATCTCTAAATTCCCTAAATCTTTGACATGAACCCAGTCTTCCTCCCTGGGAAATGGTGGAAGATTTTATATATCTGTATATACATATACATACATATATATATCTGCCCTTCAAAAACACAGACTTCAAGTTGATTTTTTGTAAGTTTGCATATTTTAAAAGATAAAAGACCCTGGGAGCTAAATAATGTTAATTTGTTCATGTTAATTTCTTTGTGATGTAATTGTCAATTATACTATTAATTACAGAGTATCAACTGTATTTTGGTACTGCAAAGAATTAACATTCCATCAACAACTTTTCAGTAGAACCATGAGAAGAATGGAAGGATCAGTGTCTGAGTAACCATTACAGAGAATTGCCACATATTGAGCAAAGTATCTTGTAAAATGCTATATTGATTTTGTTATGAGAAACATTTGATTAAAAAGTAGAAAGCCCCACTATAATTTAGGTAGTATATCTTAAATCAATACAAATAATTAGTTTTTTTCATTAGATATACAATATAACAATTTTGATGTCAGTATTTTATAACTTATCACTTATATAAATAGCTTAGCTGAAAACATATTTTCAATTACTTATGTGTCTTTTTGAAATGTAATTTTCCAAAAAAGATTAACTGATATTGATTGTGATGAAATCTTACAACATATGAAGTACACTAGGAACGCCATGATACAGACATTGCTGGTAGCTCAGTCGGTTAAGCATCTGACTCTTGATTTCAATTCAGGTCATGATCTCAGAGTCCTGAAATCAAGCCCAGCATTGGGCTCCATGCTGGGTATGGAGCCTACTTAAGGTTCTCTCTCTCCTGATGCCCTTCCTGTGCTCTCTCTCTCTCTCTCTCTCAAACAAGTAAATAAAATATATAATATAAACATTGCCTCATTTTTAAATATTTTTCTATCTCACAATGAAAAAGATATATTTGCATAGCTCTGTAATACAAACCTTCTAATCATGCAAATTTGGATAACTCAAGGAAATGAAATAAACAGTCAAATGCTAGAATTCAATAGCATTTAAAGAAGCAATATGTTGGGAAAGAACTGCTTCAAAAAATCAGACTCAAGTCACTTTAAATCAATGTTTCTAATTAGAATAATAAATAGTCATAATTAACTGAGATCACCAAATTCTTAGCTCCATTAAACAAAGCATAATACAATTTAGCTTGTGCATGAAATTATAAAGTCTCCTGAGATTTGACTGATTCAGTCTTGAGTAATTCAATTAAAGAGATTTTTATTATATTTAAGTCATTCTATAACTGATAAGATATGTAAAAACACAGGCTTTAAGAAAAACACACTGAGGAATATGATTGAATATTGAACAGATAAGGAAAAATTTCAACATAGCATTTCTAAATTCTAAAATGCCTTTTTTGCAAATGTATTTATTAGTTACATGGCAAGTAAAAATAATATGAAGCATTGTCTAAGCATAAACTCCTGAAATAGGTTAACAAGGGCAAACTCATTAAAATAGCATAATTGGTAAAAGTTAAAATCAATATTTAGTAATTAGTTCTATCAAGTACCACCTAATTGAGCAAAATAACCTTGAACCCAGCTTACAGGGAGATCTTGAGGACACAAACATTATATATATATATTAATAACCCAGTCTTCCTCCGTGGGAAAATTATATATATATATATATATATATATATATATATATATATATATATATATAATATATGTATATAATTTGCAGATAGCTAGTGAAAAAATGCTTGACAGAGAAGATGGATAAGACAATGAAGCAGAATTTGGATGGCTGTTGTAGATAGGGTGGGCAGAAGGCAGGTCTAATCTCTTTGAATAGGATGTATTTGCGTAGATATTTTCTTAAAGTTAGGGTAAACCACACAAGTGTCTGGAAGAGAAGAGAATGTCCTATGAAATAGCAAGTCCAAACTTTGGGACAAATGCAAGAATGATTGTTCCATGAACAGCAGAGCCCAGAATGGCAAGAGTGGAGTGAGAGGGATGACAAAAGGAAAAGGGGAGTGAAAGGGGACATACCATGTAATGTCGTATAGACCTTAGTAAGGACTTTGAAATGTGGTCTAAGATTGGGAAGACTATTTGAGCATTGTTTTAAAGGGGCACTTTGTCTTCTACATGAAATAACTATTTGTGGAGGGGACAAAAGGGACAAATGTCACTGCAATTTGTAAACATTATAATTGAACTAGTGTATTTCATGACTTTTTTCCTTTCTTTTTTTTTTTTAATACCTAAATTTGGGTGCTACCTATGAAGTAATTAAATGGATGAGGGGGATATTCCCATGATCTTAGTATTCCTATGATCCTAATTTTTTTAACTTTGGTTATTTAATATATATGACATGGAATGTAATAGAAAACCCACATCATATGATTTTCTACATTTAGAAAACAATGCTGCTATGATTATGTCTATGTCTTTGGTAGGAATTTGGTAGGAAAAAATCATCTAGTTAGGCATTTTCTAGACATTTCTTCAAAATACCCACTTCTTGATAGAATCAATCCCTCTCCAATGGTTTCTATTGGGTTTCCAAATTTTCTTTGCTCTCTAGGGGTTTGTATTTAAGATGAACTCAAAAGTTAAAGTGATATGAAAGGTAAATGATCATTTTAGCATTATTGTTGCAGTTCTACTTTGATGCTAATATAGATGGAAAATTCCATAGTCTCTTAACTTTTTTATAAACTTTCTGAACAGAGTTAATCAAACTTCAATAAACCACACATGCAGATAAACGTTATTTTAATACTCATTGTAAATGCCATTATTTTCTGTTTCTGCAAGAAAGAAATGATTCTTAGAGTTACTTAAAGCATTGACAAATTCTCCTTCAGAGTTTTATGATGTTGACCTAACGTTCAGAAAACACCAGAGTAATCGAAAGATTTTTCTGAGGTAGCTATCCTTTGAAGTTTTGTGGGTTTTTTTGGGGGGAGGTTTGTTTGTTTGTTTGTTTGTTTTTTACTTCCTTTTTACAAATATTTTATTTATTCATTCATGAGAGACACAGAGAGGTAGAGGCATAGGCAGAGGGAGAAGGAGAAGCAGGCTCCCTACAGGAAGCCCAATGTGGGACTCGATCCTAGGACCCTGGGATCATGACCCGAGCCAAAGGCAGATGCTCAACCACTGAGCCACCCAGGTGTCCCTTGTGTTTTGCTTCTAATCTGTTTGTATTCTGATCCTTTAAACTATGCTTCAAAATATATGCTGAAAGAGACTAATATTCTTTTATGTATAATTAATTTATGATTAATTTAGATATGCTAAGTCTGGTAATAAAGCATTTATTATTCCTACTTACTTGTTTCAGTGTGAATAATAATTTTTTATGGATATCCAAAACTCATAATTGACCAAATAATATTAGGAAATTTTAAGCAGACTGGCATACTGTCTTTTCTCTTGATGAGGACTTTTTCCATTCAGTGAGTGTCTTACTATAAACTCTTCCATTCTTCTGTTTAATGCTCATGGACTATTACTGAATTTCCTCATCTAAAAACTCTACTATATAATGAAACAAAACTCATTTAGAAAAAGGTTTCTTGGGATGCTTGCATGGCTCATTAGGGTCCTGGGATTGAGTCCTGCATCAGGCTCCCTACAGGGAGCCTGCTTCTCCCTCTGCCTGTGTCTCTGCTTCTCTCTGTGTGTCTCTCATGAATAAATAAAGTCTAAAAAGAAAAAGCTTTCTCATGCAAATGTCCCAATACTTATAAGATTAAAAACAGATTATTATTCAGCTTCAATGGAAAAATATTTAAATTTATATATTCTGAAGTTTTGAGAGTTCATTCAGTCATGATATAAAATTGATTCCTGTCACAGAACAATATGGCAAAGTTGACAGCACCTGATCTCTCCACAAAAAGTTTTCAGACATATATTTCCCCAAGATTTAGATTTCCTAGTTTCATATGCTTTTTCTCTCCAATGAATGTGCAAGCAGTTAATGTCTAGTATAACTATCTCCAGATGAGTTTTTGAGAAGCATTGGGTATTTGCTATATATAGCTAGAAGGGAATGGGCATCATCATTTATTGAGAGATTACCCTGGCCTCCTACTCTGCTCAGTTCCTTACATACGGTAGAGCTCATTTAATTCCCGTAGCAATTCTTTAAAGTAGGTACCATTTCCTCTACTCTAAAAATGAGGAAACTGAAGCTCCTAAGGGATCATAAATTGCCAGAGTGAAAGAGTAAGTAGCAAAGCAGGAACTCAACTTGAGCATTCTAACCCAGGATAGAGCATCTTATTACCATAACTAGTGGGCCTGCCACTAACTCTGTGAAAAGGACATCATGTGGGATAGGACAGGTGATGAGTATCAGTGTTTGAGGTTATTTGGTGTTAAATGACTTCAAGGTTACTGGAGAGAGGGGAAGAACACCCTTGTTCTTTTAACTGCTATGTACATTACATTATATATTATTGCACAATGTAGTTTTGACTTACTCAACATTCATTTATCGAAATAAAAATTTCTATCTATTTCTACTTCATTCTCATTTTTTAACTGCTAAATGGAATGTGAGTGAGAAAAAAAAAACATTCATCTCAGAAGATTAGGCAGAATGACAGTAAATGTAGCCATGCTAGCAGACTCTAGCTTCTGCTCTTCTTCCTGACTACTTGGTTCCACTGACCAGGGGCATTTCCCTAAGCATTTCTTAGCAGTGGCAGCTTCTACACATCTGTATATAACTTCTCCTTTTCTGATCCCTCTTTGGCAGTCGGACATGCAAAGCATCTGCAATTTTCCAACAAACTCCAATCGTCTCCCACAGATGCTTCAGCTTATCGTTGTTGGTAACTTTCTCTGATCCTCTGAATCCCTTAAATTACTCAGACCTTCCTTTCCACAGTACGCCATATATATATATATGAAAGCTCTAATTTCTGTTGTAAATCATGCATTCCCATAAATGGAGCAAATTCCCATTTGATCTATTTTCCTAAGTAAACCCTGACTGATACACCATTGATGGCTGAATATGTGTCATCCAGATATACACTTTTCTATATTGTCCCATCCTAGTTGCTATAAATAAGCATAATCTTATGATAAGACAGATTTTTTTGCAATCAACCCTAAGAAAGAGTAAATTATTAAAATTGTAATGCAAATAAATATATTAACATTTATTTTTTACTTTTAGTAAGTCTAAAATTATTGAAAAGCAACAAATCTCATAACATCTCTTTCTGGTTCTTCCTATTATTAGAATTGTCTTATTCAATGATTTAATGACACTAATTAATCATTATCTAGCAGAGTACATGTTCATTATATGGACATACAATCACAGATACTAGTCAAACTGCTGATCTAACACATCATTCAACTTTGCTGAATCACTAAAAAGATAAAATGTCCTTTTTTAAAAAAGATTCTATTTATTTATTCATGACAGACAGGGAGAGAGGCAGAGACAGAGGCAGAGAGAGAAGCAGGCTCTATGCAGGGAGCCCAATGTGGGACTCGATCCCAGGACCCCGGGATCATGCCCTGAGCTGAAGGCAGATGCTCAACCACTGAGCCACCCAGGCATCCCTAAAATGTCCTTTTTAATTAAAAAGTCCAACAATGGGCTTTTAAAAGATATTGTAACATTGATCATTAAAGAATCTAATATATAGTTTTTAATTGAGATATAATTGACTAACATAAAATTCACCCTCATAAAGTGTTCACTTCAGTGAATTTTAGTATATTACAGAGATGTGCAAACATCACAACCCACAAATCTTAAAATATTTTTATCACTGCCCTAAAAATTTCCTTCTCATGGAAGCCTCTCATCACTCCCCCTTCTCAGCAGCCTCTGGTAACCACCTATTTTTATCCATTCATTTTTAATTTTTATTTTATTTATTTTTAAATTTGTATCCATCTATCTGTATTTTAACTATCTGTTTTATCTCTCTGGGATTCTCTATTCTGAACATTTCATATAAGTGGAATCATTCAATATATGGCCTTTTGTGTCTGGCTTCTTTTAAAAGATAGCCCATTATATGTTTAAAATATTTTGTACTACAACATTCACACATTTCCCAGATTTAACTGAGGAGAAAAATAAAATGGAATTTTTTGCCCAGTAAACATGTTATTTATATCTTAAGTCGCCACATTTTGGTATTTAGTTGTCTTAATGACAAAGAAAGAAAATAACCCAATAATGATCCTCAATATATAGAGATTAGACATATAATAATATAATGTAGATTAGATAATAGGTTAAAATACAAAGAAAGTAGTTGGAATGTAGCAGCTCTGGCTAAGAAAATAAAATCTTGAGTAGTCACATCTATGTATTTATGCTGATGCCATTATCATTGGTAATGGTTTATTCAAAAATGGCCACAAATATATGCAGCTGCCCTCCTCAAGAAGCAGTGACTACAGCCCCTGGCTCTAGGCTCGCTTTACAATTTGCTTTGGTGAATAGAATGCAATAAAAGGGATACTGTGCAAATTCGGGTCCTGGAGGAAATGATCACGGCTTTCTTTTACCATAAAAAGAAAGGATTTGGGGGCACCTGGATGGCCAGTGGTTGAGCATCTGCTCAGTGGAGAGCCTGCTCCTCCCTCTCCCTCTGCCCCTCGTGCTCTCTCTCTCTCTCTCTCTCTCTGTGCTTTCTCTCTGTCAATAAATAAACAAATAAAATCTTTTTTAAAAATAGGCTATGAAAAACCATATCCCAGTTTTGGTAGACTGAACCCAAAAGTAAAGTTTGAAGCCTAACCTAGAGAAGAAGATTCTCTTTTATATAATGATTCTAGGAACAATTAATTACCAATCTCCACTTTTTTTCTCTCTTGATTTAGTTGTGGATAGTAATTACATTTAATTTTTTTTAACTTGTCTCATATACAATAGCATGAAAAACAAATACTTTGAAAACCTAAGTCTACATGTTAGCAAGAGCTAAGAAGGCTGTGCACCACTTATTTCTGACAAGAAAAATGATCTTAATATCCCTAACATATCACCCTTCTCATAAATTCTCTTCTACATAATACATCAATCAGTGGATATCACTTTGTGGAAGTCATAATGTGTATTCCCTTTGGCAGCTCTTTTACTTTCCAGGCCCTCCAATAAGTTCAGTTATAGCCTAACCAGATATCCATTTTCTGTATCTATTTGTTTGGCTCACCACCATTGGATGTTATTGTCTCTTTAATACTTCCCACAAAGTTATTCATAGTATTACAAAATGGACAATTGCATCTTTTCACACAATCTGATAATTAAATAATAGGGAAAAAAACCTACATCTAAAAAGCAAAGTAGAAATATTTTATGATAAAGGTCCCAAGGCTAAGAGGAATCCTATTTTCTCTGTTACGAAACCTATCATTTTGCAAATGATGCAACTAAAAGTGCTCTAATTTTAGGCTCTATCTTTTGGTGACTCTTATCCTACAATAATTCATGCTTTTAAGAAGTATTAAGTAAATGCGAAATTACTTCTGGCTTCACAACCACAAGCTGTTGATGTTTCAGTGCTAATTTGTCTTTTACCCAATGTGCATACTTAATAGCTAGCTAAATTGCAACAAATTTCAGATAACAAGTAATGGGTCATTGTATATTTTATTTTGCAAGTTAATATTAATTAGGGATCTCTCTTTGATAATATTACATGACATAATTTATTTTGAAGTAGAATAACTATTTTTAATAAGGAACATATTTGAGAATTAAATAATTTCTAAGACATGTAGTATGATAGGCATGTGCAACATAATGTTAGAAAATTCAGGGTCAATTAGTATTGTAATAATATTAGGAAGAAGTCTGTCAGCAGGTACAACATTCTAGTCACTCAGCATGAGCTCACAATGAGGGTTTCAACTGTATGAAGGAGAAAGACAATATAAAGGATGGAGTGAGAGACCATGACCAGCTACAATGTACTTTATACCACAAGGTTGCTCAACTGCCGGCAGGCATTCACATCAAGTCCCAGTCGGCCTGCAAATAACAGAGAATGACCTCTCTTCTCCTGTTGCACCAGAGAATTCTTAGTACATTTGGAGGACATTTGAAGTATATACAAAGAATTCAGACTGCACCTATGCATCATTACTGTTACAGAGCAGGTGTAATCATATTCAGAATTCTTAAAAATCCCCCCCTTTTTCCAGAACTCTGTGTGGATATTTATGCCCCATGATTACAACTGCCTATAGGAACCAGAATCCCATATCCATCTGGCATGACTCAGATCCTCAAAGTGTGCATACTCCTCTCTCAAGTGTGCACTTTTGCTTTGCAATAAAAGCTCTTCAGTTTTGCTTTGACTCATCCTTGAATTCTTCTTGTAGTAAAATCAAGAACCTGGCACAGCCTGGTGGTTGAGGTCTCAGGTGCAGAGAAGTCCCGAGTCTCCAGTAGCACCATGATCTCAGTCTAATCATTACAGAAATAATCAGACAGGAGTGGCTCAGTCGGTTAAGTGTCTGGCTCTTGATTACGGTTCAGGTCATAGGGCAGCACCCGTGGCTCAGCGGTTTAGCGCTGCCTGCAGCCTGGGGTGTGATCCTGGAGACCGGGGATCTATTCCCACATCAGGTTTCCTGTAGGGGGCCTGCTTCTCCCTCTGCCTGTATCTCTGCCTCTTCAGGTCATGATCAAGGTCCTGGGATTGAGACCCACCATCAGGCTCCTTCCACATTAGGGACTCTGCTTGTCTCCGTCTTCCTCTGTCCCTCCTCCTGCTCACTCTCTCTGTGTCTCTCTCTCAAATAAATGAATCTTGAAAGAAAGAAAAGAAAGAAAGAAAGAAAGAAAGAAAGAAAGAAAGAAAGAAAGAAAGAAAGAAAGAAGAAAGAAAAAGAAAAAATAAATCAGACAAACATGAATAGAAGGAAATTCATTACATACCCATACCTGAGCACTAGTTTTCAAAACTCTCAAAGCCAGCAAAATCAGGGAAGTCTGAGAGACATCTATAGCCTCGAGGAGTCTAAGGAGGCATGATGACTAAATGTAGTGTGATATTACATTATATATCCCCTGATTTTTGAAAGTTCATATTATGCCACTTCTTTATGAAAGACCTACATCTGTACCTGTTAACTAAAAGAACAAAGTGGATCTTTGCTTTTTTTTTTTTTTAAGGCAAAAGGTAAAAATAGCATTTAGTGTCTGTTTTGTAGCAAGCTGTTACAACGGCAGTGCATACCTGTTATGAGCACCAAGAGGAGCACTCAGCATCTCAGCATCAAGCCACCATAGCTTTGACCTTGTTTGTGAGCATCTGTGCTTTATCTCAATTTATTTTGTGAACCCCTTAGCAAGATGTGTCCTGAGGTATCAAAAAAAAAAAAAAAACTTAAGAGGTTATTTTGGGGGTCTGGGAAGGCTCAAATATGTGTCTGCATTAATTAACGGCAATTGCTTCTTTGTTTTATGCCATTTCGGCTTATGCAAGTTTTCATAGGGATGCTCTACTTTTGGACAGCAGGGCAACCTGTACCGATAGAACAGTAAAAGGTCCTTTCATAGAAACTAAGACAATCTAAATAAAGCATGAACTTTAGTTAATAATCTTGTTTCACTATTGGCTCATTAGTTGTGACAAATGTAGGGTAGCACTGGAATGTAGGATGCAGAGTATGCTAGAAATCTCTGTAGTATCCTGACAACTATTCTGCTAATGTAAAAATATTCTTACATAAGAAAACTTGTTTAAAACTGTAGTGATGTCAACCTAAGTGTATTCGTCTAGAATTTTACTGGCATGAAATTAGGATAAAGTGAAGAAACTCTTTAGTGTAAACTTACAGTTAAGGAAGTAGTTACCTTACTGCAAGAAAGAAGAGCACAATGAAGGCTAGAAATTGTTACCAAAAAGGATGCAGCAGCTTTTTTCTTTATTGTACTTTTATTACTATTTGATACTATCTCTGACTCTGTCGGGGAAACTAAGTGCTAACATTTTATTATTTTACCCTGGTGTGAGAATTTTCTTTTTTATCTGAACTTTGTACTCCTGAATTCAGATGTTAATAAATAAACATTTATTTATTTATTTATTTATTTATTTATTTATTAAATATAAGGATAAACTGCTTCAAACTGCAGTGATTTGCTGAACTTGACAGGACTATTTCCTAATTACATATGTGTATATATATATATATAGCAGAAGGAGAGAGAGAAGCAGGCGCCTTCAGCAGGGAGCCCTATAGGGGGTTTGAGAATCCAGGACCCCCGGAGCATGACTTGTGCCAAAGGTAGGCACTTAACCTACTGAGCCACCCAGGTGCTCCTCTAAATATATTAGGGTGTTTTTTACCTCACTCTGCTGCTCTAATTGGATAGCCCCTGGTATGCTACACATGACAAATTATGCTTGTATCTAAAAGTATTTTTTTCATATTTTTGCCTTTTCACAATTAAGTCATATAGTAAAAAATAAAGCCTTTCAGTTTACTGTAATTTGATTTGATGTTACTGACTTATACCAGCAAACTATGACATATGAGCTGAACCTAATCCCATGGCTATTTTTTTAATGGCCTGTGAGCCAAGAATGGTTTTCACAATGGTACCCTTCCCCACAAGAATTCATGTCCATCTGGTACCTGTTAATGCAACCTTATTGGGAAATACTTAATTTGATATACCCAAGTTAAGAAGAGGTCACACTGGATCAGGCTGGTCCCTAAATCCAATCACCAGTCTCCATGGAAGAAGTAACACAGACATGTGGAGACACATCTATACAGGGAGAAGGGCCATGTAAAGAAGGAAAAGAGATTGGAATGATGCATCTGCAAGACAAGGACTCTCCAGAAATCACCAAAATGTACAAGAGGCAAGGAAGTATTTTTCCTAGAGCCTTGGGAGGAAGCATGCCCTGTTGACACCGTGACTTCAGAAATCTAACCTCTAGAACTGAGAGGGTAAATTTCTATTATTTTAAGCTACTTAGTTTATATTAATTTGTTATATCAGCCTAAGAAACTAATACACATGTTTACAGGGTTGTAAAAACAAAACAAAAACAGAGACTAATAATATGTAACAGACATCATACATGGCCTGCAAAGTGTAAAAAATTTACTAGTGGGTCCTTTAAGAAAAGGTTGTGTCACTCTCACTTTAGAGGCTTACTTTAAAACTATTTATGGGTGTGCCTAGAACAGTATTCAATCTAGGGATAATTTTCCCTTACTCTTAATGTTTGACCCTTTTAGGAGCTCCTCTCATAGCCCCAGGTGACGAATGAGCACTTTCTGTTCCAGTGAGTTATACTGTCTGCCACGTGAGAGTTTCTCGCACAGCCCCGTGGAATCTTGCCTGATGCCTGCATGGCTGGCTTAGTATTCAGCTGACTCAATGAGATCCTCATTTATTTATTTTTTTATCATTGTTTCTTTCTCTCTGTTTCTTTGCAACTTACAGCCACCTCAGCCTCCCTGAATTCTGATCATCTCAACTTAGAGGGATCACCGTGCTCTGTTTGGCATTCCCACCCCTGCTCCCTGGCACAGATTGTATCATCAAGCAAAGTAAGCAAGCTCACAGCAAATCTATGCTGCTTGCTGCCCAATATCTAAACATGTTTTTTTTTTTTCACATATTTTGGCCAGTTATTTAGCAGTATACAGCAGGAATGTAACTCCTAATTCTGTTACTCTATTACATTGGAAGTGGAAATCCACTTAGCTTTTATTTTTAATATTTTCAATGTGGGTCAGTATATGTGAGTGTAATAAGAGTTATGCATATGATCCATGTCTTAAACCTAGGATATTATAGGACTTCCTTCCTGTCTGATGCCAGAGTGCCCATTCTGTAAATTCTGGAAAACTCATTCCATTCCCAGATTGCCTATTTGATATAAAAGCAGACTTCTAGATAAGGCCAAAAATTCGTGTTCCTAATATTACTCTTTATAACAACCCAGAGGTGCTATAGCCTGAATCTTCTGTGCAAGAAACAAAGTTATTTAAAATATAATACTTGATACAGTGGGGTATATAGTTGGAACTAGCGGGTTATAATGAAATTATATGCAGGTCCTCCAAACAAATTGATTAGTAAAATAACTGAACCATATTATAATACTACATTGGATCCTGGAGGCTTTGTTACATCATTCACTTATATCTCAAGACAAACAAAAAAGAAAACACAAAAAAAGAAAACATAGCATGTGAGACTTTATAGGATACAGCAAAAGCTGTATTTAATTTAACTTAATAAAATTGGTAATTAAAGAGAAGATATTACAACTTTGCCATAGAAATTTTTAAAAGATTATAAAGAGTCAATAATTATGTGCCTACAAGTTGGACAACTTAGAAGAAATGGATAAATTCACACAAAAACCTGCCAAAAATTGAATCATGAAGAAAAAGAAAGGCTAAACAGACTAATAACAATTAAGAAGATTGAATTGCCTTCAAAAACTTGTCAGCAAAGAAAAGCCCTGACCAGATGGCTTCACTGGAAAATTCTATCAAATGTTTGAAGAATTAATACCAATCCTTCTTAAACTCTTCCAAAAGAGTTGGGAAGGGATAACTTCCAAACTCATTTTAAGATGTCAACATCACCCTGATACCAAAGCCAGACAAAAATATCACAAGAAAAGTTCAGGCCAATAACCCTGATGAACACGGATGAAAAAATATCTCAACAAAATATTAACAAAACCAAGCCCAGCAGCACATTAAAAGGATCATATACCATGATCAAGTAGGATTTATCCCTAGGATGCAAGGATGGTTCAATATAATGAAATCAATCAATATAATATACCACATTAACAGAATGAAGGGTAAAAATCATATTACCATCTGAATGGATACGGAAAAAGCATTTGACAAAATTCAACTAGATATCCATGCTTCTACTCAGAACTATAATTAAGTTCTTGTCTTTTAAGAAGGCATTTAAATGGAGACAAGACAATATTTTCTAAATAATTAGAAAATAGAAATCTAATAGCTCTACCTCTTCTACATTTCTCTATACAGATGAATGGTATTCATAAACTTTATCCACCTTACAGTATTATTATCAGGTTTCACAGGGAAACAGCTTTGCCCAATTTTTCTTTAAAAAATTGAAGATGTTGTTTTCTTGATAGCATTATATGTCATACCCTTTAAACCTTGGGAAGTTAAAAAAAAGTAAAAATATGTTTTTTTAAGTTTTAAGTCCATTCACTATTAATTTTTGGTGTATATATAACTCCTTACTATAGCTGTCTCTCTCCATCTGTCTGGCTCTCTCTGTGTATCACTGTAGACACACACATATATTCTGTACTTAGAGAGAGAAAAAAAAAACAATAGAATATGTATGCACACATATTTACATATACATGGGAAACTTAACATAAGGAGTTGGCTCACATGATTATGCAGACTAAGAAGTCTCTTAATCTGCCATCTCCTCTACAAACTGGAGACCCAGTTTATAGCTGACGGTGTAGATTGCAGTGCAAGTTCAGTTTCAAGAAGCCCTGAGAACGAGGAGCACCAATGGTTTAAGTTCCTGTCCAAGACTAATGTCTCAAGCAATCAGAGGGAGAGAAAGAATTCAACTTTCTTCTTTTTGTTCTACTTGAATCCTCAAAGAGTTGAATGTTGCCCCCAACACTGGGGAGGGTAATTTGCTTTACTTAGACCATGAATTCAAATGTTCATCTCTTCCTAAAGTTCTCTCACAGGCACACCCAGTAATGTTTAACTGGACATTTGGGCATTCTGTGGCCCCATCAATTGGACACATAAAATGAACCCTTTTAATGGTTAATTGCATTCTTGTTGATCTCCCCAAACCACATTTAATATCTAAATAAACACAATAACAAGGATAACTCTACCTAACCAGATACAACTACCCTGCATACAACTGAAAACATATTAACCCCATCCACAGAAGAAGAGATAAAGTGATATTTTTTGTTACCTCATACCTTAAATTCCAATTTCCCTAAGCCATTCAAATCTCTTCCTCTACATTAAAGTAAGACGGGTCTGCATTTCCTATTTCACCAAAAGGTAGGTCACTTTTTGGTCCATGTTTCAGCCAACCTAGCAAACCAATTTTGGAAATCTTTTCTAATTGCCCAGCTGCACTCTTGTAGCAGAATCTCATCTCTGTGAGCCCATGTGAAGAAGCATTGCCAGATCCAGCTTTATGTCCTTTCCCCTGTGGTCCCACACTCATAGTATTCATTTCCTCACATCTTCCCCAGATTTCTGTATGCACACATTCGAGTAGTTCATTTGGTGTTGTAGAAGATTATCTCCTTGTGGGTCACACTTTGTATCTCATCTTCAGAGGTCTGTAGGAACTTGAATCTAGTTACAGATCTAGAAGCAAACAAAAGTGGTGGTGTTGGGTCCTGAGGAGGATCAGTACTGTCTTGCATGGCACTGCTTCAGTGGGGTTAGTTCTAACCAACTCACACATATACACACAAAAACCCACCAGGGTGGAAAAGAGAGTGTCTGCAGCAATGGATCGTCCACTCACAAAATGAGACTTAGTGGTATTGCCGCTTTATTAGTCGGTGTGAAAAGGGACACTTAAGCTCACAGAAGTATCTATATACTCAATAATACCATCTGATATTTCTAAATTGTAACAGTTGCCTGGTAGCGTTTCTTTAAATATGTATCAGGGGTAATAAATGACAGGACAAAGACTTTAATTAAAATGTGGAACTACTTCAGACAATTGAAGTTTTACTTCATTGTTTTCTACCCCCACCCCCCCAGGAAAATACAAGGAAAATGCAAAACTAGACACATACCTCAAAGATAGTATGAGTACAATTCCAGATCATTGCAATAAAGCAAAATATCATTATAAAGTGATTTAAATGATTTTTTTTGGTTTCCCAGTACATATAAAAGTTATGCTTATGCTCTGCTGTAGCCTGCTATGTATGCAATGGAATTATATATATATATATTATGTATATATAGCATATATATATATATATTTATTTATATATATATATAAAGTCCACACCTACATATAAAGTCCTTTATTGCTTTTTTGCTGTTTGGTGCAAGAGGCCTAGCTTTCAGCCTATCTTAGCTTTCAATATGCTTTCCTCACTAAGCTTAATCGATTCTAGCTTTTCATTTCAAGTGACAGAGGTGTGACTCTTCACTTACTTAAACACTTGGAAGACATAACAGGGTTATTAACAGGTCTAATTTCAATACCAATGTGTCTCAGGGAATACAGAGGCCAGAAGAGAGGGAGAGAGATGAGAGAATGGCTGGTTGGTGGAGCAATCAGGACATATACAACATTTCAGACTTTTTCATTATTATTATATTTATTTTGGTGATCTGTGATGAACGATCTTGGATGGGACCTCTGAAATTGTTTTGGGGTGCCATGAACCACACCTATATGAGACAGTGGATTTAATTGCCAGATATTTAGCCAAGTTGTGAATGCAAACAAGTTTTCTTTTCCCCCAAAGGTAAACGTCTTGAAGGAAATTAAAAATACTACTCCAGTGAACACAACAAATGATAAGAAAGCGAGAGAGTATTATTGCTGATGTGGAGAAAGTTTCAGTGGTCTGGTTAGATCAAATTGGTCACAACATTCACTTAAGCCAAAGACTAATCCAGAGCAAAGCCCTCATTCTCTTCAATTGTATGAAGGCTGGGAAAGGTGTGGAGGTTGCAAAAGAAAAGTCTGAAGCTATCAGAGGTTGATTCATGAGGTTTAAGAAAAGCAGCCATCTTCACAACATAAAAGTGCAAGGGAAGCAGCAAGTGCTTATGTACAAGCTGCAACAAGATATCCAGAAGATCTGGCTAAGATAAATAATGAAAATGGTTAAAATAAAAAGTATATTTTTGATGTATAGGAAACATCCTATTATATTGGAAATAGATGCCATCTAGGACTTTCATGGCTAGGAGAAGTCAAGGCCTGGCTTCAAAGCTTCCAAACGCAGGTTGACTCTCTTGTTAAAGGCTGTGCAGCTGATGACCTAAAGTTGATGCCAATATTCACATACCATTATAAAAATCCTAAGACCTTTAAAAATTATGCTAATTCTACTCTGCCTGTGTCTGTACTGCATGTGGAACAAAGCCTGAGTGGTAACACAGCTGTTAACAACATCATTTACTCAATATTTTAAAACAACTATTAAAAACTACTCCTTAGGAATTAAAAAAAAAAAAAAGATTCTTTAAAAAATGGTACTGCTCATTGACAATGCACAGTCACCCAAGAGCTCTGATGGAGATGGACAGTGATGAATTTTTTTTCATGCCTGCTAATATAACATCCATTCTGCAGCCTAGGGATCAAGGAGTAATTTTGACTTGCAAGTGTTATTACTTAAAAAATACATTTTAAAAGGCCATAAAGCCAGAGAAATTTATTCCTCTAAGGAATCTGAACACAGCAAAGTGAAAACCTGGAAAACATTCACTCTTCCAGGTACTATGAAGAATATTCATGATTCATGGGAAGAAGTCAAAATATCAACATGAACAGGAATTTGGAAGTATTGATTCCAACTCTCAGGGATGGCTTTGAGGGGTCCAAGACCAGGGAAGTAAATTAGCTACAGATGCAGTAGACATTACAAGAGAACTAGAAATAAAAGTGTTACTCATTTGCTCAGATTTCATGATAACACTTCAAGAGATATTCCCTTCAAGTTCAAAGGGATTGAACTTTACATAAATTTAGTTGATAAAGCAGTGGTGTGGATTGAGAGAACCAACTCCAATTTTGAAAGTTCTGTGCATGAAATGCTGTTAAACAGTATCACATACTACAGATAATTTGTTCACGAGGGGAAAAATCAATTGATGTAGCAAACCTCATTGTTGCCTTATTTTAAGAAATTGCCAGAGTCACCCCAACCTTCAACAACCACCACCCTGATTAGTGAAAATAACACTCCAATAATTAGCATAAGCTAACAGGCTGGGTTTGTTCATGTCAAAGGAGAGAAACTAAAATTTTACTCAGGCCAAAAGACTATAGAAAATAATACCAGTCAGCATAGCCCGAGGTGATAAGCTTTTACAAAATTCATCAATATTCACAGGAAGACCCATGCAACACATCTTATCGTGCATGCTCCTCAGAAGCTGCCACATCCTGAAGATGCTACGAGAAATAGCTCTTCGATTTTATAGAATAATGAAGAGTTATTACAAACTAAAGATTATTGTAGAGAGAAAGAGAATAAGCAGGAGGGGCAGAGGCAAAGAGAAAGAGAATCTCAAGCAGACTCACCACTGAGCACAGAGCCTGATACAGGGCTTGATCTCATGACACTGAGATCATGACCTGAGCCAAAGTCAAGAGTTAGACGCTTAACTGACTAAGCCACCCGGGCACCCATAGCAAAAAGTATTTTTAATTAAGGTATGTACATTTTAGACGTGATGCAACTGCACACTTAATGGACTAGAATATATTGTATTCGTAACTTTTCTATGCACTGGGAAACAAAAAACTTCATTTGATTTGCTTTATCATAACATTTGCTTTATTGCAGTGGTCTGGAATTGAACTTGCAATATCTCCAATGTCCATATACTAGATTTTGAATTTCTACCTTTTAGTGTTATGCTTTTAATGGACCAGACTGGCAAACGCAAAATAAACCTTAGAAATTTGATTGCTAACAATCTTTTCAGACAAACCATATTTGCATGTTGCTTTTGACTTCCTCCTGGTGATCTAATAACTCCTTTGTTTAAAACTATCCTCTGCTTTCTTTTGGAACTGACATTTAATCATAGTTTATATGCTGCAAAATGAATTAAGTCCTACCTCTTTATCCCTTCCTTGTTTTTTGTTTTGTTTTGTTTTTCATTCGATTTACATTATTGATCTGGAGCCAACTTAATTCACTTGTAGCTATGTATATTTTCATTATGTCATCACAAGCACCGAACTCCTTGTCACTCTTCCTTTGGCAGTTTCATCAGCTCTTGCAATTTGCACTTCCAGGCAGGTAGCAAGAGCTGAGCGATGTAGAAAATAACAAGGACTTCTTAGAACTGCAACATGTTTTTCTCTTGAGTACCATTGCTATGTGTGTTCTGTGACAAGGAATTTATGAATGCCACTGCTATATTTTTAGGGTCAGATAAAATGGGCAAATCCTGTACTGTAAGACATTAACTGAATGTTTTTCACAGATTCTGCTTTGTCAAATCCCACCCTCTGCTGATATTTTATTCTTTCAGCTAACTAAAATAGTAAATTTCAATTACAAACATTGTCAAAATACTTTCTTTGTCCAGTTACTTAAGAATAAAGTTAACAAAAGGCATGTAAGAACTGTCTACTAAAAACTACAAAATAACATTCATGGAATGAAATGGATCCATGACTGAATGCAGTTCCGAGAGGTTTGGCAGAAATTAAATGAATCAAGGACCTACAAGTGAAAATGATCTTGAAAAATGTCATCGTTTTATATCCTACGACATCTGATTACAAGTTGTAGGGACAGACAATAGATTGATAAAACACAAAGTGTCTAAAGTTACACCCACCCACATATAAACACACATAGATTCAAAATGGGATTTTCTAGAAAGGGCTTTGAGGGAACTTTCTGGCATGATGAATATCCTCTATCTAATGGTATGTGGTGATGTGTGCAGGAGTTGCCAAATTTTAACCAAC
This sequence comes from Canis aureus, assembly GCF_053574225.1. Lineage (NCBI taxonomy): Eukaryota > Metazoa > Chordata > Mammalia > Carnivora > Canidae > Canis > Canis aureus. The sequence continues at coordinate 36,862,189 of NC_135643.1, forward strand.
TGGAGTCTTGTGCCTCCAATCTACATACCTTATTTTACTAATATTTTCCCAGAACTACAACAAAACAAAAACGAAGTGACCCATAATTAAATTTTATATTTTAAAATATATAAAACCATTAGAAAGATTGGAGAGTATGGCTAAACTGAACTGGAATTTGAAATAATTTAAAAACTCATTTAGAAAAAAAAACAGATTCAGTAACACCCATATTAGCAGCAATCTTATTTTGAGAGTAATGTGATTTAAAAATGGTAATAATTGGAAATGGTAGACTTGCAGTAATATGTCATGTACATTCATATATTTTTATTCATATCTCAGTTATTTAATTTTTCAGCACAAAAAATAGCATTACAGACCTTTGTTTACTCTATTTAAATCTATTTAATTGTATTGTTTATATTTGCATCAAACATTTTTAAAGATTAGAAACATTCTGATACCAGCGATGATTTTTATATACCTCTCCTCAACTCCATCCCTTCTTTTCTCGATCTAGAGACCACAAATACATTTGGGCTGCTTTATAAATTTCTGGTAACAGTCATTACATTTGTATATATCCGTAATATAAACAACATTTATATATACTTTAAACTCTAAATAAAGAATACCATTTATATATTCCCCTCTGTGTTTGCTTAGGTGCTCACCATTATCTTTATGAGGTTTATCCATGAATGAAATTAGGTATGATTTTAACAAGCAATACACCCTTAGTTCTTTTTTTCATTTGGCAGTATTAACGTCCTTTTTGTTTAGAGCACTTGGAAGCTCAGTTGATACAACTAGAACAATTTTTCTAGAAAATGTCTGGGACATTATGGAGGGCAGATTCCATATTTAGGCCGTGCTCTGTTAAAATCTGGATGTGGTCCAGAATTAGAAAAAAAAAAAAAAAAAAGAAGCATACCAAAGTGCTGCTGATCTACGTGCTTACTATATAACTTGCTTTGGTAATCAGTATTTTTTGCTGACTACAAAGAATGGCAATGTCACATTTTCATTGACTAACCTCTGAAATTATAAGTAGAAAGACATTTTTATGAAAGAGTGACCATTTACTCCCCATTTTTAAAAAGCCATGTGCTATCTCCTCCAACACCACTGAGTACTGATTTTAGAGGCCCACTTATAAAGAAGTGTGACTAACACCATTGCTTTGTGAATGTTCTTTTTCTATTCTTGGAACAAGATCCCTAAAGGAGATGATTTTGATACACACACAGAAGAAAGCACAGTTTCTGCTTGAAACACCCATTCATGAATCTTTCCCTCTCTAAGCATCTGTAGTACTGTGATCAAATATTGTCTTTAGGCATTATCTCATAGATAGCAGGATTGAAAATAGCTAGACTGATGGTGCTAACCTCCCAAAAACAGCTCAGTACAACATGATTCTCATTTGTGATTAGTATGCTCTATTAGTCAGCTAAGGCTGTCATAAGAAAATACCACAGATGGAGTGGCTTAAATAAAAAAAAAATAATTTTCTCACAGTCTGGAGGCTGGCAGTCCATGATCAAGGTGCCTACAGGGTTAGTATCTGAGGAAGTCTCTATTCCTGGCTTGCAGACAGCTGCCTTCTTGCTGTGTTCTTACATGGCTTCTCGTCTCTGCGGAGACAGAGAGGGCACTGGTGTCTCTCTTCAAATAAGGACACCTGTCCTATCATATTGGGGCTCCTCCTCGTGACTTCATTTAACCTTAATTATCACCCTAACAGCCCTAACTCAGAATATAGTCACCTTAGGGGTAGAGGACTACAATATATAGTCTGGGGGAGGCGGGGAACACAACTCAGTCCATAATATTCAACCATATATGATTAAAATTCTCAAAATTTCCATGATTCACTTAGCCCTCTGCTTTATTTCTACTATTATTTTCCCTCTGACTTAGCTAATATTTACTTGAAAAACTGCATGAAATTTTTAAACTATATGTAGGTAAAAGGAATATTTGAACTTAGTCCAAGCACTAAGTGGAATTTTTAAGGGTAATAGTGCAATATTAAAGTAAGATCTTTTATTATTGCCATTGCTTAGAAAAACACATTTTCGAATTCAGCAAACACTGATTTTTAGCCTATGAATTATTAATTTTAAATAATGATCTTATATAGGTTGAGGGCCTTGCTTTGAAAACAATTCCATCTAAATATAAAAAATAGCAGTTAAATCATAACACAGTAACTTGTGAAATACATCAGAGTAACCACCCTTAGAGTCTTTAAAACGAATTTCTTACTGTAGTCTTTTTAGTACATACATTAATTTTTATTTAGAAAACAGTTATATAGTGTGGGCTTCCTGGAACAGAATACACTTCTCCCAGCTGGTGGTATTGGTAGAAAGGAGTACTCACTTAATTTTCTTCTTTTGTTTACTAAGATGTTTGGGGTGGTTTTATTGTTAATATTATATGTTTCTGTGTTTTTTCCTTCTGCCTTTCTGAGAACCAAGTTATTATACTGCACTCTGGCAATGCGTTCTTTTATTTATTTATTTTTTATTTTTATTTTTTTTAGTGGCAATGCATTCTTGCTGCAGTTTCCTACGTTTGTGTAGAAGAACTACTAGAAATATAAACAATTTGTTACAAGTGGAAAAGTCTTACTATCATCTATTTAGCAAGCATGGAAACTAATAGCAGTTTATACTTCACCCTATGTTGCATTTATCTTCTCTTTCTCTATTTTCTCCTATCAAAGGTATCTTTAAAAATCATGTATAGGAACAGGGGTATTAAGTCTTAGGGATTATTTAAAGTTGATACATAAATGATGTTAATAAGATGCTTGTGTTCCATAGGACAGTGTTTAATCATGTACCTTATGTTAATATTTTAGGGAAATTATTATTATTTATTATTTATTTTATCTAAATAATTTTTTCTAAGTCTCTTTTATAAGTTTTGTAGACACTTAACATCTTTTGAGTTGATAACTTAACAAAATATAATTAACTGTTACCTAAGATTATAAAATTTGTAGTGATTTCAGAATAGGTTAAGCCATTACATCAAACTAGGTTTGAAAAAAATCCCTAAATACACAGTAATTGAAAAATGGGGGACACCTGGGTGGCTGAGCAGTTGGGCATCTACCTTTGGTTCAGGGTGTGATCATGGAGTCCTGGGATCGAGTCCCATGTCGGGATACCTACATGGAGTCTGCTTCTCCCTCTCCCTATGTCTCTGCCTCTCTGTGTGTCTCTCATAAATAAATAAAATCTTAAAAAAAAGAAAGAAAAATTGGAGATGAAATATGCTATGTCAATTCTTCCAGGGAAATGTATGCATCAAAACAAATGATCACTAAGACAAAAAAACCAAATTATTTAATGCAAAAATATTCTAAACCTCTAAAGACAATCAAGTCAATACAATAGAAATGCCATGAAAAAATATTTTTAGCAATATGTATTATTAATTTTGCTATGGCTACTTTTAAAGCATGGAAATGTGCTCCATTTGCAAAGAAACATTTCTCATTTATCATTCATTGACCACATGATTTAAAATCATTGTGTATACAGACACATAAAATATAATTTACGATTATTATTGCATCCTATTGGATGAATGATGGTAATTTTATCTGTCATTACTGAATGAGAAATTGAAAATAACCAATCAATTTGATAAACACAAAATGAAAGGGAAAGATGTGTTTTGTACTTCAGGTCATAACTGGAATGATTGACAAAGAACATTTTAGGGAGTCATATTTCAATCACATCAGAAAACACAGTGCATGCTTCATTATATTCTCCAGCTTGTGCTGTTATGATACAACCATAAAGAGGTGGCTTAAACAACAGAAATTTATTTTCTCATAGTTTGGTGACTAAAAGTCTGAATCAAGGTGCCAGCATGGTTAATAAAGACTCTCTTCCTCTTCCTCACGTCCTCACATGGCAGAGGGAGGGAGCTCTAGTATCGCTACCTTTTCTTAGAAGGGCACCAGCTGTATTGAATCAGGACTCCATTCTTATGACCTCATTAAGTACTCCCTCCCTCCCTTCCTCTCTCCCTTTCTTCCTTTTGATTTCACCTATCTATTCATGAGAGACACAGAGACATAGACAGAGGGGGAAGCAGGGTTCCTCCGGGGAGCCTGATGTGGGACTTGATCCCAGGACCCCAGGATCATGACCTGAGCCTAAGGCAGATGCTCAACCACAGAGCCACCCAAGTGCCCTTGTACTCACTTTTTTAAAGGCCCTCTCCAATCAAGTCCCATGGGGACTTATGGTTTTAACATCTAAGCTTTGGGATGGATACAATTCAGTCCATAGCACTCACCATTGAAATGACATACCTGGTGTTGTCAACAAATATATTTGGTGCTAATGTCACTGAACCTCAGTTTATTTCTTAAAACTTCACACACTAAAGGACTGTCTTCATTTTATATAATTTTTCCACATCAAAACTGCTAAATGAGCTGAAATCATCATGATAGAGGTGTTAAACGATTGCCCAATGTCAGTTAACATTGAAAGCAGTTGGGGGTGCCTGGGTGGTGCAGTGGGTTGTATACGACTCTTGGTTTCAGCTCAGATGGTCCTGACATTGAGCCCCAGGTCTGGCTCTGCCTGAGTGGAGTCAGCTTGAGATTCTCTCTCTGTCCCTTTGCCCTTCCGTCTGGTGCTTACTCTCTCTTTCTGTCTCTTAAATAAATAAATAAATCTTCAAAAAATATTGAAAGCAATTAAAAAGAATCATTAATGTCCAGCTACTTGAATTCCTTTGTAACTGTTAGAATTGGAGTAATCCATTTTTTTCAATTTTTTTTGGAGTCATTCATTTTTAATATGTTGTTTTTGCAGTATGCTAATATGAACAATGGCAGCTAAGTACCATATGATACTCATTTGTATTTATAGATACTCATTAGACTATATTAGTCTGCTAGCATAAAAGTGTTAATAATTTTATTACAGTTATTTTAAAATATATATGATATGGGACCATATGCATCAAGCTTACCTTGATTATATATCCTTCCAGGAAACTTGGAGAGAAACATGACTAAGAGCTCCCAGCACTATGCCCCTTAATTTTGATCTTTTTTTTCTCTACTATACTTCTTTCTTTTCTTTTTTTTTTTTTTTTAATTATTTCTGATAGTCACACAGAGAGAGAGAGGCAGAGACACAGGCAGAGGGAGAAGCAGGCTCCATGCACCGGGAGCCCGACGTGGGATTCGATCCCGGGTCTCCAGGATCGCGCCCTGGGCCAAAGGCAGGCGCCAAACCGCTGCGCCACCCAGGGATCCCCCTCTCTACTATACTTCTATCTGCTATCCCCACTTTGCTGGCTGACTCATCTTAAACACAATGGTATATATAGTGAATTATTTTTAATTCAAATTATGAATTAAGGTTGCAAAATCATGTTTAGATTTTGCCACTAACAAGGTATATGAACTTTAAAATGTCATTTTATTATGAAGTTATTTTCCTTGTCTTTAAAATAAGAGAACAAGAACAAGAAAGAAGATCATCTTTAGTGTTTTTTTTCTACCTTTAATTGTATCTTCTTCAATGTCTGTCCTCTGCCCAAGAATTTGGCTACTTGAAATTTTACTTCACTATATATGTGATTTTATTTTCTTCATCTTCCCAAGGAGGAAGTTTTTCTCCCCAAATAGGATTTATTTGTCACCAATCTTTTGTTTTGGTCTCAGAGCTTTTGCCAATACTGAAATAAAACAATTGCTAAGCTCAAATTCTTTATCCAATGTCATATTCTTGAAAAGGGAAAGATGAAGGCCATTAATTAAGAGAAAAAGAATTAAGCAGAGCAGACCCACACTAAATTAACATGAATATTGGGTAATTCCAATTGGCCATCTTCCATTAAAACAAAACAAAACAAAAACAAAAACAAAAAATGTCCCCAGGCTCAGACAGTTTCACTAGTATATTCTATAAATCATTTAAGAAGAATAACACTAATCCTATACAATACAGATATTAGGCCCACTTCTCAATCTAATTGATGAAGCTAGAAGATCTAAATAACAACTGACAAAGGACAGGAGGAAAGGAAATCATTGACTAGTCGCTCATATAAGCATACATGCAAAATTTCTATATAATTTTTCAAATTTAATTGTAACAATGTATAGAAAGGTCAATTCACTTTAAGCAGGGGTTATTCTAGGGAAGGAATGATAGTATCATATTTGAAAATTGATATTTACCTTTAAAGTAAAAAATATATGAAATGAACACTTTAATAGATGAGGGGGGAAAGATAATTCAACATATATTCATTATAAAACCTCTAAGCAAACGAGGCATAGAAAAAATTTCCATAATACAATAAAGTGTATGTACTATACCTTACAGGAAATACCATAATTATGGTGAAAAAAATTATATTTAAAATTGGGAATAGGGGGCATCCCTGGGTGGCTCAGCGGTTTGGCGCCTGCCTTTGGCCCAGGGAGTGATCCTGGAGTCCCAGGATCAAGTCCTGAGTCAGGCTCCCAGCATGGAGCCTGCTTCTCCCTCTGCCTGTCTCTGCACCTCTCTCTCTCTCTCTCTCTCTCTCTCTCTCTCCGTCTATCATGAATAGATAAAATCTTAAAAAAAAATTAAAACAAAATCGGGAATAGGACAAGTTTTCTGATATTCAACATTGTAAAACAGTTCCTAGCTAGTGTGATAAAACATAAATCAATCAATCAATCAATAAATAAATAAAACTTGAAAGGAAAAATAAAAGTCACTATCAATAAAAGATACATGTGTTAGTTATCAATTACTATATAACATGTCATGCTGGAAATTTAAAACCACCACCACCATTTTTATCTTTCATGGTTTCTGTTTTGGGAATTTGTAACAAATTGAATTGGTGGTTCTAACTTGGATTATCTCATGAGGTTACAGTAAGATAGCAGCTGGGACTACAATTATCTGAAGACTTGACTGGGGCTGAAGACTTGAGGTTCAAAGTGGCTCACTGACAACACTGCCAAATTGAGGGGCTGTTAGAAGATCTCAGTTTTGAACAACAAAATGTATTCAATAAAACTAGAAAAATTATTCAATGAGTCTTTCATATTTATCTATTCTATAATATTTCTGATGCTCTTTAGGCTTTCCTAAGTATCTGAGTTTCCTACTAGTATGCTTTCTCTTTAGCCTAAAGATTTATTTTTTCCTAATATTTCCTATAATACATTTTTGCTGGTAATGAATACTCTCAGCTTTTGTTTGTCTGAAAATGTCTTTATTCTATAATAAATTTAAATTTTCTTTTGCTGTTTCTAGGATTTTAGATTGGCATTTTCTTTCAGTATTTTAAATATATTGGTTGATTTTCTTGAGCTTTTATAGTGTTGGGATTCACACTGAGCTTCTTAGATTTGTGGATATATTTTTCATCAAACTCATAAAATTACACTGCTTTGACTCTGATTGCCTAAAGGTATATCTACTTAAATGTTTGATGTTGATGCCTGGAGAAAGTTGGCCTTTCATAAATCTTTGTATTCAGACATTCCAGGCATGATATGAATATGCAAAACTCTGTGGGCAATTTCTGCTTATCAGTGCTACTCTTCCATTATCTACAAAAAATTTTTAAAGGGCATGGAGAACTGCTGTGCCATGCAAAATACTACTGCATTTGTGGTGGTTCCAGTTCAGTATGTCCCAGAAGGACTTTATATCTCACTTGTCTCTTCTAGATGCAATGAACTCTTGCAGTGTTTTGCAAAAAAGTCTCCTTATTTTGCCAGCACACAGACCTGGTATCTGAACTACAATAGCTTGCTACTCATCTGTGAAAGGCTTTACCCACTTAGTACACCAAGGGATGCCTGGTTGGCTCAGTTAATTGTCTGCCTTGAGCTCAGGTCATGATCCTGGGACCCTAGGATGCTCAGCAGGGAGTCTGCTTCTCCCTCTCCCTTTGGCCCTCTCCCCTACTCCTACTCTCTTTCTCTCTCTCTCAAATGAATGAATGAATGAATGAATGAATGAATAAATAAATAAATAAATAAATAAATAAATAAATAAAATCTTTAAAAAATTTAGTACACCAAGACTTTTTTCATCCACCGTTTTATCTTAATTTTTTCTTACTGTAAGAGTAAAAAATAAACATATCCGTTTATTTTTTAGTAAAAATAAACAAGCAGAAGTAAAATTCTGTTTGCATTATATATTTTGTTATTGTATTTTTTTCATTTTATTTATTTTTTTTTAATTTTTTTTTTTATTATTTATTTATGATAGTCACACAGTGAGAGAGAGAGGCAGAGACACAGGCAGAGGGAGAAGCAGGCTCCATGCACCGGGAGCCCGACGTGGGATTCGATCCTGGGTCTCCAGGATCGCGCCCTAGGCCAAAGGCAGGCGCTAAACCACTGCGCCACCCAGGGATCCCTATTTTTTTCATTTTAAAGGTCATTTGTTTTTATAATATCTAGTTCTTTCTTGAAACTTCATTGTGTATTTTCAATTGCTTTAATATAATAATTAACTTGAATTACCTGATTAATCCTAAGAAAGCCATGTGTCTCCTATCTCTGTTTTTCTTTTGTTATTCTGTCATGACTCATCTCATACTAGTGGTAAGTTTTGATTGTGAATGGGATGCTTTACATGAAGAGCTTTATTGATAATTGAAACTTTGTATACTTTTGCATCCTAATTCTAATAGGTATCTTGTTTGGGGACACTAGTTTTGCTTAATTACTTCAATTCAAGAAGAAATTGAAATAAATTATATCTAGGCTTTTGACTCAGATAAATTAGTCTATCGCCAGTTCACTTCAACTTCTAGGGGCCCAGCAAAAACATTAAGTGTTTTCCATAAACCTCACTCCTTAGTAAATTCTATATTTTGAGTTGAGTGCCTCAGTCTGTCACAAGCTCTGCTCAGGTTATTAACTTCTCAACCACAGCTGACAAAGTAGCTGGCACCTAAAGGAAGCTATGTGCTCTGCTTTCATGGATCTTGGATCCCAATTCCACAATGGCAGTTTTCTAATCCCTTAGAGCATATCGTTAGAACTAATTTTCAGCTTTAGAGATTATTTTCAGCCTTAGGGTTGATCAAAACACAAATGCCACAAATAAGAATTATGTTTTAGAAATATATTAATTTGAAAGACAAGTCCTTATCTGAGGTTTAGGAAGGCAGAGATCACTTCTTACCCATTTTGTACGTGGTATAAAATTGCCTGAAATATAGGAAATATACAGTTCACTGCCTTTGAATGATTTCATAAATCAATAAAAATATTCATTTTATTTTTCACAAGGAAAAAAGAAACCATTCCAAGAGCAGAATTTCAAGACAGGATAAAGATCGGTATTATTACAAATGTACATATATCCTTGAACATTGTCTCACTATTAGTCATTTTAGTAGTTTTCTACAACATGGTTTTGGCAATTCTTACATCTGTGCTCTAGAGACAAGTCAACTTTGAAATAAAAACATTGTTTGCTTCTATTTCTCCCAAGTAATTATAGTATCAAACTTGTAAAAAAAAATAAATGTAATGTTTTGGTTATTGTTCACATTATTTTTTACAAACAATAGAATTCAGTTTTCATATAAACATTTTTCTAATATCTTCAAGTTAAGAAGGCATTTTTTCTGAGAAATAATTGGAGAAGAGAGAGCTTTAGAAATACATAAAACCCAATTAATTTCTAAGTATTGGGTTTAACTATGTGAGCTAATATTCCTTAATAAATCAAGCTAGGAATCTTAAAGATGAAAAAAAATGATTAAGGAAGCAATGGGTCATCAGATGAATAATTTTTAAAAAGAAACATCAAATCAATTATAAAATTATTCATAAAGAAAATATTATAAGTACATTTTTAAATTTTAATTTTCTAAATGCAGAAAATATTTTGAATAAAAAACCCAAATAGCTTGCTATTACAGTGAAAGAAAAGGAATTATATATGCTAAGATAATTTCAAAGCAATCATTTTTTTAATGTAAAGAATGTAAGATCTACAATCAAACTCAGCATTTAAATTCCAGTATGAATTATTCTAAATGCATTGTCTGAGAAGTTAATACTTTGGTAACTCCAAAAGATTCAATTCAGATTATTAATCAATTAATCCACCTTGTTGCCTAGAATCAAATTATATCACTTATTCATTTATTTACTTTAAGGCTTATCTTGAATCATCGGATTTTCTCCCTTTACTGTGTTTTTTTTCCACAATGTTCACATAAACTGTTATTTCTCCTAACTTTACAATCAACCATCTTACTTCTGGTTTCTGGTCAAGCAGAGAAGGAGTTTAGAAGTTATGATTCCATCCTAACAATTATAAAGCTAAAAAGAAAACGGCACACACACAACACAATAAAAACCCCTGAAAAATCAACATCTTTTCTTAGATCGGTTGGAGAGTTGAGGTCACAGGATGCCAAAATTGGAGGGACAATTATACATAAAGTTCACAACTAACCAGAGCAGCAATTTCTGCAGTAAGCACTGTTCGGGTAGGGAAAACTAACTAACTGACAATATTTTAGAGGCTCAGTGAAAACAAGTCAGAGAATTAAAAACTCCAAGGGGATCCTGTCATAAGAGGACCTCAAACTATGAATTTTACCTGAAGGAGTACTACATGTCCCTGCAGTGAATACTGGAGAAGAATACATTCATGCGCCTGGCAACATGAGGGAAAAGGAACCATTTTGAAATGTACTAGAGCATTCTGTTCTTCTTAACCTACCTTCAAGAAAAACTATTTTATCAGAGCCTAACCTGCTAGGGTTATATCAGCACCTAACCCAGGTGAGTCAGAGTAAATCCCAGCCAGCTCCAGCTGGCTCTAATATAGGTCCACAAAGTAGAAAAAATATCCAACTTTAGTCCCCTCCTGCCATTCTGTCTCACCTTAGAGGTGAAAACTCTTGAGAAATGAAGCGCACAATTTGGGGCAAAGGCTCACCAAAAGTCTAAGACCAAATCATAAGGCTATACAATAATTTCCCATTTTACTACATTGCTATGGTCTGGGTTTTTTAAAGTTTTTATTTAAATTCCAGTTAGTTACCATACAGTGTAATGTTAGTTTCAGGTGTATAATTTAGTGATTCAACACTTCCATACAGCACCTGGTGCTCATCACAAGTGCCCTCCTTAATCCCCACAACCTATTTAACCCATCTCCCCACCCATCTCCCCTCTAATAACCATGTTTGCTCTCTATAGTTAAGAGTCTGTTTCTTGCTTTGCCTTTTTTCCCTCTATGATCATTTTATTTCTTAAATTCCACATATGAGTGAAATCATACTGTATTTGTCTTTCACTTATTTCACTAAGCATAATATTCTCTAGCTCCATTTCAAGATTTCATTATTTTTGATGGTTGAGTGATATTTCATTTTATATATATGCACCCCACATCTTCTTTATCCATTCATCAATCGATGAACATTTGGCCTGTTTATATAATATGGCTATTGTAGATAATGCTGCTATAGACATTGGGGTGCAGGTATTCTTTTTAATTAGTATTTTTGTATCCTTTGGGTAAATAACTAGTGGCGAAATTGCTGTGTCAGAGGGTAATTCCCTGTTTAACTTTTTGAGGAAATCCATACTCTTTCTCCAGAGTGGCTGCACCAATTTACATTACTAAAAACCATGCAGTAGAGTTCATCTTTCTCCACATCCTTGCCTTATATTATTGATTTTAGCCATTCTGATAGATATGAGGTGGCATTTATAATTTACATTTACGTTTACAATTCCTTTTACCCAAAATATTATTTATAATTTTCACCAAAAAAATAGGAAGGCATACTAAGAGGCAAATACACTAAAAGGTATATATGTATATGTATATGTACCTCTATATGTACCTATATATATATATATATGTATGTATGTGTGTATATATACACAGTTTGAAGAGAGTGAACAAAATGAAAACTGGAGTCAGATATAGCAGGAATGCTAGAATTATCAGACCAGAGTTAAAAAAAAAAAAACACCATGATTAAGATGCTAAGGATTTTAATGGAAATGTGTACAACAAACAAAAACACATGGGTAATAAAAGCAGAGAGATGGAAACTCTAAGAGAGAGGGAAAAAAAAGAAATGCTACTTCTGGTTTCACACATAAGCAGATTGCAAGTCGCTGCTCTGTTTTGTCAAGTAAAAAGCTGAAAGTTTGAAAAACTGAACAACTTTTCTATAATCCAAAAGACAGAAGAGAAAACAGAGTAAACCACTGCCCCCACAGATTTGAGAGCCCAAGATTAATTAATTACTAGATCAGATTTGTGTGGAAATCAACACAAGAACCCATACTTAACTAGGAAAACCAGAACTGAAATTGATAGATTTGTTGAAGGTTTAATGTGGACAAGTCTTAGAGTAAAATTCCTCCAAAAAGGACCCAATTTCTGTACCACTTCCCCCAGGTGCGTTAAATTTACTACCATGAGCCCCACAGTAAATACCATAGCAACATCCCCTTGAGTTTCCAGCAGGGGAGGATGAAAAAATTTTTGAAATACACCAGAGCATTCTGTTCTGAAAGCCTTGCCCTCAGGAGAAACTAGTTAACTAGCACCTAACCTGCTGGGGTATTACCACAGCCTAAATGACATGGAGAAGGGAAATGCCCAACTGAGCCCATTCTAGCCATCCACCTGAGAATGAGAGAGAAAGAGGGATAAACACTTGTAAAGTTGATGGTCCAGCGGCTTAGGCCCAGTCAAAGACTGAAATTCAATCATAGGCCTGTAGAATGCTTCCTCTCCTCTAACACTACATCACCTCATTACCAAAGCCTATTTACAGCATTTCCTTTTACTCAGTACATATTGTCTGGGTATCAAGAAAAAATTCCAAGACATATCAAAAGACAAAACACGATTTGAAAATGCAGAGCAACCATCAGAACAGGACATGGCATTGATGTTGGAATTATCAGACCATAAATGTAAAACAATGATGCTTAGAGGTTAGGCAAAACAATATAGCAGCATTGTGGGGCCCTTGGTTGGTCTCTAACAGCTGGTCCCCACCATCCCCACCAGTGAGCTTCCATGCACTCCATACATGGGAAGGCATAACCTGCTATGCAATGAAACTGGGGTCTAGTGCAGAGTCCCTTGTCCAAAGAAACAAGGCATGGCTGGTGGGGAGATTGCCTCCTCACTCATCATGCAACACATATTCATGGAGAACTTTTTGCTAACCCATTCTTAGAAGACTTGTTTCTGGGTTACAGTTTCCTATGTAGCACAGCAGCTCCCTTGCTAAGGTCTATTAAAAGCCAGCCCTCCAAAGATTTGTGAAAAGAGAAAGAGAATAAATAAGTAAAACAACTATAATTAATATGCTAAGGACTGTAATAGGTAAAAAGCATGCAAGAAGAGATAAACAATGTGAGCAGAGAAATAGAAATCCAAGAAAAAAGCAAAATGAAATGCTAAAAATCTAAAATGCTGTAACAATTTTTAAAATACCTTTGATGTCATTCATCTTTGTTCATATATGACATAAATCTATGTAGAATATTCAAAAAATTGACAAATTCCCAGAATTAATAAGCAATTATAGCAAAGCTACAGTCTGTCAGGTCAATTTGCAAAATTCAATTACTTTCCTATATTAATGAATAAATAGAATTTGAAATTAAAAATATAATTCCATTAAAATGGAAATACTTAAATATAAGTTTAACAAAATATGTACATGATTATATGAAAAAAAACTATAACACTGATCAATGAATCAAGGAGGAACTAAATAAATGGAGAGATATTCCACACAGAAAGGAAGACTCAATATTTTCAAGATATCAGTTACTAATAGACTTGATCTACAGATTCAATGCCAATAAAAATCCCAGCAAGTATTTTTTTTATATTGACAAACTGATGCTAAATTTTATATGGAAAGGAAAAAGACCCAGAATAATTTATGTTGATATTGAAAGGGAAGAAAATTGGAGGGCTAACCTGATTCTAGTTTTTTCTTAAATATTTATTTCTCTATTCATGAGAGACACAGAGAGAGAGGCAGAGACACAGGCAGGGGAAGCAGTCTCCTCACAGGGAGCCCAATGCAGAACTCGATCCCGGATCCTGGGATCACACTTTGAAGCTGAAGGCAGATGCTCAACCGCTGAGCCACCCAGGCATCCCTAACCTGATTCTACTTTGACCTCAAGACTTAGTGTAAAGCTACAGTATCAAGATGGTGTGGTACTGATGAAGAATAGACAAATAGATCTCTATGGAACAGAATAGAATCCAGAAATAGACCCATGTTAATATACTCAAATGATCTTTGACAAAGGAAAAAAATAAGGCAATGGAGCAAAGATAATATTTTCAATAAAAAGTGCTGGGACAACTGAACATCCCGTGCAAGATAAAAGATCCAGACATAGACCTTATACCCCTCATTAAATTAGCTCAAAATAGATGGATCATAAATTTATATCTAAATGTAAAATACAATATAATAAAACTAGAAGACAACTTAGGAGGAGATGTAGATGATTTTGAGCATGATGATGACTTTTTATATACAAGATCAAAAGCACAATCTATGAAAGAAATCATTGATAAGCTGAATTTTATTCAAATTAAAAATTTATTTTCTGAGAAAGATGCCAAGAAAATGAGAAGACAAGCCACATACTGAAAGAAAATATTTACATAAAAATATGACAAAGAAGCATTGTAAAAATATACAAAGAATCCTTAAAACTCAAGAGCAGATCAATACAATAGAAAATGAGCCAAAGATCTTAATAGACACTTTACTGAACATATACATATGGCAAATAAGCATACAAAATTTTGCTCCATATAATACATTATCAAAGAAATGTAAATTGAAACAATAATGATATATCACTACATACCTATTATAGTGACTAAAATCCAAAATACTGATAATACCAAATGCTACTAGAATGTAGAGCAAGAACTCTTGTTCATTGCTGGTAGGAATACAAAAGAATACAGCTACTTTGGAAGATAATTTAGTGGGTCTTACAAAACCAGACATACTATTATCATATGATCTTGCAGTCATGCTCCCTGGTATTTACATCCAAAACTTGAAAACACATGCCTACACTAAAACCTATACATAAATGTTTATAGAAACTTTATTCATAATTGCGAAAATTTGGAAGCAACCAAAATGTCCTTCAGTAGGTAAATGGAAAAATCGTCATACATAAAATAGAACATTATTCAGCCCAAAAAAAAGCCATCAAGACATAAAAAGACATGGAGGAAATATAAGTGCATACTATTAAGAAAATAAGAAAATCTGAAAGGCTATATCCTGTATGATTCCAATTATATGGCATTCTGGAAAATGTAAAACTCTTGAGATAATGAAAGATTGGTTTCCAGGGCCTAAGAGAAGGGAGAAATGAATGGGAGGAGTACAGAAATATTTAAGGCAGAAAAATACTTTCTATGATACTTTAATAGGGAAACATTTCATTATACATCTGTCCAAACCCATAGAATGTATACACCAAGAGTGAACCCTAAGACCAACTATGGGTTTCAGGGGACTATGATATGTCAATTCGGGTTCATCAATTGTAACAAATGTATCACTGTGGAGTAGGATGTTTATAATTCGGGGAATTACTGTATGTGTGGGAACATGGAACATTAGGAACTTGCAACTCAATTTTGCAGTGAACCTAAAGCTACTGTGAAAAATAAATTTTATTGATTTTGAAGTCTTCTCATATACACTTTTTAACTACCACTTCCTATCTTGCATTCTTTTCAAATAGATACTTTTAAAGAGAATAGTTTAAAGTTGCCAATTGTTCTTTATTCTTTCCTGAGATTACCATAATTGGACTTTGGCCACTTCACTAAAATGCTCTTACCAACGTCAATTTCCACTCAATGTCAATTCTCAAGTCTTCATTCATTTGACTATAGATTAGTGTTTGATACAGTTATCTGATTGCCAGATCATCACAGTCTGGTTTTCTTCTGAGTTTTTTGGTGTCTCTTTTTCACTTACTGCTCCTTAATATTCTTCCAAGTGTCTTGTTTGAGTGCTTACAGAATCATAATTTAGACCACTTTTATATATTATCTATACTTATAGCAAAGGTGATCTCCCCCGGTTTCGTGTTGAAATCTGTCTAATATATGCACAATCTAGATGTTTTCTCAGAACTGCATGCATATGTATTATAGAAATGTAATGATTTCACATGTAACATGTCCAATTTCAATCTCCTGAACTTTCCTTTCAAAACCGCTCATCTCACAATCTTCCTTTTATTATATTAAGGCAATCTCATTTTCTTATAACTCAGGCAATATGTGTGGTATTATTGTTATTATCCATTATATTGACATATTTTGTTTCTTCCCAAGATATCCAGAATACAGTATTTCTTGTCACCTCTTTTACTACAACTATGGACCACACCACCATCATATTCCTGGTTCCAATTTTCGCCATCCCACCACCTTGCACACTGTTTTTAAAATAACAGACACAGCAATTTTATTAAAGTATAAGCTGTATCAATTCACTGCTCTGCTCTCTCTGACTCACCTAAATCAATATAAAGTGAAGATTCTTACTTTGACCAACAGAATCCTACATAATTGGCTTTTTTTGCTATATCCCAACCTCATTTTCTAATATTCTCCCTCCCTCTCATAGCATTTCTTAACACCACTATTCTTTTATTCCTCAAGTATTACAGAATAACCTCATTTTAAGACTCATTTCTCCCTGTAATACCCTTCCTCCAGGCATGCTTTTAGCTTACTCTATCAGCTACATTGGAATACCAGTTATCACTTAACTTTTAATCCTTTCCTGGCTACATAATATATTATGCTACCTTCCTCAGAACTTTCTATGTCTTTCTTTACTTTATCTCCCCCAGAATTCTTCTCATCATTACATTATATCACTATATACTATACATTGTACGTATTTCTTTTTATTTCTTGCCTAAGACTGTAAGTTCTCTTATAAATGAAATTTTAGTTTCTTTTGTTACCTTCTATATCATGAAGCCTAGTGCCTTCTTAAAATGTATCTGAAGAATAAATAAAGCAATTATACCTCAAAAATCCATTAAAAACAAATAATTTGTTATAAATTTACACCTATAGTTATTCCTGAAAAAAATTATTTGCTAATTTAACATGGGCTTCCTTTAGTATTTAACCATTCTTGGTATAGATGTTAACCCTTCTACTGCATTATTTAAGTTGAAATTGAATATGAATTGCATTTCTAAGCTTCTCTTCAACTTATATTCAAAATTGAAAAATTATATCTTCTCTAAATATTTCAATATATACTTTTGTTTATTGACGAGAAAGTCTCTTTACTTTATACTAAACATGTCAGAAATGTCAATCGGTAAGAAAAAAATCAAATTAAATCAAATCTTAGAGTAGACTTTCATGCTGTCTGGGTGAACATTCTCATTTTTCTTGAAGAAAATATTTTCAAACAGTATTTGCTTGGATAAATATGAATTACAACTAGGCTATGTGTGTTTATTCATCCTATCCATTTCTAGAGCCAACAATAGCACATTTCTAAATTTTCCTACCTGTTAAAACTTAAAATGCTGAGTTGGGAAGAACAGATGAAAATACATGGTGGTAAAAGAAAACTGTGATCTTCACAAAAGTTTAACTACTAAATGACTCAAATCACATAATCAATATACATAATAGCAAAATGGGGCTATTACAGCAATGAAATTAATTTTAGGGGAGCAATAAGCAATACATAAGGGATGCTTGGCTTCCTTTCCGGCCATTATAATCACAATAGAATGCTTCCTGGGTTGTACTGTCATTGGCCTTTATAGGGAAAGCAGATCAAACAGTGCTAATTTGTTAGGTTTACAAGGACAAAGACAATTATAGTTCGGTACTTAATGTCCATTCTCCAATTAGAGGAAATAATTGAGCAAGGAAAATAGAGATAGATAGAGGCTTCTGATATTTTTTTCTAGCTTTTTCCATAGAGCCAAAACATTTCATTAACCACAGTATACAAATGTCTACGTTATCTTCTGCCAATGAAAACTAATTAAAATTTTAATATCAAACTACCTTGAGACCAAAGATCTTCCTACTTTGTTTGTCCCATCACTGTCAGCATAATTTCTTTGAAAATGAAGAGTTAATCATGTTACTCACTGGCTTAAAATGCTTCTATACTGTCTGTTGCTTTTTAATAAAATAGATTTAATATCCTTCTTCCACCTAACCTCTAATCTCATCTCCCACAAAGCCAATATTCACCCTTTTCTTATTTTGAATCAACTCGTTTATGTGCTTTTTCATGCCTCTAATAATTCCAATAGCTTCCCATCTTTTGCTTTTTCTTTTACCTGAAAAACACTTCTCCCCCACTCTATGTTGTCTTAATTGGTTAAACCCAATTAAGGCTAAGGTAAAGTATTACTAGTAATTTAAAACATTTCGTTTTAAGAAAGATTGATTTATTTATTTTAGGGAAAGGTGGGGAGGAGCCAAGGGAGAGGGGGAGCGAGAATCTTAAGCAGACCCCCCACTGAGCACAGAGCCTGCCTCCGGGTTTGATCTCATTGACCCTTAGATCATGACCTGAGTTGAAATAAAGAGTTGGATGCTTAACCAACTGAGCCACCCAGGCACACCTAAAACATATCTTGATATCATTTTGCCACTGCACTTTGGAATCTTTAAGCAAAATTGAAAATTATAATATCTTTTTTTGTCTGTATTCAATGTGCCCAATCAGGTAGTACATATATTTACTATATGTTTGATAATTCATTGTTTAATGAGCTGCTCAATTTTTTTATCAATTAAACCAAGAATTATATGTTCATACTGTCAAAAGTCACACACTGTCTTTATAGTCATCACTGAAACTCCAATCAAAGATATAGATTTGAAATATCTGAGCAGTGTTATATATTAAATAAAGCAGTCCATATATGTGAGTATAAAACAAACTTCCACTTAAATTTCACTATGAAATAATATATTTAGTTTTCTTATTTACCTAGTAGTGGTCAAATCTATATAAAGTACAAATTTTAATGAAAGGAAACATTTCCCTGCTCCTGAGATGTGAATGTGATGCTTTTCAGGGGGCAGACACAATGGAGTTAGAGTAGCTGGTTGTCAAATGCAGAGTAATGATACTCAAACAAGGTTAACCAGTGAAGGAATTGTCATTCTGAATACATTAAACAATGTGTTGGTAAGACAAAATGTAACTTCCCAGCATCCAACTTGGAGACCATGCACTTGTAACTAGAATCTACAATCATCTTTTATTCTCTTACTCTGACTATAGAGTTATCGCATCCATTCCTGTCAAGTGCTGCCTGAATCAATGCTCTGACCTTTAAGTAAGTAACCAGCAAACCTCCTCCAAATATAGAAAGAGTAATTCAGACTCAGTGTAGGGAGAATGAGAACAGAAAACAATATTTCAGAATGGGTCCTGTGAATTTTCAATGCATTAGTGATGCATTCCCTGAGACATTGTGTCACAGAGTTTAGTTGGGTGACTCGCAGAAGCTTCCCATTTACTAGCATTCATTAATCCCTCACTGAGATATGAGCTACTTTTGTTTTAGATTTGGGAATGCTAATACAATGGGATATATTAGATTTCATTGCAATGTAATGTGTCCCTGTATTAGTTCCATTTCATTGTTTTATATCTAGGCAAGATCATATTTGTGGAGCATTAAAATATTCCTTTTCATAAAATGTTTCTAAAAACTTGATATTTATGATACTATTATAAAAAAGAGGAGGAATAGTAACAATTGAGTTTGTTTACAAATCTATATTGTAGACCCTGTTAAAGTTATATCCCATATTATCATACTACCCTTGTCACTTTGCTGACCGATGTCTTCATTTTAGCCCACTTTGATCTTTAACATAGTACTAATTAAGGTTCAATGTTATTCTTAAGGAATTTGTGATTATTGTTACTGATGTTGTGGGTAATGCTAGTGCTCTCCTAAATTAAAATATTATTGATTATTTACATATACATATTTCTTATTTTCTTCTTATTTCTTTGACTTCTTTTTCTTGGTCTCATTTGATGTTTTGTCCTTTCTTCCATGGTCTCTAAACATTGTTGTTTTTCAGGACTCTATCAGTAGACTTCCCTTTGCTACCTGCACTGACCCTTTGTTTATCACAACCACAACATACCTCTCCATTTGTTTCTATCTTTTTAAATTTCTCTCAGTAATATTACATATGATTCTACAAAGATGTCCTATATAACTTAGATTTATCTTCAGATACTTTATAATTTTCATGGTATTATATCATATATTTTGTTTCATGTTTGCTACTGATATGGACTATTTTTAGGTTGATTAAAAATTATTTCTCAGTAAATATATCTCACTGGATTGGGTATTGTTAAATTAGACTAATGCTATAAGATCACTTAGTAAGTTTCTGATCTCATTTTACTCTTTTTCTTTTTTTTTCTTTTCATTTTAACTCTTTTTCCTGTAGAATTTTTCACCAAGGGAAGTCTCTAAATCTTCTTACATTTAAATTCTTGAGGTGTGCATCTCAGTTATATTTATAAGCTACATTTTATGATATTAAACACATAACATATCCAAATTCAATTTAAAATATAAGTAAATTAAAGAATATATAAAATATATGTAAATAAGAAAATGTGATTGGACAGCCCAGAAGGAAGCATTTATACAGGTCTCCACTGCTAAATAAATGCATCTTTTAACTATTATTTGGGTCTGTGTTTGCCAACAGACTGACAACAAAGATTATGTAGTAGTCATCTAACCCAGTGCCTGATGTGATCTTGTACCTAGTAGGAATTCAATTAAATACTTGTTCATATAGTAAGTTCAGGATGAAATGCTGTTTGTAATGAGAGGAAGAAATAATTTTGATGATTCCATTAATAAAGACATAGTGAGAAATAAAAATAAGATAAGCAAACCCTTCAGGATCCACCTAGGAGGAAAAAAATTGATATTGTCTGAAATACAGTAATCATTTAAAAAATTATTACCATTAAGTGCAATATGCTTCATTATACACCAGAAACTATGCTAAGATATTTATGTGGGTTTTTTAATCCTCTAAACTCTATTTTATTAATGAGGAGAAAGCTTCAAGATGTTAACATGTCCAAGGTGATCACTAAAGGGTGCTCAGAACATCTGTCTCTGTAGAAAATAATTTGTTTTTCAAGTGTTTGGACTAATTTTTTAAATCTATTTTTTCTAAATTCTTACAATGTCAAACTATAAGCTCAGATCAATTGATTAATGAATGATAAATGTAACCTGATTAACATGTGAATCACTGGAATCAGAGTTTGAATTGTGAATGACACTACTTATTGTCTGTACAACATAAGCCTGTGGGACATTCCCATTTCACGTGCACTATATTTTGATTTTTTTAAATAAATAGTCTGAAATAGGAACACTAAAAATACATCAGGAAAACATCCCAAGTTAGGCCAATTTTTATAAATAACTGAGAAAAATAGTACCCACATAATCTCAAGTAGTTCTTCATACAATACAGGAAGCTTTCTTTAATCAGAACCATGTATTTTTCATAGAGAATGCAGCCCATACTGTTCTGCCAGTATTCACACATTGTCAGCTGAAAAGCAGTTAATATATGTGCAATTTCATTGGACAATGAAGCAGCTGCATTGCCTTGTAGTCAAAACGTCGGAAAAGAACTTCACTCAGAACCATAATCACAAAGCACAGCTTAGCCAAAATTTAGAATGCAAAATTATACATGTTTCAGATCAAATCCGGGTAAATCTTCCATTTTGTTCTGTCAATCTTCCTGTCAGTTTTGTTTGAAAAAGTAAAAGAATTTTCAGGAGAATGTATTTCTGACAAAGTGGGCTTTAAGTCACCTTTCAAATCTTTGTCTTTGACCCTTAATCCTGTATGTGATTATAAAGTATGTATACATTCACCAAATTACATATGTATGTAACAAATTTATTAAAGATTTGTTTCTTGGTTTAACAAACCTCAGTTTATCAAAATTGACAGGTTTATATTCAGCAATGTGTAAGGAAGTAAACATATATTTATGGTATTCAAGGAGCAAGCTTTCTTATGTTTGTCAACACCAAATCCACATTTGGATCCCTTTCTATTGGGGAATGGGCATACTATATCTCTCTTTTGTGTGCTCTCCTCTCCCCACTGTTTATCTAAGGATTGGCCAGCATTTCCCAAGGATGAGGAATATACTTTGGAAGACAGTAAGAATATTACAAATGGAAAAACAAAAGATACCAAAGTAGCTGCCTGTAATGCATCCTAACTCAGAAGCTTCCAACACCTAGATTTATTAACTCTATTTACTAAATTTTAAATTTATTAGTGATTTTAATTTTTGTTCTGGTTGCTGTGGCATTTATTTTATTAAATGATTACACCAAGCTATTTGACTGACTCAAAGGAACTAGTGCATTTACCATCATATTGAAGACAATTCAACATTTTGCCAAACCTATATCGACCTGTGTAGTTTTATAAATATCTAATAGTTTTTAGGCTATGTATTAATTCTCTACATGAGAATTTGGACACTTCTCCAAAAGAGTGAGGCACTCTAGGGGCTCCTGGGTGGTGCAGTCAGTTATGCATCTGACTCTTAGTTTCTGCTCAGGTCATGATCTCAGGGTCCTGGGATCAAGCCCTGCATTGGGCTCTCTGCTCAGCATGGAGTTTAACAGTTAGAGGTTTTCACTCTTTCTCTCTGCCACTCCCGCTCACGCTCTCTCTCTCTCTCTCTCTAAAATAAATAAAGCCTTTTTTTTTAACAATGAAGCATACTACAGTTTTGTGTTTATTCATTTAGATCTGCTAGAAAAAATCACTTAAAGTTTGAAATATCCAACCAATTTTTTCTGTTTCACAGCATCTACAGACAAAATTAAATGTGATTCTCCCTAGGACATGTTCCTTTACTAATTTGACTACGTAATAAAATAAAATGGAATAACAATACAGCTTTACTGTCGCCATCTTACTCCTTTGAAGTATGAGGTCTTATACAAAATGCACTAAGGCTTTAAAATCATGGATCATAAGTAATCACTATTTTTCTTCTTCTATTAATTAATAAATGTACTACACAGAGGTGCAAAACAAATGTTAATATGAACTAACATCTACTAAGCCAGTTCTCCTTACTGCTTCTTACTCCTATTTGTGGTAATCTGTACCATCATTTCTTCAACTATGATGACTAAACTAAAGCTCTCCCTTTCATTTCCTCTCTTGCTGTTTATATTTCAAATAAAAAGCAAGGAAGGAATAATGGAAATTTAGAGGAAACCAAGAATTACCTAACACATTATTAGTAGTAAGATAAGTAGCCGGTAAGATTACACTCTTTGACATAGCTGATAAATCTTAATCTCTCTTTGTATAATAATTATAACGAAATAGCACTTTTCAACTTTATCCCATTTCTATTTGAGAAAATATCTGCAATGACAAAATAGTAATTATTTAGTAATTTTTAAAAATCTTTTCCACCCCCCCAAAAAAAATCTTTTCCACCCATCTTCCCACCCACCTCCTCTCTAGCAACCATCAGTTTGTCCTCTGTATTTGAGTCTGTTTTGTTGTTGCTGTTATTATCTTTTTCCTTTATTTGTTAGTTTGTCCCTTAAATTCCACATATAGGTGAAATCATATGGCATTTGTCTTTCTCTGAGTTATTTTACTTATCATTATAACCTTTAAGTCTATTTATGTTATTACAAAGGGCAAGATTTCATTCTTGTTTATGACTGAATGATATTCCATTATATGTATATCATATCTTCTTTATCCATTCATCTATCAAGGAACACTGGGTTGTTTCCACATTTTGGCTATTATAAACAACACTGCAATAAACATAAAGGTGCATAAATCTTTATGAATTATTACCATTTTCTTTGGATAAATACCCAGTAATGAAATTACTGGATCATATGGTAATTCTATTTTTAATTTTTTTGAGGAAACTCCATACTGTTTTCCACAGTGGCTGCAGCAATTTGTATTCCCATTTGTATTCCCACCAACAGTGCATGAGAGTTCCTTTTTCTCCATATCCTCATGGATTGTTGTTTTTTGTGTTTTTTATTTTAACCATCCTGACAGGTGCACAGTGATACTCATTGCGACTTTAATGTATATTTCCCTAATGATTAATAATGTTGATCCTCTTTCCATGTATTTGCTGGCCATCTGTATGTCTTCTTTGTTTATTCAAGTCCTCTAAGCATTTTTAATTGGATTATTTGTGGTGTTTTTGGTGTTGAGTTGCAGACGTTCTGTATATATTTTGGATATTAACTCCTTATCAGATATATCATTTGCAAATATCTTCTCCTGTTTAATAGTTTGCCTTTTTTGTTTTGTTTATAGTTTCCTTCATTATGTAAAGTTTAATTTTGCTTGTGTTTCCTTTGCCAGAGTAGACATATCTAGAAAAAATGTTTCTGTGGCTGACATCAAAGAAATGATTGCCTATATTTTCTTCTAGGACTTTTATGGTTCTATGTCTCACATTTAAATCTCCAACTCATTTTCAGTTTATTTCTATGTATCGTATAAGAAAGTGGTCCAGTTTCATTCTTTTGTATATAGCTGTCAGTTTTCCCAAGACCATTTGTTGAAAAGACTGTCTTTTGCCTAATGTATATATTCTTGACTTTTTGTCACAGATTAATTGACCATATAACTATGAGTTTATTTCTGGGCTCTGTATTTTGTTCTATTGATCTATGTGCCTACTTTTGTGCCATAATCATTTTTGCCAATAACTATCATTTTATAAGTTTTATAAAAGTTCTAAAAAACAATTCTCTCCAAATATCTCTATCCAAGTTACTGGAATGTTCAAAATTTAGAATATAATCCTGATCATCTATATATTTTAGAATATCCTGATTATCTATTTAGTATTGTCTTAATCAGTGAAAAATATGACATCTCCATATACTTAATAATATTCTTATAATGGGATTAATATTTTTATTTTAAAAATAATCATTTATTATTAATTTTAGAGACAAAGGGGGTGGGCAGATGGAGTGGGAGGGAAATCCTTAAATGAACTCTTTACTGAGGATAGAGCCCAACATGGGGCTGGATCCCAGGACCCTGAAATCATGACCTGAGCCAAACTGAAGAATTGGATGCTTAAGCATCCAATTCTCAGGTACCCTTATTTTTATTTTTATTATTTTTTTTCTTCAAGATTTTATTTAAATTCAAGCTAGCTAATATATAGTGTAGTATTGGTTTCAGGAGTGAATTTAATGATTCATCACTTACATAAAACACCCAGTAGTAATCACAACAAATGCCCTCCTTAATGCCTATCACCCAATTACCCCATCCCTTCACCCACCTCCCCTCTACTGGCCCTCAGTGTGTTCTCTATAGTTAAGAGTATCTTATGGTTTACCTCTCTCTGTTTTTATCTTATTTTATTTTTCCTTCCCCTATGTTCATCTGTTTTGTTTTTTAAATTCCACATTTAAGTGAAATTACATGGTATTTGTCTTTCTCTGACTTATTTTGCTTAGCATAATACCCTCTAGTTCCATTCATGTTATTGCAAATGGCAAGATTTCTTTCTTTTTGATGGCTGGATAGTATTACAAAGTAGAATATATATATATATATATATATATATATATATATATATACACACACATATATATTTGCATATATATACAAATACTTTGTATATGTCTATATATGTATACATATACGTATATATACAAACTATATATACACATATATACTATATATACATATATGTATATATATGACTATATATACATATGTAGTTTTATATATATTTATATATAGAGAGAATATTATATATATATGTGTATATATATACACACATATATATATATATATAAACTTCTGATCTTGGCCCTGAGTTATATTATATTGATGAGAGAATGAGAACTCAGACAAAATTCTGACCTTCCTGGACTCTTAATTTCTGTCCTATCTTTTCCTGACTATTACTGAGTCCTGATCTTACAGTGATAGTGTTTTTTGTGTTTGTTTTCTTACTCATATATTTTGTCTTGCCCTACAGGTTGACAGTCAAAATTCTTTTCCTTTTTTCCTACCTGACTTAATTATTACTTAAATGCTACTTCCGGCAATGCGACTAGTAGTCATCCTTGCTATCTCTTTGGATCTCTAGATTTTAGCTGTCTGGCTCTTTGAATTAAATGAACTCTGTTTCCAAAACTAAAATATGCTAGTAATTGTTTTCTCTGGGTGGTGAACATCTACATGATGGTTTCTCTACTGTTATTTTATCATAAATAGAATATTGTGGCTAATGAATAGCAAAAGTTTTATTTTATTTATTTATTTTTTTGAATAGCAAAACTTTTAAAAAGCTAAACCAAACTGGTGTTGGAAAGGAGCTAGAGAGAGAATGAAGATGAAGGGTAAAGAAGTAACAGATGGAGCAACATCTGTGTGGAGGGCATGTGATCTTTACAAAGGTGCAGAGACTAATTTCAACACAAGAAAAAAGCTTTTTCCTTTGTAACAAAAAATGAGAGGGTAAGAACTGTTGTGGAGATAGATGATAGATAGATAGATAGATAGATAGATAGATAGATAGATAGATGATAGATAGATATACATCTGGAACTTAAGAGGTCCTGTCTAATTGTCTGAGATGTAGAAGCTGGTCTGCTGAGAACCTAGGTTTATTTGCTAAAAACAGAAAAAAAATTTAAACAATTGATAAAGAAATGAAAGTGCTATTAGAAAGATTGCAAGGTGAGTTCAGGTTCCCATTGAGACTGAAGCCCTGGAATTTACAGTGGCATCAAATAATGAGGCTGTTTGATGTTTAATGGCAGCTTTGGCAGCACATAGTTGTTTGCAGATAGTGACAATGGAAAAAGTATTTCAAGAAACATTTAGAAAGGGTAGAGAGATGTCTATGTGTGAATTGGCAGATTTTTGTTATTCAAATTGAAAATTTTTAGCATGCCTGGCTGGCTCAGTTGGTTAAGCATCTGTCTTTGGTTCAGGTCATGATTCTAGGGCCCTGGGATGGAGGAGTCCTGCATTGGGTTCCCTGCTCAGTGGTAATCTGCTTCTCCCTCTGCCCCTCCCCCCTGCTCATATGTGCTCTCTTTCTGTCTCTCTTGTGCGTGCGTGCTCTCTCTCTCAAATAAACAAATAAAATCTTTTTATTTTTTATTTTTTTTAAGATTTTATTTATTTATTCATGAGAATATACAGGGAGGAGAGAGAGAGAGGAAGAGACACAGGGAGAGGGAGAAGTAGGCTCCATGCAGGGAACCCGACGTGGGACTCGATCCTGGGTCTCCAGTATCATGCCCTGGGCGGAAGGTGGCGCTAAACCACCCAGACTGCCCCAAATAAAATCTTTGTTAAAAAGAAAATATTTAATTTTGTTTTCTAGAAGACAAAGCAGAAATTTTAGCTAATCTGTCATAAAATCAATGTTTTATACAGTATAACGACTCAGTCCGTTAAACTGATGTTTCAATATCAGTATATTGGTCCCCTTGGAACATAAACTTTCCCAAAATTTCATGAGTAATTTTTCATGATGGTTTATCAGACTGTTGTACACATACACACAACAGAATATTAACTAAAATAGTGGTGTCTTTTTGATATTTGACCATCAACTGGATATTTTTTTTCAATACTAATGTATAGCTTTTAAGAATGTTCAAGTTGAGTGTTGAGTTTTCAGTCAACAATTCTACACTTCATTTTTGCTACTGTCTTAGGAAAGAATGCACACAGGAAAATAAATCTCCAATATAGATAAATCAACGATGAGACAAGATTCTCACAGAAACCACTTTGCTCCCAGCCCCCAATAGCTCAGTCTAGTACATAAACCTGACACCTATGCTTGGATTTACCTCTGAAAAGTGGTATCCAGAGTCATATTACAATCTGGAGACAAAGAGATGCAAGAAAATCCTCTGAAACATGACCCCAGCAGGTAAAAACAGAAGGGTAGAACTGTAATAGAACCAACACCTGTCTTAAGGCTTACCTTGCTTCAAACTTATGCACTCCTTGCTTGCTGACCTCAATCCTTTGGTCAGTTGCAGAGCCAACCTACTTTCCCTGAGATTTGCAGACCACTGGCCTTGAAGAGTAAAAGGCCAGACCTCCCAGATTATAAGGCTTGACTACATTCAAAAAGCTGGCCTAGAGGACAGCACGTCTGTTCATGGGTATATCAACATCTGACTAACAGCCTGGGCACCAGTTTTTCCTAAGCGTAGCACTCACTGAGCTCCTCCTCCATCTTTCCCAGGTCTCCTCCTCCCCCCTTTAAATTCCTCTGGCTTCATTTGGATGGGGATGAGGGTCTTCAGGACACGAGGTCATCATCTTCCCAGGTTGCTGGCTTCCTGATTAAAATAGCCTTTCCTTTCTTACCACCACTTGTCTTTTGAGAATTGATTTTTAAACCGGGAGCAGCATAACCTGAGTTTTCTGTCAGGAAACAGAACCTGGTTCTTAACTTTGAGACAGTGATGCCAGACAGAGTAGCAAATAAACTCTTGTACAATGAGTGTCTCAGACACATTTCGTTTACCGAATCTAGAGCAGCTGGAGGTGGTGGATGGCTGCCACCGATGAAGAGAAGCAAGAGCATGAGGATAAATATGAGAAGAAGAACAAATTTCCCCTCCTATGGGGCAAAAGAGAAATTAAAAAATGAGAGACTCTCAATGTTATCCTCCTCCTCAACATTTATTAAATCAGAGAACAAAGAATTTGAATATTAATAAGCCCCACAGATGATTTTTAAACAAACTAACACTTGAAAACCAGAGATCTGAAGGAATAGATAATTAACAATCCACCCAGACTGTTTCAAATAATAATGATCTCAGTCACAATTTTAGCATGCACTGAAAATAAATAATTTATTGTCACATTACATGAATGCCTTAGATGCTGATAGATATTTCATGTTATGGACTAAAGATAAATTCTTACTCTTTAGGATATGGAGGCTAACATGAACATTCTGTTGTGAAAATTTGAGAGCCTGAAAAAAAAAAAACTTATTCTGACAGAAAAGCATCCTATTGTTATACTAAATGGGACTCAGTGGTGAATTTGAGAAGATACTAGTTGAGGGGCACCTGGGTGGCTCAGTCCGTTAAGCCTTGAACTCAATTTCAGCTCAGGTCATGATCTCAGAGGCTGTATACTGGGCATGGTGTCTGCTTAAGATTCTCTCTCTCCCTCTGCCCCTTTTCCTTCTGGTTACACCACCTCTCTCCCTAAAAAATAACATGAAACAAATAATTTTTTTAAGAAACTAAAAATAAGTTACTCATAAAATTATGAATTATGAATGGCATAAAATAAATACTATTTAATAAGTCAGTTGTAATTGAATTAATTTAATATCATTAAAAGCAAATACAATACTAAATAATTTGTTGCAAATTTGCAAGTGACATAGACTAGAAGACTAAATTCCCTTTATAGTAAAATCTTAGCCATATGTAAAATACCAAAAATATATCTCTTAAAATTCTGATTTAAATTAGAGGTTTATATTCTTTTTCAGGAAGCAGAAAGATTTACACGTATTCATTCTCTTAAATTAACTTTCTCTAGTTTAAATGAATTTTGGATCTTTGTCTAAAATTGTTTTATGTGTAATTCACTGTATTTAACTATGTATTTTAAAACCTTTGATTTATGGGATCTGGACTTACTGAAATTCTTATATTTTTCACTTACCATATTTCAGAATATTTGTTCTTCTGAAATCACAATTTGTCTTTCCTAAGACTACAATAGCTATATTAGAAGTCAGAGTAAACCTAAAATATGGGCAAAAAATAAAAGGATGAACTGATAATTAGGAATTAATATACTCTGCTTTTAATAAGGTACTTTAGAACCTTATTTATTTGCCATAACAAATTACCACAGATGTTTATTTTCTCACAATCTGGAGACCAGAGCCTGAAATCAAGGTGTCAGCTGGGCTGTGCTTCCTCCTCAGAGTCTGGGGAATTGATTGGCCATATGTAGATGTAAGGTCCTTGGTACCTTTGTCTCATCTCCGCTGTGATACAGGGAACCTGTATTACAGGTTGCACATAATGCTGTTTTGATGATTTTCTTTCTTAATCTAATAAATACGTATTTTTTCAAATCACCTTTAGACTTATATTTAGGATTTATAGTTCTGTTGCTGAAGGTTTTCTTTTTTTAAAGATTTTATTTATTTGGTTGAGAGAGAGAGAGAGAGAGCAACAAGCAGGGGAACAGTCAGAAGGAGAGGGAGAAGCAGGCTCCCTGCTGAGCAGGGGGCTTGATGCAGGCTCTATCCCAGGACCCTGAGATCATGATCTGAGTGGAAGGCAGCCAGCCGCCTAACTGACTGAGCCACCCAGGCACCCCTGAAGATCTCTTTCTAGTTTGTACTTGATGCATAAATTAGTTTATATGGTTGATTTTGAAAAGTATGCTAAATATGTTTGCATAGTATTGGCAATGAATTTTATGGCATGATTTTATCATAAACCTATGTATATATAAAATAATTCTGATAAGAGTCAATGTTTGTGGAGCATGAACAGTGTGCCAGACACTTTTCAAATGCTTTATACTTTTTTTTTTAAGATTGCTTAATTATTTTGGAGGGGGGAGGGGCAGAAGGAGAGAACCTTTAAGGGATTTCCTGTTGAGCATAGAACCTGAGGTGAGACTCAATCTCATGACCCATGAGACCATGACCTGAACTGAAACCAAGAGTCAAATTGACTAACCCACCCAAGTTCCTCTCAAATGCTTTAAATCCATTCTAGTATTTAATTTTTATAGCAACTCTAGGTGGTAGGTATTACTATTACTACTTAGTGAAGGCCAGGCTCTAGAGCCCCTGCAATTACACACCATACATGTGTTAAATATGGTCATGTGGCTTTACAGAAAATAATTCTCGGTTCACATCATATTCATTTGGTAGATCACGGGCTGGCAAATTATAACCTGCAGACCAAATTCTACTTACTGCTGCTTTTGTAAATAACAGCTGCACCCATGTGTTTAGGCATCATCTACAGTTACTTTCTCACTATAATGGCAGTCAAGTAGCTGCAACTGAGATAATATGCCCAGCAAAACCCAATATATTTCTAAATAGCCCTTTGCAGAAAAAGGTGGCTGATTTGTGTTCTAGACTATCATTATCCAATATAGTACAATTGGCCTTTGGATTATGAAAGCTTTGCTTCTTCAAATTGGTCGCAAAAAGTGCATATTTACATGTGTTCATGGACTGTTTCATTATTCTTCCAGATACTTCTAAACGTCTCTTAACTCAAGATTGGTAAAACAAGGTACAATTTTTTTGAATATCCTAGGGCAAAGATTATGAAAAAGCATAGTCCCCTCTGTCCAATTGTTTTTGGGTAATTTATAGA
The DNA here is from genome assembly GCF_053574225.1 of Canis aureus. Lineage (NCBI taxonomy): Eukaryota > Metazoa > Chordata > Mammalia > Carnivora > Canidae > Canis > Canis aureus. The sequence continues at coordinate 36,893,755 of NC_135643.1, forward strand.
CTGCCTTTTAAGTTGCATATGTTAGACTAATATATGGAAAACAATTCTCTTAACTTAAGTAACTCATAATTCTTTCAGAATAATTCACCTAAGCTCTTTTTAAGAAGACTTATTTTATCTTCATGCTCCTGGAGTATATTTTCCAAATTGAAGCCAGATCAGAGTCACCACTCTGCTCAAATCTTCCAGTGATTTTCCGTCTCATTCAGACTTTCCAACATCCAAAACCTTTATCATGACTCGGAAGCCTTACATGATCCCGCTACTCTTATCTCTCTGATCCTGGCAGGTGCTCTTCTCCCCCTACCCACTGTGCCTCAGCTACTCTGGTCAGCAGGCTTTCATCTCATACAACAGAAGTGCTCTGTCAAAAAAGAAAAAAAGAAAAAAAAGCTCTGTCTCAGGAATTTGGCTCTGGGTTTCTCCATCAGGAGTTCTTGTCTGTGCTCCACTCCATAGCTACACGTTTACACCCTCACTTTTCTTTTCTCCAGAAGTGCCAATAGGTTTTCTGTATTTCTCTTTATAAAATAGAAATCTTCTAATACCTGTGTTCACTTTATGTTTCCCTCATGGCCAATGTTACCAGCACTTGAAAAATTGAATAGAACACATCGATGTTCAATGAATGTTTTAATAATATGGATTAAATATGGATATGGAATATGAAAAAGAATGAGAAATATCTGTATGTATTGACAGGAGAAGTTATGCTTACCATATTGTTGAATTAAGAAATTGTAGAAAAAGAAGTACCATATGACACAATTTGTGTAAAATTATACATAAATATATCAGTGTGTAAATATATACTGTACATTTTATGTCTGTATTACATAAGTGAACATATACCTAAACACAAAGACATACCCTTAGATAATTTGATTTGAAAAGAAATAAAGAAAGAAAAGGAAAAAAAGAAAAGGAAAGAAGAAAGGAAGGACAGGAAGGAATGATACGATCCAATCAAAATTGTAAAAGATATGATCTAATCCAAATTGTAAATTGTAATGATACCTGGTTGGTAGGATTTAATGTGTTTGTATGTGTGGATATAGGCAGATTGTGATGGTAGGATATTGCAGAATTTTTACTTTTTAATTTATATCGTACTCTATTGTCTGTTTTTTCAATTTAAAAAATATTTTAATTTCATAATTTATTAGTTACATGTAACCTACAATGTTAAAAGCCAATATTTCGAATTAAATTTCACATTAGCTATATTTTTTGGCTCTTAGTTTAAAGTAGATACTCTGGGGCCAGCCCGGGTGGCTCAGCAGTTTAGTGCCGCCTTCAGCCCAGGGCGTGATCCTGGAGACCCCGGATCGAGTCCTGCATAAGGCTCCCTGCATGGAACCTGCTTCTCCCTCTGCCTGTGTCTCTGCCTCTCTCTCTGTCTCTCTGTGTGTGTGTCTCTCATGAATAAATAAATAAAATCTTAAAAAAATAAATAAAAATAAAAAATAAAATAGATACCCTGTATTAAATTAATAAATAAACATTTATTTTAAAATAAAAATTGGGGATCCCTGGGTGGCTCAGCGGTTTGGTGCCTGCCTTCAGCCCAGGGCGTGATCCTGGAGTCCCAGGATCGAGTCCTGCATAAGGCTCCCTGCATGGAGCCTGCTTCTCCCTCTGCCTGTGTCTCTGTGCCTCTCTCGCTCCCTCTCTCTCTCTCTCTCTCTCTGTGTGTCTATCATGAATAAATAAAATCTTTAAAAATAATAATAATAAAAAATACAATAAAATATAAATTGTTTAGTTTTACCAAATATTGTCAGTGTATTTCAGGATCATGCCAAATATTTTTCAAAATATGCTGTCTTCTTAGGACAGAGACTTACTAATAATGTTAAATGTAAATGAACTAATAAGATCACTGTTTATGTCTAAATAATAATCTAGTAGATGTAAACCCTTACTTCTGTCATGCAATAGAAACACTTCTGATAGATCAGGCTTTCAAGAATGAGATTGTTTTCCAGGCTAGAGGGTGCTTATGAATTTACTTTCATTTTTAAAGGCAAATTCTGAATTTCAACATAAGGGAAAAGTATGCACATACAATATAGAGATCAAGTCACTGTAAACACAGATTAGCCAAGGGTTGTGCATTGTGAAATGCAGATTTTTACCTTCATTTTTATTTTTTGAGAGAGGGAGGGTAGAGGAGGCTCAGAGGGCAGACAAAGAGGGAGAGAGAGAATCTTAAGCAGGCTCCATGCCCAGCACAGAGCCCAACACAGGGCTTGATCTCACAACCCTGAGATCATGACATGAACTGTAATCATGAGTCAGATGCTTAACCAACTGAGCCTGCCAGGAGCCCTGGATTTTAATTGAAATATTTTCCCTGGAAAAAATTAGTTTTTTGAATACAAATTTAATTTGTATTTGTTTGCACCAATTTGTTGAAATCAGCAACTTGACCTATGAAAAACTTTTTTTTTTTTTGCAATTTAAATAGTAGAGAAGGAAAAATGATAATCTCAAAGTGAAAACTTCTATGTGAATTATGTTATTATTTAGGTGTAAAATATATATTCCTATATATTCTGACTGATACCTAGATAATGGTTCAAAATATATACCTCAGTAGTTATTCAGAATCATTCTTGTCAAAAATATATAATATAAATAAATAATCTTCAGGTGCCTGTGTGGCTCATTTGGTTAAGCACTTGCCTTTGGCTCAGCTCATGAACCTGGGGTCCTGGGATTGAGCCTCTGCACGGAGACTGCTTATCCCTCTCCCTCTGCCTGCTGCTCCCCCAGTTGTGGCCTCTCTCTTGCTTGCTCTTTCTGCCAAATAAATATAATTTTAATCAATCAATCAATCAATCAATCAGTCATCTTCAAAATTCATTCACTCAACTATTTATTAAACATCACTATCACTATAGAAAGAAGCTATGCTTTGTTGTTGTTAGAACATATTCAACAGTGGCCTACTTTCAAAAAGCTGATGCTGGAGAAGATGTCTTTAAATATAGCTATGATAATCTGATAAGTATAATAAGTATGGTAAATGAAATCTGAATAAAATATGAGGACAGAGTGATTGGGGGAAGAGGGAGACACAGAGACAGAGACAGATAATGACAATGATGGATTAAGCAAACTGAATTTTTTATCTTCCCCATACTAAAATAATGGCCATGCTACTTTAAAATTTGTTAAAGTTGTGGCAAGAACACTTAAAATGATATGAACCCTCTTATTTTTTAAGTGTGCAGTACAGTATGGGTAACTACAGAGACAATGTTATACAGAAAATACTTCTATAGTAGAACTCATTCATCTTGTGTAACTGACACTTTATGCCCAGTGACCAGCAGCTGCCCATTTCCCCCTCGTCCAGCCTCTGCCAACCACTATTCCTCTCCTCCATTCTCTGAATTTGACTATTTTAAATATCTTGCAAAATGGAAACATGCAATTTGTCCTCTGTTACTTATTTCACTGAACATAACATCCTCAAGTTTCATCTATGTTGTCATGTAACACAGAATTTCCTTCTTTTTGGCATTCTGTTGTAAGTTTATACATTTTCTTATATACTGTTCAGTTGTTGATGGACATTTAGATTGTTTCCACGTCTTATCTATAATGAACAGTATTGCAATGAATATATGAGTGCTAATATCTCTCCAAAACCCTGATTTCAATTATTTTGGATAAATAGCCAGAAGTAATCATGTGGTAATTGTATTCTTAACCTTTTTGAGGAACTGCCATATGTTTTCCATCGCAGCAGCACCATTCCCATTCCCACCAGCAGTGTTTAAGAGTTCCAATTCCTCACATCTTTGCCAACAGTTGTTTTTTTATGATTATCATCATCTTGTCAGGTATGAGGTGATATCTCATTCTAGCTTTTATTTGCATTTCCCTGATGTTTAGTGATGTTGAGCATCTATTCATATGCCTGTTGGCCATTTGTATGCCTTCTTTGGAGAAATGTAATAGATAGAAATTTGATTTTTTAAGACATAAAAATTATCTATGTTAGATTTTTATTCACAAGAACACTCAAAATCTATTAAGACATTATATGGAAAGACTTTGGGAAGAATTCCCTGAACGTGGGACTTTGCCATGGCTCTGAATCAAACTACCTTGATGGGATTTTACTTTCACTTCTTGCTACTCTGTGACTTTGTTACTTCATCTCCTTCTGCCTCAACTATTGTTTGTGAAATGGGACTTGTAGTAATATTTATATGAATATTAATATAATATTGGAATATTAAATATAATATATAAACATATTAAAATGAATATTATAATAATACTTCTATGTAGGGTATCTTTTATAGGGTTTATCTGAGGACTAAATCAACCTATTCATTGCAGATATTGCCAAAGTACCACATAATCCATTTTTCTATTCTTCCTTCTTGAAAAGAAGTGCAATTTGGATAGAAACAGTGATGTACCCAGCTCAAAAACACATTTCCAGGCTCTTTTAAGAAGAATGGTGGCCAAGTGACACAGATCTGACCAATGATATATGCAGAAACCACAGGATACTGATGCATTCCCAAAAGCCCATAAAAGTGGTTGGAGGGAGGGAGTTGTAGAATCATGTGGCAGCCACTGTCTTCCCCATTCTTCCCACTTGGAATACTATTGTGATACCAGAGGACAGAATGATTCTTAGGGCCATAAGGACAAGGGTCAAGCCTCAAGAATAATAGAGAAAAGAAATCTGAACAGTGTTATCATGGAGCTCACTTGAACAAACCTTGGGAAACCTGCATACATGATGGCTTGTTTTTGTATTCTATAGGGAGCTTAAAGCATTCCAGATTTGTTATCTAAAATGCAACTGAATCAATGATAATCAAATATGATATGTAAGGAATTTGGAACAATCAGTGCACTCTAGAATTCTGTCCTTAATATGTTTTGAAAATGTCCACACAGATGAATTTAATGTATCCAAGAGTTCTCCTTCCTTAGTCACCTGGTTGGATAAAATGGTAGGAATGATTTGTAAGAAACTGTCTGATGCTACATTTTCCAAAGAGTAAAAAGGGTAAAACAAATTAATAAAGAAACAACTGCAAGTGATTTTTATTTGTAATTATTATGCAGTTAAATAATGGCAACACAATCAAAATCCAAATAGCATTAATAACAATAATTCTAATGATTTATATTAGAATTTTCTTTTTATTTCCAGACATATAGACAGTAACTTATTATTTTTGTTTCATTTTGTTTTGCTCTATGTAGTATTTAGTTTATATGATTTTTAATCCACCAGTTCTTAGATATGTATTATCTATTCTATATATACATCATGTGGGTGGGGAGTTAATGTTAAGGATGCTAACTAGTAATACTTTTGATAAATTCCTTGGTACAACTTCCCTGGTGGATTTTTTTTTTTTTTTTTTTTTTTTTTTTTTTGTGGATCTTTTTCTAGAGTGGTCAGTTTGCCTCCGGCACAACTGACTCTTGCATTTCAAGTATCTTCATGATTGGTAACAATCACCACAGTAAAGAAAGTCTGTGTTGATCTGAATTAATCATCGTGACAGTTAGGCCTTCTGCTCTATTTTCTGGTATTATACTAATCCACTTTTTTCTTTTCCAACCAGTTCAGGATTGCATTACTATATCATAGAACAAGAGGCACTCTTTTACAGACTCCTATGAAGAACAAAATTAGAACATTAGAAAGTATTTCTAGGAGCACTTGGGGTGGCTCAGTGAGTTAAGTGTCTCTTGATCAGAGCTCAGGTCTTGATCTCAGGGTTGTGAGTTCAAGTCCTGTGATGGGCTCTGTGCTAGGCATGGAGCCTAGTTAGAAAAAAACAAAAAAAGAAAAAGTACTTCCAGATATTGGTATTAAGGGAAACCCTATAATATGTTATTAATATTTATTTGAATTTGGAAATGAGTTTATCAAACTGATAACTAGATGTGCAATAAGTACTAGCTATGCTATTCCAATGTCATATGTAATGGTATATATTGATAATGATTTTTCTTGTCCTGGTGAGGAAAACCCATAAAGACATCATATTCATTTTTACTTTCCTAATCTTTTAGAAAACTAGAACTCTGAATTACCCAATGACTTCAAAAAGCACATAAACAGGGCTATCTTTGTCATTCAGGCAGCTGAGAGTGCAGAGTAATCAAGTAGGTACAGAGGCACACAGTGCTGCCTAATTTTACCACTAATCCTTTTTTTCCCAGTAATCTCCTGAATAATTCTCTAAATTTACATTGCTCTAAGTACTCAAAGACAGCTCTTCTCAGCCTAAAGGCACATTTGCCTGACAGTTTAGAAAGAATGTAACTGTGGTCTTGGATTTGCTTTGTGTGGCTTAAACCTCATTTTTCCTACAGTGTTTTCGATAGGCAATTTGGTGATAAAGTGGCAAAGGATTAGACTACATAATAGCAAAATCTCAGGAAATTAAATATTATTTAAGAATAAAATTTTTAAGCAAGAATGAAAACAAGGGTTATCATTTGTCCCTGAAGTGGATGTGACCTTGAATACATATGTATACAGGATAGATCAAGAATTCAGATTTTAAAAAGGGGTTTATGTAGACCCTTTTTATTGTAATATAGATTTTTAAATGTTATGATCTTATTGCAAAAGCTCAATGTTTTAAAATTTTGTAATAAAATTAAAAAAGTAAACTGAAGTAGCAAAATCCAAACAATCTGAAGTCAGAGGCTTTTCCCTTTACATAAGCTACAGAGAGATTTTTTTTTAGCAAAGAAAACTTAAAATGAAGAAGCTAAAGTGAGCAACAAAACAGATGTCAAGTTGCTGACTATTCATATTAAAATGAGTAAGTCCATTAATTTTAATTTTCTGTAATAATATATTTTTCACTACAAATGGCATTGCATATATGGCCTTATATCATCTATTTGAAAAAAGAAATTCAGATCATGAAAATTGACTCTGTGTATATTAGTTTTGGAAAGGCTTTATGGAACCCAACAGCTTTATTTCAACATTTTTATGTGGGTGGATTTTAATCATTCTCGTCATCCATTTGTGCATGCAATTTTGTTTTTATTGGAAAAAAAGTCAAATGGTATCATCCCTTTAATTTTTTCTCCTCACCCCCATGTGCACACCCACTACCAGTCTTCATCTTTTCCCAGTGATGCTGTTCTTTCCATCATGCATCCTAGTCAGGAGCAGTTTGTCATCACATATGCTTTAAGGATTCACATGTACAAAATTGACTGCTTCTCATAAGAAGGAATTTTATTTTCCTGATATTTTGTCATCAATTAGAAGGACATATTGTCCTCAAAGGGGCAGAGAGGTGAGCAAAATCTCAGTAGAGACATTTCTTCCTGAAATGTACAGTACATTCTGTAAAATGAGAGTAGTAGTTCCTGATAATCTTTTCTGAATAATTATTGTTATTTTATAGAGTATGCTAAAATAAAAGCCTTCACTTGGTTGTCATAGCTGTAATGTGGACGATGATGATATATGTGAGCCATAATGTCTTTCAGAAGAACAAGTTTGATGTAATTCTGCAGGGCATTGCAGACACATGTGATAGCTCTCTTTCTATTTGTGAAGAATTATAAAGTAAGAGTTCAAATTTGTATGTGGAAATGAATTTTTAAAGTCACATTATAATGTTTCTTCTATCAATAGCACTGCTCATCAACTTGAATGTAATCTACTGGCATGTATTCAGAAGATATTTGAATTCACTAAATGTATATGATACAAAACACTCATGTTGTAAACATCCAGAAGCAATGAAAAATGCATTATATAAGCTAAACTACTAAGATCAATTTATTCTTTACAGGTAATGCTTCTTTCCTTTTATAGCTTCTGTATAAATTCATCTTTTAATATTTTATTGATAAGTACTCAGTTTTCAAATTGATTCATCCATAACCATATAGATTTAAAAAAAATAAAGTAGCAAAACAAAATCATGCAAAAATGAAGCTAGAGTGATCTTACATATATATCATTTAGAAAAAAAGAAAACACATTGAGAATTATTTTTATATCAGCAATACTGGCATGGCATAGCCTTTGGTAATAATATTCTCTTATGATCTGTTTTGTTTTTGTTTTTCTTTCTTTTTTTGAAACACACAGATTGTTCAAAAAAAAAAGTCTGTCAACTTTAAGTGCAATTTAAAAGAAAATGGATATACATATATATATATATATATTTAGATATGTATAAATATGTATATATTTTTTCCTTTCCAGACCCAAGGATACAACACACTTAGCATGACTTAGCATGCCCTCATGGTTTTTTGTGAATTTGCTTTCTGATGTTATTAGCGCTGTGTAATAACATGATTAGCTCATTTTCTCCATTTTAATGATAATGAAAATTAAATTCATGGAACATATGGGGAACATAAGATTTTCTTGTATTTAGGTAAAACCTATTTACCTACGTTTCATTAGTCCAATTCCACATTCTACAGAAGGGTCTCATGTCCTGCATTAGGCAATGTAGGAGGTCATATGGTTCAAGTAAATTAATATTTTTCCATTTAAATAGTCTTTTCTCTTATTAGCCTGAATGAAAAATATGCATTTTCACAGAGTTATTTCAATGGAATATACCTAAAAAGGAAACAATCTTCTCTGTTAAAGAGCGAAAATAAAAATCAATTAGTCTGATTGTTCCTATTATTTTCATTAGTTATTGTGAAATGGGAGAATGTTTTGTTAAAGTGTGACTATTCTTAATCTTGAAATGCTTCTGTGTTACTTAGAAATGACTCTCTTTGTTATTGGGTTCAAGTTGGTTGATTGATTAAATTGCATAAAATCTCTACTGTTAATATAATGTATCAACAAACTGAATTTGTTAATACAAATACACAGTGAATTACCATCCCTGTGTGTTTATTTCGTGTCTGTGTGAGAAAATGACTCTTTACTACTTCAGAAGAGAATTTGAATACTACTTTTCAAGGTTATTAATATCTTATGTATAATTGTTCTTACATATATAGTCTTATTTATTTCCCAGACATCAGAGTGACACCACGACATTTACACTTCAGTCTTCTCAATCAAACTGGGGAAAAAAATCAAAGTCAATGACTTTCTTACTCTCTTCTTTCAGAGGAATTTGTCTCTGAATGCATAATTAGGGAAAATGAGAAGAATAGAGTTTTAAAAATTAATAATATAAACATATTAGAGTAAAAACAAAGTATATGGCTTGCAATTACAAAGTAAGCAAATAGAATCAAGATTAAAAACCAAAAAAAAAAAAAGAAAAGTCAAGGGAAACTTTCTAAAGGTTATACTTAACAGTAGCAATTATCATTAACTGTTTCATCAAATGTATTTTTGACAAAAATTGTCAAATATATATTGTCAAAGTTTACTTTGCCTAAATTCAAGGGCTAATGTAATGCAGAATCATTTTTTCTATTAATGTTCATTCTACTTATTAAACTTCATATTATCTAGCACTTAATGCATTGCTCCATTTTACTGAGAAATTTCAATTAAAAAATAATGCTACAAATATATTTTGAATTCTTTGTTTTACTAAGTCTTTCAGGTCTTTAATAGAGCCTGATCAAGAGAACTGTACCTTCCTATTGTAGCGATGTAAATCCAGCTTCAGAAACATCTAACTGATTCTGATTCTACCATTTAAGTCAACCAGAGTCTGTTTAGTAATTGCAAGATATTGGGCGGCTTACTAAACTGGAAAAAACAAGACTACTTAATGCTGTGTAAAAATAAAACTTGCCTTGACTGGTTCTATTATCGTTAAGGACATGTTATCCAAACCAGCATCCAACGTAATCAAACACAAGATTATACCCTATTGAACTAAATGTCTCTGATTTGACAATGGTAATAATAAGCAAAATGCCCAAAAGCTTGTGCTTGACCACAGATTCAGTGTATAAGGTGGGAAAATAGAAACTCATGGTAGCTGCAATGACTTCTGACATAACTAGCAGATTGAGGATGTAACTGGCTAAATGTCAGTTTGCTCCTTGGTGCATTACTGATAGAGACTACATCAGGTAGAATTGTCACACAAAGGAATTTTATTTGGATCAGGTAAAGAGATCACAGCATATAACTTCCAAAGTCATGACTCCTTTAGTGGGGGTGAGTGGGTTTATTCAATTTAGGGTTAGGATGAATATTCAAAAAAGGGAGTTTTATGATCACATGTAAAGGCAGGCATAAAGTTGCAAGGGGGTGGGTACTTAGAAAGCAAGACTATACAGACATCCTATGTTTTGTTAATGCAGCTTCTTCTAGATTGAGAATTTTAACGTTATAATGAAGCAGAGGTGATTGTAAGACAAGAAGAAGGGACCAGGGAATGCTCCTAGTTGGATGGGATGCTGGGCTTCTTATCTCAGGTAAGGGCTGCAGGATCTCCTTCCTTTTGAAACAGCACTGGGAGATTTACCACTGATTTATTGTCTCTGATATGATTAGGCTATTTCCTGGCCTGACAGAGACTTACTTTTTGCATTCCCTTTATTCCCTTAAAATCCTTAACAACTGAGGTTTTGTATTTCTTTGTGATTATAATGCCTTCTAGAAAGTTCTGGAAGAATTGTGCTAGGGCAAGTAGAGCCAGTGAAGCATAGATCACAGAAAATAACTGGTGGTCTAGAATGACTTGTCTTGTATCACAAAAGCTATATCTTTTCTTTCTTTTTCTGGAAACCCATAACTCTTTCTGCTTACAAGGGCTTAATCTTCAAAAAAACTGTCCTCACGTCAGAAACCAGATGCTAACTCAAGTGTTCCTAGGATGTTTCTGACCCATTGACTACAAATCTGGGATTTCATATTAATCACTCAGGTATGACTATTCACTAGAAGGACTCCCAGAAGTCAGGAACGTGGTAGAATTATGATTACAATTTTCTTATAACAAAAGGATACAAATCAGGGTCATGCATATGGTGAGATCTAGGACAGCCTAAACTTGAAGTTTCCATGTTTTCTATCTTTGGAGTCAGATACGTCACACACACCCACACCCTACCCCCGCACCCCCTCCTCCACCCAGCAAATTGATGCATAACAGTATGCATAGGAAAAGACATTAGGATTTGAAACCAATGGCCCAGGAATAATTCTTGAGACATCTTTGGTGCAAAAAGATGGTTTTATTAAAGTATGGGAACAGTATCCATTGGCAGAAAGAGCTGCACTGAGGTCAGGAGGATTGGCCCCATTATATGCTTTCAAGTTGGGGGGAGGTTAGGAATAGTATGTAAGTCTCTAAAGAATTTTGGAAGCAAGGTTTCCAGGCACTTGAGAGGGCTAGCAATTGTTAGAAAAGGTCGTTATGACTGTCTAATAATACCGGAGTCAGGAGACCCTTCAGATGTATATCGGTGGGCCATATGCTTCGGGGATAATTACCAATACCTATCTTGTAAGGGTAAAGAAATTTCTAAAATAATTTTTATATGTTAAAGTAGATTTACAGGATCCTGGGGGTGGGGCTAGGATTGCCTTTTGCCCTCAGCAAAGTGTTAGCATTGAGGCAGTTGAGTCCCTAGAGGAATGTCACTCTGCCTGTTTCAAGGACTTATCAATGGGCTGTAGATAGTAAGGAAATTTAATAATATTTCTTCTGTTTTTGTTTCCTACATCACAGAATATCGTTAACCAGGGAAGCTGACTTTTGTTTCATTACAAAAACAGGATAGATGGGATCATTGATCACATAATTTGAACTTAATCTCCATCCCCTATCCCATTCCAGGAAGTCAAGTTTATATTACCTGGATATAAGTTTCTAATAATATGGTTGGTCTTTCTGGCAGGGCCAGCCTCCTATCCTGAACCATCTTGTTTGCATAAACTATCTAGGTACCCACCATGAGTCATCTCACTAGCATAGACTGGTGAGTCTTGGGATCTCACTGGGAATAACAGATAATCCTGCCACTCAGGAAGTAACAAGGGTTTAGTGTTTCCTTCCCAGGAAGCATGACAAAGCCAGCAAAATTCTTTATTATAAGATAGTTACACAGTGGATCAAGGCTTGCTCTCAGTATGGCAATGAATGGGTCTAACTTTTTGGTCATCTAAATTAAAAAAAAATGGTAAGGAGATTTACTTTGTTTCTAGATCATGTCAAATTATTATATCATTGTTACTTTTATGATAATAGTTATATTACATTTGATAGAAATAAGCTGAGTTACATTAAAACTGGTTTCGCAATATATATCAGTTTTCAAAAAATCCAGCTCAAACAATGTAATTATATTCAAGAAATAAAACCATCTTCAATAGTTTATTTATTTAAAATTCAAGTATTTTATTTTTTTAAGATTTCATTTTTTATTCATGAGAGACACACAGAGAGAGAGACAAATGGGCAGAGACACAGGCAGAGAGAGAAGCAGGCTCCATGTCAGGGAGCCTGCCATGGGACTCTATCCCGGGTCTCCAGGATAACGCCCTGGGCTGAAGGCCGCGCTAAACCGATGAGCCACCGGCGCTGCCCAATTTCAATTGTTTAAAAAACTACACTTAAGGTCAGGGCTCCAAAGGTTTCAGACTTTTTGTTTTCCTTTCCTTATGCCTATCTTCAAAAAGATTGTGTTAAAAATTTCTGATAGACTTGTAAGACATTTGTGCCTGTGTCTTTTTTTTTTTTAATTTACATGTGGTGATCCAATGACACTCTTTTTTTTTTTTTTTTAAGATTTTATTTATTTATTCATAGATAGAGAGAGGCAGAGACACAGGCAGAAGAAGCAGGCTCCATCGGGACTCGATCCCTGGTCTGCAGGATCAGGCCCTGGGCTAAAGGCGGCGCTAAACTGCTGTGCCACCGGGACTGCCCTCCAATAACATTCTTAATCAAACCACTAAAGGGTAAAAAAATAAATATACAAACACAGAAAAAAAGTGGAAACCTTTACCTGCAGAAAAAGAGTGTACCTTTTTGCGGCAATGGAAGAAAAATGCTTTCATAAAAAAGCAATCTTAAGAAAACAGCAATCTCTAAAATTCATGTGACATGCTCTATAAATCATTCTAGTTCATTTTATATCTATTTTTAAAAAATAAAATGTCTCTAAAAATGAAATGCCTTTATGATGTGGTAAATATTTAATTAAGACTTGGGCTTTGAAGCAGCATAAGCACATTTAAATAATTTCCAGAATTTTTATCTTAAATTATATTTCAAATTGCATAAGTAATAGTTGTAGAAAATTATTTCAGAAATAAATGTTTATTGCCTGTGAAGTATTGGATGTTATTACAAAATATTATCCTCTGTATTAGCCAGGATTCTCCAGAGAAACAGAACTAATGGGATATGTTTATATTTATCTATCTGTATATATTTATATCTATTAATAAAAATAGACATTTATCTATCTATATCTATATCTATCATCTATCTATCTATCTATCATCTATCTATCATCTATCTATATAAATATAAAAGGAGATTTATTGTAATGAAGGGACTTATGTGATTATGGAGTTTGGTAATTCCAAAATTTGTAGTGTGGGTCAATAGGCTAGACATAGGAAAGCCAATGCAGTTCTAGTCCAAAGGCTTTCAGGCAGATCCCCCAAAGAGTTGATGGTACAGCTGTATTTTGTTCTACTGCTGTATCTCTACCACCTGGAACATAATAATTATTTAAGAACTATTTGATGGATGTGAATGAATTCCTACATAATGAATATATAGATATAAAGACATGATAACATGCAAAAGTTTTAGCAATACTAAGCATATTTTCTTTACACACACACACACACACATATATAGGCATCCATGGGTTTGATTTTTAAAAGAAATAAATATTAATTTTATTTTTAAATTAGTGCATATATAATATAAAAATAAATACAATGATGTTATAGAAATTGACAGTGGAAAAATATTTTTCTATATTATTTCAGAGTTTGTCCACTATTTTTAGATAGAATATTTCATTTGATTACCAACTTCAACCCCATATAATAAAGAAAAGTGTGGGATGGCCAAGGAAGCACAGTATCTGAAGCCACCAACCTAGGAATTTGCCTGGTTCACTTCTTACTTTGGGTAAAATTTTGGATGAAATCATATAAACTCTCTAAACTTCAGGTTTCAAATATGTAGGCACACAATATTGACAAACAACTCATGGTATGAAAATCAAATAAATTTTTCTGTGTTAAGCCATTTTGTAAACTGTGAACAGACATTAACTAATATGGGTCAATTTTTTTCCTAAATTCACACAACTAATAAGAAGCTAGGGAAAAAAATCTAGTTGGCCTGATTTATTTTAATCTAGTGTCCTTTCCCATATAATACACATAGTTTTTGAAGATAGAATACGCCATCTTTCAAATGCGAAACCAAATAGATTAAGAATCAAAAAAATATCACTAGCATTAGTAGTGGTGTAGTTGTTGATGGAGCAAACAAAGGAAGAAGAGAAATTATTAAATTTCCTTACTACCTACAGCCCATTGACAAGCCCTTGAAACAGGCAGAATGACATTCCTCTAGGGACTCAGCTGCCTCAATGTTAACCCTTTGCTAAGGGCAAAAGGCAATCCTAGCTTGACCTCCAGGATCCTGTGAGTCTACTTTAACATACAAAATTACTTTAGAAAGGTGTTGGCAATCATCCCCCAAGCATATGGCCCAATATACATCTGAAGGATCTCCTGACTCAGGTTTTATTAGACAGTCATAAATGATCTTTTGTAACAATTACTAGCTCCCTCAAGTGCCTGGAAACCTTGCTTCCAAAATTCCTTAGAGAATTTCACCATTCCCTAACCCTCTCGCAAATTGAAAATATATAATGGGGCCACGCCTCATGACCCCAGTGCAACACTTTCTGCCCATGGGTCCTATCTTTGTCCTTTAATAAAACAACCTTTTTCACCAAAGATAACTTAAAATTCTTTCTTGGGCATCAGCTTCAAAATCTAATGTCTTTCCTACATCAGTTCTGGTGGTGGTATTGACAAACCCCAATTTACACAGTAAGAGATGTTACTTTTAGTTCTGAACTTGATAACTAGTTTCATCCAAAATCCATTTTAAAAATAATACACAAGAATATATCCTATTTGAAAATCACTTTCAGGACATTACTTCTTAGATGTGTACATATTGGGGGAGAGGGTGGGAGGAGGAGCAGATTTATCATTTGTTTTAAAAAGTTGAGAGGGCAGCCCTGGTGGCTCAGCGGTTTAGCGCGACCTTCAGCCCAGGGTGTGATCCTGGAGACCTGGGACCGAGTCCCACGTCAGGCTCGGTGCATGGAGCCTGCTTCTCCCTCTCCCTGTGTCTCTGCTTCTCTCTCTCTGTCCCGCATGAATAAATAAATAAAATCTTAAAAAAGTTGAGAAAACCTGTGCTATAGATAAAGGTCAAATATTGAACTCTCTGTGGACCAGAATTCTGGTGTAAACTCATTTAGAAATCTGTTCATGAAAAAAATAAAAATAACTCTATATAAAGTAACTAGAATATGTATATATAAATGAAAATCATTTTGTAGAGGATCAAATGTGGTACTCCATCAACAAAATCATGATTCCAGAAACTCCAGACTATGGATAATCTATTTATGAGAAATCAATCTGGAAGGAAAATCACGTTCTTCTTTTAATTTAAAAAATATCTCTAGTAGGAATGCCTGGGTGGCTCAGCGTTCTAGCATCTGCCTTCAGCTCAGGGTGTGATCCCAGGATCCGGGATCAATTCTTGCATCGAGGTCCCTGCGAGGAGCCTGCTTCTCCCTCTGTCTGTGTCTCTGACACTCTTTCTGTATCTCTCATGAATAAATAAATCTATAAAATATATATCTCTAGGAGTTTGTTATGTCTTGCATCTTTAAAACCCAAATCATTTAAAACCAGATCAATGCAGAGTAGTTATACTGGAAGTGCAGGAGCCAGATAAATAGATAAAAAATAATCTACTTAGTAACTAGGCACTTAATGCATGTCTCTAAAATGAGGGCAGTAATTGCATTTTCTTTAAAACAGTATTTGAGCATTATAGCAGGTGATATATTAAAAATGCTTAAAGCAGTGAATGACATACTCAAAAATGTTGCCTATTACTATTACTATGATATTTAAATTTGTAAAGGGAATATTGTGGTAGAGTCATTCAACTTTCATTTATGCTTCAGAGTCATCATTTGATAGAGGTAAGTTAATTAACTAACTTGAATCTCCTCTAACTCTTGAAGTTAATGATATTCCACTATTTCTGAAACTGGAGTGCTTGGGAAATGTTAATAAAAAGCTTTTCAGTAAGAACAAATTAGAAACAAGTAATTAATCTATACTGGAAAAAAATACGTATAAATTGTCCCAGGGTCTTTATGTTTGGGTCTAATCATGGCATTCAAAAACTACACACATATTGAGTCAATTTAAGATGCTATTAAACAGTATTTTCATTCTGTTGGGAAGCTTGAAAATGGACAATATAGAAAGAATGTTTGTAATTTTCACGGTATGTTGTCTTCACAACCAAACATTTTGTATAGGGAAAGTTGCAACATGACTATTTTTGTTAAACATGGGCTAAAATTGGCAAATATATTTTTATCTGGTAAATTATAGACTGTAAGCCATGAAGAAATGAAAGGAAAATTGCATAGTAGAACAAATGAATGTGGGTAGAGGAAAAATTGCTTGCTCTTTATTTTTTTTTTTAAGATTTTATTTTTTTATTCATGAGAGACACAGAGGGGGGCACAGAGACAGAGGCAGAGGGAGAAGCAGGCTCCATGCAGGCAGGGAGCCCGACGTGGGACTCGATCTCCAGGATCAGGCCCTGGGCTGAAGGCGGCGCTAAACTGCTGAGCCACCTGGGCTGCCCTCCTCTTTATTTTCCTCCTTTTTTTGATACCATTTTCTCTTGCATGGCTGTAATAGTCTTTTGTTTTCTCTATGTGTAAATCAATATCACCTAAAATATATTTTTGTTTCTACATGCTTATATACATATTTACTTAATGTCGAGAGTTTAGCTAAACTACTATTTGCTGCTTTGTCATCATCTGTTTGGACAGGTGGCCAGTAGGGATCTTAGACTAACACTAGCCCCTTATACAAGTGCATGCCTTAGATAATGGCTTGTGATATCACAAACAAATATAAGTTCCTGATAGGACTTCCCCAACAGCCCTTGTGATAAAAAATCTCCTCTGCCTCCCAGGTCTTTCCCCATGTGTGTCCCTTAGATAAAACCTCTCATAGAGCTTACTAAAGCTCTGCTTTCTTTGATTTAAATTGACCAATCTGGACTTAGTCTGGGAAACCCAAAGTACCCCACTCATGGGCCCTAATAAATAAATGCATGTACCTCAGGTTAATTCCTCATGTGGTCTTTTTTGAATAGTGGCTCACCATCAGACTCCCAGTGACACATAACAAATGTTAATTTAATACAATTATAATTTATTCAAATGCATGTGGCATGTGAAAAGCATAAACGTAAAAATGTCCTTTAACTTTTTTGTGACCCATTCTTTCTTCACATGCAATATCACTATCTTCTTTGAAACCATGGCTTACAGCTTTCTATATACTCTTTCTGATAGTTTTTTAAATTAAAAAAATATATGTATAGACATCATTTTCACTTGCATTCTTTTTGTTTTGTTTTAAACATAAGTTCCTTTTGTTTTGCAACTTACTTGTTAGGATAACCGTTTGTGTTGTTGATCTTTTCAGTATTTGTTTACTTAAGGGACAAGTATGCAGAATTTCCTTGTATATCTGCAGAAAACTTAATATGCTCCCTCTGAAGGCAGAGGTACAATCAGTAGTAGAGAACACCCCTACATGACAACAGAAAGCATTTCTGAAACTTAGAAGCATAAAAAGAGTGGGTGGCACAGGTAAGGTTCTGACACTGGTTTTCAGAATGTATGCAGCATGCTGAGCAACAGAAAATGTGGATTTAGAGCAATTACATATTAAATAAATCATTTGAGGTTGTTAAGAGATTGAGTCTCTCATATAGCAACTTGGTTGAGTTTTATAACTCAATAACAATTCTAAGTAGAGCAATTAATTTTTTTCTTCATTAACTTTAATTATACTTAGAAGCCTAGAAATCTTGGAGCTACCTCAAAAAACATGTCTGCTTACTAAGTGGCTATTCCCAAGTTCTCACAAATCTCAGTGACAACAAAACCATCAGTGTGGGCCTCATTAAGAAGAAAAGCAAAGAAACCATAGAAATCTACATGAAGTATACTACTTTAAATTTGCAATCAAACATGGGAAAATTGAAGCAAAGAAAGTGATGACTGATTTCATAGTGTCCTATTATTCTTAATATATAATTCTATGTTTAGAATTAGCTGGTTATGTTTGGGATGATCACAATGTTTTGCAAAAACAAAACAATAAAAACAGAAAGAAATCCCAGCCGAACGGCAACAACAAAACAATTAGCTTTGGAAAGAGAGGGAAAGCTAGTTCTTGCATTCAAAAAGTAAACTTGGCTAGATATTGAGATATTAAGAAAAAATGCCAGTAAAGATGATAAGAAAGAAATGTATAAAAAATTTTAAAATTATGGTAAGAGTTTTTGCACCAATTCACTGCATATAAAAAACTTAATATCTTAAATAGCATTTAATTTAAATAACATTTAAACTTAATGTTTTTAATTCTTTATTTAAAGAAATTGTTGTTGTTGTTGTAAAGGGGTAACCAGGGACACTTGGGTGGCTCAGTGGTTGAGCGTCTGCCTTTGGCTCAGTGCATGGTCCCACGTCCGGGGATCCAGTCTCTCATTGGGCTCCCTGGGAGAAGCCTGCTTTTCCCTCTGTCTATGTCTCTGCTTCTCTCTGTGTCTCCCATGAATAAATAAATAAAAATCTTTACAAAAAGGAAAAGGGGTAACCAAACAAACCAAGCTACCCCACTAACACTTTATTCTCCATTATTATTAGATTAATGTAAATAACACTGGAACTTTATCCTTTTTTGTTTTTTTTGGAACTTTATCTATCTAAATACACTATTTGAGTGTAATTGTCAATGAGTTCAGAAAATTTTAAATGCCACAGAGTATCATCATTTTCTATGTCAAAGAACATGATTTTGAATGCATCATTCAAGCATTTAAAAAAGAGACATGTTATTTGAAAGTGAAAAAAGCTCATAGTATTACACAACTTTAAGAACTCTGTTGACAGGTACTAAATCCTGCAACTGCTAATATAAAAAATATCTTTACCACTCAAGAAATGAAATATAGTTACACACAAATACATATTAGTTTAAAATGGATAGATGAATGGAAAAATACATTCTGTTTCTTATGTATGATCTATCTATATTTTTTTGCCTTTCAAAAAATATGTCTTGTCAAATTCCTTCAGCTGAAAATCACCAGGAACATATACGTAGTTGATCAAATGGGGTACATGACTCTTTGCAGTCAGAGAAAACCCTCACCATAGGAGATGATGAATTCAGTATAAGAGAGAGCAGGAAAGAAACCATTACCAAAGTCTTGAGACTTTGGTTTGGTAATTTGCTTAAGAAAGCAGAGATTTTCATCTAGATCAGGTGCTTTCCGAAAGTGGGGACAATTTTATGATTGGTTTCTTAATAAATCTTATCTATATGGAGGGCAAATGAGAGCCTGACTAAAAGTGTAATTACTAAAGAAGCAGTAGCCACTCATTTTAGCTGAGAAAGGGGGATGTTTGGATTTTGTGGTTTTCACAGCGATCTTGTTTCTATCTCACTTTCATGTTATATAGTGCTGGTGTTCTGTAAATTTGCTTATTTCAAACAGGAACACAACACAGCCTAGATATGAACATGAGACCAGCTTCCCATATCAGGAATACCCTTTTTTCCCCCCCTCTCACCTTATTATTACCATTCAGAGGT
Source organism: Canis aureus (assembly GCF_053574225.1). Classification (NCBI taxonomy): domain Eukaryota; kingdom Metazoa; phylum Chordata; class Mammalia; order Carnivora; family Canidae; genus Canis; species Canis aureus. Next base: position 36,913,664 of record NC_135643.1, read on the forward strand.
TATATAGATAGCTGGAGAGATACACAGAGATTTGGATGAATAGAAAATGGATAGATAATAGGAAGACTTGTTCTATATCTCCCTCTGAATCTCTATCATCCATCTATCCATGTACATGTATATGTGTGTGTATATATATATATATATACATATATATATATATGGTGTGTGTAAAGAAAATATGCTTAGTATTGCTAAAACTTTTGTATGTTATCATGTCTTTTTATCTATATATTCATTATGTAGGACTTCATTCCCATCCATCAAATAGTTCTTAAATAATTACTATGTTCTAGGTGGTAGAGATAAAACAGTAGAACAAAATAGAGTTTTGTTTCATTTTGTTTTTTCATGGGGTTTATAGTCTAGTTAGAGGGGGGGGGAACAAAATAAAAAACCTCCAAGAAATTATTTAGTGGTCTAAATGATAGTAAGTGATACTGAAAAAAAAAAAATAAAGAGTTAAAAAGGACATTAGAAGTTTTGGGAAGGAGGTAGTATGCTATTATTACCTATGGTGGTTAGGGAAGTTCTAACTGCACTGATGCCAGGATGTGAATGAAGTTTAAAAACAAGCAAACAAAAAGCAGTCACATGGATTTAAGGGAAGAACATTCCAGGAAATAGGAGCAGGAAATTCAATTGTGCTGAGAGAGGATCCTGAATGTCCTAAGAAAGAGCATCAGTTAGCCCAGTAGCAGGCAGGACTGGGTGGTCAGGACAGAAAAATAGATGATGAAGTCATTAGGGTAGTGGGAATGTCAGTTTATGTCTGCTTTTTATGGCAATTTTAAAGATGGGCGTAATGTTATTGGGCTTGGCTTTCAGAAGTATCTCACAGGCAACTGGTAGAAAACAGTGTGTGAGATTTGGCTAAAGGTAAAATATAGTACAAACTGTTGATAGCAATCGAAATCATTTAGGGAGAATGTGGACCAAAGTGGAAACCAGTGGACTTTGTAAAAATGTAATCTCATTCTGAATCTATTCCAAGATAGAACTTATACTGATGGCAGATCTTAGCTCCGGGAGATACCATGATGGAATTCAGGAGGAGTGGGAGATGTGGGAGATAAGATCAGAGTAAGAAATATGCAAAAACGGGCTGAGAGGTTACTTCTAAGTGTGAGAGATTACCTAGGTTCCTTGGGAGTCTTATTATTATTGAAGTAATTAGAGGAAAAGAGTAGAGATAAAAGTGGTTTCACAATTGTTAAGGTAGAGTATGGTGAAAGAGTGAGAGTTGGAAAGACACAGTGAGCTGAAAATTTCATCAGGTAGGGAAGGGGTGTTAATAGGGAGTCAAGCCTTGAAAATATGGAGAGAGAAAGACAAATATTTATGTCCATGTATGTTCATGTCAGTATCCTAATAGCAGAAAACAAAAACAACCCAAAGTATTTTTAAAGGTTCTTGATAAATTTTGTTACATGTTTCCACATTAAGAAACTCATATTCATATGATTACTTATTATTATAAAAAGTCAATGGGAAAGGGAGACAGAACGTAAAGACTGCTAACTCTGGGAAACGAACTAGGGGTGGTAGAAGGGGAGGAGGGCGGGGGGTGGGAGTGAATGGGTGATGGGCACTGGGGGTTATTCTGTATGTTAGTAAATTGAACACCAATAAAAAATAAATTAAAAAAAAAGTCAATGGGAAAGGAAAGAAAGTAAATCATCTGACAATTATATTTAATTTATTTGAAAAATAAATGTGTACAAAATGGAAGAATAAACCAAGTGCCAATAATGGTAATCATTTTTTTTTAAGATTTTATGTATTTATTCATGACAGAGCGAGAGAGAGACGCAGAGACACAGGCAGAGGGGGAAGCAGGCTCCATACAAGGAGCCCGACGTGGGACTGGATCCTGGGTCTCTAGGATCACACCCCCAGCTGAAGGCAGTGCTAAACCTCTGCACCACCGGGGCTGCCCTGTTAATCATTTGGTTATAGGGTTTTGCTAATTTCATTTACTTACAGATTTTTTTTCTGTTTTCTTACAAAGAAATATTTTGACATCACAACTGAATACAGAATGCTGTATACAGAATTCTGTATGCTAATACAGAATCATTGCATGTGGGATAAGTACGTAACTTAGGTTTGCAGGAGTTTTGGGGTAGGAAAACAATTTACTAGAATAGTAATAGAATAATAGAATGCATTAGATGTAATGTAGGCTTTTAGAAAAAGAAAGTCATCATAAAAGGAGTGTTTGAGGTTGTATTTAATTATTATGTTGTCAACAGACACTGGGCATCTATTATGCTTCTTTACTAGAAGTCAGAATATTCTAGAAAATAAGAGAAAGATTCTACATCCTCATAGAACTTAGTATCTGGAAATTGGTATTAAACAAACAAGCAAAGAAATTGAACAGAAATCTGACAGTGAAAATGACTATAAAGAAAAGCACAACAAATAACCAAACCACACGAAAACAACACAACGAAATAATGTAAAAAATGGTCTATAGTGGACCAATTTAATCGAGTATTCAGGGAAAAACTTTCTCACACTAGATTAAACTGAAATTTGAGTAACAGGAAAGATTAACATTTACCTTTTACAACTGTACTTATGTTCTCAATTTGAATACCCAAAAGTATTATATTTAACTAATGTCAATATGAATAAAAACAGAACCAGTGTTTCCTTTTTTTTGCTATTAATATTTTCTTGCAAATAATATTGTCTGATTATATTTTATACCCAATGTATATATTGGAGGTTGATCAATCTTTAGTTGTTTCATTACATTTTCATTTGGTTAATAAAGCAGTTTCACTTATTTACGTTTCCATTTGGCCAGGGAATTAATTAACGAAGGTTTCTCAGAGTTATATTGCTAAAACTCAAGTAACAATTCATGAATTTCTTTCTCCTTCTTAACACTTAGTTATGGTCTTAAAACTGAACACAAAACTAAAAGATTTATACACATTACCATAAACTCTGAAAAGAAATCTTTGAACCAATATCGTAAAAACTTACTTAAGAATAGAGAAGAAACAGCCAATTTTAGTCTGGATTTCCTGAATCCAGAAAAACATGTCCCCCTTGTCCTGGGTTTTTCTTGTTTGCCAGGTCACAAATAGACTCGATTGCTGAGGATAAAGTATCTGTATGTAAAAATTTTCAGATATAAGTGAAAAATGTAATTATTACATATTTGCTTAGTTTTCTCTTGCAAAAGATTAATACATACTTGCATTTTAAGCATAAAAGAATAAAACTAAGAACAAAATAAAAAGACTTTGCTACAATTTATTTATAAGAAGTTATTTCTTATATGAAATTTGTGATTGTAATATTAAGTATGTGATTTTTATATTATATGAATTTACAAGTTACATTTAACAACACAATTATACATTTAATATTTAAGTAATTAGCTTCCAGATTTCATTAGACTTTCATATGTCATATAAAAAGTTAAAAGACAAATATTCAGATTTACAACAGAATTTATTAGATTATGATCTATATTCCATTATTTTGAGATATAAAAAATCAAACTCATATAATTAAAACCCTTCAGGTAATTCATATTGAGAAAGTGCTTCTTTAGTGGATTTCTAGTTACTTGATTGGAATTATATTAGAATATTTTAAAAATATGACCTGGTCATATGCTGAGGATAGAAGACTCAGTATTCATAAGGAGAGAGATGGGGCTCTATCATGGAATTTAATTCATAAGTAAAATTATTTTCAATAGTAGGCTCAATAAAATGCACATAACTCAGCCTTCATTTCTGGAAAGAAGTTAAATCTTTGGGGAAAATATAACTTATTCTTATCTGTTAAACAATGTACAAATAAAATATGCCATGCATGCTGTATTTTTTAATTCTTTGTTCTTTTCTTCCAGAATAACAATAAAATATAGAAGTGGTGCCCAGTAAAGGTGCAATTATCTCTGGATGGATGTAATGGGGCTAGTGAGAACTCTTAGGAGGATTGGCAAAACTGGCAACTTACATTTTCTGTGATGTCCTTCCACTAATTCAGCATACTTCGTAGATTCATAGATAGGAATGGTGTTGAATGAGATATTTTGAAACTTATACATTTATTATCAAGTTTGATTGACTCTGAGGCATTGAAATTTGGTTGTCTATTTTTGGGATTATTTGATTCTAAAAAATAATTCAAATTTATAATGTGAGTACTCAACTCATGACATATTACAAAAAATATTTTTCATAATACCTACTTAAAATATGTAGAGTGAAGACTCTAGGAACATTGTTCTAAAAGTTGATGATGCAAATGGAAAAAATGATGATAGAAAACAAAAATACACTGGGATTGAAGGACAATTTTAAATTTTATGTTTATTCAATATTGAAGTGTAATTGATGTACAATATTCTATTACTTTCAGATGTAGAACATACTGATTCAATATTTATATACATTATGAAGTGATCACCGTGATAAATCTAGCTACCATCTGTCACTATATAAAGTTGATACAATTTTATTATCTGGATTCCCTATGTTGTATATTGCATCCTCATAACATTTACTTTATAACTAAAAGTTTATACTTCTTAATACCCTTCCCCTATTTTATTTTGCCCACCCCCTCCTTCACCCATTCTCCTTTGGCAACTTTTACTTTGTTCTCTGTATCTATGAGTCTCCTTCTGTTTTCCTTTTTCAATTTTTTTTTTAGGTTCAAAATATAGATGAAATCATACAATATTTTTCTTTCTCTGATTTGTTTTCATTTTAGCATAACACCATCTATGTCTGGGACTTTTAATCCATATGAAATACCTTAGCCTGAGAAGCAGAAGGCAGATTTAATAGATTAGAGGACCAACTGGGGGAAGAAAACATCTGAACAGTATAAGTATTGTTAGGAAGCAAAGGTCACGAGACTATAATTGCTAATAGTCTTATCTGTTGTACATGTTTTAGACTGACGTAGAAAATTACTTTTTTCTCTTTTTTGTCTTCTAATTATACATGGGAAACTTCCTATGTCCATTAATAGATATGTCCATTAATAGATATGGAGATATTTTAGAGTGATAAAATAAGAATCTAATCACCTTCTATTGTAGATACTTGATGCTAAAACTTCATTAATATTTATGATTTTATTAATATTTCATTAATATTAACATCTCATAATACTGTTCTTAAAAATCTACAAAACAATCAAAAGCTATCTTCATCATATATATTCTCTTTTACCTTGGGCAATTCAACAATCTATTAATTTTGACTCTTTAAAATTGAAGTGATTAATGGTATATCAATATTTGAAATATGCATAATTCTATTGTCAAGGTATAACACAATCTAATAAATACAGTAAATGCTATTAAAAGTGAATATTCATAAAACCTATTAAATGTCACAATCTAGAAAGTACAATATCTGCTTTCTATGAAAACAGAGTAACCCTTTATTAATACACATATCCTTATTAAATGTTTTAATTCTCTTTTTTCTTTCTTTCTTTTTTAAGGAGTGAAAGAGAGTGCATGCCCATGCATGCAAGGAGAGGGAGGGGCAGAGAGAGAGAGAGAGAGAGAGAGAGAATCCCAAGAGGCTCCATGCTCAGGGCAGAGCCCAAAGCAGGACTTAATTCCATAACCCTGAGATCATTACATAAGCTAAAACCAACTGACTGAGCCACCTAGGCACTTCAAGTATGTTAATAATGTCATCCGCCCATGTGGCTTTCAAAGCATATGAGATTTATCTTAAAAATAGAGGGATTGAACCTGATTTTGCTTCTTAGGTTTGTTTAGATTTATAGAATGGTTATGAGCATGGACTCGGAAAGCAAAATACCTGAATCTCAGTGCTCAGTTTAGTGGTTGGGTGCCTCAGATAGAGTATAAAAAAACTAAGAGAGTGACAGGAATTATGTCTTGAGAGCCCAGTGTGTTTGTAAGGCAGTTGAACTGTGCTCTAATTGGCATATGGTTCTGTGTAGCTATTTAATGGGTCAGCCAATATTTCTATGATGACAAGTCCTCATCTCTGCATCTAAATTCTGGGATAGGCAAAAATAGGAAATGTTTTCACTTATTTGTCTATTATTATTGATTATTAGTTGCTATCTAGATCCTTTTAGAATCTTTAGAAAGATTCCAAAACTACTCACAAATCAGACAAATTGAGTGCTTCATCTATGAAATATAAGAATATGTTTTATTAGAGACAAATATTCTAACATAACGTGGTGGCCTGTATTATCTAATCATCCTTGATGCTTTTAAAATGAGAACAAACCATCACTGATCTCACTTAAACTAAATAAACTAAATAAACTCATAAAACTTATCTACACATAGTAGATCAAAAAAGTAGCAACTCACAGATGTAATATTTTGGGCTATATTTTTCTTAGATACAAGTAGTTTATAACTATTAAAAGTGAAGCCAAAATGCAAATTTATACAAGCTTATTTGCCTACATATCACACAGGCAGTAAATCTCCACTGTCTTTCCTTCTTGAGTCCTATTTTAGCATCATTACCACTGACAGAGTAGTGTTAAGTAAGGCAGTGTTAGCTTTTGGGAACACATTTATGGGCTACTAATCAATTATTTACAATCCTGGAGAAAACAAAGAGACTTGCTTAAAAGCACACAATATTTATAGAAGCTTTAGCCATCACTACTGCCAAAAGAAGTCAAGCAAGAATATGCTTTCAAACCAAGTTAAAACTTGCTTTTCTATATTAGGAGGATCCTGATTTTTTTTCTGGAAATTTGTTTTATTGTTTTTGTTTTTGTTTTTGTTTTTGTTTATTTGTTTGGGAAACTTGTTTTTAAAAAGACACTAACTGTTAATATTTAAAAGTTAATTAACTCAGGTAACAATAGCTTTTAATACAGAAAATTAATAGCACTAACTAGTCCAGAAGTATCTTCATTCCGATTTCCCAGGGTTTTTTTTTTTTTTTTAATTTTTATTTTTTTTTAGCTGAACCTTCATTTTAAGCAAAGGAATTGTATTTTTTCATTTGTATAATCTGAATCTAACCTAAATTAACAATCTGACTTCTCAAAAAATTAGGTATATATTGACTCCAAAATTAAGCATAGTAAGTTGGAAAAATATTTTTAATATTGTATTTCAAAAGAAGAAAATTGGGGAATAGCATATTTACCCAGCTTGAACTACTGTTTCTATACAAAATATTGACAGTTATGAGTGAGGGTTTGAAAGTCATATGTGTGATTTTTTTTTATATGAGTGATTTTAAATTCTGATTTTCATATTTTTTTCAATTGATTTTTGGCAATTTGCTTTAAAATTTCTGAATTTTGCATTCTTCCTCTGTACATGAGGATAATAATAGAATCTAACTTGCAGAGTCATTTGTGGACATGTATGATAATCTGCATAGAGCACTCAGCACAGTGACCATCACAAAGGAAAACAGTGTGAATGTTTATAATTCAACTAGGGATTCTATCTTTTAAAACATTTTATTTTAAAAAGCATAAATGTAGACAAAAGTATATATATTTAAAACTACATGACAAAATTTAGAATCAACAGGCAATATTAATAAATGTGCATATTTTAAAATTACATGGCAAATATCAATATAAACAAAATAAGAAATTAGATGAAATAATGTATATCATAGATAAAAATTTAATAATTCCAGTATAAAAAAGACATTTAAAAGTTGAAAATATATGTACTAGCCCTAAAGAAAAATGGACTAAAAATGTGAACAGAATGCATGGATTTTTAAACATACAAAACAATTCTAAGACTCCCTAAAAATGAGAGAAATGAAAATTAAAATTAAGATAACACTTCTCACCCATCAGATCAGAAAAATTTTTTAAGGTTTGAAAATGTTCTTATTTGACAAATTATGGGAAATTCTCATATGATAAGAATTAAAATTCGTGGGGTGCCTAGGTGGCTTGGTATAGTTAAGTACCTATCTTTGGTCATGGGGTCCTGGGATCAAGCCCCACATTGAACTCTCAGCTCACGGGAGAGCCAGCTTCTCCCTCTCTCTTTGCTGCTCCCCTTGCTTTTACTTTCTGGCTCATTCTCTCTGTCTCTCTCTCTCTCTCTCTTTCTCCCTCAAATAAATAAATAAATAAATAAATAAATAAATAAATAAATAAGAATCTTTAAAAAAAGAATCAAAATTCACATGATCTATATAGAGGAGAATTTGACAATAAAGATGCACATCTTCTTACTCTGTGGCCCAACAATTCCATTCCTGAATTTGACTCAAAGATCCTTAGGCAAAAGTATGAAACTGCAGTAAGTATAAGATGCCTGGTAAGAAGAAAAGCCTGAAAGTAAAGGAAATAGCCATCATTGAGACTGGCTGAGTAAATAATGGTGCATTAAGAAAATAGAATACTGTAAACTATAACAAAAAATAATGTAAGAATAGTGCTAGGTAACATTATGGTATGATCTTCATAGTATGCTGTTAATTGAAAACAGCAAAGTGAATACAAGTGTTTACATTTAACACTGTGAGAGAGATGTGTTTATAAGCATGTATATGTATATGTATGTTTGTATATGTACATATATATTTCATAATTATATCATCATATACTATACATTTTGATATATATTATACATTATGATTTTGTCATATTAAAATTGGAGACTAAACCATAATTTAAAAGCAAAGATTATTTAATAAGAAAGAAGGAGTAGTTTAGAGGAGACAAAGAGGGCAGCAATATTCTTTGGATTATTATTCAGCAATTTAAAAATAAAAATTGTTTATAGGTTCAATTAATGAATGTAACGAAATATTTTCATTTAGAGGCCTTAAAGGCACATACGTGATAAAGCATATTAGAACAAGATACAGTGAAAGTATGTTTTCACTGTGCTTGTTTTACAATTTTTGTCCCATGTAAGCTAGAAATATGTTGAAATTGATATTTTTTACAACTTTGTGACAACAACAAAGATATTATAAAGTTACTTCATGGTGCTAATGATAAGAAAAAGTCAAGGAAATTATGTGAAATGAAACCAACTCTGATTATTCCAAGTGTCCAATTGTACATTAGTATTTGTTCTGGAATGAAAGACCGAATATACAAGAGTACCACATTTTGCTTTTAGACTGGTTTAAACTACATCTTTCGATTAATCTTGCTAGCAGAATCTAAATCCTACACTAAAGATGTTACACAAATATCCTTTATAGATAGGGTGATATTTATCATAGTTCAAATTAGGAAATATTTGTCTTTCCTATGGAAAACTTTAGAAAGGAATTCTGTCTCAGACAATCCACAACATATTTTCATTATGCTGTATGTAAGCTAATTTTTTTTCAATTATGCTTGAATTATTTGTTGAGAAGGCAAAACTGCAAAAACCTGGTATCTCTAACTATACAAAAAAGTAACAGCTGCATAGCTACTTTGCTTTTTATTTTTATTTTGTTTTCACTTGCATTCAAATGCATCACAACTTACATTCTATAATTTTCTTTTATCATTTCCTCCAAACCAAGGTAAGATTTTTCTTCCCTAAAATATCCTTTTCAGTTGGGAAATTCTAGAGCAGAACCCTAGAATTTCCTAACAATGCAGCATCAACTTTAAACCCTTTTTTTTTTTTTAACTTTAAACTTCTTCTTAAAAAAATATATTTATTTATTAATGAGAGACACACAGAGAGAGGCAGAGACATAGGCAGAGGGATAAGCAGGCTCCATACAGGGAGCCCGACGTGGGACTCGATTCCGGGTCTCCAGGATCACGCCCTTGGCTGAAGGCGGTGCTAAATCGCTGAGACACCCAGGCCGCTAAACTTTAAACTTCTTAATGTCTGTATTAACTGCTCATCATTTCTGGTTTCTTCAGCCAAGTTTATTAACTTTCTCTCTGCTGTGTTCTCAAAGCCCATTTATTTTCTCTCAGTTTAGCCCCAATGATTGTCTTCCTCTCTATCTAAATCTTACCAATGTATTGTACACCCAGACAAGTCCCACAGACTCCACTTACTAGACATAGATGCCTACCATGAAGCATGTAATATCAATTCACTTGACTACATGAAAGATATGCATATATCACTGCCTTATTCTTTCATCTTTAACAGAGATACTAAAGCTGAATAAGCCGTCATTTCTTTTCATCAGGAGTGGTAAGCTAGACAACATGCTATTAATTCAGGTAGTAAGCTTACAGTTAGAGTATCATGTTTTCAAATCCACATTTAATCCATGTACTAAACTTAAATGACCTTATTTTTCATACATGAGCATCAAATGTCAACACAAAATTAGTAGTATTATATAGTTAAAGTAATATCTTAAATTTGTGATTGGGATAAGATAAATTCATATAAGGACCATTGATGTGAATAGCCTTTATAAAAGATTATGATAGCATAAATGTCTATGAATAAATATTTGTGCAGAGTCAAAAATTGGGGTAATGGGAAGAGGTTTTTGAAGTAATCTGTTTCAAATGGATCCAGTGATATAAGCCTTAATGTACCATAAAAGGATGAGTTAAAAATCAGTTCATGAGAGGAAAAAAAAAAAAAAGCTAGATGTAGGTTTTCATAAAATTTAAATCATTTTTTGTCTTAATAATCTAAACCAGGAATATTAGGAAAAAGCAGTAAGGTAGTAAGACTCAGAGTGCAGTATCTTATGCTGACACTATTTGGATTCATTGGATAAGAATATAGCTAAGAATATAGCTATGAGATAAAAATAAATTGGGAAAACTGATATAATTATTTTAAAAATTTCTTTTCAGGGCAGCCCAGGTGGCTCAGTGGTTTAGTACTGCCTTCATCCAGGGCGAGATCCTGGAGACCCGGGATGAAGTCCCACACTGGGCTTCCTGCATGGAGCCTGCTACTCCCTCTGCCTGTGTCTCTGCCTTTCTCTCTGTGTCTCTCATGAATAAACTAATAAAATCTTTTTAAAAAATTTTCTTTTCATAGTACCTAGAGAATAGATAAAGTATTTTATTGATTCATCTAGAATTAACCACTGATAATCTTAGCTTAGTACAATTTTAAAGGATCAATGCTTGGGAGACAATTTTGGTACTGCAAAGTATGTTAACAAAGTTTTTAGACTCTTTCTGAAGACAATATAAGTAGCATCTCTAAATTATAGGACAATATTTTTAGACAATAATTATAGACAATAATTAAAGACACATTTTTAATAATTGTTTTGTTTTCTCCAAACCAACCTTATATTTGTGTACCTAATAAAATGTTTTAATACTTGTAAACAATATGCTTATCATTAAAAATTCTATGCTTGGGCAGCCTGGGTGACTCAGCGGTTTAGGACCACCTTTAGCCCAGGGCGTGATCCTGGAGACCTGGGATCAAATCTCATGTCGGCCTCCCTGCATGGAGCCTGCTTCTTCTGGCTCTCTCTCAGTGCCTCTCATAAATAAATACAACCTTTAAAAAAAATTCTATTCTTATTAAAACTTAAAAAATGGTTTTCTGGAAATATTTTTAGGAAAAGGAGCTTAATTATGAAGAAAAGGAATAAAATGTTTTCCTGATTTTTGTCTCTGTGGTTTAGTCACCTACATGTCTCTGAAAAATTTATGCTTGAGGCTTCCAATATTTAATGCCAATAAGCTAATGTATATTGAATCCTGATAAAAGTGCTATGTCACTATGAAATATATTACATTACATAACAATTAAAGTGATAATAGTTTGTAGCAATTTTTGAAATTTTCTTTTGTGCTAGATACTGTTCTAAAGTACATATATAACCAAATTTATTTTGATAGTAATTCTTTGAGGAAGAACCATTAATAATCCAGTTATATAATACAAAAATTGAAAATAAAAATATTAAGTATGTAACTATTCAGGCTGATAAAATTTAAGTGTCAGAGTTAAGAAATAAGCTCCAATATGTTTTTCAACAATATTATAAATATAAGTAATAAATTAACCATTTGCTATTCTACTAAGATATAAAATGTTTCCAAAAGCAAATTAGTTGGCATAGTTACATAGTAATTCAGTCATAAAGAATATTAATGTTCTTATATTAAAAATATTATTTGCTAAAATGCCATCTTCTTTACTAGCATATTACTAAATATCTGCTCAGCCAAAAAAAATCACAGTATCTGAAACAATTCTAAGCTCAATATTGCTATACCTGACTATAAGAAAAATGTGTCCTTAATTTTAGTTTACATGTGTGTGTGTCCGTATAATCCAATTATTGGTATTTGTATATCACATTAAAATTCACAGATACATCTAATCTCACTTCCAAAGGAGATGGATGATCATTTTTATGCTCCTCTGATTATTCCGTTTTCTAGGTTAAATTTTTATAATGAGACCAAATGGCTGTGGTAAATTTGTTGCAAAGAAACTTAAAATGAAATGTGTCAAAGATTTCGTTTAATTCATGAATAATGAGGAAACCAGTAGGTGTTGAAATTCTAAAAGCTTTTTAAGAAGTATATATAGGCAATATGATAAATTTTAAGAAAGATTTACTGAGTTGGATACAAACCTGCTTAATGTTAAATAGGGCAGACAAAAAGTCACAATATACTGGCTTATATGTTCCATTATTATTCCAAAGTCTACCAGACAAAAATCTGCAAGTTAATTTCTGCATGAGTTTTAAATTGCCTACTTAATAAGATATTAGGCTCAGAACTGTACTGACTAATCATTTCTTATGCTTTTTTTTCTAAGAGTTTGGATATTTTGCTAACAAACACTCCTTGAAACTTAAAGAATTTCACTTCAATTCCACTTTAGCTCACTTTCCTATGCCTTTTGTTTTTAAGATTTTTTTTTAATTTATTTGAAAGAGACAGAGAGAGAGAGAGAGAGAGAGAGAGAAAGCACCAGGGGAAGAGCAGAACCAAAGGGACAAGCAGACTCCATGCTGAGCACAGAGCCCGATTTGTGCCTTAACGTCACAACGCTGAGAGCATGACCTGAGCCCAAATCAAGACATTAATGAGCCACCCAGGCAGCCCTCTATGTCTTAGACCTAAATCATTTTATGTTTGAAATCTCAAAATGTCAATCATTTTTTCTTGTTATTTTTTTCTTATTTCCATCACAAGTAAACTTAAACTTTGTAGAGACAATTGACCATATTGTTCGCAATCGGTATATGGACTGGCTACTGCTCTACTTTCTTCCAACCTAAAATTGTAGCTGACCACTTCAATTTTGACTACTTTACTGAGGCATGACAGATATGTAGAAAGCTGTACTTATTTCATGTATAGAACCTAATGAATTTGGGGGTAATTATACACTCATGAAACTGTCACCACCATCAAAGGCATAAACATATCCATCAATTCTCATAATATCCTTCAGCTCTTTATTATTACGCATTTATATATGTATTTTTTATGTATGTAGTAAGAATATGACATAAAATCTACCTTAGTAGCAAATTTTAAGTTTAACAAATTGTTAGCTATAGGCTCTATACTGAGTAGCAGTCCTCTAGAACTTACTTACCTTGCATATCTGAAATTTTGTACCCTTTAAACATCACCTCTCAATTTTCTTCTCCTCTCCAGCTCCTGGAAACTACCATTCTACTCTCTGCTTCTTTGAGTTTGACTATTTTAGATTCTACATATAAGTAAAATCATGCAGTATTTGCCTTTCTCTGTCTGATTTATTTTACTTAGAATAATGCCATCCAGGCATATTCATGTTGCCACAAATGGCAGGATTTACTTCTTTTTAAGGCTGGATAATATTTTATGTTATCTGTACATCACATTTCTTTATCCATTAGTCAGTTGATGGGCATTTAGGTTGTTTCTCCATAATGACTGTTGTGAATAATGCTGTAATAAATATGGGGGTCCAGAGATCTCTTTAAGATACGGACTTCATTTCCTTTGGGAACACACCCAGAATTATTTTTCTGAATCAGAGAGTAATTCTACTCTTAATTTGTTGAGTAACATCCATATTATTCTCCATAATGTTTGTGCCAATTTACATTACCATTACATTACAAGTGTTCTTTTCTACACATTATCCCAAACACTCATTATCTTTTGCCATTGTTTTTTTTTATAATAGTCATCCTAACAAGTATTAAGTGATAGCTCATTGTTTTGATTTATGTTTCCCTAATGATTAGTAAAATAGAGTACTTTTTCATGTACTTATTTGACATTTGTATGTCTTTGGAGAAATTTCTACTCAGATGCCTTGCCCATTTGTAATTAGATCTTTATTATTGTTTTGACTATAAAATTATAGGAGTTCCTTATATATTTTGGATATTAACTCCTTAACAGATATATGGTTGCAAATATTTTCTCCTATTCCATACATTGCCCTTTTATATTGCTGATTGTTTCCTTTGCTGTGCAGAAGCTTTTTTTACTTGATGTAATCTTACTTGTTTATTTTTGTCTTTTTTTGCCTGTGCTTTTGGTATCACAATGTCAGGAAACAGTTAACCATAGTTTGAACCATGAGTTTATTCCTAGGCTCTTTATTCTGTTCCACTGGTCTGTGTCTGTTTTTTCCCCAGTACTTTTGATTACTGTAGTATTATAATATAATTTGAAATCAGGAAATGTCATGACTCCAGCTTTGTTCTTCCCACTCAAGATTGTTCTGGCTATTCAAGGTCTTATGGTTCCATATGAACTTTAGGATTGTTTTTTCTATTTCTGTGAAAAACAAAACGCCATTGGAATTTTGATAGGGTTTCCACTGAATCTGTAGATCACTTTGAGTAGTATAAACATTTGAATAATATTAATTTTTCTAATTCATGAATGTGGATATGTTTCCATTTATTTGTATTCATTTAAATATCTCATTAGTGTCTTAGAGTTTTCTGCATACAGATTTTTCACTTTCTTAGTGGGAATCTATACACAGTGTACTACCCTTCTAGAGAGTCTGGGCCAATTAGCCAAACACTTATTTTTCTACTGGGATGGAATGAAATGATGGTCTAAATATATTATAGTCATATTCTACTGACTTGAAGAGCCTAAACTGTCTAGGAATGGGAGGAACATGAGTAGGGTCATACTATTTTTTTTAAGATTTTATTTATTTATTCATGAGAGACACAGATAGAGAGAGAGGGGCAGAGACACAGACAGAGGAGAAGCAGCCTCCATGCAGGGAGCCTGATGTGGGACTCGATCCTGGGACTCCAGGATCATGCCCTGGGCGGAAGGCAGGCGCCAAACCACTGAGCCACCCAGGGATCTCCTGAGTAGGGTCATACTATTAAGCAAAGTGCAAAACATATTTATTGACCTGTCAACAATCTGTATTTGCCACCATCTTGGTACCATGTTTACAGGTTTCTAGATTGAATGATTATTTATCAGGATCGACCAAAACAATCTTTTAAAAAGTTAATTTTTCCTTCTACAGATGTCTACAATTCTTTCTTTTTGGGATGTCCTTACAAATATATTGTTCTGCTATTTATTTTGTCAAAATACATTTTTATCATTTACTTATTTATTGTAGTAAAATGTCTCTGATGCCTAATCTTGTTCTAAATAAGAAAACTATTAATAAATATTCTGAATTGATTAACTATTAAAGTAAAAATAAGACTATTTCCCACTGTGCTTTACATTTCAGTAGATACTCAAATTCTACAACATATCAAATACTATTGTAAACTGTATCTCTTTTTACAAAGATTTAGGTTTTTCAAGCACAAAACTGACAAAGTAGAATTTAAGTGAAATAGTTATTCATAAGCGCAATGATAAACATTTTTAAATACTAAGAATTTAAAAAAATACACACTCAAAATATTCTTGTGAATACATATTTCTCAGGAGAAAATTAATCAGAAATAGGGTCTTCTTTCTCAGAGCGATGTACCTCTTGTTATTTTTTTTTGAGAAACATAGAAATATAGTGAGAAAACACAAAAATTTTTTCTTTTAAATTAAGAACAGTAAATGTACTATAAAGAACAATTGACATTTAATAGTAGACAAAGTTGAAAGAAAAATTATATTCTAGAAATCCTAAGACTACTAAAGTGTACTGAACTGAATGATCTTAAAATTTTTCCTTCATTTTACTGTGTTATTTTCCTTTCTGTTTAGAATTATTATTTTTTAATTTGAATGCATCATTAAAATTTACAGCCCGGGTGGCTCAGTCGGTTAAGCATCTGCCTTCTGCATAGGTCATGATCTCCAGGTCCTGGGATCCAGTTCTACATTGGGCTCCCTGATCAGCAGAGAGTCTCTTTCTCTCTCTCTATTTCTCATGCTCTCTCTCTCCTTCTGTCCCTCCACACCACTCATTCTTTTTCTCTTTCCCAAATAAATAAATAAAATCTTAAAAATACTTACAGCTTTATTAAATGCTACCAACAAGCTATGATTACAACAGAACTAACATTTGTGACATACTGATGGCTGGTCCTTGACTAGGAGAAGCTGCCATAATAATATGAATAAACCACGATATCAAATCTTATTCTTAAGATATTTAAATGTATTACTTCTTCACATATTAAACATTACATTTCATAATATTACTATAATTCAATTTTTACTAAAATAAGAAACCTCTGGACAATGTATAAAATTTTGAGATAGATCTTAAGCTCAACTTAGAGGCCACCAGACACACAAACTTTGAATTAGAAAGTGTCTATATAATTACATAGGTATAACATGGACACTGTGACAAAATATGAGCGTTTGATATTTCAAGTGTTTGCACAGGCACCAGACATGTTGTTTCATGCTATAGTTGAAAAGATAGGAGATGTGGACTGGAAGACAGAAGAAGCAAAATTTAAGAAAGCAGTAAGAACAGAGTCAATCTAAAAATGTCTCTCAAAAAAAAAACCCTTAATTTTTTAAAATTTTTATTTACTTTTTTTTTTTGAGAGAGTGAGCATGAGTAGGAGGGGCGTGGGGAGAGAGAAAAGCAGATTCACCACTGAGCAGGGAACCTGATGTGGGGCTCCATACCAGGACCCTGAGATCATGACCTGGTCAAAGACAGATGCTTAACCAAATGAGCACCCTGGTATTACCTGTTTTAACTGTTTCCCAATAGACTACAACTAGCACTGATTAGATATGGTCGTTGTCTTTCTCAATTATAACAATTTTGCTCTTTGTTTGCTGTAGATTCAAAGAAGATAAATCTATATCCCTGAAAAAAATAATAATAGCAGCAGAAATGGTACTCTAAGGCATGGCCTAAAGAAACTACTTGATAAGATTCTGGAATAGACTGATTGTACATTAACTAGAAATCCTGATTATACTAAGAGCAAGGACTTTTAGGGAATTGTAATCCAGGCCATATGAATTCAGAAAAGTTAACTGATTTTACATATTTTACTGTGTAGTTGCTCCAATGAAACATTCCATGAAATTATACATGAAACATTGGCATTGGCCACCTAATTTAGCCTCAATTATTTTTTTCTACATACAAGCAAAATAGATCTATCAATATAAAGCATTTCTATTTCAGTTTGTCATCTCTATGCCAGAATATCGGAAATATATAAAAATTTCTACTTCGAAATATATTGCACAAGCAGCATATAAAGGGTATGGAGATACCAATTTTGCCTAAAAATCAAGACATAATAGAGCTAAAAATGACAGCATTACACAAATGACAGCATTACACTTTTTAAAAAAGATTTTATTCACTTATTTTTTTTTTAATTTGAGAGAGAGAGAGAGAGCACAAGCAAGTGGGAGGGGCAGAGGGAGAGGGAGAAGCAGACTCTCCATCAAGCAGGTAATGGAGAGTCATGGGGGCTCAATTCCAGACTCCTAGGACCTGAACCAAAGGCAGCCACTTTAAAGACTGAGCCACCCAGATGCCCCTATATTTCTTGGTATGATGTATCAAAAGCATAAAAAAACCCCTCAAGAATCAAGGTATGACCTATGCTACCTGAGAATGAAGTAGTTCCTTGAGTGACTTCTATATGATTGAGGATGCTGTCAAAAAGCTTGATAATTATGATAGTAAAATATATAGGGATTATGTAACTGGAATTAGAAACACGGACATTTTAATTTTTTAACCCTGTGTCTTATACATGTTTCCTGAGTGCTTAATTAAAAAAAAAATATTCAAGAGTGGCTGGATGGCTCAGTTGGTTAAGCATGAAACTGCTGATTTCTGGTCAAGTGGTGAGATCGAGCTCCGGTCCAGCTCTGTGCTGGGTGTGGAACCTGCTTGAGATTCTCTCTCTCTCCCTGTCCCTTTTGCCCCTCTCCCATCCCACTTACACATGAGTGTTTTTTTTCTCTCTCTCTCTCTTTCTCTAAAAAGAAAAAAAAAAAGAAACACTTCAATTTTATTGTTAGTAATTTTAGGAGGCATGATTTTTCTCTGACTCTAATTTATGGTACAAGAGATTGAAATTCCTTAATTTATTTATCTTTGCTTTATTTATAATGCTTAAAATTTGCAAAAAAAAAAAAAGAGTAAGTTGGACATCCTTGATTATGCTGCTCTGTGCAAATTATTTCCTTGATCTATTTTACTGCTATCAGACTCTCTTCAGGTGTACGCTGGTGGTAGAAAGTTGATGAGCAAAATGTTTAACTTAATTTTTATCAGAAACAAAATGTGAAAGATTTTGTTAGAGGGACTAAGAAGGGCTCTGATCAGATAATTCTAGCTGCCACTGAAAAGATCCTCATGCATTAGGTGAGACATTATCTGATTTTGATGCAGTATGGACAGTCTACTGGTAACAAACTGAGAGTAACGTTGAGTCAAAATCTTCTTTTTCTTGTAAAAAACTTTTTTGGTGACATTTTTATTTTTTTCTGAGTCAAAGAAAAGGTGATTTACTCAGGATTATAGTTTTAAATACAAGCCGTATATTATTGCTCATGGACATTTTGTCAGGCTTAAGCTTCTTATACTCCTCTCTTTTGTCTACAAACTATAAATCAATATCCCTTATGAATATAGATGCAAATACTCTCAACAAAATAATAACAAACAAAATTCAAAAGAATATTAAAGGATTACATACCATGACCAAGTGAGATTTATTCTAGGAAAGTAATAATGCAAGGGAATTTCAATGTAAGAAAATCAATCAATGTAAATATACCAAATTAATAGAACAAAGAAAAAAACAAAAAATAGAGGGTTATCTCAATTGATGCAGAAAAGGTCTTTGACAAAATCCAACACCATTTTATTAAAAAATAAAATTAGAAAATCTGAAAACAAATTTCTTCCTCAATGTAATAAATGGCATTTATGAAAAATCCAATGCTAACATCATAGTCATTGATGAAAACTTTTTTCCCCAAGTCAGAAATAAGAGAAGGATGCCCACTTTACCTACTTCCATTCAAACAATATTTTATTGGCATTTCTAGCTAACACAACTAAACAGTAGAAAAAAACATCCAAATTCAAAAGGAAGAAGTAAAACTATTTATTTACCCATAAGACTTTATATGTATATAAAGAATCCCTAAGAATTTATAAAAATCTACCACAGTTAAAAAAAATGAAATCCAGAAAAGTTTTAGGGTACAAGATTAACACACAAAAATTGGTTATGTTTCTGTGAACCAGCAATAAACAATCTTAACAGGAAATTAACAGTTCTATTTACCATAGGACCCCAAAGAATAAAGTAACTAGAAATAAAGTTAATCAAGGAGGTAAGAGCCATATACACTAAAAATTACAAAATATCATTGAAAGAAATTAAAGAAGATGCAAAGAAACATAACAAGGTCATGGGTTGGAATACATAATATTATGATGATAAAAATACTACTCTAAGTAATCCACATATTTAAACCAATTCCTACCAAAATTCCTAATGAATATCTATCAAAATTTGCAGAAATAGAGAAACTAATTCTCAAGTTAGCAGCAAGTTAAAACAGGTCTCAAATAATCTCTTTCTTGAGAAGGAATATATAGTTGGAAGTCTCACATTTCTAAATTTCAAAAATTACTACAAAGGTACAGTATTCAAAATGGTGTGGTGTTGGCATAGCAAAAGGCATGCAAGACTAAATTAAATTAAATGAAGAGCACAGAAATAAACTTGTTAAGTACATGGTTAATTGATACTAAACACAGGTGCCAACATCAAATAATGAGGAAAGAAGACTCCCTGCAACAAATAGTGTTTGAACAATTGGAATACACATGCAAATACTTAAGTTGAACCCCTACTTCACACTATTTTACTTCACATAAAATTCTTAGTAGAAAACAGAGGATAATCCTGAGTCTTGCATACAGATTCTTAGATGTAACACTAAAGCACAAGCAATAATGGAAAGAATAAATACATTCGACTTTGATAATTTTTAAAATTTTGCAGCCAAAGATATCAGAAAAATAAAAAGTTTACAGAATGAGAGAAAATATTTTCAATTCTTATATTTAACAAGGGTTTATTATCCATAATAAATAAAGAACGCTTACAACTCAACAACAAGAAGACAACCCTGTTCTTAAATAAAAGGTAAAAGACTTAAACATTTCTTCAAAGAAGATATATATATATATATATATATATATATATATATATATATATATGGCAAAGAAATACACAAAAAGTTTCTCAACAATATTAATTGTTAGGGGACTGCAAATCAAAATTACAAGATACCGTTTCGCATTCATGAGGATAGCTATAATCTTTAAAAAGTGGGAAATAACAACTGTTAGCAAGGATACTGAGAAATTTAAATCCTGCACATTGCTAGTTGAAACGTAAAACTGTACAGAAACTATGGAAAACATTTTAGTGGTTTCTCAAAAAATTAAATGCAGAATTATCATATGACCCAGCAATTCCACTTTTAGGTGTTTGCCCAAAAGAATTGAAAACAGGTACACAAATAAATTTATGCATATGCATGTTCAATAGCTACAAGGTGGACACAACTCAAATGTCATAAGCAAAAGAATGGATAAATAAATTGTGCTACATACATACAGTAGCATATTATTCAGCTGTCAAAGTAAAAAAAGTATTGATAAATGCATCAAGATGGATGAATTTTAAAAACACGTTGCTAAGTGAAAAAAGCTGGACACAAAATGTCACCTACTGTATGATTCCATTTATGTGAAACATATAAAATATGTAAGTCCATTTACATAAAACAAAGTGGTGCTGCCAGGGTCTAGGGAGAGAGAATAATTTGGAGTAACTATTATATGGATACAGGTTTCCTTTAGAGGTGATGAAAATATTTTCTTTGTGGGGATGATAGAGTGGTGATTGCAAAACATTTTAAATCTCATAAATGACATTGAATTGTACACTTAAAAATGATTAATTGTATATTATGTGAAGTTCTCTTCAATAAAAAAATTACAAAATATTTCAGTCATAAGTCAATTGAGATCTCTCTGAATGATTTAGCATTTTTAAAGCTCTTTTCAAAATCTCTCTGGTATATATATATTTTCCAAGGTAAAGTAGCTAAGGAGGAAATTATTTCTGTTTTCTAGAGATTGGTTTCCATTTCATTTGAGAAGCATAATTTACCCCATTCTTAGCATCTATTGTCTTTGTTATAAACAATCAGAGTTGAAAAGCTTAGAATTGTGAGGCATGAGAGAAAAAAAATTAATGAGTTTGCTGTTAAATTCTGAAACCTCATACATGGCTCTCAAGCTCTCTGCTTGCTGTCTACCTGACTGAAAACCTGGCTTCATATTTTTTTTTTCAATTATGTTATATTGGATAGGTAACATTTTCTTTCCCAACCTCAGTTGCTTCCAAAGAATGCAAAACTGAGGCTCCCAGCATACATGATAATGATATTTTTTTGTTTGTTTTTTGCTTTTGTTTTTGAGAAGCTAATGTGAGATTGTATGTAAATCAGTGAGATTTACAAGCCTGGAAAATTGTAAGTGCTAAAAAGGGTAAATTATAGTAATAATAGTTGGTTTTGTTCATAAGTTCCATCATCTGCTTGAGTTTCATATTCAACTTACCTCCTTTGTCCACTACACCATAACGACTATAATGTGGTTTCTTATTGACAAAACATATGCTCCATTTCCATCACTAATTTTTTATTGTTATAAGTTCTTGTGAGCCTATATGATAATTCTGTCCTACTCAGTTTTAATTAAGTCACTCCTGTTCATGTATCTCAAGATTTGTTTTGTTAAAGATTTTATTTATTTATTCATGAGAGACAGAGAGAGGCAGAGACACAGGCAGAGGGAGAAGCAGGCTCCATGCAGGGAACCCGATGTGGGACTCGATCCCATGTCTCCAGGATCACCCCCTGGGCTGAAGGCAGTCACTAAACCGCTGAGCCACCTGGGCTGCCCATCTCAA
Source organism: Canis aureus (assembly GCF_053574225.1). Taxonomy (NCBI): domain Eukaryota; kingdom Metazoa; phylum Chordata; class Mammalia; order Carnivora; family Canidae; genus Canis; species Canis aureus. The sequence continues at coordinate 36,936,001 of NC_135643.1, forward strand.
GATTTTTAAATGAAGCAACCCATATTTAAATGTGTTCAAATTTATATTCAATAATAGTCATTGCTATAAATGTATGGACAAAATAACTCTGATTATTACTCTAAAACTCTATTCCTTAATACAAAATTGGTAATTTAGATTACCAATAAAATTTGACTAGAAAGTCAAGAGTTATAGGTGCAGAATTAAAACTATTTCATTTTCTTTTTCAGATTCAAGAATAAAGATACATATATGTGAAATTAAAATCACTTCTCTTGAATGGTGATTCAAAAGTGGTAGAAAAAAGTAAACTATTAAAATATATAAAGTTTTTACCTCTGGAAATGTAGCAGTTATCTGAACATCTATGCTTTTGTTCTGTGAATGAAACTGTCATCTTCATAGCTTTCTTATTTATAAGTAAATTCTCTTCCATAAAGCTTGAACCTTAAATATATTTTAATAATGTTTTAGTGTGCTCAGGCTTCTTTAACACAAACTTAACCACAGGCATAACCACAGACTCGATGGCTTAAACAACAGAAATTTATTTCTCATAGTCTGGAGGCTAGAAGTGTAAGGTCAAGGTCCTGGCAAGATAGGTTTCATCCTGAGGCCTCTTCTCTTCTTGCTATGTACTCATATGATCTTTTTTTGAGTGCAGGTAGTAGAGAGGAATTCTTGGATGTTTCTTCTAAGGATGCTAGTCCCATAGGATCAAGGCCTGACCCTTACCACCTCATTTAGACTCAGTTATCTTATTGTGCATCTATCTCTAGAAACAGTCACATTGGGAGTAAGGGTTTCCACATGTGAATTTGAGAGGGGCATAGTTTAATCCATACCAAATAGATACATGTTCCTACATAAAAATCCTTTCACTGCTAAATTTCAATTACAAGATGATGGAATATGTATTAAACAATTTCAGGTCAGAGAGAGTAACACTTATATTTTATTTCAGATTTACTCAATTTGAAATTATATAAAATCTCCATATAAAATCTATCTTAAGATATTACTATAAATAAATACATATTATTTTTAAATTATTTTAAACACAGAAAAGTTAAAAATGAGACAAAACTGCTGATGAAGGAGATGTCTTCCCATCAACAGACCATTAGCTATTCCATCTTATGCTCTACAATAAAACATCCCGCGTAGAAGTGATTGCATTTGAAGTTATTGGTACATTTGAATGCAAACTACCCAACCATGAAAAATGAGGCTTCCATTTGCTATAAAAATAAATTAGGAGGCAACGCTTTGCTGGCAAAGCCATTTGAGCACCTCAGTTCATAACTATTCATGGTACCATTAACAGATGTCTTTGCTCGCACTGTGAGCTGCCTTATGATATTGTTGTATTCAGCATTACTTTATATCTAAAGTGAATGTAGGCAACTTGTTTTAGGATATAATAAAACCTATCCCAATGTATAGATCCTGTGGGAAATTATACAATAATGTTACCTACATAACTAATTTTCTTCTTATGAAATCATGATTCCCACTGCACTTTTAGAGCTATCAAAAGTATTGTTTAACATCACCATTTCCATGTTAATATCTCACTAAATCACAAAAATGTAATACTTTGTGCAGAAAGTGAGCCATTTCCTTTGGGAACATAAGTTTTCACTTCTAAATTAAAAGATGCATGAAGTGAATACTAAGCATGTCATATGTTGCTTATTGACATGAAAATACTTTTTTTCTGAAAAGAACCACTTTGTTCAAGTTAAGGCATGTCGTTAGTGGCTAACAAGTGTAGCATAAATGAGATAAATCATTCCAGAAAGAAATTAAAGATAAGGGTTGCCTTTGCTAATCATCTATTGGTATAAAAATCTTAAAAAATATTTTAGAATTCCTAATACCTTCAAGAAAGCTGTCTTAACGTACACACACACACACACACACACTGATATACTTGTGGGAAGTGGTGAATGTGGTACAAAATGCAAAAAGTTTGTACTAGCAAAAACCAGAAGCAACAATAATTTTAAAAGGCCTTTATTTTGAATCTGATGTGCAAAAATTGTGTGTTTAGGTAATTTATCTAATCTTAGAACTCTATTCCCTCATCTGTAGAATGTGGGACATAAGACTTTTTTTGGGTAAGGATTAATTTAGATAAAGATGATAAAAATATCTAATTAGTGTGACCATGTAGCATGTGCTTGAAAGTTGGTGGCTACATTTTTATGATCCTTAAGTTAATTCTTTGTCTGTGCACTGGTCCATTAAGAAATATAAAATTAAAATCACTTATTAAAATGAAAGCTACCAAAGACCCATAAAATTTTTCTTCCTATGAATATAAGCATCAGTTGCTATTTTTTAAAAGAGCAGTTGTCAGTAATTATTCTGGATTTAGAATTTAATTTTTTTTTTTTTCGGAGAGAGCATGAGCAGGAGGGGGAGGAAGAGGGAGAGAGAATCTCAAGCAGACTCCATGTTGAGTGTGGAACCTGACCCAGGACTTGATCCCACAACCAAGGCTTAAACCAAGAGTCCAATGCTTAACTGACTGAGCCACCCAGGTGACCCAAGGATTGAGAATTTCTAAGTCATAATCTCAGAATTATAGCAAAGATAAAACAACTAAAAGGTGAGGTAAAATTGATGCATAGCAAATAAAACACTTCATTCTCCTTCTCATTATTTTGGCAAGATATCATAGCTCATGCAAATTCAGATAATTTTTACTAAATGCTATCAGTAGTCTGTCATTATTTATTCATAAAATAATCTTAAATAGTTTGAGTCTTTCTCTCTTATAGATGTATCATTTAATATCATTGATTTGGAATATGACAATCTTCAGGGTTTTATAATAGAATTGTATAGAATGAATGCATACCTATTTATTTTCCTTATGTGTACTATAATTGTAAATATACTTCTCTCTGCTTACAGAATGACACTAAAAGTTGTATCATTAGTAGGGAGTGTATAATATGGTTGGAGAGACGAGACAGGATGAGGCAAGAGAGGACATGATGTAGTAATTACTTAAATATATGAGACTGTACATACTGCATGTGTGACAGACATGATGAGGACTGAAAAATACAAATGTGGAACATAGTTCTTGGTGAAGAAAATGAAAATATGCTTCAACATAAGGTAAAAAGCAACAAGTAATTTCTGTGAAGTAGCTTTATGATAATAAATTTTAATTAAAATTTTAAAAAGCCAGATATATATATTTTTATCATAATAATTAAATAAGGAAACATTTCCTTTACAATTTTTTTAATTTACTAACTGCAGTAAAATGAACATAGGATTTGGTTTTAAAATCACTTTTAGGTGTACAATGCAGTAGTATTAAGTACATGCACATTGTTGCACAACCATAACTAGGATCCATCTCTAGAACTTTTTCTTGCTAAACTGAAACTGCGCCCCTATTAAACAATAATTCCTCCTTCTCCCTTCCTGTCAGGACTGGCAGCCAGCATTTTACTTTCTGTCTCTATGAATTTGATTACTCTGGGTACTTTATATAACAAAGTTATTTATGGTCAGTATTCCTTGTCTCCCAGGAGGCTTCTAATGTTCTAATGACATCCCTCACCCCCTTTTCACAATCACATATGTTTTGTATATAAGAGCTGACTTTGTACAGTTACAAACAAACAAACAAAATTGTTACACTTTTTGACCAGAACAATTTAAAAGAAGTCACCTAACCTCAAACTGCCCATCCAGACATAAAAAAATATACCGTGATAGGTCTGACTCAGTTCATTTGACAGGAAGAGATGGCATCTTTTAACAAAATATAAATAAGATATTTAGAATCAGTGAAATGTTTTGAGCTACTCTTTGGTAAATTCTTTAGGATATAATAAAGATTTTTCTAAGGAGAACCTATGCATAAGGGTGTTAAATGTAGTTTAAAAAATTAAAATACAAAAAATAAAAAGTATATTTTAAAAAATATAGGCTTTCAAAAATTAAACAATGTGAAAACTATAAATAATAAAGTAAAAGCAAAATAGAACCCTGCCACACCCAGATCTTCTTTATCATTTTTATAAACCTAGAGTAATATCAGGAAAAATACATTATACATTGTATATAATATACATTTCTTTAATCATCAGTGGAGAGCTTCACGCACATATTTTTAAAAAGAAATTATTTATTTTAGTAATTTTATTATACCATTATATTATTTTATCCTTGTTCTATAAAATTCAAGCAATATATAAATATAGTTACAAACCTTGGTCTCTATTTAAATGCATATATATGTACATAAACTCTCTTTAACATAAAGTGAAAACATTTCATTTATTTTTCTATACTATAATATGTTTTTAACATATTTTGTCTTAAATTCCTTCTGTCTCAGTATCAGTTTCATTTTTAAATAGTTGTACAATTTTCCATAATATCAGCATACTAGAATTTATTTAACCACTCATTTAGATATGGGAAAAAATAGGCTATTTTCAGCTTTCAGAAAAATGCTGTAGTGATCATACAAATACATGCAAGGATATTTATTTTTTATATTTTTTGGTAAATTATTTTAATAATATATACACACTTCTTTCAAATAAGGTGGTTTTTTTTTAGGAATTTTACTTTATTCTTGAAGAATTTCTTCAATTTTAAGAAATAATTATCTGGTATTTCTATTTGATTACAGTACCCTCAATTCATTTTTAGACATCTGTGAATAAAACAGGTGTAGACTATTTACCACAGACTCAGAAACAAGTAGGGGGGATTCTTTTTTAAGATTTTATTTATTTATTCATGACAGACACAGAGAGAGAGGCAGAGACACGGGCAGAGGAATAGGCAAGCTCCCCGCAGATAGCCCAATATGGGGCTCCATCCTGGTTTCGGGATCATGCCCTGAGCCAAAGTCAGACGCTCAACCACTGAGCCACCCAGACATCCCAGTAGTAAGGGGATTGTTGTGGGTTTTTTCCCAGGAATACTATCTCCTGGGAATATCACTTTAAGATAAATGAGGAATGTTAATAGCTTTATCAACCTGGTTATCTAATTTGTTGCATCCCTAATTTAAGGACTGCATATTCCCTAAGAAGAACTGTGAAATGCTTGAAGAACTCCACAATCAGTACTGCTCTAATTACATGGGGTCAACTATTTAAAATAACTCATAAGGTTCCACAGGGTGTATTTACATAAAGCTTTAGCAGAGGTTAAGGTGAAACAAGAGAAAGTGTAGACATTCTTCCAGAGGTCTGAAAACTTTCAAGTGCACAGCCAAGGGTCCTCAGTTCCACAGAAGATGCTTTGTATTTGGATTTTCCATTTATATTATTGGTGGACTAGAAGGATCTTAAGTCCTTCTAACTTTATTCTTGAATTTGGGCTGTGGAAATACTTGCGTATTTTTTACTTGCACCTTTCTTCCTTAGAATGCTATCTGTTGAATTGCATTTGTTTCATACGGTTCTCTAAAACTGTGATAGTTTCCAGGCTGTTTGTCATACTTTTTCTCTCTCCTGAAATAACATTCATTTTCAGCAACCAATATATGACCAGGAGTCATTTTCCCAGTATGTCTCTCTTCAGTAAAGGAAAATTTCAGTTTGCCCTAGGAGTCCAAGACCAATGCCAATTTAGCTCAAGTCTCCTTAAGGACATTTTTGCCTCTGTTGATTTATCTGAGAAACGTGTGGCCAATGAATGATTTTTGCCTTAGTACAATTTGAGTATATATTTTGGAACGCAAAATTTTGAATTTCCCTCGACATGGTATCATGAGTAGTAGGCATCTCCAACTATACTTTGGCACGACTGTGCCAAAGCTGCCCTTGCGTACATTGGGATGGTCAGAGGTATATATACGAGTGGACCAAGTCATGTCTAAACTGACATATAGGGATCCCTGGGTGGCGCAGCGGTTTGGCGCCTGCCTTTGGCCCAGGGCGCGATCCTGGAGACCCGGGATCGAATCCCACATCGGGCTCCCTGCATGGAGCCTGCTTCTCCCTCTGCCTGTGTCTCTGCCTCTCTCTCTCTCTCTCTCTGTGACTATCATAAATAAATAAAAATAAAAAAAAAATAAAAAAAAATAAACTGACATATATTGCATTTTGCCATATAGTCTCTAATTTGATTACTGCCCTTCAGCCACGAAAAACATGATCTATGAACATTAGGGTACATGAAATTATGACAAGATGAGAATGAAACATATTTTTTGTTAATATTATCTGGCTTGTTTTTTCAGGGATGTGTCTCTAAGTAGATTAGTTGCAAAGCACCAATGTCCTTGAGAATGTCTGCGATGGCCAATCTTTGTAGGCCAGGGAAGATGGTGAGAAACACCATTTCATCTTGTGAAGGCTATGGAAGAAATTTAACATCTGAATGATAGTTATTGTAGGATAAGTAGAAATTTGATGTTGTTTGAATGAGCATTAAATAAGGGTGAAATGAAGAAAATGGATGCTGAGAAGAGAAGGTGTGGATCATGCCAGCCATTTGTTGGTTTACTTTCAGAATCATTTTCCATACCTCCTTGTGAAATGCATTTGCCTGCTCCATTGACAAATGGTGTATTGCAAGTGGTCATTAGGAGCTTTTACTCAGGAGCTTTTACTCAGTTAACATGACTCCTTGTTTCATCCTTCCAGCTTCTAGGAGTCTTAGCAAGATTCTAAGGCTGTTTATATCCAGGATGCTTTATTATTCTCTCTTTAGCTTTTCAGCCCTCCTGAGTTCTTCATGAGTAGAGCCTATATTAAATTCCTTCTATGGGACCACAAGTATGGGCGTGTTCTATTGAATGGGTCAACAAATCAATTGAATATCATTTTTTAAAAAAATTTGGAACAAGCAATATAAAACTGTCTAACTTGCAAATACATGAATTTTACAATAATTCAAGTCACTCTTTCAATTTCTGTTATGAATGCCTAACAATTTTACTAATGCTAATCAAAAAGCTACCACTTTTCTAAAATGACCGATTATACCTTCAATTATAGAATTCTTACTGATTAAGAGTTCAATAAGAATCCTTATTGAAGCTGACATACTCAACAAGAGTGAACATTTAGATATTGTTATATCAATATACCTTTGTAAATAGAATATGTTTGGATTATTAATTTTACCTTAACCCTTTTGTAACACCTATTTATACAAAAATCATAGTCCAGTAGCTCTTGCAGGGCATTTGCCCTTTATTTTGTAAAGTCAGGGGATTCCTGGGTGTCTCAGTGGTTAAGTGTCTGCCTTTGGCACAGGGCGTGATCCTGGAGTCCCGGGATTGAGTCCCACATTGGGCTCCCTGCATGGAGCCTGCTTCTCCCTCTGCCTGTGTTTCTGCCTCTCTCTCTCTCTGTGTCTCTCATGAATAAATAACTAAATAAAATCTTTAAAAAATAATAATTTGTAAAGTCAGTCCTTATAAAATAAATCAACTATATGAAATTGGACTGCAGATCTCAAATTAAATCAAATATATATATATATATATACACATATATGTAATATATATACACCTGCAAGAACCTTATATTTCTTTTTTTTTAAGATTTTATTTATTTATTCATGAAAGAGAGAGAGAGAGAGGCAGAGACACAGGCAGAGGGAGAAACAGGCTCCATGCAGGGAGCCCGACGTGGGATTCGATCCCGGTGCTCCAAGATCACACCCTGGGCCGAAGGCAGGCGCTAAACTGCTGAGCCACCCAGGGATTCCCAAGAACCTTATATTTCTGAATAAAGTGACAGCTGGGTTTGACTTCATTTTGTTTTCTCACAAAATGTTTAGAAAGTTAATAGTTAATTCAATACCCTGGAATTAATAACATTTACCTTTTTAATGGCTCTGTTCGGATGAGAATTCAATTTTTTATTCACTAGTATTTGTATATGCATATAGTGATATTCCCAAATTAAAGTTTAAAGCATGGAGAAAAGCAATTAAGTTCATTCTTGTGCTACATTACTCCCTTGCCATAGAGCTTCTTACATGCCATTCACAAATAAAACCATATCACCTTGTATAAATCTGTCCAATTTTTTTTTAAACCTTCTTATCCTGGGACACCTGGATGGCTCAGTGGTTGAGCATCTGCCTTCTGCTCAGGGCATGATCCTGGAATCCTGGGATCGAGTCCAACGTTGGGCTCCCCGCAGGGAGCCTGCCTCTCCCTCTGCCTGTGTCTCTGCCTCTCTCTCTGTGTCTCTCATGAATAAATAAATAAAACCTTAATAATAAATTAAAAAAATAAAACCATCTTCTCCTTATATTCTTCACCAGTCGTTAATGCCATAATCTCACCAGTAAACTCTTGATGGTTGCAACTATGGGCATAAATTATCCACCAAATTTCTTAGACACACCTATAGATTGGTCGGTACAGAAGGCGTATCTTTTACCTGCTGCAATCACATTCATTTTTACCTACAGAAGTGCCAAAATTTCAGATTATCCTTTCCTTTTATCACAATTCCAATTTCTGAATCAGAGCATCTCTTTCACAACAACAAATTAGGAAATAATACATTTACATGGACTTGACTTACTTTCTCCAAAAGAAATTTCTCAGATAATGCATATATATACTATCTCTGAGGGGAAAATTATTAAATGTTTTAAATTATTAAATTAACCGTTTGCATTAGTTTATGTAGAGTTTGTGCCTGTCAGAGTAAAAAGTTAAACAAGAGGTACGAATTGTTCTTAGTGCTATTAGTCTATGATTTTTGACAGCATGTAGAATAGATTAGAATGTACTAATTTAAATCTGGACCAAAAGAGCCTCACATTTATCATTAAAAAAAGCCAGTCTGTGTAAAATAACGAAGATAAACAAGCCCATTAAAATTGGTATTTACACTGGAAATATCATCAGGTCCTAAAATAGACAATTGCAGGCCTAGAATCACAACCTATCTGTTTTATCATGACTTTGTAAATTTATTTAATGATTGGATAATTTATTCTAGTAATAATAGAATTGCTACATGCAAGGATTATTATCATTTGTTTTGGACTTACTTTTGAGCATTCTTCATATTTTTTGAAACATTTTTTAAAAGGATTTATTTATTTATTTGAGAGTGAGCATGGGGAGCAATGGTAGAAGGAGAGGGAGAGAGAGAATCTCAAGCAGACTCCCTGATGACTGCATAGCTAGCCCTGGGGCTCAATCTCATGACCCTGAGATCATGACTTGAGCTGAAATCAAGAGTTGGATGCTTAACCAGGAATCTCTGTTTTTTAAAACATTTATAGCAATGTCAAGAAAATTTGATTGTCTTTTTAACCTTGAGTCATGTTTGAATTCCTCTAATTCATATAGTGCATTATTGGGGTTATAGCTTAGTGCTCTGATAAATACTATAAAATAACCATCGATTAAGCTCAATAATTTGTTTCTCTCAGCTCACATTTCCAAGGTAAGCAGCCCCTCACTGCTCTGGTAGGCCCATAGAATTAGGTACTCAGACCACTTCCATCACATTTGCCTGCCTTTCTTAGAGTATTGCTTCTGTAAACTTAAAGATGCTGTCATCAAGGAATGTTACAATTATGGATTAAAAGTAATAGAGTTACTGGGGAACAACTATCAACATCTGTCACAGACCATTCTTCGGTCACCGAACTATCAAGGAGTCACTACTCATGTTGTCACTAGTTCCACCGTGGATATGCCACTACCACTGGAATCCCTCTGCATAACTCAACCATCCACTTTCTCTGTAGGTCAACTAAGTCAAATCTAAGTCTAGGATAGTTGAATGTTATGCAGAAATTTCTACTCGATCCAGGTGGAACACAGATAACAACCTTGCCAAGATTCACCTCTAACTGAAAACAATTGTGCCTATCTAGCAAATATTAGAGGCATTCTAAATTTGGGATATTAAAGTGTATAAAACTTATTTATAGAGAATTTGCCAATAGTTTTTCCACAGCAAGACAAGTATCCAGCCTGCAATACCTATGACTTTATAGGGTTTATTGTTCTGTTTTGTTTTTAAGATTTATTTATTTTTAGAGAGAGAGAGAGAGTTGGGGGAAGAGCAGAAGGAGAGAATCTCAAGAAAACTCCTCACTAAGTGTGGAGCCCAACACAGGGCTAGATTTCACAATCCATAAAATCATGACCTGATCTGAAACAAAGTTAGTGGCTCAACCAACTGAGCCACTCAGGCACTTCTGATCTTACAGATTTTTTAGACTATATTTCATTTAATATTACAACTAGGTACCAAAGTCTGTATGACTTAAGAGATAGTTTTGGCTGTTATGATAGAAACTATAACATATGGCTAAAATGAAGAGAAAATTTTGTCTGTAATGTGACAATATGCTTCAACATTCCAGGGTTGATATGGAACTCCACTTTCCTGAACTCCCAGACTATTTCTATTCTGCTTCTCTAACATTACTTGTAGCTTTCATTACAAGAAATTTATGATACCGTATAATCTGCCATGTAGTTTAGGAAGAACAGGGAAAGTGAGAAATAAGGGCCTGCCCTTTTACTTTAGAGTCATGATGCAAAAGTTGCACATGTCCCCTCCATGCATATCACATTGTACAGAAGTTAGTCATTTGGCTACAAGACACAAGCTATATACAGCATCAAGGGAACCTCGAAAAGGATGTTAATTACTGGGCAGCTTTGAGCCAATCTAAAAAATTATTTTACTATAGTAGAAGAAAGAATAGATTTGGGGGAATGATGAATGGAAGGCCACTAGTACTTATTACACCAAAAGGGAAGATTTTTTTTCTAAATACCAAAGCTGATATTTTTAAACAATGACTGTACATAGATATATTAAAAAATAAAACTATGTGTCAATTCCCTATGCTTTTCTCTCTCAATCAATGATAGGGAAAAATACTCATCCATATTATTAAGACAAAACTATATAATCAGTTAAATTTTAATTTCACTTTAATGGAATGTAATGGATGGTGTTATTTATTCCTTACATTATCAATTATATATTAATCTTTCCTGTATGTGATGAAGTGAGAATAATGCAGAAAATGTCTGTGCATAAATCTGCTTCACTAAATATTAATAAAGTCAATGTTTACTTGCTAGTTAAGTAAAATAAGTAATTACTTCTAATAAAAATACATTTTAAGTCATCAATTCTCAAATTCTATTTTGATGATATAGGACTTAAAAACTCTGGAAAGCTGTCTCTTTCATTTCAGAAAAAGACAGCATTTTATTCTGATTGAAATATGTGTTAAATAGATATCAATTCAATTGTTGCTAGAATGCAAAACCATTTTTTACTTTACGTATTTCAATGTCTTATAATGAACTATTACAAAATAGTACTATAAAAAAATTGCAACAGCTCTTATTCCAAAATTAACAACGGCTGGATTACATGGCAACGATTTTTTCAAGCTTAGCTTGATACATTCATGCATCATACAAAGACTCAGTTTTTCCACCATTTTTCATTTACCATTTGAAACAGGAAACTATCATATTTAAATTAGGTCTGGCTTTATGCTGATCCAAAGCAAATGTAAAAACAAATATAAACATATATGCTAACACTTTGTGGAAATATGGGTTGCCTTTTTATTAGATATTTCAAAATCAAATAACAAAGACCATGTCCAGGAAAGTTTGAGTGCCTAAAAGAACAATCTCAGTTTGTGAAACTCCAATCTAGAATCACCTGAAGAAGGGTTGGATGCAGCCCTGAGCCGATACTCATCCCTAGGTACTGTCTCACAATTGACTGAGACACAAGCATCACGAATTAAGTGCAATTGATAGACATAGAATTGCCTGGATTACTTATGTTTCTAGGCTAAATATGGTCTAGTGGAATATGGATTAATATAACATACAAGTGACACCTAATTTCTTACATTAAAAACACTGGTGAATGAGTAGCCATGAAGATGGCCAAGGGAAGAACAGATTCAATGAGAGTAAGTCACCTGAAAATATGACTGACTGTCATATAATTATCTTAACATTTGCCATATTTACAGAATTATTGCAAAAATATTTGTGTTTTTTTTCTGTCTCAATTTATATGTTACAAGGCCATGTATAATACATTGGTATGCAGAGTAAGATTATGGATTTGGGCCACATATATAAGACACTGTTACTTGGTTTTATACTTAAATGTACTGCATCAAGCATATCACCTCAAAATTAAAAAGAAAATATGTTTTTTAGATTTTCAAATATACCACAGGTTGAAAACTATAATAATAATGTCTGAAAGGATAGATTTTATATTAATCCTGCTTATATAACTCTATAACAAACACCTTCATATCTCAGTGGCTTAACACAATAAAGTTTAATTTCTCATTCACATTATGGTCCAGAGCCCTGAACTGAAGCTTCTAATGAGTATTCACCAATTTCTAAGATACTTAAAGGCAATTGCATTAACAGCTGGTAGGTGCTTCAGGCATGTGTGCTGAACATTCAGCACTAAACCTGCTTCCTCATTCTTCCAATTATGTTGTATGCTTGAAATCCCATGTATTAAATCTCATCTTAATTAAAATATTTGGAATTACTTCCATTTCCTGAAATGAGTTATGTAGATGACATTTGAGGGTTAAATTAATTTTATCACTACATATTAAAAGCACAGGAAATGTCTTTAATGCTAAAGGATTAGCTGCTTTACTCAAACCAGTGATCTATTTAACACAATATTAATATATCTAAAAAGAGATCAAATGGTCAGATGAAGAAATGATCAAGACTGGAATATAGAAGTTAATAGGATTCATAAAATAAACTTATGGGATATATGTTGCAGTCATTTCATAAAAGACATGAATTTGAAAAAGAAAAAAAAAGAAGACATGGATTTGACAGATGAGTTGGTATTCATAATGAAGACACATAAGTAATATCAGACAATTCCAAGCCCTGAATAATCCATTGCTCTCAGATTCCATGTTTACTATGTAAGCAATTGCAAATGCTGCTGGTTAGATGCCTTGGTATTAGGACAAGCATGATATGGATAAGAGACTCAAGCATTCTTTTTATTAAAACAGACATTGAATGCTTAATAAATTGATAACCTATTTTTTGGTTAATACATGAGTCTCATGTTATCTTACTATAAATCAGTTCAATAACAAATGTCTAGTCATTTAGGAAATACAAGTTTAGAGACCATTTTATAGCTTTTTTGGCAGTCATGCAACTTGGTTTTTCCTGGCACACCTCCACAACAAAACAGTTCTTTTCCAAACACTAAATGTGTACATCCAGATATCATACAATGAGCATATACACTAAAATTACTCATTTCTAGGCACTCCTGGGTGGATCAGTGGTTGAGCAACTGCCTTCAGCTGAGATCATGGTCCTGGGGTCCTGGGATCAAGTCCTTCATCAGGCTCCCTGTGAGGAGCCTGCTTCTCCTTCTGCCTATGTCTCTGCCTCTCTCTGTGTCTCTCATAAATAAGTAAATAAAATCTTTCACAAATAAATAAATAAAATCACTCATTTCTATGAATGCTGTATTGGAGTCTTATTATCTTTTCAATGAGCACACATTTAGAAGTAGAAACACAGATTCAAAAGCCTTATACAAGTCAAAAGAAAGACCAATCTAGCTTACATTTCATTCTCTTCGCATTTATATTTGTTTTCTATCATTGTATGTAGAATTACCACAAATGTATCAACTTAAAACAGCAAATTTATTATCTCAATTTCTATGGGCCAGGAGTCCAGGGATGGATTGGCTGGGTCCTCTGCTGAGTCTCACAAGGCTGAGGTCAACATATCCTCAATGCTGCTGGTCACATCTAGGGTAAAGTATTGTCTTGCAAACTCACTGGTTATTGACAGGGTTTGGTGGCTTGCCTGTTTTCTTACCAGTTGTGGATCTGGGACTGCTGTCAGGGACTAGAAGCTACCCATCCCCATCAGCAATTCACTATATGGCTATTTCTTTCAGGACAGCAGAACATCTTTCTTTCTTCTTCCTCCAAAATCAGCTAGGGGAATCTGTCTCTGCTTTGATTATCAGCTGCACCAAGAATAAGAACCCTTTTGTTATAGAGCACAACATAATTGCAAGAGTGAAAGCTCATTATATTCACAGGTTTTGCCTATGCAAGAGATGAAATCTTGAGGGTTATCTTAAGATCTTGCCTATCACAGTATTTTATATATGTATATACATATATGTATATATTTTATTTAAACTTAACATATAATGTATTATTAGTTTCAGATTAGTGATTAATCAGTCTTATATAATCTCCAGTGCTCATTACATCACGTGCCCTCCTTAATGTCCATCACCCAGTTACCCCATCCCTCCCCACCCCCAGCAACCTTGTTTGTTTACTATGATTAAGAGTCTCTTATGGTTTGTCTCCCTCTCTGATTTTGTCATGTTTTATATTTTTCTCATACCATAAGATCCTCTGTTTTGCTTTTTAAATTCCACATATGAGTGATATCATATGATAACTGTCTTTCTATGATTGACTTATTTCACTTAGCATAATACCCTATAGTTTTGTCCATGTCATTGCAAATGGTAATATTTCATTCCTTTTGATGGATGGGTAGTATTCCATCATATTATAGTTAATATAGATCGATATATGATAGATAAATAGATAGATAGTTTCACATCTTCTTTGATTCATTCATGTCAATGGACATCTGGACTTTTTCCATAGTTTGGCTATTGTGGACATTGCTGCTATAAACACTGGGGTGCAGGTGCCCCTTTGTATCACTACATTTGTATATTTGGGATAAATCCCTAGTAGTGCAGTAGCTTGATCATAGAGTGGCTACTTCTTGAGGAACCTTCATACATTTTCCAGAGTGGCTACAATAGCTTGTTTTCCCACCAATAGTTCATGAGGATTTCCCTTTCTCTGCATCCTCACCAGTATCTGCTATTTCCTGTTAATTTTAGCCATTCTGACTGGTGTGAGGTCATATCTCATTATGGTTTTGATTTGTATTTCCCTGATGCTGAGCGCTATTGAGCAATTTTTCAGTGTCTGTGTGCTATTTGTATATCTTCTTTGGATAAATGTCTTCTGCCCATTTCTTGGTTGGACTATTTGTTCTCTGAGTGTTGAGTTTGATAAGTTCTTCATAGATCTTGGATACTAGCCCTTTATCTGATATGCCATTTGCAAATACCTTCTCTCATTCTATTAATCATCTTTTGGTTTCGTCAACTCTTTCCTTTGCTGTGCAAAAAAAATTTTTTTTTTTATCTTAATGAAGTCCCAATAGTTCCTTTTTTGCCTTTGTTTCCCTTGACTTTGGAGATGTGTCTAGCAAGAAGTTGCTGTGGCTGATAACACAGAGGTTGCTGCCTTCTCCAGGATTTTGTTGGATTCCTGTCTCACATTTAGGTCTTTTATCCATTTTAAGTCAATTTTTGTATGGTGTGAGGAATTGCTCTAGTTTCATTTTTCTCCATATGGCTGTCCAGTTTTCCCAACAGCATTTGTTAAAGAGAATATCTTTTATCCAGTGGTTAGTCTTTCCTGCTTTGTCTAAGATTGGTTGCCTATAGATTTGAGGGTTCATTTCTGGGTCCTCTGTTTTGTTCCATTAATCTGTGTGTCTGTCTTTGTGCCAGTACCATGCTGTCTTAATCGTCACAGCTTTGTAATAGAGCTGGAAGTCTGGCATTGTGATGCCATCAGCTTTGGTTTTCTTTTTAAACATTGCTCTGGCTATTTGGGGTCTTTTCTGGTTCCACACAAATTTTAGGATTATTTCCTCCAGCTCTGTGAAAAAAGCTGGTGGTATTTTGATAAGGATTGCATTGAAAGTATACATTGCTTTAAAGTTGCATAGACTTTTTAATGATATTTGTTCTTCCAATCCATGAACAGAGAATGTTTTTTCATTTCTTTGTGTCTTCCTCAATTTCTTTCATGAGTATTCTATAGTGTCAGAGTACACATCGTTTACTTCTTTGGTTAGGTTTATTCCTAGGTATATTATCGTTTTGGGTGCAATTGTAAATGGGATTGGCTCCATAATTCCTCTTTCTTCAGTCTCATTGTTAGTATATAGAAATGCAACTGATTTCTGTGTACTGATTTTATATGCTGCCACTTTGCTGAATTCATCCATGAGTTCTACTAATTTTGGGGTGGAGTCTTGGGGTTTTCCACATAGAGTATCATGTCATCTTTGAAGAGTGAGAGTTTAACTTCTTTTTTTACCAATTCAGATACCTTTTATTTCTTTTTGTTGCCTGATTTCTGAGGCTACGACTTCTAGTACTATGTTGAACAACATTGGTGATAGTGGACATCTCTGCCATGTTCCCGACCTTAAGAGAAAAGCTCTATTTTTCCCCATTGAGAATTATATTTGTTGTGGGCTTTTAATAGGTGGATTTTATGATATTGAGGTATGTTCCCTCTATCCCTACACTGTGAAGAGTTTTAATCAAGAAAGGATGTTGTATTTTGTCAAATGTTTTTTTTTTTTTTTTTTTCTGCATCTATTGAGAAGATCATATGGTTTTTATCCTTTCTTTTTAGGAATGTGGTGCATCACATTGATTGATCTCTGGATGTTCAGCTGCCCATGCAGTCCAGGAATAAATTCCACTTTGCCATGGTGAATAATTCATTTAATGTACTGTTGGTTCCTATCAGTTAGTATCTTGGTGAGAATTTTTGCATCCATGTTCATCAGGGATATTGGTCTGTAATTATCCTTTGTGGTGGGGTCTTTGTCTGGCTTTGGGATCAAGGTAATGCTGGCCTCATAGAACAAGTTTGGAAGTTTTCCTTCCATTTATGTATTTTGAAAGAGCTTCAGAAGAATAGGTATTAACTCTTTCTTAAATGTTTGGTAGAATTCCCTGGGAAGCCATTGGCCCTGGACTCTTGTTTGTTGGGAGATTTTTAATTACTGCTTCAATTTCCTTGCCGGTTATGGGCCTATTCAGTTTTTCTATTTCTTCCTGTTTCAGTTTTGGTAGTTTATACGTCACTAGGAATGAATCCATTTCTTCCAGATTGCCTAATTTGTTAGCATATAGTTGCTCATAATATGTTCTTAAAATTGTATTTCTTTGTTGTTGGTAGTGATCTCTCCTCTTTTATCCATGATTTTATTTATTTGAGTCCTTTCTCTTTCTTTCTTTCTTTCTTTCTTTCTTTCTTTCTTTCTTTCTTTCTTTTTTTTTTTTTTGAGAAGTCTGGCCTGAAGGTTTTTATTAATTTATTTAATTAATTTATTAATTCTTTCAAAGAACTAGCTCCTACTTTTGTTTGTTTTACTGTCCTTTTGGTTTCTATTTCATTGATTTCTTTTCTAATCTTTATTCTCTTTTCCTGCTGGGTTTAGACTTTATTTGCTGTTTCTTTTCTATCTCCTTTAGGTGTATAGTTAGCTTGTTTACTTGAGACTTTTTTGCTTCTTGAGGAAAGCCTGTATTGCAATATACTTCCCTCTTAGGACTACCTCTGCTGCATCCCAAAGGTTTTGAACAATTGTGCTTTAATTTTCACTTGTTTCCATGAATTTCTTTTTAATTCTTCTCTAATTTCTTATGAGGTTAGCATTCCTGAATTAATCACTTTAGATTAAATCAATTACAATTACTTTTATTAATCCAATTTTGGAGTCCTTTTTCTGTCAAAAATATTTTGTAAGTAGACTCTTCAATTTTCATTGAGGGAAAGATTTTCAGTGGAATATATTGTAATCATTCACAGAAAAAAAAGAAATCAAGTCATAAATGAACAAATTTTATATTATTCCCATTGGGCATTCAGAATTGAGTGCTTAAGGGTTCTGTGCAATGTTACTATCTTTAAGTATATTTTTCTTTATCACTAACTCTTTAAGTGTGAGAGATGCTTTTTTTACTATTATTGCTGTTCTTTCATTTAATTTCTTCTCCATTGACTCCTGGCAGTTGTTTAGAACAAAACATGTTAAAGTCCCAGAATGGTGACAGGATAGTAAACTACAAGTTTGTGTATATCAAGTGTGAAAAGCAATGCAAAACACCTCCTTGATAGTGATTCAGTAGTGTCTGGGTGCGGAGAACCAGGAAAGTGACTTATAGAAATTTAAGAAACGGCCCCAACAGGGTCATCATTGGCCCAAGCAGGGAATTCTTTAGAACTGGTAAACTGGATAAGTTTTTCTAATAGTCTGTTACTTTATCTGAAATATTGGGTCTGAGTCATTGTTTACAGTTTGAACTTAAACACAGTTTTGGTATTGAAAGTTTGTGGGTTTTCTTTCAGGAATAGGCAGTGGTGGTATAAAGCAGAAGAATATGATATGTTCTGATGTCATGTTGTATATGGGATTGGTTATCACAGCAGTTGTGAGCAGGTGGTGTAATAAGTAGAACAAATTATTCTTGAAATTTTAAAGTATGCGTAACAAGTAACTTAATAAAAAGAGGAGATTTCTGTATTTGCCATTTTCATGGTAATTTTTAATAAACTTCTGATACAAAAAAAATTCTCTAAAATAAGGAAACCAGAAAGCAAATTAAGAAACAAAACAACAAGGGCACCTGGGTGGCTCAGTTAGTTAAGTGTCTGCCTTTGGCTCAGGTCATGATCCCAGAATCTCAGGATTGAGCCCCATGTCAGGCTCCTGTTGAGCAGAGAGTTGGCTTCTCTTTCTCCCTTTGCCTCTGCCCCTGCTTCTTCTCTCATTCACTCTCTCTTAAATAAATAAAATCTTAAAACAAAACAAAGAACTTCTCAAAACAAAAGTTGCTCTAATTGGCATCATTGCTTGAGCTGCTTTTTTATAAATGTTGAATTACTGTGAAATAACACCATTTTATATGGTCATTCTCGATGTTCAATATTTCATATCTAAATGAAAGTCTTAAGTTTATATACTTATACTTAATGAAATGTGGTTGGTAGGTATCATTGTGAAAGTCTGGGAACTATGTGGTAAGGACTTAAATATTTTGTTCATAGTTAACAATGTTAACATGAAATGTTCTATGTTAAACAGTGTTAGTTATACATATCAATTCAGAAAACGTAAAGCATGAGGAAACAATGTAACAGATATAACAAGCCCTTTAGTTTTTAGTTAGAAAAAGAACATACTAATTTTCAAAATTAAAATACTTTTCAAATGCTCTTACATTGCTTTAGAATCTCTAATGGTTATATCTTTTCATTGTTGTTACATGTTTAAAATCAAAAGGAGATACCCATAATGATAAGCCATCTTTAAAATTCTATTATGTTGCATAAATCTGCATATACACAATAGCAATAAAACTTACTAAATTTTTTCACTCTATTTGAATAAACTAATATTTGTCTCTAAAAGATTAGTATGATTTTGGATATAGATAATATTAATGTTCTTGTGACAAGGAATTGACACATGTTTCAGAAGACAATATTTTCTCTTGAACACATTTACCACATTCTAATTATTTGATTAAAATATAGCAAGAATACTGAATCTTTGCATACGCTTTTAAAAAACTGTTCTTTTAAGTTTATTGAGACTTTTATCATTATTTATATTAATATCTGCTATTTTTTATTGCTAAGTAAAAGAATTCTTTAAGCTTTCTAAAAAACAAAACAGAACACCATGGAGGTATTCAAAATTATTGAGTTCTTTTTTTTTTTTTCCCTCGCCGCCCCCCACCCAGCCAATTATTGAGTTCTTAATTGAAAATTAGAAAGTTCCTAATGCTCATTTGCAAATTCATCTTAAGTCTTTTTTTTTGTTGTTTGTTTTTGTTTTTAAGGCTTAACTGGCTTCAATAAAGGTAAAATTGGTGCTGTATAGCACTTTGGACATTCTGGGAGGTTCTTAAGCGAGCAAGATTTATTCTCCCTGTTTCAGGCTGGCTGAGAGCAATGATGTGGAAATTATATTCTTGGCCTAATCTGAGGCTGCTGTAAATAGTGAGTTGTTATGTATCACGTTGACAGATTTTCCTTCAGTAGGGATGTAACTCAGAGATTGTAGCATGAATGCTTATTACATAACATGTATAGATGTAAACAACAAAGTGGAACAGAAAGACCATCTTTTGAGATCATTAGAAATTAAAAAAAAATATTTTATCCACCTGTATATTGCCTGATATACTTCTTGAAATACTGCAAATGATTTGAATTAAAACCAGCAAACAAAAAAATCTCTACTACCATAAACTGTCACAAATTTTGCTCTTATAAACCCTGAAGTCTCCTACTTAATGACTATTATGTGAAAAATTATATAAAATCCTTATAAGTGTGGACCAGTTTTATAAACCACAGTTTTAAATATCAATTTAATCACTGTTCCAGAAAGCATCTGGAGAGCACTGTTAATATATCACTATATATGAGAAAGTACAATAAAAATTTCTAAGATATGAGAAGCTTTTCAATGTCAACTTAAGAAAAAATAAAATTTTGAAAAAATAAAAGCAGACCATAATGTCAACATTTCCCTTAATTGAGTTTCCATATTTCTTCAGTCCCTACCTCTATCTTGGGAAGATAAACATGTTTTTGTCCTCAGACATCATTACCTGTCTATGGACACTGTGTCAAGAAAGAGGTTTTAGTGACCTACTGGTCTCTGATGATTTCAATGAGGTTAAATCAACTGTCCAGGTTGTTCATTTATGTATAGGTGAAAATATTTATGATAATTAGATAGGCTTAGAGAGGAAGGGTACTGAAGAGCTCATTTTAAATCTTAAAAGAGCTGTTCATGTTTTGATCACCAAGTAGTTTTCAGAACTTAGGGAATATTAGAGAAGGTATTTGCCATAATAGATAATAAAACCCATAAATACTTTTAGTTGATTAAAATGATTGGCTTGGGAAAATTTTAAATCACATAAAATCTATCCAGATTGAGGAAGTTGACTTCCTCATATGAATTATGTCTTGAGTAATATATTTTCCTTTTAAAAAATTGTATTTTTTTTGTTTTAAACTTTATGTCTCTCCGAAATCAAATAATAAATAGATCAGTGGAATCCATCTTAGAGTTGACGTCATCTTTTAAAAATGGCAATTGATCATCTACATACCGGATAAATGTATAATTACAGAGATATTTGAGTTCCTTATTGGTTTGTAAAAAATAAGAGACCGTCTCAGAAACTTCTGAGATTGTGGTTTCAGATATACTGTGACTGCCTAGGAAATAATGAACAGGTATCAGCTATCTTCATGTAAAAGGTCACTAAAGCATGACACATAATTACAACCGTAAAATATATAGTCTCAAGTGATCCTGAAGATAAAAGAGGATTTGGATCCAATACCAAATGAAATTTAATATTGAATATTTTATTTGTAGCCCTGAGGTTCTAAACAAAGTTTTCTTTTTTTCCATTGGTTTTCCTTACAGAAAATATAGGAGTATTATAAAAACTATTACAAAGTGTGAACAGTTGTTTCTTGTTTAACCCTTGTTGGAGAAATTTACAGAGCCTAAGGAGTTGGAAGACTTAATACTTTTAAAACTTTCATACTCTCCAAAGTGATCTAATGATGAAATGTAATCAATCCTTGTCAAAATCCCAATGACATTTCTCACAAAAATGAAAAAAAAATCCTAAAATTCATAATGAACCAGAGAAGATCACAAAAATCTAAAGCAATTTTGAGCAAGAAGAACAAACCTGGAGGCATCATACTTTCAGCTTTCAAATTATATTACAAAGATACATTAATCGAAGCAATATGGTAACTATCATAAAAACAGACACACAGACCAATAGAACAAAACAGAGAGCCCAAAAATAAATCCACACATCTATAGTTAATTAATATTTGACAAAGTTACTAAAAACACACAATAGAAAAAGGAGAGTCCCTAACATAAATGGTGTTGGGAAAACTGGATATCCATATCAACTCAAAAATGATTTAAAGACTTAAATGTAAGATTTGAAACTGTAAATGAAACTACTAGAATGAAACAGAGAAAAAGCTTCTTGATATTGATTTAGGCAATGATTTTTTTGGATAAGACCCTAATAGAATGGTCAACAAAAGCAAAAATGGATAAGCAGAATTGCATCAAACTAAAAAGCTCCTGCAGAGCAAAGGAGACAATCAACAGAGTGAAAAGACAATATATGGAACGAGAGAAAATATTGCAAGCCTTACATCTGATAAGGAATTGAGACTCAAAGTACACAAGGAATGCAAAAACCCCATATCAAAAAAATAAAAATAAATGATAAAAAATGAGCAAAGGGCTTGAATAGATATTTCTCAAAAGAAGTAGTTTCAGAACAAAGGACTAACAGATGTTTGAAAAGATGTTCAACATCACTCATCATCACATAAATGCAAATCAACCACAATGAGATATTACACATTGCCTATTTAAGAAATCCATTGTCAAGAAGATGAAAAGACGTAGCAAGTGTTAGTGGAGGTGTGAAGAAAAGGGAAGACTTGTATACTGTTGGTAGAAATGTAAATTTATGCAGCCATTACATAAAATAGTATAGTGTTTCCTCAAAAAAAAGAACTGCTGTATGATCCAGTAATTTTACTTCTGAGTATATATCAAATGAAATAAAATCAGAATCTTGAAGAGATATCTGTACTTCCATATTCATTGTAGCATTATTTACAATAGCCAAGATATAGAAACAACCTAAGTATCTGTCAATGGATGAATGAATAAAGAAAATATGGATATGCAATATATGTATATAAGTCATATATATACACATGTATATACACATACACACAGACAATAAAATATATAATGGAATATTTAAAAAATAAGGAAATCTTGTCATTTGTGACATGAATGAAACTGGAGCACATAATGCTGAGTGAAATAAGCTTGACACTGAAACACTGCATGATTTTACTTATACATGGAATCTAAAAGAAATTGAACTCATGAAAGCAGAGAGTAAAATGGTGGGTTACCAGAGGCTGTAGAAGGGGTAAATTAGGAGATATTGGTCAAACAGCACAAAGTTTTAGTTATTTAGGATCAGTAAGTTCTGGAGACAATGTACAATATGGTGACTATACTTAGTAATACTATATGATACAGTTAAATTTTGCTAGGGGGTAATTAAGAGTGTTCTCAGCACACACACACATACAAACATGCAAAGTAATTATGGGAGGTAATATACATGTCAAGAAGCTTGATTGTGGTAATCACAATATATACGGGCATATCAAAGCATCGTGTTTTACACTTTAAATACACACAATTTTTATTTATCAATTAAACCTCAGTAAAGCTAGATGGGGAAAAAAGGAGCCTCGGATGGCAATGTTTTCATGTTAAGAACTCTGATTGTGCTGAAGGAATGAATCTTCCTGAGAGCTAACAATTGTCAACTCCCCTGAAAAGAACCAGGAAAAAAAAAATTGGTCGAGTAAAACTTTTAAGCCATAAAAGAGAAGAAGCACTATTTAACAAAGTTTCCGTGGTATCTCAGAAGAGGAAAAAAAAAAAAAAAAGTGGAAAACAGAATTTTGGGCTTCTAGCTGATATCATTTAGAGTGAGACTTTCATGGCAGGATTTGGATTGGAAGAAAATCAAGATAGAGTGAAAATTGATAATGAGAAAAATTTTAACAAGGAAAATACTTATTCATGTAAACAATTTAGAACTGCTTTCCTACATGTACAAATGGTGTACTTGGATAAATGTGTTTGAAGGATGTTCACGAAGTAGATATTATATATTGGTTTGCATCTTATCTCCCTGGATAATACTTTTTGGAAAAAAATGTCAAACTATGCTGACATGTCACAGTTCTCAGTCTCAGTAACTACATTATATTGATTTGGGTACTCTTAACTCTCAGCATGAAGATGTCTGAATTGCTAAATCATGAAGCCATAGTACTGTTAGTGATTCCCATTAAAGAAATAATTCAATATAATTATATGCACATATAGCATTTGTCATACTAACCATAATTATTTCCCCAAAGAAATGAAATTTTGAAAATACTTTCTAATATTAAGCCACTCTTGTAATTCTAAACAAAAAACAGCATCATCATATTCTGTATATTATTATCCTTTTAATATACTGCAATATGTATCATATTTTATACAATATATTTGATACATTTTTATGTTATATATCTGCAAATATACATATTTGCAAATAATTATTTGAAACTTTTACTCATATATTCATTCATAAGTGATTTACCTACATTTTTGTGTTTGTGATTTTTAACTCAATGATAAATATTAAGTAAATTTATCAATTTTCCACCTTTTCTTATGATTTGAATACATTTAAAAAGCATTATCATTGAAATCATATGTTTCTTGAAGTAATATCAAAAATTTTAGATGGTAGAATAATTCTTGATTATTATTATTTCCAATGAATATCAGAAAATGTAGAAATTTAAAATTTTAAACTCCCAGACTTTTCCTTGTAAAAAAAAAAAAAAGTTACAGTAAAATTTAAGTTTTCTTGTAAAATTAAGTTGTTGACTTTCTTTTTTTAAATATTTAATTAGGTTTTTTTTAATTTTTATTTATGATAGTCACACAGAGAGAGAGAGGCAGAGACATAGGCAGAGGGAGAAGCAGGCTCCATGCACCGGGAACCCGACATGGGATTAGATCCCGGGTCTCCAGGATCGTTCCCTAGGCCAAAGGCAGGCGCCAAACCACTGCGCCACCCAGGGATCCCAGTTGTTGACTTTCAAATATGTTGGTCATTCAATTGCTTCTCTCAACCCTGCCCCCCTCTATTAAGGCATAAATGACAAAATTGCAAAATATTCAAAATGTACAATATGATTATTTGATGTATATATATATATTGTAAAATTATTCCCCACATTGATTTAATTAACAAATCCATCATTGCACATACTTCTTAAATCAATTTAATTTATTTACATAGAAATTATGTCAAGATTTTCAAAATACTTAGCATATAGCAATATGATTATGTGTGTGTTCTTGGTATGAAGATAGTTCTACCTGGTATTGTATGTAAGTGATGAATCACTAAATTCTACACCTGAAACTAATATTACACTGTATGTTAACTTGCGGGAAATTAAATAAAAAACTTGGAGGAGAAAAAAAGGAAATAGGTCTGCTATACTTATGTTCATCTATTTTCCCTCCATTCTTAACTTCTGTTTACCTGGATTTTCAAAATTTTTAATTGTATTTATAAAAATGTCCTTATTTAATTTGTCTAGAGAATCTAATAAATATTAAAACTTCATTATTGCCTTAGAGTTATATCACTGTTCATATTGTACTTTGTTTTACTGAATAATCTAATTGTAGATTAGAAAATGTATTTTTTTATTTTTTATAATAAAAATATTTTGGACACCATATCTTAATCTAAATATAGCCTTGGAATATTTTTCAAGTGTTTAATCACTAGTATTTTGAAAATAAGGAAAAGTAGACTAACTCTAAAAATTAGGTATATACCAACAAAAATTCCTTTTTAAAAATATTTTATTTATTTATTCATGAGAAACACAGAGGGAGGCAGAGACATAGGCAGAGGGAGAAGCAGGGTACCCACAGGGAACCCAATGTGGAACTCAATCCCAGGACACTGGGACTACCATCTGAGCCAAAGGCAAACACTCAATCACTGAGCCACTCAGGTGCCCCATGAATAAAAATTTCTTGACTGCAAAGTAATTAGAAACAGTGGATATCACAGATATTGTTTCTTCAAAAGAGTACGACTATTGCTTGTATCAAAGCATTTAAAATCTTATTTCTGGGATCCCTGGGTGGCGCAGCGGTTTGGCGCCTGCCTTTGGCCCAGGGCGCGATCCTGGAGACCCAGGATCGAATCCCACGTCGGGCTCCCGGTGCATGGAGCCTGCTTCTCCCTCTGCTTGTGTCTCTGCCTCCCTCTCTCTCTCTCTGTGTGACTATCATAAATAAATTTAAAAAAATAATAATAAAAAAAATAAAATTTTATTTCTGACCATCACAGTGGTAGGTGACTTTATACAGTCAACAAATGTTTCTAACATAGACCCTGTCAAATAGTAGGAATTCAATAACTAGTCCATATGGTAGTCATGAGCACTACATTTAAGAAAGAGCCATCCATAAAATGATATCACAAGGAGAAAGAAAAAAGACCGTGGGAGGATACAGGGAAGTACAAAATGATTAAAATATATACTTCTTTTCTTTCCAGTTCTAACTTTGACAAAACAAGCTCTTGGTCCCAGGGGAAAAGGAATTGACTAATGATTCTAACCTGATTGCTTCTCTGAGATGGTATGATTTGCCAGGAATTTTCTTTTATTTAATTCACCATAGCTTAAATACATTAGCGAATTTACCTCTTTCCTTTTCTTAAGCAAGTCTCAAATTATATATTACAATTTATGGTAGAAAGAGGAGGGATCATGAATAATTCAATTAACAAAACTCCAGAGATTTTTGATAAATATTTTTAATATATATTGCAATGTACACCTATTTTTTATAAGCATTACACAGTGATGGTTATTTGTTGAAAAGTAAATCCATGAGTAACTTTTGAGAGTGTTTCTATTCCTGCCATTTCATATTTCTTGTGATATTGTAACTTTTTAAAATGAATTGTTAGCAAAGAATAAAAAGGTTTTTTGTTCTGTTTTGGTTTTGTTTTTGATTTTCCACAATGGATTTAAGAATTCACTAAGCATCCTATATACATTATTTTAATTACCTTTTTTAGTAACAGTCTAAAGACATTTTGAAGCTCATTTTTCAGTGAAAAACTTTATACTCAGGGAATTTAAGTGATTTTTCTACAATTCACATTTAATAAATGATAGAACCAGAATTCAAACAATATATTACACTTTTATAGCCTCGTTCTCAATTACTCTATTATAGTGCCTTTTTTTGTTAAAGATTTATTTATTTATTCATGAAAGACATAGAGAGAGAGGCAGAGGGAGAAGCAGGTAGGCTCCCTGCAGGAGCCTGATGCAGGACTTGATCCTGGAACACCAGGATCATGCCCTGAGCCAAAGGCAGACACTCAACCATTGAGCCACCCAGGCGTCCCATATATTTCCTTTTTATAGTGCCACTTTCTAATTCTTTTATGTTACCAGTTTAACCGTTTGCCATTATATATTGTAACATTTTATTTTATTTTATTTTAGAGAAAGAGAATCTGGGAGCGAGGCAGAACAAGAAGGAGAGAGAGAGCATCCTAAGGAGCCCCACCATCATCTCCTGACCCTGAGACCGTGACCTGAACCAAAAATCAAGAGTTGGACTCTTAAAAAGAAAAAAAAAAAAAAAAAAAAGATTGTATTTACTCATTCATGAGAGACACAGAGAGAGAGAGGAAGAGACAGAGTCAGAGGGAGAAGCAGGCTCCACGCAGGAAGTCTAATGTGGGACTCGATCCCAGGACTCCAGGATCATACCCTGGGCTCAAGGCAGGCACCAAATCGCTGAGCCACCCACGTACCCCTTTGTTACTTTTAGAGCTATGCTAACCAACAAAATTTTCTGCAGTAATGGAAATAATCTGTATATATTCTTTCCAATATGGTAACAATCAGTAATATGTGACTATCAGACACTTAAAATGTGGCTATTGTGACTGAAAAAATGTTTTAAATTCTGTCTAATTAATTTAAATATAAATGGTCATGTGTGGCTAGGACTGTCATATTGTAGTGCAGTTCTAAAATGTAGGTATACTAGCTTCTCTCAAAATATTCTTTTTGAAATAAAAAAGGAAGAAATAATTAATCAGTAAAATTGTTAGAAAAAGCATGAAAATAAAGCTAAAAATAAAAAAGGATACATTTCGAGATAATTTCTGATAATTTCCATGGCCTACTAAGTGTTGGAACATACTGTTCACAGGAAGGCTATTATATAATTATTTTATTTTATGTTCATATATTTTTCTGAAAATAAGTATATGTTAGAGAGCAGTTTTGCTTATTAATCAGAATTGTCAGAAATGTGCAAGATATAGCCATGAATATAGATACAGATATGAATCTACATCTCTACATGCATAGGTATATATATTTTTTTTTAATTATTTTTTATTTTAAGAATTTTCCTCATTATTATCAAATTAATAATAAAACAGTAAACGTTAAAAGTCAAAGTAAAATGGTAAGATTCTACATGTTTGAACTGAATAATCATATGAAATTTTTTGTATATCCCTACATATTTTTAAAATTTTAAATTAGCATAAGAAGTATCAGTTTCCCTCTAGTCTATTTCTCTAGAGTAAAAATTCTATAAAATACAATATTCTATATTCTTTTCAGTACATTTTATATTTATCAGAGTTATATATTACTTTCTGTGTTTTTTAATTGAGACTTCAGACATTTTAAATAAGTTCATTTAGCATGTCATGGCTTCAATTTTTAATCCAGTAGTTAGTAATATCAAAAGAAATGGAAAAAAAAGGAAAGAAAGAAAGAAGGAAGGAAGGAAGGAAGGAAGGAAGGAAGGAAGGAAAGAAGAAAGAAGAAAGAAAGAAAAGAAAGAAAGAAAGAAGAAAGAAAGAAAGAAAGAAAGAAAGAAAGAAAGAAAGAAAGAAAGAAAAGAAAAGAAAGAAAAGAAAGAAAGATAGATGATTTCCTCAAATGGGAATTTGAGTTGCAAACTTTCATTTTCCTAACTGATAGTGTTAGTTATATCAACATTATTTTCATTATCAAGAATATAGCTGCTTAGTAGCTCTGTAACAAAGCATATGTTTTGCATAGTAAAAAAATCATTTATTTTATTCAAGTACTAAATCTTATTTGGCCGGGAAAATTTATGAGGATTATAAATTATAAATTTATAAAGATTATAAAAGATTATAAAGATTAATGTACCATAAATACACCAGAATGTATTCAATATTTAAAGGAGGTCAGATCATGAAGAGATCCTTAAACACCAGACTTATATTGAAAGATCATTAACCTGATACTTTGTGAGGTAATATATTCCTTCACAGTATGTTACATTATTGTCAGAAATTGTGATTAGACATTTAATTAACTCAAGCTGGAGCTGTGCCTACTGAAAATTAAATTGAATGCTATTTGGTCTAACAGCAAAACAAAGAAGTTATCCAAGTGAGTTAGTCAAAAAATCATGATAGACTCCTAGAAAAGATGAATTTTCCTCTACTTATGTTGATTATGTGTGCTATACATGTGATTTCTATAACAAATAAAACTTAATATATATATTAAAATAATAAAATACTTTTCAGTAAATAGGAAATTATGAGTTGTAATGACTTCATTCTCAAACTAGGGAAAAATCACATATTTAAAGTATACTACAAAGCTATAGTTAATAAAACAAGATGATACAGCACAAAAATAAATACATATTCAATGGAATAGAATAGAGAGCCAGAAATATATCTATGCATACATGGTCAATTATTCTATGATAAGGAGGCAAAAATATACAATGAGGATAAGGCAGTCTCTTCAATAAGTGCTGTTGGGAAAACTGGACATCTACATGCAAAAGAATGAAACCAGGCCGCTTTCTTATACCATACATAAAAAATGAACTCAAAATGGATTAAAAGAATAAATATGGAACCTGAAATCATAAAAGTCCTGTAGTCCTAAAAGTCCTAAAAGAAAACATAGCTAGTAATCTCTTAGATGTCAATGGTAGCAATATTTTTCTGGATATGTCTCCTTACGCAAAGGAAACAAATGCAAAAATAAACAACTTGAACTACTGCAAACTAAAAACCCATTACACAGTAAAGGAAACCATCAATAAAACCAAAAGAAAATCTAGAGAATGGGAAAATATTTGCAAATGATATATCTGGTAAGGAGTTAAAATTTAAAAAATACAAAGAACTCATACAACTCAAGAACAAAAAACCAAATAGTCTGATTAAAGAATGGCCAGAGGACCTGAATAGACATTTTTCTAAAGAAGACATACAGATGGCCAACAGATACATGAAAGATTTCACCATTAATCATCCAGAGAATGCATATCAAAACCACAGTGAGTCAGAATTGTTAGTATCAAAAAGATAAGAAATAATTGTTGGTGAGGATGCAGAGAAAAAGGAACCTTTATCCACTTGGTAGGAAAGTAAATTGGTGCAGCCACTATGGAGGTTCCTCAAAAAACTAAAAGTAGAAGTACTATATAGCCCACTAATTCCAGTTCTGGATATTTTCCTGAGGAAAGCAAAAATACTAGTTCAAAAAGATATATGCACCTCTATGTTTTATGTGGCATTATTTACAATAGCTAAGATATGGAGAAAACCTAAGTATTCGTCAACAGATGAATGGATAAAGAAGAACTGATAAATATTTTTGTGATTAGATATATGTGATATGTGATATGTATGAGATATAGATATACTCAGCCATAAAAAATAGTGAAATCTTGCCATTCCTGTCAACATGGATCAACATAGAGGGTATTATGCTACATAAAATAAGTTTGACAAAGACAAATACAATATGATTTCACTTATATGTAGAATCTAAAACAACATGATCAAACAACAGCAATGAAAAGAGAAGCATAAATTTAGAGAGGAAACTAGTGGTTGCCAACAGGGAAGGGGATATGCAGATAAGAGAAGGAGATTATTACAAACTTTCAGTTATAAAATTAAAAAATAATAAATTATATATCGCAGGTTCTCTCTTAAATTAGGGAAAATCACTTACATACCCATGCAGAAAATGTTGTTTTAAAACCTCTTAGAATTGCCTGGATAATATTTTTATAATCACGAAAGAAAGCTAATATCATCATTGTAAAATTGTGTACATTTTACTACTATAGCATTTTATAAAATAAAAAGTCAAGCAACATACAAGAAAAAATTTTTTACTGAATACACTGACAAAGGTTTAGATAATCAGAATGAATATTTCAATATATCAATGAAAAAAATAAACAATCCATAAATAGTGGATATGATTTGGTATTTCATAGTAAAGAAAATATATGTACCATAATCCTTGGAAAATAAAAAGAGTAATTATTGAAGTGTAAGTTAAATGATGATGAGAAATTATATTATGCCGACCAGATTAAAAAAAATAATTAAAAGGTAATTTTTAAAAATGTATTAGTGAGACTGTGAAACAACAGACTCACTTTTCATGGTCAGAGTGTCACCAAGTATACTCTCAACTTCTCTTTCAAACATTTCTAAAAAAAAAAAAAATTTCTAGAGAATATGCACAGAATACACCAAGACACCAACTATGAATTTTTGTTATATTTTTAAAGCAATAGAAACAGGGGCACCTAAGTGGCTCAGCTGGTTAAGTGTTTGCCTCCAGCTCAGGTCATGATATCAGGGTTGCGCCATGATCCACCCCTGTGTCAGGCTCCCTGATATGTGAGGAGCCTGCTTCTCCCTTTCCCTGTGCCCCTCCTCCATGCTCCTGCAATCTCTTTCTCTCTCTCTCTCAATAAATAAATAAATAAATAAATAAATAAATAAATAAATAAATAAAATCTTAATTAAAAAAAGGTAACAGAGGATATGCAGCTTGAAATCATTCTTTTTCCAGAGCTTACACATCTTCCATTAAATGTTAATAATATAATCATTGTTTCAGGCTTTGAGTTTCAAAGGAGCCTAAGATACCCAGTAAAGTTCAATATGGATATAACTGTATGTCCCAGCAACTCCATTTATGAATATAATGCTTAAGGAATGGTTAAATATGTGCAATGAAAGAGTATAACATTTTTCATTATTTAGCGCAGCATTACTCGGTGCAGCCCCGGTGGCTCAGCGGTTTAGCGCCACTGCAGCCTGGGGTGTGATCCTAGAGACCCGGGATCCAGTCCCACGTTGGGCTCCCTGCATGGCGCCTGCTTCTTCTTCTGCCTGTGTCTCTGCCTCTCTTTCTCTCTGTGTATCTAATGAATAAATAAATAAAATCTTTAACAAAACAAATAAATCCACATTTTTAATAATATAATGAAACTTGGGAAAGTCTCTATTGACTCTACAATTAATAAGTCATGGTAAAGTTAAAGATAGACTATTATACATCACTACATAAGAAAGAAAGCCACACACACCTGCATGGATATATTTAAAAATCATAATGTTGAGTAAAAAGTCACAGAAAAAAACCCACCAAGCATTATTTTATTTATTTTGTGCTCAAAATAATGTTTATGAAGCAGTACGTTGCTTTAGGGTATTTATATAAATGCTAAAATTATAAAAGCACAAGAAAATTATTAACATAAAATTCAAGATAGTGGGAACTTTAACAGAAGGAAAAAGGACATGTGATCAGACGGCAATTGCCAGGCTAATCAGTAGTTGTCAGTAATAGTATATTTCCAACCAGTTATAGATTCAAACACTTTATCTTCCACACTGAATGCCATAGAAAGGTACTCAAAGAACTTCTTGGTCAAATAAAGCATAAATACAATAGGAGGATATGTGACCAAGCAAACAATGAATCTGACATTTGTAGAATTTCCAAAGTGGGGATAGCAGACTTAAAGGGTAATAATCCAGAGTATACTGTGATGTTTAAAGATTCCAAACAGAAGTTTCTACATAAAAAAAATAATAAAGAAAAAATAACACATTAGGTAAAAAGACTGAAAAAGAAAAGAACAATTTTGAAAACAATAAAACTAATAACTGGCTTATCAAGCATAATGAATCCTCCATGAAATCAACAGCTGATGCTTCATCAGAAATAATGCAGGCAAAAAGGAAGGAAGGAAGGAAGGAAGGAAGGAAGGAAGGAAGGAAGGAAGGAAGGAAGGAAGGAGAAGAGAAGGAAAAAAGGAATAGTGGAGGCTAGAAGATAGTAGAATTTGATATTTTAAAATTTAAAGGAAAAAAAAAAACAATCTGCTAACCATATTATAGCCAGCACATCTTTTAAAACTACAATGAGATACCACCTCACACCCGTCAGAATGTCAAATCAACAAGGCAAGAAACAAAAGGTGTTAGCAAGGATGTGGAGATTAAGGAGGACACTGGTAATGAGCACTAGATGTTGTATTTAAGTGTTGAATCACAAAATTCTATTCCTCAAATTAATATAATACCGTATGTTAACTAACTGGAATTTATATAAAAACTTCAAAATAAACAAACAAACAAAAAAGTATCCATGTCAGGCTTAAGCAAATTAGAACATAATTCATATACAAGTTTTCAAGTAATTGATATTTCTAAAAATAATTGAACAAAGCTTTAGATTTACTTTTCATAAATTAATTAATTAATTTAAAGCAAAACAAAGAAATTACCAGATTATCAAAACTAGTAGAATTAGTTACTTGCAGACCTGCCTTACAAGAAATATAAAAGGAAATCCTTCAAGCTGTCAACAAGTAACTGAAGATAGTAATTTATATCCATACAAAATAACAAAGAGGGTGAATAAGTCATCATGTAAATATAAAAGACTCAATTTGTATTTCTCAATTTTTCACTTAACTGAGTTAGAAATAAGATAGTGTGTATATGATCATGTCGTTGATTATGTAATGTATAGAAATCTATGTGTTCATAGCAAACAAAGTTGTATCAGTGTAAAGAAACACCAGTTGTAAACTAAATAATACAAAAGACCAAATAAAATCAGAAATAAGAAACAAGATTACTATAACAAAATCATCAATGTAGATTGCTTTGCTTTCTTCTCTTGTTTTTAATAGATATAACATTATATAGTAATAATTATAATATTGTACATTGTACATTGTAATATCTATACTTGTAATAATTATGGCAAAGACAACACAAAAAAGAAGATGGAATAAAATTGTCTAGAAGAAACCTTTCTATTTCTCACTGGAATTAAGTAAATACAAATCTCAGTAGATACTGCTCAGTTAAGATGTATTTGATAAGCCCTAGTGTGGCTACTAAGAAAATACTTTAAAAAGGGGGGGGGGGATTAAATTATCATACTCTATTCACTTAGTAGAAAACATTAAAGGAAGATTAAAGGAACAAAACATGAGATATAAAGAAAAAGAAAAATGGCTGACATAAATTCAACTGTATCAATAACAATATTAAAGAAAATTTGTTAAGTGATCAAAACAAAAGATAGAAATGTGAGGTTTAAAAAAAGAACCCAACAAACTCTACTACATACTGTATATAGGAGATTCAAAATAGGTTGAAAGTAAAAGGATGAGTTATATCATGCTAAAAGGAATTAAAAGAAAGTCAGGGGATCCCTGGGTGTCTCAGCAGTTTAGAAATCTGCCTTTGGCCCAGGGCATGATCCTGGAGTCCCCGGATTGAGTCCCACATCAGGCTCCCTGCATGGAGTCTACTTCCATCTCTGCCTCTCTCTGCCTATCTCTCTTTCTCTCTCTCTCTCTCTGTGGTCTCATGAATAAATAAATAAAATCTTAAAAAAATAAATAAATAAATAAAAGAAAGCCAGAAAACTTGTATTAATAGATTGAAAATATTTTTTTATTTTAATAGATACCCAAAGGAACATTTATGATAAAATATCCATCAAGAAGACATAACAATTACAAAAATATATGCACATAATAATAAAGCCTCAAAATACATGAAGCAAACATGGAGAAAATTGAGGGAAGAAGTAGACAATTCAAAAATAATTGGAGACTTTTATAGCCTTTAATCATTTAGAAATGATTCACAAGGAAATACAGGACACGAGCACTACCAACTATACCTAACAGGCATCTATAGAGGACTCCAATCAAGAACAGAAAAATACGCATTCTTCTCAAGTATCCCTGGAACATGTTCTAGACCGTATACTGGACAAACTTCAATAAATTTAAAAGGACTCAAATTATATAAAGTATGTTCTCTAATCATAATGGAATGAAATCAGAAATCAAGAACAAAAAGAAATGTCCACAAATATGTGGATATTAGATAATATACTCCTAAATAATCAAAGACTAAAGAAGAAATCGCAAGGTAACCTAAGTTAAATTAGATAATACTTTGATATAAATGTAAATAAAGATACAAAATACCAAAACTTATGAGATGCAGTAAATCAGTGCTTAGAGCAAAATTTATAGCTGTAAACTCCTATATTAAAAAGAATTAAAGTTCTCATAAACTAACCTTCCATCTTAAGATAGTGGGAGGTAAAAATACAAAGCAAGCAGAAGGGTTTATAAAGATATCAGGAATCTTTAAGATAAAGAGTAGAAAAACAAGGGTGCATGGGTGGCTCAATCAGTTAAGCGTCTGACTCGGTTTTGGTTCAGGTCATGATTTCAGGGTCTTGAGATCAAGCCCTGCGTTGGGCTCTCCAACCAGTGGGGATTCTGCTTACCCTCTCTCTCTTGCTCTCCCTCTGCTCATGTACTCTCTCTTTTTCTAAAATAAATAAATAATTTAAAAAAAGAGAAAACAATGGAGAAATTGAGGAAATAAAAGGTGGCCCTCTGAAAACATATTTTTTTAATTAGCTGAACTAACAAAAGAAAATAGACATCTGTCTATTCCTTCAAATAAAGTTTGAAGGAAGATACATTGCTATCAACCTTATGAAAATAAAAAGAATTATGAGGGATTATTATGCCAACAAATTAAATAACCCAGGTAAATGGAAAAAAATTTAGAAAAATGTAAACTACCAATACTGTTCCAAAAGATTTCAAAATTATGAACGGATTATAACATTTTAGAGATTGAATTAATTTTAAAAAAAACTTCCCACAAAAACATATCTAGGTCAAAATATCATCACAGATGAATTCTATGAAACACTTAAGGATGGTTTAGTAAGTTTTGTTTTTGTTTTTTACAAAATCTCCCCTCAAAGGAGAAGGAGAAGTTATCTATTTTATGAAGCAAGTATTACACAGATGCCAAAACCTGACAGACATTATAAGAAAACTATAGACTAATATCTCTTATAATTGTAGTTGTAAAAAATCCTCAACAAAGTACTAACAAAATAAATACAACTACATATAAACAGAAATTCATACCATGACCAAGTGGGATTTAACTTTTTTTAAGATTTT
Organism: Canis aureus; assembly: GCF_053574225.1. NCBI lineage: Eukaryota > Metazoa > Chordata > Mammalia > Carnivora > Canidae > Canis > Canis aureus. Next base: position 36,971,972 of record NC_135643.1, read on the forward strand.
ATTTATTTATTTGAGAGAGATGGAGATAGCAAGAGAGAGCATGAGCAGGGAGGAAAGGAAGAAACAGACTCTGCTGAACAGGGAGCCAACTCGGAGCTTGATCCCAGGACCCTGGGATCATGGCCTGAGCCAAAGGTAGACCCTTAACTGAATAAGCCCCCCACATGCCCCCCACAGATCATTTCAATTACATGTTCTAAGACAGTCATAATCATTGGGAGTTTAGTTGCAGGTAATTATAAACCAATCAAAATAGCTAAAGCAAAATGGAACATTTCAATACCTTGTTTCAATGGAACAAGGTATCCTGTGGATCCCAAGGGCAGAAATGCAGCATGATGATGGGAAACTGGAAGTAGAGAAATACCAAAAACCCAGGCAATATGCTTTCTGTCACATTCATTTTTTAAAAATGGGGTAATATAGATTTACAGCAAAATTGAGAGAAGGTACACATATTTTCCATATACTCCTTATGCCATTCATGTAGAGACTCCCTTATTACCAACAGCCACCACCAAAGTGATGAACCTACAATTGATGAACCTACATAGACACATCATTATCAGTCAACTCCATATTTTGTATTAGGATTTATTCCTGGTGTTATCCTTTCTATGGGTTTGGACAAATGTATAATGATTTGTCTCTGTGCTCCAAATATTCATCCCTCCTTCACCGCTAATCCCTGAAAACCACTGAATTATTTATTGTCTCTGTAGTTTTACCTTTTGCAGAATGTCATATAGTTTGAATTGAATAGCAAGTAGCCTTTCCAGCTTGGCTTTTTTCACCTAGTAATATGCATTTAATTCCTCCATGTCTTTTCATATCTTGATAGTTCATTTTCTTTATAGCATGGTCTACTATTCCATTGTCTAAATGTACCATCGCTTATTTATCCATTCTCCTACTGAAGGATATCTTGATGGCTTCCACTTTTAACAATTATGAACAAACCTACTATAAACACCCATGCAGGCTTTTGTGCATGTTGACCCCTCTGACCCTCTTGACCCCTCTGCCCCTGAGCTGGGGTCTGGTCTGCACATCCAGACTAGCATAGGTAAGACTTTCTTTAAAAAAAAAAAAAAAAAATTATTCATGAGAGACACAGAGGGAGAGGCAGAAACATAGGCAGAGGGAGAAGCAGGCTCCCTGAAGGGAGTCCGAGCTCCATCCCTGGACCCAGGATTATTCCCTGAGCCACCCAGGTGTCCCAAGACTTTCTAAAGCACAACACTATAGCTGCTATACAGCTAAACACTAGGCAGAGGGGTGCCTAGGTGCTAAGTCAGTTAAGAGTCTGCCTTCAGTGCAGGTCATGATCCTGGGGTGCTGGGATGGAGCCCTGCATTGAGCCCAGCACCGGTGTCAGGCTCCCTATTCAGTGTCACTTTCTCTCTCAAATAAATAAATAAATAAATAAATAAATAAATAAATAAATAAATAAACTAAAAAAAAAAAAAAGAAGGAAGGAAGAAGAAGAAGAAGAAGACGACTAAACAAATACACCAGACTAATGTTGTTCTGGAAATGTTTAAGTTCCAGCTTAGCCAGACAGAGTCATGGGACTTCACTGAGGACTTCAGATATTCATTAAAGCTCCAGAAAACGTTTACTTTAAGAAGAAATATGTCCTAGTAAAAAGGCCAACACAGTAGTAAGCACAAAACAGAAATAGATCTGGCCACCTTAACAAATCATAAAACCAAACCTGACATGATTAAAATGATTCCGTAATAATTTAACTGCTCTATGGAACAAAATTCAGCATTCTTTAAAGTAAAGGTCAGCAAATTCATTCAGTGAGGAATCACATAGTAAATATTCTAGGGCCAGATGGTCTTTATTGCAAGTATTCATTCACCTCTACCATTGTGGCATGAAAACAATTATGCATTCACTTGTATTCAGTATACGTGAAGTAGACCGTTTAACTAAAAGGCAAATATTTTCTGACCAGATTAAAACGTACACAAATAGTAAGCATAAGAAGGTTGTCGATGGCCTTATTATTATCAGATGCAGAAGACTTCAAGACATGGACATAAAAAGAGACATTTTAGAATGATAAAAGAGTAAATGAATCAAGGAGACATAACAATCATAAATATTTATACACCTAATGGCAGCACTTCAAGATACATAAGGCAAAAACTGATAAGAAATAAAGGGAACTAGAAACCACATCTGGAGATTGTCACTCTTCTCTTTAGATACAACCACATTTTTTACTTTACAATAAAAAATGCTGAAATGAGTCATGTGAATTTTCTGTTTGTACTTGTGTTTCCCCATTTCTTTTTTTCCTTTTTATTTAAATTCAATTAGCCAACATATAGTAAATCATTAGTTTCAGATGTAATGTGTTTCTCTATTTCTATATTCAGCCCTCTTAAACAGGTTTCTATTCCTATCTTTCAGGCAAACTATGCTTTCTAACATCACCATAGGCCTCTACATTGTTTAATCAAATAGTCATTTTTTTTTGCTTTCATTTTCTTGTATTTCTTAGCCATATTTAATGCTTGATTCTTCCTTCCTTCCCTCTGTCCCTCCTTCCTTCCTTCCTTTCTTTTATTTTTGTAGTTCCAAGTTTGTATTGAAGTTCCAGTTAGTTAACATACAATGTAATATTAGTTTCAGGAGTAGAATTTAGTGACTCATCACTTACCTACAACACCCAGTGCTCATCTCAACAAGTGCCTTCCTTAACTCCCATCACCCATTTAACCCCTTCCCCTACCCACCTCCCCTCCAGCAACCCTCAGTTTATTATCTATAGTTAAGTCTGTTTCTTTGTTTGTCTCCCTCTTTTTCTGCTATGCTCTTTTGTTTCATTTCTTAAATTCCACATGAGTGAAACAATATAATTGTCTTTCTCTGACTGATTTATTCCATTCAACATAATACTCTTTAGCTCCATACATGTCATTGCAAATGACAAATTTTCATTCCTTTTGATGACTCCGCAATATTCCATTGTGTGTGTGTGTGTGTGTGTGTATACACACACATATATCACAATATATATATCACATTTTCTTTACTCATTCATTAGTTGATGGATATTTGGGCTATTCCATAATTTGGCTATTGTTGATAATGCTGCTATAAATATCAGGGTGCATGTACTTTTGAATCACTATTTTTGTATCCTTTGGGTAAATACATAGTAATGCAATTGCTGGGCCATAAGGTAGCTCTATTTTTAGCTTTTTGAGGAAACTCCATACTGTTTTCCAGAGTGGCTGTACTGTTTGATTTCCCACCAACAGTGGAAGGGGGTTCCCCTTTCTCCACATCCTCACCAGTATCTGCTGTCTCCTGTGTTGTTAATTCCTTTCTACTTGATTGTACTTTCTTCTTGAAGATCTTCCTTCTTGATTCCTTCTTTCTTGATCCTCTTTCCTTCTTGAAATATTTTCTTCATTTGGCCTCCAGATTACATAATTATCCTATAATTTCCCTGCTTCTTCTCAATTCCTTTTGTTAGATTTCTAAATAAGAAAGAGTTCCAGAAGTCAGTCCTTAGTTCCCTCTTCTTCATGTACAATACTGGCTAGTATCATGTTATTAAATGTTATCACTTTTCCAAGAAGTTCCAAAGTCCTACATGAGGCTCAGATCTCTCCATGACAGTCATGCTTATACATCTAACTGCCTGCTTGACTCCACTTAGATGTTGAATACCCTTCAAATACTGAACTCTTTCCTCCTCCCAAAACCAAAACTAACTAAATAAACAAAAAAACTTGCTGCTTCCATATTGCTCCAGTTACTGCAATTTGTATTTGCTCAAGCCAGAAACTTTAATGTTGTCATTGACCTCTCCATTCTAAAACCTTTCACATGCAATCTAGGAGCAAATCCAGTTTTAAAATATATTTTGAATTAGACCAATTTTCAGTCACTTCATTATTTATCCCTGCCTACAGTGCCATCATTTTAATCTTTTTTTTTTTTTTTCCATTTAGTAGTTCCCTAATATGTTCCCTGCTTTCATTCTTGTCTCAATGCCCACCTGGTCTGGCCTCTACATTTAATGAGCCTGACTTATTTATTACACAAATCATGTTTCTACCTCAGAATCTTTGCTACTGATTTGTTTTCAGCACAGAATTGCTGTGCCTCAGTTACCTACACAAATTCCTCCTGCCAACCTATAAAAAAACACTGCGCCTCTCATCACTTCTTGTCCTGGATCTTCTTTATCCTCATGTGCACTTTTCATCACCTGCCATATGTTCTTTCCCTCATGTGGACATAGGGATTATGAAAAGTGGAACTTTTTTTGGTTCCCTTTGGTATTCCCAGCACCTAAAACAGAGCACGATGTATTAGCAGCTGCTCAGTAAACAACAGTTAAGTATAGTATTGTGGCTGCAGCCTAGACAAAGTATGAGAAAAATAGGTAACACAGTGGAAAGTGTAAGTAAGAACAATGAAAGCCATGATATGATTTGAAACATAGAAGTGACATGATTGTCTTAGGGTTCTAAACAATTACTTTTAGGGAAAAGAATAAACTTTCTAGGGAGCAAGGATGAAGAAAATAGACTCTATTTGAACAGCTAAGTTAAAAGATTGTTTGAACTGGCTTTGATTCTGGGTTCTGTAACTAAGTGAGTAATAGTGGCACATACTAAAGACAACTTCTAGAATGATACACCCATAGAACTTCAGTAAATCTGAAAAAAAATAGGAATGTGTATATTGACATCAATTGATCCCTAAGATAAATGTCAGGTTATAAAAAAGAAAAATATTCTCAATATTGTAAGTACTAAGATATCTGGAGAACTTAAGTGGGAGAAAGACTTTCTATGGAATACTATTGTGCAACTTTCAAATTTTGAAACCTGAAAAATGTTATCTATGTAAAAGATACATATATACAATGAAAATGTAAAAATTATAAAACCTGAGAAAAATAGTTATGAATGTTTGGCATGGGTAGAGACATGTTTTCACTATTTAGTTGCAGTTTCATTTAGAGAAGTGATTTTGAGTGTTGGAGACAATATATGGCTGAATATCCTAGCTGGAGATGAAGGGGAAGATCACACATCTATTTATCAAAGTGTATATATATATTTTTATTACAAAGTATAATTTTTTTTAAAATTACTGTACTTCTATTGAGTCTCTTGTAGGTTATTGATATAAAAATGTTATGCTTTTAGGTAAAGAAATGAAGTAGGTAGTTTTATAAATTTGTAGGGATAAAATAAAAATCAATTTAATGGGAAGTCAACATTAATGAAATTTTTATAAATTGTATAATCTAGTGATCATTAACATAGTTTGTTACTGAACAATGTCCATGACGAAAGGAAGCACTAGAATCTTTTTCTCCTATGAATAATTTATTCTATGAATAATTTAATAATTACTTATGGTTAACTAATAGACATTAACTAACTTGTAGTTATTAAGTCAGCACATAACAAATTTACATACAATGTTGGGCAAACCTAGTGCTTCATGCAGCATAGTTTAAATGATTGTTTCTGAATTCACTTAGAGGACATCATTTGCTGAAAGAGCATGTTTACCATTTGACAAGTGGTTAAAAAAAAGTAAGTGAAAAAAAAAAAAGTAAGTGAATCTATTTTCTTCATACAGTGGTTGTGAGACTTATTTTCAATAACACATGTAAAATACATTTTAAAACAATTAAATATTTACATTTAATCATGAACTTTATTTTAATGTTTAAAAAATTAAAATAAAGCATAGTACACCTATAACCAAAATTTTCTTCATACAAAAAGCACAAGTTGAATCTATAAAATATTTAAATATAAGAAAAATCTCACATTTTGCTACTCCTGATTTAATTTCCTAATTAGATAATTAAGTAATGGAGGAGTTTTAGTATGGTTAGAAAATTTTTTAAAAAGTTAATGTATTTAATATGTTTAAAATTTTCTAAATAAATAAAAATTCCACTAATAGAAATGTAGAAGAAAAGTTATTTTTTTGTGAACAATTGGTTAATGGTAGTCAAAATATGAGTTGGCATTCAGATGTGCTGGGTAATTAAAACACTTCATAAGCCAGTTGTACATAATTATATTGCATGAATATATTAGGGTTTTTTTTATATAATTCTAGTAGAATATGGTTTTGATTGATTTAATCCTCACAGTATTGTGGGTGTGTATAAGTCTAGTTGGAAATAGTCTTTGGCCTGCTAGTACAGCAGCAGATGCATTATTTGCATAAGTAGGATGTTATATGTGGGCTTGTATTTTTGGCTGCCTCTAGATTTATGACACCAATTCATTTTTTTTGCACAGATGGGAGAAAACCTGACAATGTGAAAAGAAGAGTTAATTGATTTCCCCTTTAAAAATTGTTACAATTATTCGACTTATATTTTCATACAGGTGAGTCTGACCACTCAAGGACATATAAGAAACAGTAAATTTTCAGGCATTCTATGATTGTAATACTAACAAATGAACTTGAAGATGATGCAAATAGGAGGAAGAATTAGTCATATTAACAAATAAATGTATTTATTCTGATTTGAAGGTGAGAGGGCACTTTGAACACTGAGTTGAAAACAAAATGGGGCGGGGCAAGCTGGCGGAGGAGGAGGGGCCTCACCTGACCCCGCCCGCAGCTGACCTAGATGACTTTCAAACCATCCTGAACACCTACCAATTGGCCTGAGATTTAAAGAGAGAACAGCCGGAAGCTACAGAGAGAAGGGCTTGCATTTCTAACAAGGTAGGAAGGTGGAAAAAAATAAAATAAAAAAGAATGCAGTGGGGGAGGGGTCCCACGAGGAGCAGACTAAGGCCCCCGGCAAGAGCCCCCAGGACAGGAGAGCCCAGCTCCGGAGAAGCGGGAACTTTAAAAATCTGCCCCGATTCCTCCCGGTCGGAAAGGCGCTCGCAGGGAGTTGGAGCAGGATCCCAGGAGGGGCAGTGGAGCCCCCGGTTCCCGGGGCCACTGACAGAGGAACTGCGCCCCGGGCAGGAGTGCGCCACACACCGCCCGCCGAGCAGGAAAGGGCTGGAACGCCTGCCCCTCGGCCTGGGGAGCAGCTCCGGGCGCTCGAGGCAGCTCCGCGGAGGGGGCTGCGGGGCGGGAGCAGCTCGGGGGGCTTGGGGGTGGCTCCGCGGAGGGGGCTGCGGGGCGGGAGCAGCTCGGGGGGCTCGGGGGCGGCTCCGCGGAGGGGGCTGCGCGGCCCGGGAGCGCGAATCCACCAGCGCAGGCTCCGGAGCACAGGGCGCCGGGACACAGCCCAGGATCCGGCCTCCCCCGGGACAGGCAGAGGCCGGGAGGGCCCAGGACAGCGAGGACGCTCCTGCCCCAGCTGAGCAGATCAGCGGCCCCGCCCGGAGCCTCCAGGCCCTGCAGACGGAGAGCTCGGGAGTTACTGCGGGGGCTGACTCCAGGGCTCCAGAGCTGGCCGCCGCCACTGTTGCTGTCCCTCCTGGTGTCACCTTGTGCCTGGGATGGATTGGCGCCACCAGGGAGCAGGGGTGTCACAGGATAAACAGCTCCCACTGAACCGTGCACCTGGCAGGGGGCTTAGCAGCGCCCCAGGTGCACACACTTGAGAATCAGCACAGCAGGCTGCTCCCCTAGAAGACCAGCTGGAAGAACAGGGGAAAAGCAAGTTCTTGACCAAGCAGCACTGGAAGTCGAGGGACTTACAGTATATAAAACCAGAGGGTACCCCTCCTTTTTTTTTCCTTCCTTTTTCCAGGACAACTCATTTTTATATCAGACTATAAATTTCCAACATTCTTTCTCTTTTCCCACCTTAACTACAATATTTTACCTTTTCATTTTTAAGATTCATCCTTTTTTACTTTCATATTTCTACAATTACATGTCTTAGATGTATTTTCCACTTCTACATTCCCTTCAACATACTCAACTTAATTTTGGAAGATATACAAGATATATTTTTTTGTTTTGTGTTTTTTGTTTTATCTGCCTCATTTTGTTCTACAATGGTGGAAGTTAATATTTTCTGAATATGAGCAGCATGCACCCAGAACCAAGTGGTATACCATGCTGGTTCATTCTGTGAGATTCCTCATTCCCATTCTGCCCCCCTCTTTTGTCTCATTTATGTTTTGGTGGTCAATGTTGGGGGCCTCTACAAGTATTTCTGGTTTATATAAATTTGGGACTGAGCATCTTCTAATGTACAGAACTTAATATACCCAGAATGAAGAGGATCACCTTCTAGGACCCCTCAGGTACACTACATTCTCCCTCCACTACAACTTTATCACCACCACCATCTCCCAGCCCCCTTCTTTTCTTCTTTTTTCCACTTGACTTTTGCTTTTTTCTCTTCTTTTTTTCTCTTTTTCTTTTTTTTCTTCTCCTTTGGGATTCGTGGCCTTTTATTTTTTACTACTTTGTTTTAAAATTTGTCTTTCACTTTAGTGGTCCTTTTGTTTTATTTCATTCTGATCTTTGTTTTCAATTTCTGGTTTCTGACTTCATCAGAATCATCTAGGGTGAAATTTATTTAGGTCATGGTTGATATTCTTGACTCAGCCCACTCATACAACCATGCTGCACTGAGCAAAATGACTAGAAGGAAGAACTCACCTCAAAAGAATCAGAAACAGTCCTCTCTCCCACAGAGTTACACAATTTGGATTATAATTTGATGTCAGAAAGCCAATTCAGAAGCACCATTATGAAGCTACTAGTGGCTCTGGAAAAAAGCATAAAGGTTCAAGAGACTTCATGACTACAGAATTTAGATCTAATCAAGCCAAAATTAAAAATCAATGAAATGAGATGCAATCCAAACTGGAGGTCCTAAGGATGAGGGCTGACGAGGTAGAAAACCAGTGAGTGACATAGAAGACAAGTTGATGGCAAGGAGGGAAGCTGAGGAAAAAAGAGAAAAACAATTAAAAGATCATTAGGAAAGGTTAAGGGAAATAAATGACAGCCTCAGAAGGAAAAATCTATGTTTAATTGGGGTTCCCAAGGGCGCCAAAAGGGACAGAGGTCCAGAAAGTGTATTTGAACAAATCATAGCTGAGAACTTCCCTAACTTGGAAAGGGAAACAGGCATTCAGATCCAGGAGAGAGAGAGATTCCCCCTAAAATCAATAAAAACCATTCAACACCCTGACATTTAATAGGGAAACTTGCACATTCCAAAGATAAAGAGAAGATCTTTAAAGCAGCAAGAGACAAGAAATCCCTAACCTTTACAGGGAGAAGCATTAGGATAACAGCAGACCTCTCCACAGAGACCTGGCAGGCCAGAAAGGGCTGGCAGGATATATTCAGGGTCCTAAATGAGAATAACCTGCAGCCAAGAATACTTTATACAGCAGGGCTCTCATTCAGAATAGGAGAGATAAAGAGCTTCCAAGATAGGCAGAAACTGAAAGAATATGTGACCACCAAACCGGCTCTGCAAGAAATATTAAAGAGGACTCCGTAAAAGAAAGAGGAAGTCCAAGAAAACAATCCACAAAAACAGGGACTAAATAGGTAGCATGATAACACTAAATTCATATCTTTCAATAGTAACTCTGAATGTGAATGGGCTTAATGATCCCATCAAAAGGTGCAGGGTTTCAGACTGGATAAAAAAGCAAGACACATCTATTTGCTGTCTACAGAGACTCATTTTAGACCTAAAAACACCTGTAGCCTGAAAAAAAAAAAAAAAAAAAAGGTTGGGGAACCATTTACCATTCAAATGGTCCTCAAAAGAAAGCAGGGGTAGCCATCCCTCATATCACATAAAGTTTATCCCAAAGACTGTAGTAAGAGATGAAGAGTGACACTATATCATACTTAAAGGGTCTGTCCAACAAGAAGACCTAATAATAATGAATATTTATGCCCTTACTGTGGGAGCTGCAAAGTATATGAATCGATTAATAACCAAAATAAAGACATATTTAGATAATAATACACTAATAGTAGGAGACTTCAACACGGCACTTTCTGCAAATGACAGATTTTTTAAGCACAACATCACCAAAGAAATAAGAGCTTTAAATGATACACTGGACCAGATGGATTTCACAGATATTTACAGAACTTTGCATCCAAATGCAACTGAGTACACATTCTTCTCAAGTGCACATGGAACTTTCTCCAGCATAGCCACACATTGGGTCACAAATCAGGTCTCAACCAATACCAAAAGATTGGGATTGTCCCCTGCATATTTTCAGGACACAAGGCTTTGAAATTTGAACTCAATCACAAGAAGAAACTTGGAATAAACTCAAACACATGGAGGTTAAAGACCATCCTGCCAAAAGATGAAAGGGTCAACCAGGAAATTAGACAAGAATTAAAAAGAATCATGGAAACTAATGAGAATGAGATACAACTTTTCAGTTTTTGTGATACAGCAAAAGCAATCCTGATAGGGAAATACATTGCAAAAGCATCCCTAAAAAAATTGGAAAAAACTCAAATACACAAGCTAAACTTGCACCTAAAGGAACTGGAGAAAGAACAGCAAATAAAACCTACACCCAGCAGAAGAAGAGAGTTAATAAAGATCTGAGTAGAACTCAATGAAATAGAGACCAAAAGAAAAGTAGAACAGATTAAAAAAAAAAAAAAAGGAGTTGGTTCTTTGAAAGAATTAATAAGATATATAAACCCCTAGATGGCCTTATTAAAAAGAAAAAAAGACTCGAATTAATAAAATCATGAATGAAAGAGGAGAGATTACAATCAATACCAAGGAAATACAAATCATTTTAAAAACATATTATGAGCAGCTATATGCCAATAGATTAGGTAATCTAGAAGAAATAAATGCATTTATGGAAAGCTAAAAATCACCAAAACTGGAACAGGAAGAATTAGAAAACCTGAACAGGCCAATAACCAGTGAAAATTGAAACAGGACAAAAACCTCCCAGGACACAAAAGTCCAGGGCCAGATGGCTTCCCAGGGGAGTTCTATCAAATGTCTAAAGAAGAAACCATACCTATTCTACTAAAGCTGTTCCAAAAGATAGAAAGGGATGGAATACTTCCAAACTCATTTTATGAGGCCAGCATCACCTTAATTCCAAAACCGGACAAAGACCCCACCAAAAAAGAGAATAATAGACAAATATCCCTGATGAACTCGGATGCAAAAAGTATTCTCAACAAGATACTAGCCAATAGGATCCAATAGTACATAATGAAGACTATTCACCATGACTAAGTGGGATTTATCCCCGGGATGCAAGGCTGGTTCAACACTCGTAAAACAATCAATGTGATAGATTATATCAACAAGAGAAAAACCAAGAACCATATGATCCCCTCAATAGATGCAGAGAAAGCATTTGACAAAATACAGCATCCATTCCTGATCAAAACTCTTCAGAGTGTAGGGATACAGGGAATATTCCTCAGCACCTTAAAAGCTGTATATGAAAAGCCGACAGTAAACATCATTCTCAATGGGAAAATCTGAGAGCCTTTCCCCTAAGATCACAAACACGACAGGGATCTCCACTCTCACCACTGCTAATTGACATAGTACTGGAAGTCCTAGCCTCAGCAATCAGACAACAAAAAGAAATAAAAGGCATTCAAATTGGGAAAGAAGTCAAACTCTCCCTCTTTGCAGATGACGTGATACTGTATGTAGAAAACCCAAAAGACTCCAACCCCAAGATTGCTAGAACTCATACAGCAGTTCAGCAGTGTGGCAGCATACAAAAATCAATGCCCAGAAATCAGTGGCATTTCTTTACTCTAACAATGAGACCAAAGAAAGAAAAATTAAGGAGTCAATCCCATTTACAATTGCACCCAAAAGCCTAAGATACCTAGAAATAAACCTAACCAAAGAGGTAAAGGATCTATACCCTAAAAACTACAGAACACTACTGAAAGAAATTGAGGAAGACACAAAGATATGGAAAAAATATTCCATGCTCATGGATTGGAAGAATATTGTGAAAATGTCTATGCTACCCAGGGAAATTTACACATTTAATGCAATCCCTATCAAAATACCATGGACGTTCTTCAGAGAGTTGGAACAAATCGTCTTAAGATTTGTGTGGAATCAGAAAAGACCCCAAATAGCCAGGGGAATTTTAAAAAAGAAAACCATAGCTGGAGGCATCACAATGCCAGATTTCAGGTTGTACTACAAAGCTGTGGTCATCAAGACAGTGTGGTACTGGCACAAAAGCAGACACATCAATGGAACAGAATAGAGAAGAACCCAGAAATGGGCCCTCAACTCTATGGTCAACTAATATTTGACAAAGCAGGAAGGACTATCCACTGGAAAAAGGACAGTCTCTTCAATAAATGGTGCTGGGAAAATTGGACAGCCATGTGCAGAAGAATGAAACTAGACCATTCTCTTACACCAGACACAAAGATAAACTCAAAATGGATGAAAGATCTAAATGTGAGACAAGATTCCATCAAAATCCTAGAGGAGAACACAGGCAACACCCTTTTTGAACTTGGCCACAGAAACTTCTTGCAAGATAACATCTATGAAGGCAAGGGAAACAAAAGCAAAAATGAATTGTTGGGACTTACGATAATAAACTTCTGCACAGCAAAAGAAACAGTCAACAAAACTCAAAGACAACCTACAGAATGGGAGAAGATATTTGCAAATGATGTATCAGATAAAGGGCTAGTTTCCAAGATCTATAAAGAACTTATTAAACTCAACAGCAACCCAATAATGAAATGGGTAGAAGACATGAACACAAATTTCACCAAAGAAGACATACACATGGCCAACAAGCACATGAGAAAATGTCCCACATCACTTGCCATCACAGAAATACAAATCAAAACCGCAATGAGATACCACCTTACACCAGTGAGAATGGTGAAAATTAACAAGACGGGAAACAACAAATGTTGGAGAAGATGTGGAGAAAGGGGAACCCTCTTGCACTGTTGGTAGGAATGTGAACTGGTACAGCCCTTCTGGAAAACTGTGTGGAGGTTCCTCAAAGAGTTAAAAATAGAACTGCCCTGTGACCCAGCAATTGCACTGCTGGGGATTTACCCCAAAGATACAGATGCAGTGAAATGCCAGTACACCTGCACCCCGATGTTTATAGCAGCAATGTCCACAATAGCCACACTGTGGAAGGAGACTTGATGTCCTTCAACAGATGAATGGATTAAGATGTGGTATATGTATACAATGGAAGATTACTCAGCCATTAGAAATGACAAATACTCAACAATTGCTTCAACATGGATGGAACTGGAGGGTATTATGTTGAATGAAGTAAGTTGATTGGAGGACAAACATATGGTTTCACTCATGCAAGGAATATAAAAATTAGTGAAAGGGATTATAGAGGAAAGGAGAGAAAATGAGTGGGAAAAATCAGAGAGGGTGACAGAACATGAGACTCCTAACTTGAGCAACGAACAAGGGGTGGTGGAAGGGGAGGTGTGCAGGGGGATGGGGTGACTGGGTGAGGGTAACTGAGGAGGGTACTTGACAGGATGAGCACGGGGTGTTAAATGTTGGCAAATCAAACTCCAATAAAAAAAAAAGAAGAAAAAAGAAAAAAAGAAATGGCTTATATTTTCAGAAAAGAATATACATTCTTTGCTTCCATAAAGTATTAAATGATTAAATAAATGGCCATGTTTTTACTGAAAAAATATAAATTATACTAAACTATACCAATATGCCATTTTATTCTTTGAAAACCTTCTCTTTCTTATTCTAAAATATTCTTGACTGTGCATTACATATTTAAAATACTTAGTAATTGGATATTGAATTTTCCTGTTGAGATACTGCCTGACAAGAAATAGATACTACTATAAAGATTTTCTTAAAAATTGAAAAATAAAAAAAATTAAAAATAAATGATTTCAGTTGAAGTCGGTATAAATTATAGCATCATACTTTATAACCTTGATAAAGTATTGATTTTTTTTTTGTTTTAAGGATACCTTAAGAGGAAAAAAAATTTGAAAAGAAAATTTCTCTTTTCAAATAGACTGTATAATATATCTTATGTTTTTTCACTACAAATATGTATATTTTATGCATATATATGTATGTATGTATTTATGTATATTATATGTAAATATACAATATATGTATGTTTATATATATCTATACAGTCCGTGTGTGTATATATATTTGCATGTGTGTTACAGATATATAAGACAAATCAACTTTTTTTTCTTCAGAGTTTAGACTCTAGTGACAGAGATTTAATGTTTGAGTGAGTATGATGGTAGAAAAAAACATGACAGATGAATTGAACTACACTTTCTAGAAACAGAAACAAGACAGTGTTGTTTAGTCACATGACCTGTCACAAATAAAAGCAAAGAAAAGAAAACACTGTGAATTAAGGAAAATTTATAAGCAATGTTTTGCTGTCATTAATGAAGTAGTTAGGGAAAACAACTAAGCTTGAGATATAAATGGGTGCCATTTTGTGTGTATAAAGAAAAAGACCTTGAACTTTATCCTGTGAGCCTATAATTATTTTGGTGAAGAGATTAAATGATAACAATTGTTTCTTTAAAAAGATCATTTTGTAGCTAGGTGGGAAATAAATTTAATGAGTTAAGACCAGAAGCTAGGATACCAGATGGAGAATGTTGCCATTTATTAGAATAAATGTTATGGAGTTTGAATACATCAAGTAGTAATGGAAGTAGAGAAATGGGATACTATAAGTAGTAATTATGAATGCATATGAAAACTGTGGGGTACCTGGGTGGCTCAGTTGGTTATGTGGCTGACTGTTGGTTTCAGTTCAGGTCATCATCTCAGAGTGTTGAGATCAAGCCCTGTGTGGGGCTCTGCATTGAGCATACAACTGGCTTGGGATTTTCTCTTTCCCTCCGCTACTCCCCACTCACACTTTCTCTTTCTCTTCCTCTAAAAAAATAAATAAAATAATAAATAAAATAAAATAAAATAAAATAAAATAAAATAAAATAAAATAATAAAATAAAATAAATAAAATAAAATAAAATAAATAAAATAAAATAAATAAAATAAAATAGTTTGTCACTCATCTCTTTTTAAAATACTAAAATATCATTCTCTAATTTTATTTGGCATTTCAAAATATCTACATAACTAAAACAAAATTAGGGGCACCTGAGTGGCTCAGTCAGTTAAGTATCTGCCTTCAGCTCAGGTCATGATCTCAGGGTCCCAGGATTGAGCCCTGCACTGGGCTCCCTGCTCAGTGGAGTGTCTAGTTCTCTTTCTCCCTCTGCAACCCTGACTCATGCTCTCTCTCTGAAATAAATACAATCTTAAAAATATAAAGCAAAACGATCATTTTGTAATAGAGATAAAATGATATATTCACATTAGTATAGATAAATACAGATAGATAATAGATCAATAGAGATTGATAGATAAATTATAGATACATGAAAAATACTCAATGTTAATGTTAATAAAAACAGGAATTGGAATGTGAACTTGACCATGTTTGCGGTTAAGCTGAAGAATATTTTATTCAGAGTTATTGTTGAAGCATAAATACAACTCCATTTTTACTTTATTTTTAGATTTTATAATGTCTGAGGCACTTTTAAATATATATATTCTAAATTGTAAGTAACTGGCTGGGAAAAGAACTAACTGACCTTCTTTTTAACAAGCCAGAAATCTCACTGAGGTTTTTAACTTTATGTGAAGAGCAAAAAATTAGGTGCAGATGGAAAACTGGGAGTTCATGGCCTAAAAAGTGACTGCAACTACACACAACATATAAACTTCCACTATTCCAACACTAATCAGATTTTATTATTTTTATGACCATGTTTTTCTATATGTAAATGTTTATATACAGTTAAAAATATGCAATTCTGAGGAATAAAAAAAAGTCTGTGGAATAATATTACAGAATGAGGATCTTTATTTGTTGTCATTGCATGGCAAGAAAATACAACAAAGATAATATCTATGACTATGATAGAGATCTAAATGCTAACCTTGAAACTAAAGGATTTGAAGTGTTATCTCACAGCTTTTGTGGGTTGCCTACTTCCCATCTCCCCAAAGAACAACACAATGAAAGCCAAATGTTTATCAATGGGTTATACCAAAGGGAAAGATCCCCCAAATTACAAGATCTAGAGCTCATAAGGGGGTGGCAGGGATATCTGTCCAACCTTCCCTCCAAAGAGAAAGATTCCCCATTAAATATATATTCTCTGATGGACAGGGAAAAAGCACTGCTAAGTTCATTACCCTGGAATGTAAGCAAATGTTTCCAAGGAAAAGAGGAAGAGGATTTTATATTTCCCAATCACTCTGTGGCTCTTTATATTGAAGATATTTTAGAGACACTATTTCAATTTAGATAAACTCTCTCCAGTTTCTAATGCTCTGCTGTCTGTTATGTGAGCATTCTTTCAATACCCTTTGCTCAGAAGGTCTAGACAATGCAGATGCATAGCCTCCAAGAATTGTTTTCTAATACAACCAGGGTCTAATTTTTTATTTACTTAATAATTACTATTGTATATTCCAAATATTTGGAAAGAATATTATCACGAACACCCATGAATATATATTCCTCTACTTCATTTAATTTTAATATTTTGCCAGATTTAACTTATTTTATTCACTGTGGTAAACAGAGTAACAGCCACCTCCAAGATCTCCATGTTATAATTTGTGACACCTGTGAATATGTTATCTTACGTGGCAAAAGGGCTTTGAAAATCTGATGAAGTTAAAGATCTTGGTCTGTGGACATTATCCTGCATAATTAAAGTGGACCTAATACAATGAGTTCTAATAAGAGATTGGTGGAAGGGTCAGAGTCAGAGAGTGATTGAAAGATGCTACACTTCTGGCTTTGAAGTTCAAGAAAGAGGCCATGAAACAAGATATTCAGATAGTTTCTAGAAGCTAAAAACTACAAGGGAATGGATTTTCCCCTCAAGCCTCCAGAAGGAGTGAAGCCCAGCTGACACTTCAATTTTAACCCTGTGAAACTCATTTAAGATTTCTGACTTCCCTCCTGGGATCCCCTGACTACTTAATTTCTTTTTAATTTGCATACATTAAGGTTTACTCTTTGTGCTATAAGATTCTATGGGTTTTGAAAAACAATGTCTTTTGCTCACCATTATATATCAAACACAATACCTGTATTGTCCTAAAAAATTCTATCTTACTTATTCACCTCTCCCCACCCCAACCCCAAACCCAGCCTAATGTTTATTATGTTTGTCTTTTCATGAATGTCATACAATTGTAATCATGTGGTATCTGATTTCTCAGATTAACTTATTTAACTTAGAAATATGGAGAAAAATAAAATAAAATAACATTCACAGGTTAATTGTCAAGATATATAAGATCAGCATTAGTAGTAATGCATTTGTGTTGATATAAATGTGTCTTAAATATCTAGTTTTTCTAAATACTTTTCTAGATTGAAATAGTGGAAGGTAAATAAAAATAAAACATATCATCTGAACATTTTTCTTAGTAAAGGTTTGCAGTAGAAGATATTACCTAAATGAGAACCTAAAAAGTGATGCAGTTTATATCAGCATGAGTTAATTTTAAGATCTATTTTGAACCTCATCTAAACCATCTGGGGAGAAATTCCTTCAGGGAAAATAAAGACACTTTGCATTATGATTCTATTTGCTACCATTAGCAGACATTGCAGGCTTGTTAATCACATCTGTTCTTCAACATTATCTGGCCGTATGTTTATGCAGATGAAACATTAACACTCATTGATTGCACAATTCCATTAATCTCCACCATTCTACCCACAAACAAAATATTCTCCAGTGACATGATCTTTCAAATACTGTAATTTATATATTGATTAAATGTTATCCATTGAGTTATCCCAATTCTGACCTTCACTTCTCCATCCTCTCTCTTGCACTCTGAAGATCCATTCTGTGGTGACCAAAAGAAAATGAATTATATATTCTTGTGATCTTTACAGGATCCACCCCAAATTCCTTGCCTTAAGAGAAATTTCCTCTTTCCCAAGAATATCCATTTATTGTAGTGCTTATCTTTTAACTCCCTATGGCCTTTGTTCAAACTCCCATGTTGTCTGTGTATGGCATTAAAACCTTCACCCTCAGCTGTGATTTCGCAATCTTCTAGTCACTCAGTCATTGTATTTTATTGAATTCTTTGTTTCAGTCTCAATGTCTTCCTATCTACTCATCTCTCTCTCTCTCTCTCTCTCTCTCTCTCTCTCCCTTCATGTCTCTCCCTCCACTATCTCTTTCTGTCCACTTATACACATACAACATAAAAAATTATCCTTTCCATATGGGTATACTATAGAATTAAAATTCATGGGCACCTGGGTGGCTCAGTCGGTTAAGCATCTTCCTTCCGCTCAGGTCAGATCCTGGGATGGAGCCCTGCATCAGGCTGGGCTCCCTGCTCAACAAGGAATCTGCTTTTCCCTCTACTTCTCAACCCCCCACCCCACCATGCTTTCTTTTTCTCTCACTCTCTCTCAAATAAATAAATTATCTTTAAAAAGTTTTCAATATTATTTTCTCAGGGAATATACATTTTAACCTCAGAAAAGTACAAGCAATGGACTATGCTTACAGGAAAATTAATGAATAATAACAAATATCTTATATTCTCTCATAGTTCTCTAAAATAATCTTTTATTACCACACTTTCTCTAGCACATAACCATTAAATCTTGAGAGGTAATTTGAGAACATTCATTCAGTTACAAATTGTGTAGAGTGATTACACTGTTCCAGGTAGCTTCTGAGGATGAAAGAATAAAAAAGAATAGATTTAGTCCAGTGAAGAGGAAGACATTCAAATGAAGAATTAAAATATAGTGTGATTTTTGTTGTATTGAATATATGAATGTAATATAAGTGTTCAAGGAAGGATTTACTGACCTTACTTTGTGGTGGCACAAAGTTTTGATAAGAGGAAAACACGTAAAAACTATGATAAAACTGTGTATTTTCATTCATTAAAGACAATCAGAAACATACCTGTAATAATAATATTATTATATAATGCATAATTATATATAATATTAATATTAATAATAATAATAATAATAATAATACTTGCGGCAATAGAGATCACACTCCATGAGGAGCAGTAAGGTAGCTCAATAAAAGACAGTAAGAAGGGGTTTATTATAGAATCTGTACTTGTGTTAGGTCACTTGGGGGAAAGAATGACTCCTATTTATCTGTAGTTAGAATTGCCAGATATTGTGCTGTTTTTTTTCTCTCTTTTTTTAGTTATCACTTACACTTATTTTACAACTTTTTTGTTCTCTTTTAATGATGTTTCTTTATTCTTTCATTAAATACTTACTGAGTGACTATGTGGTAAGGTCCCCATGAATGTACATAAATACAGCCTGAGAGATATTTTTATTTTTTAATTTTTCTTTGTTTATATATCTTCTGACCCCCTTCACCCATTTCTCTGAATTTTTTAAACATAAGCTTATTGAGGTCTTAAGCAAATTGGTCACTTTTGACTACATTTCTCTCTGACACATAAGAGGGTTCTTTGAAAAGTGATCCAGGTGATGTATCTCCATATATAACTCAACAAGAAACATAGATTGGAGATTATAGGATTTTTTTCTTTCTTATATTTTTTGGGGGGATAGACTTATTGTATTTAATGATGGAGAGAAACTTCATAATATGCCCACATCAGTCAATGTTATATGATCGCGTAACCTGATCTATTTTTGTACATACCAATAAGTCATTTGCAATATTTAAATGTATCCTAAGTACCTCCTCTTATTTGCATTTCATTGCTTACATTTTCTCATTTTTCTTCTCAAAATATGTAATTCATCCCAGGTAAATCAGACAATTTTCTATCAAATCTTAGTAGAAAGGGACATGTTTTGAGCAAGGAAATAGTGCAACATCAATCTTCATCATTAGAAAAATAATTCAGGGATCCCTGGGTGGCGCAGCTGTTTAGCGCCTGCCTTTGGCCCAGGGCGCGATCCTGGAGACCACATCGGGCTCCCGGTGCATGGAGCCTGCTTCTCCCTCTGCCTATGTCTCTGCCTCTCTCTCTCTCACTGTGTGTCTATCATAAATAAATAAAAATTTAAAAAAAAAAGAAGAAAATGGAGCATGTGGCTATACTTAAAAAAAAGAAAAAGAAAAAGAATTCATCATTAAAAGCTTCCCTAATTAAGATTCACCTAATGTTTTCAGTCTGTAAAGGTGAGAGGAGCTTTCAGGCAAAAAGCCCACTAGTTCTCTCCTTTTGCTGCAATTGAACACTCACAAAGATATTCCAATCTTTCAAATATTTTTGGTTAAACTCATGTATCTTGCTGTTTAAGAAACACCAGAAGATAAAGGAATGGCTGTAATGGACCCAGTGAGAATTCACTTCAAATCACTGGAAGGAAATGTAGGGTTCAGTCTCCCCACCAGCCTAAAACTGCATCTGCATGTCACATCACCTGATGGGAGACTGGATGATTTGCCTGGCTGCAGCTTTCACCCCAGCCTCTGCAGAGCTCTATCGTCATTAGGCCAATTTGTACCTGTATTATTTCAGCTCCCTAGGTCTGCCCCAGTATGTTGAATGCAAATTTTACCACCTGCCACATATTCACATTTTTTTTTCTTTTTAGTCTGATAAGATCCCATGCTTTAATCTGATAAGACCTAGTATCTGGGTCTTCTCAAAAATTAAAAAATCTGATTATTATTACTAAATGTCAAACCTATATAAAGAGAATGTGTTTTTAAGCCACCAGTATTGCTTTAAAAATATTTGATTACATATTTTTCTGGAGAAGTCCCCACACACACAAGATGCACAGATGCACTTCCACACAAAAATTCATCTAAATTCTAGGATTTAAGCTTTAAGCTCATATATGGGGCCTTCTTAGAACCATGAATCCCAGATTAAGTACCACTGTCTCTCATTCTCCTCTCTACTGTTACTTACAGTAATAGATTTTCTAGACTTTCTTGGTGTTGCTTCATTATTACTTGGAATTTAGCCTATGAATGCAATCACTATGCACCTGGCCATATGCTGATTCTAGAAAAATGGCCCAATACTATACAGAAATGTCCTTTGAGGTAGGATCTGGAAAACTTCCACACACAAAGCAGCAACCCTCCCCATCTGGCCTTGATTTTTCTTGTAGAATTTGTATGATAGACACTGCAGATGCAGCACTGCCCACATTTAAAAAAAAAAATAGTGCTTTAAAATCCTGAATTTTTAGATTGGTAAGCACAAGATGACCTAGACTTTAAGTCACAGTTGGAAAAGCTGAGCAATAGTATTTTATTTCAGGGTTGGCATCTATCATCCTCAATATCCAAAAGGAAAAATGTTTTCTTATGTGAAAGTTGTAATTAAAACTAATTTCCAAGTTGCTATTTCATTAAGACTTTTTTTTTTTAATTTTACTTGTTTAATTTAGCTAATTCACAGAGGGCTGCATTGATTTGGTTCTCTGAAGAGAACATAAAACTTTGAAAAGACTATCGTCCAGGAATTACAACTCCAGTTTTAGTAATATCTCTCTGATTGCTTGTTTGGTTGGTGTTCTTAGCATTACTACAATATTTATCATCTTTTATTTATTTTATTTTATTTTTTTGAAGATTTTTTATTTATTTATTCATGAGAGACACAGAGAGAGAGAGGCAGAGACACAGGCAGAGGGAGAAGTAGGTTCCATGCAGGGAGCCCAATGTGGGACCTGATCCCGGGACTCTAGGATCACGCCCTGGGCCGAAGGCAGGTGCTAAACCACTGAGCCACTCAGGGATCCCCGTTATCATGTTTTAAATGAACTTAATCCTCTTCATTTACCACAATATTGCAACACTTTAGTATTCCTGATTTAGATGGAATGAATGAGAGAAGTTGGAAAGAAAGGAAGGAGGGAAGAGAGGAAGGGAAGTTAAGAAGGGAAGGGAAGAAGAAAACAATAAAAAAATATTCCTGGTTTAGGGTTATAGGACTACAAGAAAGATTTAATTTAGCCCATGGCTGTGTGCTCTAATTTAGAATATATAAATCCTGATGATACTTCCTGAAATGTAATCCATTTGAAGTCCTGTCCAGCACAGTTCAGTACAAGAGTGTATTTTATTTAAGAATCCCCATTTAGGAATCCAGGGTGGATCAGTGGTTGAGCATCTGCCTTTGGCTCAGGTGGTAATCCCGGTCCCGATGGAGTCACACATCAGGCTCCCCTTAGGGAGCCTTCTTCTCCCTCTGCCTCTCTCTTTGTGTCTCTCATCGATAAATAAATAAAATATTAAAAAAAAAACCTGCATTTAACAGACAACAACAACAACAAGGAAATATCCTTTCATAGGGTGTTATATGGGATCCAATTTCTGACCTCAGAATCTTCTCCCTAATTCCCCACACATTCCTTTTCTTGAACTTCACTCATCAGTGCCTCAAACTCTGCTTATTCACCCTAAGTCCACTTAGCATCTAATTTCTTCTCTCCCAGCTCTTTATTTACAGATTGTCCTTGCCCATTTACAGATTCTTTATAATAAATATCTAGGGATTAATTTAGGAAGGACATATTTTTTATGGTGTAGCAGAGAGGATATTTCTACATAAGTTTGCTCATTAGATCATTCATATTGTCTCAATATAGAGTGATAGTTAAAAGTACAATCTTTTGCTTCAGGTATACTAGAAATTGAGCCTTGTTAGCTATTAAAACTGGAAGATGTTACATATGTTCTTTCAACTCTAAATATTGAACATATGGTTTTGAGCTCATAGAGTTGTTGTGAAGGTTAAATGATATAATGCATATAACATTGAATCTAGAATCCAGACTAATCATGCAAGACAAGCCAGTTGGTATAATAACTAAACCTACAATAACAGTTATTTAGGAATCTTCATGAAACTCTATGAAGTAAGTACTACTATTGAAAATTAAGGAAGTGAAAATATTATGAAATTAAAACTTCACACATATTATCTTATTCCATCCTCACAGGAACCCAAGCTTACTAAACTTATTACTAGTTTTGATAAAGCAAGAGAGGAACTGAGAGTCTATATAGTTTGCTGAAGCTTACAGCTCCTATGTGATGGTGTTGGGCCTACAATGCAGGTCTCCTGATGGCAGCCCTTGGAACTTTGAATTCCTTATGACCATATTTCAAATCCCAGTAAAATGTAAGTATCAGCAATGTATTTTGGGGAATTTGTCAGGAAAAATTGATTGCAGTCCTCGGTTTAGTTTTATATACATATATGTTTTAGTTTTGAATCCTTTTGATTTGATAAAATTTTTTGTCTTACTATTTTAATAGGGTTTTTTGCTCCATCTTTCATTTTATAATTATAATAAAAATTTTATTTATGTAGCAAGGTAGAGAAAATCAGAAGTGGTGCCATATATGAACTTTTCTATTCTGTGTTTTATAAAAATTAGCAGTTGAAGATTTTTAATGTTCTAATATAAGTATTTCTTGCATCCTATTTTAATTAGATAAGAATGATAGCATGCTTTCAAATACATTCTAAAGAACCATGAGGAGCTCTTCATTTTATCATTTCCATCAGCTTTGTACTACCTCACGTTGTATTATTTCTAAACCTCAAACATACAAAATGTACTTATTTTCTCCATCTCTTTTCATGTTAGAATGTAGTTTCCAGCTTCAGGTGAAGGAGGGCAATAATGCACTTACTGGAGAGGAGCTTACAGGAGGGAAAACTGAATTCTCTTCTACATTTCTTCTCACAAGTTTAGTTCTCATCACTAAATTCCAGTGGACATGACTTTTTAATAATTTATTCCATAATGATCAATAGTTTTCTTTTTAAGAAAGATTTATTTGTTTATTTGAGAGAGAGAGAGAGAGAGAGACAGGGAGGGGCAGAGGGAGAGAAATTTCATCAGACTCTATGCTCAGTACAGAGCTCTACACAGTGCTGGATCTCACAACCCTGAGATCATGACCTGAGCTGAAACTATGTGTCCGAGATGTGCCACTCAGGTGCCCTAGTGATCAATAATTTTCTAAGTTAAAGATTCAATTCCTTCCTTAAATTCAATCTACTTCAGTAAATTGAAAAAATTGTAGATGTTCATTTTTTTCCCAGGACATACAGGATTTTCCATGATATCTTATATTACTGGTCTTGTCAAAGCACTATGTCCACTCTTAGCTCTCTTTCTTCTGAACTGTGTAACTCTCTAGCTCTTTGTAAATATATGGGTAATTACATGACTAGAAACATATTGTTTAAATATAATGAGTGGATTATATTAGAGATAAATTTTCTGAGATGGAAAGAATAATAAATGTTTAGGCACTTAGAATACTTAATTATTATAAAATATATATGGATTAAGTATTATAATAATAAGCATGTTAATATAAACTAAACACATTGTAAATGTTGTTCCTTTTAAAAATATATGTTAAAATAATTTTTTAAAAGTTAGTTTGGGATGTTAAGTACCTAAAGATAGACTCAAAATTAATTACATGTAAGAATCAACTTTGATAGATGATTATATGTATCATTTTCTGAAAACCTTTTTATCAATCATATTTTGAGTCCTTGAGTATATTATAGACAAACTAATATTTTAAATAATTGATTACTTCTTAAAAGAGAATACTGACTTTATATACATGTAAGGTTTTTTGGCACAGTAGAACTAGCTCAAAAAATAAAAAAAAATAATAAAGAACAGCAACTTACTATGTATATGCATTTGCGTTAAAGATGATCATTTGTTATAATTTTATGTATGGAATTAAAATATCAGTATGGAATGGAATTCACTTCTTTAAGAGAGAGCACTGTAAAAAAAAATTAAAAAAAATAAAAAAAAATAAAAATAAAAGAGAGAGCACTGTACTTTACACTTAACAGATGAACTTGACATATGAAATTAACATTTAATAAACATAATTATAATTTAATTTTGAATGGTTTATGCATTATAATAAAATTGATTAAATGCATAATTATCAGAATGTAACAATTTTGAGCATGAGAATACTACAACACAAAAAATGTATAGAATATAGATTAATCAGTTAATTATTTTAATATCTGTACTTTATAGAACAATATTCTATCATTTTGAATAATATAAGAAATTGTATAGACCTTTGAATTCCATGAATTTATGGTATATTGCATAATATGTATGAACCAACCATTTCTTTAGAGTTGGTAAATATCTCTTTGCTGAATTAAAATAATTTTCCAAAAGAGTAAAAATAACTTAAAAATCATATGTAAACATTCCTAGGTACTGAGTTTATTGCTTCCCACCACAAGCAGATAGAATAATTACACAAGTGAGAATAAAATATAATGGGAAGAAATCTAGACAGAAAGACAGAGAATCTTCATTCTAAAGTATTGCCAGTAATTTACGATGTGAATTTGACTGAGTTTTTAAATTTGCTTTACAGTACTTTATTCTTTACTGAATTACTTTTTTATTTGCTTATCTTATTTTTCCACACTGGAGTTTGCGTTTTTTGGTACTGATTATTAAATATGCTAAAGCTTTCCCAGCCTTCAATATATTTTTCATTACAAAATATAATTTCTATGGTCTATAGAGCCTATTCCAAATGTAAATGCGTATGAGAATGCAAAGCACATACTTGCATTTTATTTTTATTTTTAAAAAAGATTTTAGTTATTTATTCATGGGAGACACAGAGAGAGAGGCAGAGACATAGGCAGAGGGAGAAGCAGGCTCCATGCAGAAGCCTGATGTGGGACTTGATCCCAGGACTCCAGGTTCATGCCCTAAGCCAAAGGCAGATGCTTAACCACTGAGCCACCTAGGCATCCCTATTTTTAATTTTAAATTCAAATTTAATTTTATAATGTTTTCAAAATATAATTATTTAATACAGGTAGTTAAATGCATTTGCATGTTTTGAGAAGGATGAGGTCTTCTGCAGGGCAATTTAGACCATTAAGACAGGTCCATAACTTAGAAAAAATATTGGTATTTAGTTCATTATATGCATAATTCTAACACAAAAGAATAGTGTTAGAATACAATGAGTGGAAATGTTTTTATCTGGAGTAATATAGATGTTTTGACCTAAATAACAGTATAAGCTATTGGATTTAAAAGTTATTGGGGAGTTTTGCAGCATAGAGTGCTAATATCGACTTCTGAGAAAATGTTGTCATGAAGTGCATAAATAGATACTATGAACATAGATAGAAGATAAATGAGATTTCATGACCACACAGGCACATGGGGACATAAAAAGGATATTATTTTCTGGGTAAATACCTAGTAGTTAAATTGCTGGATCATAGGGTATTTCTATTTTTAACTTTCTGAGGAACCTCCATACTCTTTTCCAGAGTGGCTGCACCAGTTTGCATTTCCACCAACAGTTCAGGGGTGTTCTCCTTTTTCCATATCTTTGTTGTTTCTTGTGTTGTTGACAGCCATTCTGACAGGTGTGAGGTGACATCTCACGGTAGTTTTGATTTGCATTTCCCTGATGATGAGTGATTTTGAGCATCGTTTCATGTATCTGTTGGCCATCTGTAAGTCTTCTTTGGAAAAATGTCTATTCATGTCTTTTGACCATTTGTAATTGGATTATTCATTTTTGAGGTCTTGAATTTTATAAGTTCCTTATATATTCTGGATATGAACCCTTTACCAAATATAACTTTTGCAAATATCTTCTCCCATTCTTAAGCCACCTTTCAGTTTTGTTGATTGTTTCCTTCACTGTCAGAAGCTTTTGATCTTGATGAAGAACCAACTGTTTATTTTTGCTTTTGCTTCCCTTGCCTCAGTAGGTATATTTAGTAAGAAGTTGCTACACCCGATGTGGAACAGGCTATTGCCTGTGTCCTCCAGGATTTGAATGGTTTCCTGTCTCACATTTAGGTATTTCATTCATTTTGAATGTATTTTTGTGTGTGGAGTAAGGAAGAGATCCAGTGTTACTCTTTTGCATGTTGCTGCCCCATTCCACAACACCATTTGTTGAAGAGACTTTTTTTCCATTTGGTATTCTTCCCTGCATTGTAGAAGAGCAATTGACCATAGAGTTGTGGGTTCATCTCTGGATTTTCTATTCTGTTCCATTGATCTGTTCCATGTATCTGTTTTTTTTTTTGTTTGTTTGTTTTGTTTTTTGTTTTGTTTTGTTTTGTGCCAGTACCATACTGTCTTAATGATTACAGCTTTGTAATATAGCTTGAAGTCTGGAATTGTGATGCCTCCAGCTTTACTTTTCTTTTCCAAGGTTGCTTTGACTATTTAGCATCTTTTGCTAGATATTTACTCAAGTAATACAAAAATACTAATAATTTAAAGAGATACATGCATTTGAATGTTTGTAGAAGCATTATCTACAATAGCCAAATTATGGAAACAGCTCAAATGTCCATCACCTGATGAATGGATTAAGATCTGATATACGGACACCTAGGTGGCTCAGTGGTTGAGTGTCTGTCTTTGGCTCAGGGTATGATCCCAGGATCCTGGAATCAAATCCTGCATCAGACTACTCACAGGGACCCTGCTTCTCCCTCTGCCTCTCTCTCTGTATCTCTCATAAATAAATAAATAAAATCTTTTTTTAAAAAAAAGATGTGGTATATATACAAAAGAATATTACTCAGACATTAAAAAGAACGAAGTCTTATCATTTGCAATGATGTGGATGGAGCTAGAAAGTATTATCCTTAGCAAAATAAGCCAGTCAGAGAAACACAAATACCATATGATTTCAATCATATGTGGAATTTAAGAAACAAAACAAACAAGCATAAAGTAAAATAAACAAAAACAAAAAAAGAGAGAATGAGTAAGAGGCAAACCTAGAAACAGACTCAACTGTAGAGATTAAACATATGGTTATCAAAGGGGAAGTGGGTGGGGGATGGGTGAAATAGATGATGGAGATTAAAGAGTGCAGGTAATATGATGAGCAGCAGGTGTTGTATGCAAGTGTTGAATTGCTATATTGTATACCTGAAACTAATATTATGTCTTATGTTAACTATTTGAAAGTTAAATAAAAAACTTGAAAAACTTGAAAAGAAGCTAAAAAGGTAAAATTTAATTTAAACAAACAAGAGTATCTTATTCTCTGTAAAAAAAAAAAAAAAAAAAAAAGTTTGGGGATCCCTGGGTGGCGCAGTGGTTTGGCGCCTGCCTTTGGCCCAGGGCGCGATCCTGGAGACCTGGGATCGAGTCCCACGTCGGGCTCCCTGTGCATGGAGCCTGCTTCTCCCTCTGCCTCAGAGGTGTCTCTGCCTCTCTCTCTCTCTCTCTCTCTCTCTCTCTGTGTGACTATCATAAATAAAAAATAAAAAATAAAATTAAAAAAAATAGTTTGAGTTAATTCAAAAATCAAGGATGTGGAAGTGTTGAATCACTATATTGTATACCTGAAACCAATATTACACTATATATTAACTAACTGGAAGTTAAATAAAAACTTAATATGTTTGTTTTTTCTAATAAAGTCTTTCCTTACCAATGTAAAAAGAAAAAAGAAAAAAAAAAAAAAAAAAACAAAGGATCCCTGGGTGGCGCAGCGGTTTAGCACCTGCCTTTGGCCCAGGGCACGATCCTGGAGGCCGGGGATCGAATCCCACGTCAGGCTCCCTGCATGGAGCCTGCTTCTCCCTCTGCCTATGTCTCTGTCTCTCTCTCTCTCTCTCTCTGTGACTATCATGAATAAATAAATAAAATCTTTAAAAAAAAAAAACAAAAAAAACAAAAAAAAAAACAAAAAAAAAAAAACAAAGATGCTGTATCCTCCTTAATGGTGCAATATTGTACATAGAATTCTCTAGTCTTCTGACCTCTTACAAACACCAAGGTGCCCTATCCCATTTGTAACCCCTTTGTGATCCCTTCCCAACTAGCATTTCAGACTAAGGCAACTTCACTAGTTTGTAACAGGAGAAATTTCCAACTAGACTGCCAGGATAAGCAGGGGAAGTTGTTAGATTTTCATTGTTCCCCATTACTGCATATGGTCAATATAGTCTACAGATGGTCACTATAATATTACATCACAGGCTTACAATCTATACCTTACAACTTAGTTATATATAAATGAAACTTCCCCTAAATATCTATCAGAGAACTTGGTGGTTACCAGAGGTGGAAGGTGAGGGAAAAGGGGGAGATGTTGGTCACAGAGCACAAACATCCAGTTAGAAGATGAGTAAATATTAGAGATTTAGTGATAATATAATAATTATATTTAATAATATTGCATTATATACTTGAAAGTTGGTTAAAGTAGATCTTAAATATTCTCCCCACAGAAGAGAAATGGTAATGATGGGTCATGATGCAGATGTTAGCTAATTCTTGGTGGTAATCATTTTGCAATACGTAAATGCAACAAATCAACACTTTGTAAACGTTAAACTTACAGAATGTTAATATACATATATTATCTCAATAAAGCTGAAAAAATTCACCAAATTATAAAAATAAATAAATGTACATATGTATGAATAATAATAATGATAAACTTATATGTGAGACCCCAATTTTTCCAGGAAAACAAATAAAAATTTACTACTGCTAGTCTGTTTCTTCTGTTTTTAGACATAATTATTTTCCAAAAATACCTGTGCCCTTCATTTTTACTTGGGTTACATTTGGACACTGAAGTTTTCAAACCTTTCTGTATTGCCTCATATCACGTTTTTTACTAGACTTCATACTTGGTGCTTCATACATGGTGCTTGTCTTACTTGCTTTTGGTTCTGTAGAGGAACCCAAAACTGCCACATGCTGGAGTCATAAGGACCTTTTAATCTGTGCCCTGATCACTTGAAACCCAAACATCCTCCTGCACACTGGCCTCTCAAACATGTCTCTACCTGCCTCTGTAAGGCCCAGGGATGTCTGGAGCCTTTAACACCGTTTGCCTGCCTGGGATTAGAGAAGCACGTGATTCCACAGCAGAACACATGGCCCATATTCAAATTCTGGCTATTGACTTGCACCACAGAAAGCTCAAATGTCTAGATAATTGAGTAACTCCTCAGGGATACAGATGACATCCTAACATGAGTCTCATCATCTCCAAATCTTGGGTTTAATGAGTTTCATTGCTCTCATGGTAGGAAAACTCTTAGAGCACATCTTCCCTTCTCTACTCTTGGAGCACACCTATACTTAATTATAAAACGTTTTGAATTTTATAATCTAGTCCATCATGCTTGTATTAAATTCTGTAGTCTTTGCTTGTTGGGAGAAGAAGCAAAAGTTCTGTAAATCAAAAATGTTATTATTAATCGTCACATTTCTTAACGAAATTGAACTGCTTTTTTT
Source organism: Canis aureus (assembly GCF_053574225.1). NCBI lineage: Eukaryota > Metazoa > Chordata > Mammalia > Carnivora > Canidae > Canis > Canis aureus. The sequence continues at coordinate 37,002,292 of NC_135643.1, forward strand.
TCTAGGTTACATTCCTCTGCTCTCTATCCAAATAATCAGATTCAAATCTATGTTAATGGTGAAAAGAGTAACAAGAATTACTTAGAATAATAATACATTAAATGTCATTTTAATAAATTTTATTTCTTACTAATTTTTTCTATTGTAATATTTATGAATTATAGATATGTAATGGAATATGTTATCTGCTTGATCGTAATTTTATAGACATACTATGAAATCCAGAATGAAAGCTTCATTCTCAGCCTAGAATTGTAAACCTTCTACAGTTTGTTCTTATCTATCCAGATTAAACTTCAGATGTGTCTCCATCCATCCACTCTGTACCCAGTTCACTATGTGTGGGCTCTGCCTCCTTTGAGTATTACATGGACTTTTATGGGATCCTGGTCTTAATTTAAGCATGTCACTTTACTTAATAATCCCACTTCCACAAATATGTTAGACATTATTTATTTATTTTTTCTTCCAATTTCAATTTTTTGAGGCATAATCAACATATAAAATTTGTTATGTATATACTTTTTTGAAAATGTGCTGACTCTGTCATGTCCAAAGCATCTTCTTGAATTCCTCTCTTTTCTTTTTCTTTTTAAAAAATGTTTATTTACTCATTTAGAGGGAGAGAGAGTGACAAGGAACACACAGAAGGATAGAGAGAGGGAGAAGCAGATTCCCCACTGAGCAAGGAGCCCAAGGCAGGGCTCAATCCCAGGACCCTGAGATCATGACCTGAGCCAAAGGGAGACGCTTAACCAATTGAGCCACCCAGATGCCCTTGTTTTAATTTTATATAAAATGTAATTTATACATTTTGTGTAGTACTGTAATATTGCTTATATAAGATTTTTTTCATGTACCTCTTTTTCCTTTATTTATTTTGAGCTCCAGAAAACTTAGTAGAACTGTAATTTTAAATCTTTTTATGCCCATTTTATTGTTTGGTATATAATCATAATATTTTATGTGTCTACAGACTTTTTTTCTAAGTGGCTATCTCATGTATTATCTCATTTTAATCTTTAAAATATCCTTATGATGTTGAGGAGTGCCTTGATGGCTTACTCATTTAGGCTTCCAACTCTTGGTTTTGGCTCAAGTCATGACCTCAGGATATCATGGGAGTGAGCCCTAGGTAGGGCTCCATGCTAGGTACAGAGTCTGCTGAAGATTCTCTCTCCCTCTGCCTATGTCTCTCCCTTTGCTCACCTATGCACATGTTCATGCTCTCAAATACATACATACATACATACGTACATAAAATCTTTAAAATAATAAAATTAATATCCTCACAATGTTGATACTATATTTATACCATTTTATCTATGATGGAAGAGAAACAGGTAAAATAAATAAGTTGCTGAGCAATATATTGTATATATAGTGGACCTAGGATCCAAAACCAGGCAGTATTATTCTAAGACATATACATGTAAATGATTTACTAAAATACTTTTTAACCAAATGCTTCTGTTATTTAATTTCATAGGTCACTTTTTTTTTTTAAGATTTTATCTATTCATGAGAGACACACAAAGAAAGGCAGAGACATAGGCAGAGGGAGAAGCAGGCTCCCTCCAGGGAGTCTGGTATGGAACTCCATCCTAGGACTGAGGGATCACGACCTGAGCCAAAGGCAGATGCTCAACCACTGGGCCTTCCAGGTGCTCCTCATAGATCATTTTTGCATTAGTGAACTGACGTATGTGTATCTGGAAGGCTTTCTATAAGACGTAGTTAGCAAATATAATTGGGTCAGGCATTGTGCGAGGAAGTCCGTACATAATATGGGAGACATTATTTTGCAAGAGTTAAGAGTCTAGTTGGGGACATTAGTCACTGAGACAAGTAATTATGATTTTTTTTTCAGAATTATGTAAGGGGAAGGAGAATTTTCTAATACTTCCTGGAGAAAATGGACATTTATGCTAAGAAGTAGATGATAAGATAAGAGGTAGAGGAATCAACATGGGATAGATTTAAAAGAAAAAGGAGTTTGAAGCAGAAATAATAGCTGTGTGAGATAAATTACAGGCAATAAAGACCATGAAATGCCCTGAACATTGAATAAAATTAGCTTAACTGGAACAAAGCAATTGATTAAGTAAGCTGATGATGAGGCAGGAGGAGAAAGGAATAGAGTTGAATGTAGAGGCAGTGGAGAATGAGAAATTTAAAATGTGATATTGGGAAACATTATGTTTTGTATTATTTTGTGTTTTTCTTTAATTAGAGTAAATACACTTAACATAAATTCTGGTTGTGGAAGCTGATTGTGAAAAAGAAATAACAGATTATCTAAGTCTGGAGAAGTGAGTAGATGTTTGAAAGGAAAATAAATGATGGATGTTTTTCTAGAAAGTTAAATCAGTATCCACAAAGCTACATAATTATGGATGGATATTAGAATTTAGAAATTATTCTCCGTAGTATATTGGAAAGAAGGGAATGAAATTGAGATTGGGTTTCAGTTACAGCCAACCTTTCGAGGGGCACAACATGTCCAATCTTTAAGATTGCTTTGTCTCTAAAAAGCAACGTAAAAAAATGTGTGGTATCTTTTAGAATGTCATATTATGCATCTGTTCATAATTATAAATATATATAATTACTTATAAAATATATTATAAATACTATATATATATATTTGTTACTTGCAAGATCAATTTTCTATCTTTATTTCTCAGAATCTGGTCAAATATACCCGGTTTTAGATAAGCTCACTATATCTCAATCTTTTCATTTGTTTGTGTTTGTGTGTGGGTTCATCTTTCTTACTTTCTCTCACTTTCTCTTTTATAACGAAGTTTGCTGACAGAAATGGTAAATTGACATAGAATATCATTACTAACACTTTCGTTGACTGAACATTTCAGGTTTTTGTTGCGGGTAAGAAAAAGTGTGATGCAAAGTATCATCATATGATGTTTATCACAGAGAAGGTCTTACTCATCCCACTATTTTCACAAGGAATCATCCTTTGAAAAAATTCAGGGTAAGTATTTGCAGTGATTCCTCATCTTAAAAGCAAAACAAAACAAAATATACATAAAGCAGAACAAAAATAGATAGAACTCAATCTCAAAAGACAAAGGATTTTCTCCATTCTCACATGAAGAATCTCTAGGTTCGAATTCAGTTAATATCTCTCCTGTTACCTCTTTTCACCACTATGATTATTTTGTTGTTCACTATGACATAATGTCAAGGTGTTGGTTGGATGTTAGTTTCAATTATAACTTTTTGTGTATTTATTAAGTGAAAGAAAACGAACATTCTTTTCTCATATTTTCACACACACACACACACACACACACACACACACACACACCAGACAGAAGAGAGACCTGTTTTGCTTGTTATTTCTGTTCATGTTTGGATACAAAAGAATTAGCCATGAAAATAACTTACATAAAGTTACTAATATCATTAAATCAGCCATGCTATGACAAGACTCTTACTTCTCTCCAACTTTGCATTAACCAAAACAAATACATTATTTTGATAATATTACCAATAAGTTTATATTACACTAGAGTGCCCATGAGAGAGGTTCTCTCATCAGCAAATCAAAAGATATTCTGAACTATTTTCCCTCATTTTCTCATATAGCTTGATTGTAAATAGTTCCACTGATATTATCATGACTTCTCCTCTATTGTTATTATTTTCCTCCTGAGGTGCTGGCCCTGTCCTTCCTTTCATTTTATTCACAGGGTGGCTTCATCAGACATTTCACCAGGTCTATTTTTTACAGCCCATGATTCCTCTTTATTTTTTGACACAATTTGATTGTTGATTCCATTCTATACACACTTCAGTGTGAAGTATACTCATTTCCAGTGAGTACATCTCTATTATAGAGCATTATTTATCAAATTATACTCATTTTATTCTTATATACTATCATAGAGTTTTCTAATTTGCAATTTTAATACTAAAGAATAGAATGCATGCTGAACAGGTAGCTTAATCTTTATGCATTTTTTCCTTTCTGGAAATCTTTTGTAAAGCTTATATTTCCTTGATGGGTTGTTATTATTCCTCTAAATGGTAAGTCACTCTAAGTGACACTGAGGCACAGAGGAATAGAATAATGTCTCATTCAGATAGTAGGTGACTCAAATAATTCGCTATGGGTAGCTATAACATCTCAAAGTGCACTCACTCACTCACTCACTACTGCACTCACAGCCCTCACCAAAACTAAAAATTAAAATTTTATTTTTAATTTTTGTTACCTCAAAAAATAATTAGTTTTTTCTCACCTGATTATGATGTGATAAGATGTTACACTAAATAAAATATTACAAGTAAAATCAAATATTGTAAATGCAAATCTTTAGCATATCATTTACCAGCCATATAATTCTGAAAATACATTTACTCTAAGTGTCTGTACCTTCATGACTGAAACAGGAAAAGAACATATGATACTCATAAAATCCCCAGATGTGTGCAATGATACCTGAAAGCAGAGCATTTTAGTTTGCATAAACAAATTCAAAAGCTCAGGGTTTTTTTCTTTTTCAGGTTTTTATTTAAATTACAGTTAGTTAACATACAGTGTAATATTAGTTTCAGGTGTACAATTTACTGATTCATCACTTTCATACAACACCCAGTGCTCATAACAAATACCTTCCTTAATACCCATCACCCATGTAGTCACCTCCCCTGATCAACCCTCGGTTTGTTCTCTGTAGTTAAGAGTGGTTTGCCTCTCTTGTTTTTCTCCCTATGTTCATCTGTTTGTTTTTTGTTTGTTTGTTTTTTCTTAAATTCCATACATGAGTGAAATTATTTGGTATTTCTCTCTCTCCATCTAACTTATTTCACTTAGGATAATACTCTAACAGAGCTCAATATTAAGCAGAAGTATGTTGAACTATGGGAACTTTATTTCTAGAAAATTCTAGTGTTTACATTCAAAATCTCAAGACATTCTTTAAGCACAATTGGTTTATATTTTACTTGATGTATATGCAGCTTCAGTCCTAGAATTGATTTTTCTTTTTTAATATCTGGGCCAGTGATACAGCCTAAGTAATTTAGAATTGCCTAAGAAGCTGGTTAAAATTATTCATGCTAGATTCATTGTCAGGGATTGTGTGAGTAGGACTGGAGTGCAATCGACATTTGAATGTATAACAGGATCCCCCAGACAATCCTGAAGCACAGTTTGAAAAGTAGTGCTCTGTATGAATCACCTCACCTTCCTGAGCTCCCATTCCTAATCCTCACAGAAGAGATAGTATGATCCACTGGCAGTCACTGATTTTTTTTTAAATTTCTTAAGGATCTACAAAACTGATCTAATACCAAAAAAGTTGTGAAAATACTAGAAATTTAAAAATAAAAAAATATTTTTTCTTATATTTACAACATTTTTGAATTCTACTGTAGAACTTTCAAACTAAAAACAAATTTAAGTATTTCAGTTAACTCAAAGATTTAAAAGGATTGGTTATTTATTCAAATATGAGCTATTTGAGAAAGTTCTATGTGTTCTTGAAATCAAAATATTTTAAAGTTGTTTTCTTAATAATGTATTACAACCTGATGAGAGGAGTTAGGAAGTATTTATCAGCAACCATCATTGGAGATTATTAACATGGACAGAAGGGTTTTTTCATTCCCTGAAATAATGAACCTCACATTTATAAGAGCAGTGGTAATACAGACACTCTAGAAATTGGAGGTCTATCCAGCTATAAGAGGACCATTTATTTTCGGCCATATGTGATAACAAAATAAGTGTGAAAAAAAACTTTTCGAGAATTGAAAATAGTTTACAATCAATAAAATGTAATATGTTACATGTGACACAGAAAAATCACATGTGACACAGAAGAAACAGCATGGTATTATGCCAGTAATGATTTCATTTTGATGCATTTATTGTTCACATTTATGAAGGTATGTAATATTCTATTTTAAATTTGTATTAGGAATTAGAGAATAAAATTAAATTTATTTGATAGCCAGAGGATCAAGGTAAACAATGATTTATCATATTTGCACCTATCTTATTTAGATTGTTTCAGATTAAGTGTAAAAAATTGACACCAATATTCTCCTGTAAGCATAGACTTTGAATAAAATGTCTCTAGACCATCAAGACAGATTTCAGGTTCTAGGTTTGGTATAGAACAAAAGTATGGTCTGAGAATAAGTTTGTTTTTAAAACTTGAAAATGTCTCGGGATGCCTGGGTGGCTCAACGGTTGAGCATCTGCCTTCAGCTCAGGGTGTGATCCCGGGATCCTGGGTTCGAGTCCCACATCAGACTGCCTGCATGGAGCTGACTTCTTCCTCTGCCCATGTCTCTACCTCTCTCTCTGTGTGTCTCTCATGAATAAATAAATAAAAATTTAAAAAAATAACTGTCTCTAACTTTTGAACATACGGAATACTATTATAAGAACTTGTCCTTTACACTAATTTCAACATTTGTGTTATTCTTGGTCATTTTAATTTGACTGACTCCCTCCACATCATGAATTACATTGTCCTACTTCTTGGCATATTTAGTAATTTTTTTGGCATATTTAGTAATTTTTATTGCATTTTAAAATCTATAATATTAGCATTTCAGTAATTTTAAAGCAGAGATTTCAAGTGGCAAAACTTCTCTGTTATCCCTTTTACCTTTTAGAATGTTGAAGTGCATGTCTCTTTAAATTTCTCTTAAATTACAAGTAACCATCTTACCCATCAAAATTAAAACCCCCATATTTCTAGAAGTAATAAGTTTTGGAAATAATTTTTGATCACTAAGGAATATTATGATGCAAATTTAAGTAGATAACTGACAGTATATGAACGTTATCAAGTACTCTATATAATTAAATTTAAGATTAACTTCTTTCTTGATTTCTTATATATTATTGTTAGTTGTTAGCGGATTTCTCATTATGTTTTTCTTTTTAAATTGTACTTTCGTTGCTATTAAGTAGCATTATAAAATATCGCAGCATGATTTTTATTATTTCAAAAACTGCATATTATTTAAAAACAAAAGTCTTTCTAAAGGTTTTAGGCTCTAAAGTAAAATTTTGTGTGTGTCATTTCTTATACAGAATAGGTCTAAAGGGGGGGTGTACCCAAAGAACTATCAGCTGAAATTTGCTTTTCATACTAATGTGGCTTTTGAAGATAATTATATAAAATATTCCATAATTTGAATTTAACTTGAAACGCTAATCTTTAGGAGATCAAAAGATCTGTACTGTTTTAGTTTCAAAGAACACCACATGCAAATCAAGTGTTACATGTGCAAACACTTCTTCACAACAAGTAACACCATCACTCATATTTACCACTTTCCAGCCTGTAGATTAAAGAAATTCTGTTGGGTAAGACACTGTTATTCTTCAAGGAAATGTCACGACAGCCAATTTGAAATGAGAATAATCTGAGAAGGAAATAAAACAACTTTGTAAGGGATATCTTACTTACCACTGTAGCACAAACTGTCTAGTTATTCACTGAACCCATGTCCGTTTCCTTAGACAAACTAGCTATACCTTCCTTGCTGTTAAGCATAAGCATATGAGTGATGTTTGGCCAATTAAATGCAGGAGGAAGGGATGGGCTATACTTTAGGGGTGTTGTTTATAAAAATCTCTTGTGTAAATCTTTATCTTTTATCTTATTTTCTAGGTAGATGTAGATCCTCACACTCTAATGAAAACCACAGGTTGGATATGTCAGCACTTCCATACAACTGTGTCACAGCTGGCTGGATCTTTACTGAAGCAAAAAATAAACCTACATTGTCCTACGTATAGGGAAAGTAGAGTTGTACACGGCAAATGTTTCAGGGAGTTCTCTTCAGATTACCTGGAAAATATAAAAATAGGAAGTGAGATTTCCATCCCATTAAGATTAGCTGCCCTGAACTCTGTTTTCCACAGAATCAAGGGGAGGTGTTACACAAAATTCCAGCTTCATCTCAGAAACTTGTTCCCAGCATCTCTGTAAACAGTTGGATCCAAGAAAAAAAATGTGTTCTTTACTGGTAGGGCTAATATCAAGCTCACCCCATATAAATGGGAAAGCTGAGGATGAGATCCTTTACAAGGAACAAAGCCTGACAGTACATTCATCTGAGTCCTGGCCCAAGCATGCCTTCTTGCAGGATGACTAGAGGATGATACATTCACCCACTGACCCTTCTGCCCAAGAGTATCAGCCTGTGAGAAATGATGCTAGGGTTTAGACAAAGCCATTTTTTGACATTGTGCCCCTGTGGTTTCAGTCTTTATAACGGCATTGCCTTTAACAATACATTGTGATGAGAAGAAATCATTTTTTCTCTCACTTAGTCATTCAGCAGAGTGGTTTGGAGTGTACATAATTCATTGTTTATACTAATTATGATTTTCTTTTTGTTACCAATTTCTTATATTTATACTTATATTTATAGGTATTTTGCATGCAAGCATTGCATTTCTGTTTTTGACTTTTTATTGATTTTAGAAAATTGTTTTACTTGAATATATCAAATATTCTAAAGATTAAAAAATGTATCAAATGCTCCCAATTGTATATTAATTCATTGTTACGTGCATATTACTTACATGTAACATTTATTAGCTCCAAAACATGAATAAGCTATAAGATAGGTAATTCAAATATGCAAACAGGAAATAAGGGATATATAAAGGTCAAAAGTAGATCTCAGACTAAATAAGAAGGAAACACATTAAATAAATATTGTGGATTAAATTATTTTGTCATACATTGTCAAAAATAACCACAGAACTAAAAAAAAATCATTCTTTTCAATTCTCTTATATTTAAGTGACATATATACCTAGTTTCAATCCACTTACACATTTTTAAGGAATTTTTTTTTCCTGCATCATGGGGCTCCAGGCAGTACCTTAGTGTAGGTGGAAAAGCTAACCACTTTCTCATTTTCCCAAATTAGTTTGACCTATTTCTCAACCTAAATTTCTATTTATTATTAAAAATGATGCAGATATTTCAAAAACGCCTCAAAGCTTGGGATGCAGGGCTGGAGGATCCATCAGGTTCAACTCACCTTATATCCACTCCCAATCTCTGAGCACAGCTTCCACCAGGCTCCCAGTCTGCTTTTCCCCTGTGTTGCACTCTACCCACTTTTCACCTATTTCTTTCATGAGATCCAAAGGAAATTTTTCCTTTTCTCAAAATCATAGTAACTAGTTTCTGTAAGTATGCATGTGTGCACAGATGTGTGTATATTGCGTGTGTGTGCACACATTTCTCTATATAGACAAAGGAAAGAATGAATACTGAACATAAAGGATCATAGCAAATCTGAAGGTTTGAGAGCTCAGAGGAAAAATTTAGGGTATTTCTGTACTTTGTGTTCAATGAGGACATGAGTAAAGATTAAAATAAGCCCTTGTGATACATAAGAGTTTTTCTGTAAGAAATGCACACTTATTTTTTTGATATCTTATTTAAATGCTACTTCTTTCATTTTAAGCACAGGAAAAAGAAAATATATTAATTTATAGCAGGGAAAAAAGTTAACTGAGCCAGAAAAAAAAGATATGTATTTATAAATTTCCTATTAAGCTGGAAAGCATGGTATTAAATATTTTTAAGGTCAAAGCACATATTGAAAAAAAGCCACTGCAAATTTTTCTTCTTTGCTCTTATTATCTCATGCAACCTTAAAATGAATGACTCAGAAAAAAACTATTTTGTGTGCTTACTCTTCATTATAGATGATCCTTTTTTCCATGCTTGCCCAGCATTGAGAAATATCTCAAAAATAATTCATTTTACAAGAAATCAATGTTTCCAGATTGGCCATTTTTTAAAGTGGAAAAAATTTCCCACAATCATCAAAGAAAGAAATCACCAAGGAGCAAATATTCAATTATTCATCACTTTAAAAGTTTTAAGCACAAAATATTAGTCTTAGCATTTCCATATAACGCCATTGATTACTTATAGCAAAGTCCAACTCACTTTTGGAGTACTATAAAGACTGAAAAAAGTCTTGTCAGAACAATATTTATTTTCATTGAGTAGCTGTCACTATGTAGTTCTGCAATCACTTTAGTGTATGGAGAATAAACATTTAAGCTAAAAATGTGTATTAGTTTTCCATTGCCACCATAACAAATTACCACAAAGTTGACAGTTTAAAACCACACAAATGCGTTGTCTCACAGTCCCATAGAGTTAGGATTCTATCAAGATGCAGCTGGTCCTCTACTCAGGGCCTCCGAGGGCCAAAGTCAAGGTGTCCATGGCCAGAGCTCTTATCTGGAGGCCCTCGAGGATTTTTCTTCTGGCTCCTGCAGGTTATAGGCAGGCTTCAATTATTCCTTGTGGCTCCCCATTTCCTTGTGGTAGTAGGAAGTACGGAGTACTGAGCTCCCCATTTCCTTGCAGATTGCCAGCAGGGGCTGCCAGCTTCTTTTTTTTTTTTTTTTTTAATTTTTATTTATTTATGATAGTCACAGAGAGAGAGAGAGAGAGAGAGAGGCAGAGACACAGGCAGAGGGAGAAGCAGGCTCCATGCACCGGGAGCCCGACGTGGGATTCGATCCTGGGTCTCCAGGATCACGCCCCGGGCCAAAGGCAGGCGCCAAACCGCTGCGCCACCCGGGGATCCCTGCCAGCTTCTTTCAGCTATTTTTGGCCACCTGCTTTTCTTGTCACTTAGTCCCTTCCTCAAACCAGCAACAGCACTAATGTAACCTCTAATCTCTCATTTCTCCTCTGCTGCCTTTTTTTCTGCCTCCAGCTGGAGAAAATTTTCTGCTTTTAAGAGCTCATGTGGTAAGACTGTACCATATTTGATAACTCAGGACAATCTTTCAATTCTAAAGCAGATGACCCTAAATAAATACAAATGTTTTTGCTTTTTATTATTATATATTCACACACTGCAAAGATTACATAAAGATCTTTGAGGGATCATCTTACCTACTACAGAATGTTAAATTTAATATTTAGAAACATTTTAGTAATTGCTTCTATAGTCTAAGTGAACAGTCTAGTTAAGAAATTGTTCCCTAGTTTTATAATAAAAACCTTCCTATAGAGTGTTTAAGTTTCCCAATAAAGGTTTGAAAATAATACATATGCCAAACTAATTATAATATTTTAATAGCTCTTATGGGGCCATGGTCACTTATGAAGAGCAACTCTTCTGTCAGACATTTGTTTATGGGTTGTTTCTCCTGGGCAATGTTGCCCTAGTGGGATGCCTGGGTGGCTCAGCTGTTGAGCGCATCTGCCTTTGGCTCAGGTCGTGATCCTGGGGTCCTGGGATCGAGTCCCACGTCGGGCTCCCTGAATGGAGCCTGCTTATCCTTCTGTCCGTGTCTCTGCCTCTCTCTCCCTGTCTCTCATGAATAAATAAATAAAACCCTTAAGAAAAAAAGAAAAAAAGCAATGTTGCCTTAACTTGAATTCTTCTAATTCTTTCTCCTGTCCTGGGGAAACATTACATGGATTAGTCCAACTTCTTATCTGATAAGGAAAGTACATATGATAAGGAAAATACATATTTAAAATTTTTGATAGCACATAAGCATCATTATTAAAGGTTTTAACAGCAATGTTAAAAATCTCCTGACTCCATTTTATCTCTACCCCTGCTGCTCCATTAAGATTTTTAAGGTTTTGGCCAAGATCCTTTTAGAAGCACATCTTTCATCACAACCTGATACAGGCAAATATAAGTACTCAGAAATACTCATATCATGTACATATGTAACTGAAACACACATTCCCAAAAGTAACGCTTTTCCTACTTTAATTATTTTTTTATTTTTTAAAAAGATTTATTTATTTATGAGAGAGAGAGAGAGAGAGAGAGAGAGAGGCAGAGACATAGGTGGAGGGAGAAGCAGGCTCCATGCCAGGAGCCCGATGCAGGACTCCATCCCGGGACTCCTGGATCGTGCACCGGGCCAAAGGCAGGTAAGTGCTAAACTGCTGAGCCACCCAGGGATCCCTGCTTTTCCTACTTTTAATATGTAATGTACATTCACTCATTTTCTTTTTTGGTTTTATTCTATTTTACTGCATTTTATTTCACTAAAAATTTTCAAACTGATTTCATGACTTACTAATAAATAGGTAACTACCTGTAGTTTGAAGGAAAAAAAAAAAATCTTCCTTGAACGACTCCAGGCAGGGCAGCCTGGGTGGCTCAGTGGTTTGAGCGCCTGCCTTCATCCCAGGGCATGATCCTGGAATCCTGGGATCGAGTCCTACGTCGGGCTACCTGTATGGAGCCTGCTTCTTCTCCCTCTGCCTGTGTCTCTGCCTCTCTGCCTCTCTCTCTCTCTCTCTGTGTGTGTGTGTGTCTATCATGAATAAATAAATAAAATCTTAAAAAAAAAAAAAGAAAGAAAGAAAGACTCCAGGCAGGGTAAGATATATTCTATCAACTTCTCTCTATTGAAGTGATGATTTTTCAGTAGTTCTCACATAATGGAATATGGAAATAGAATTTACATTTCAGGGCAGCCTGGGTGTCTCAGCGGTTTAGCACTGCCTTCAGCCCAGGGCCTGATCCTGGAGACCCAGGATTGAATCCCACATCAGGCTCCCTGCGTGGAGCCTGCTTCTCCCTCTGCCTGTGCCTCTGCCTCTCTCTCTGAGTCTCTCATGAATAAATAAATAAAATCTTTTTAAAAAATTTTACCTTTCAAAACTGGAGACTTCTCCTCTCTTCTGTTCTGAGCTAATTTTCCAAGAATCACAAATCTCTGCCAGTGTAGCAACATAGATAGAATCCCTCAACATCTTTATGCTAATTAGACACCAAAGGTTCTTGGCTCCCTTAAGACCCTCCCCACAAAGGACTGTTTATTCCAGTATCAATAGGTGCTAAAGCAATGAGCTGTTTCATCCTTACATACCATGAACTGCTATTTCCTTTACTCTTAATACAGCTGCATTTGCACTGCCATCAGCCCAAAGTGTGCTGATAACCCAGTTCAGATTAGCCCAGTGTCCCTCAGGGCCACTTGCCTGAAATTCACTCCAGGGGCCCAATTTTCCTATCAGCCAGAAACCTGGACTCTTAACTTAAATAAGAAATGTCACTTATATGGGAAGCATAAAAAAATGATGAAAGGGATTATAGGGGAAAGGAGAGAAAATGAGTGGGAAAAATCAGAGAGGGTAACAAAACATGAGAGACTCCTAACTAGGAAACGAACATGGGGTAGTGGAAAAGGAGGTAGGTGGCGGGGGATAGGGTAACTGGGTAATGAGCACTGAGGGGGGCACCTAATGGGATGAACACTGGGTATTATACTATATGTTGGCAAATCAAACTCCAACAAAAAATATACATAAAGAAAAAAAGAAATGAATTTACTGGGGCACCTGAGTAGTGCAGTCCTTCAAGCATCAGTCTTGGTTTCTGTCAGGTCATGATCTCAAGCTCCTAGGATCCAGCCCCACATGGATTTGGGTGCTCAGGGCAGTCCGCTGGAGATCATTTCTTCCTCTCTCTCTGCCCCTGTTACTAATACTATGCGTGCTCTCTCTCTCTCTCTGAAGTAAATCAACAAATCTTTAAAAAAAAATGAATTTACTGGGAACAATGTAGATGACTCAGAATCAAGAGGAAAATTTAGTAATCTGGTTTAGAAAGTGAGAAAGAACCAAAGGAAACCAATTTACCTGCACCCCAACCAATGCCACGCCCAAGATCCTAGGACAGGGGCTACTGCTGTCACCGCGGGTGCCACCTCCACGAGGTGGAGGGACAGCCGCAGGTGGACAAGGAACCGTCCTCCCGTGGCGTGCTTTCTTGAACCCTGCTGGAGTCCGTGTTGCCCCAAGTAAAATAAGGCTCAGATCCTGTGCAGTGACATACTGCTTGATGTTTATTTTATTTGAAGCAATTGCTATTTTCTTAATTACACTTTTTTTCTTACATAATTCTTCTGAAATATAATCCTTTGCCTAGTCTTTTTTTTTTAAGATTTTATTTATTTATTCATGGGAGACACACAGAGAGGGGGGTGGGCAGAGACACAGGGAGAAGCAGACTCCAGGCAGGGAGCCTGAGGAGGGACTTGATCCCGGGTCCCCAGGATCAGGCCCTGGGCTGAAGGCAGTGCTAAACCACTGAGCTACCCGGGCTGCCCTTGCCTAGTCTTTATTACAGTCCTCTCTCCCCCCACCTCTCCCTTGGTTAGGATGCATTGTTTTCATGTTAGTCACAATTTACCTTCAAAATGAAAAGGGTGCCAACAAAACTGAGAAGTGTGGAAATGGGGTAGAAGAGTGAGCTGGGGAGCAGGACACTTGCGGAATTTCTCACTGACTCTGCTATAAACTCAACCTCTTTGTTTTCAGGATTCCACAATGACATCTCAGATTTCATATGCTTGTGTGATTTGATAAATTAGAATTTAAATATTTCCCTTCTCCCTTAAATGTGATTATCCAAATGCCTCTTACTGTCTCTCCTTTCATCTCGTGACCGCCAATGTGCAGCCAGCTTGTCATTCTAGCATCGTTCTGACCTTTTCTACATTTTCCCTCACTCTTGAAAGTGTGAGGATAATATTTGCCAGAATATCCTGCAGTTGGTTTCCAGTTAGCTTGCTCTTAAAGAGAGATGCTCACAAAAGCTTCCAAAGGCAGGAAGGATAAAGCCATTTTTCCCCTCTGGCAGTAGCAGATGTGCAGGCTGACAGCAGAGGTGCGGTTTGCAGTGGCTTCAAGCATTCGCTGGTGAATCACCTGCTGAGGTGCTGCACCCAGCCAAGATCATTAGCAGCATTTTTTTTTTATGATTGATACATGTAAGAAATTAGACCTCATTAACAATTTAATCTTCAAATATGATCAATAATATGAAGAAGAAAACTGTTAAATAACCATTATTCAACTTCATAATTGCCTAGCTAGTTTTCTTCTCCTTCACATGTTTAGCATGGTTTACATAGATAACGACATATGATAAAGTAAGATAACTCTTTCCATATACATTCTTAATCTAAACATTAAATATTACCTCAAGTGTAATATGAAATAATTTTTTTAAATTCATGAGAGACACACAGAGAGGCACAGACCCAGGCAGAGGGAGAAGCAGGCTTCTTGGGAGAAGCCCCATGCAAGACTCGATTCCCTGAACTACCGGATCTCTCTCTGAGTCAAAGCAGACACTCAACCAACCACTGAGCCACCCAGGTACCCCAAAATAAAATATGTTTAAAGAATGTATAGGGAGCCTGGGTAGCTCAGTCTGCTCAGTGTCTGAGTTCAGCTCAGGTCATAAACTCGCCGTCCTGGGATCAAGCCCTGAGTTGTGCTCCACCCATAGAGGAGTCTCCTTGTCCTATCCCTCTGCCCCTTCCCCCCACTTGTGCTCTGTCTTTTAGGTAGATAAAAATCTATTAAAAAATAAAGAATGTATAGAGTTCTGATACATTCTTTATTATTCACTTATAAATTTCAATTTGGCAGTCTTCAAATGGATGAAATATAGAATTTTAGATTTCCAGTATTAGTTGAAACTCAAATGATGCTAATATGAACTAAGGTTGGCAGCAATTTAAAATCAATAGAACAGGGGCAGCCCGGGTGGCTCAGCAGTTTATCGCTGCCTTCAGCCCAAGGAGGGATCCTGGAGATTCCGTATGGAGGTCCGTGTTGGGCTCCCTGCAAGGAGCCTGCTGCTCCTTCTGCCAGTCTCTCCCTCTCTCTCTCTGTCTCTCATGAATAAATAAATAAAATATTTAAAAAATAAATAAATAAAACCTAAGATATAAGTAAACTACTAGTGAGACTGATGTTAAATTTAGATGAGGCGATTTCTTTCTAGTAAAATTTATATCATAGTCACATAACTTGCTAGAATAGACTTTAATTCAAAATCTGGGCAATAAGTGATCTCTTTAAAGAAAAATATCCTTAAACTTTGCTGCTATTTCATGCTGCTACCATGTTAAAAGAAAGAAAAACATAACTTTTTTGTCTTCTTTTTCTGTATAGAGTTATGTGAAAAACATTATAATGTAATCACGAAAGGCTGTGACTATTTTTTATTATGAAAAAAACAATAAATAATATGCCTTATATTTCATAAACTCAATTTTCCAATGATGAACAAAAAGAACATAAAACTGTAAAATATAAATTCAGATTAATTGCACATGACTTTAAAATTCCCTTCTTATAGAAATATATACAGCAGTTGATTACTGCTGCCTTATATCATTATGTTTGCTAATATAATTCCATTCTTCTGTAAAGTTCTGATGTCATTGAGACAGTCCTTGGGGTATGAAAGTGAATTGAGATCCAATATCACTGTGAAATATATTTTCAAACTTAGAGTTGTATTTTTCCTTAGAAACACTGAAAATATTAAGGCAGATCCAAAGGGATATCTTTTAGGCTTTGATAAACATAATGCTTAGTAACTTTAAGAACACTTTAGTTTTAATTTACCCTCATTTCTAAATAATATCTGTAATTTTTTATTTTTATTTTTCATAAATTTTCATGTATTAGAACCAAACATACTTCATGTGAAAATGCAGTATACTAATGCAGTAATAGTAATAATTATTAGTAATACTAATTATAAGTAATACCTCCTATCTTAAAAGGCCTTCCCAATGACATCATGGGCTCATTGTATGGGCTCTTTGTATGAGCTCATTGCATGGGCTTTGTATGAGCTCATTGCATGGGCTCTTTGTATCTCTAGTGTGTGTGCTAGTTTCTCAAAAAAATCAAATAAAGGAAAGAATGAAAAAAAATCCCTCAATTATTTCATCCATTTCACCAGGTTTGTGTTTACACATGGACAGCAAGTCCATGCAAATAACTTCCAAATTTATCCTTTAGATTTTGCCTTGTATATGAAGATGTTTATTCCATATATGAAATTCATTGCTCATATTATGATGGACGAAGTTCCTTTTATTTCTTCAGTAATTTGCTATCTGCCTGTAGCCCAGCACCACATAAACTGCAAATGCTTTTACCCAAAGCAATTTTGATCAGATTCCCCATAACCCCACATCACTGATTCAATGATGCATTCTTTTTTGCTTTGTTTTATTTTGTTTTTATTCAAGGCCCTTTATGAAAATGAGACAACATATCTTTTCAGCCTTTTCCTCCTTTCTCCTATTATACCTTTTGTCCAGTCAAAAAAAAAAAAGCTAATACAACTGCCTGAAACCATACATTGGGCTTTGCTTGTTTTCCCTCCATGCATTTAACTAATACCTCTTCTGGGATTTGACACTCCATCCATCCTAAGGAATCAAAATTTTCCCTGACAATTTTTCAACACTGACGTCAAATATTACTTACTTCTCATAGTTTTCCCTCAATTATTCTCTTTCTCTTTGAAGTATGTAAGACATGTGCCAATCTTTTCTATGCTACATCATTCTCTTTAACTTTTTTATGGTACTCTTATTTTTTATTATAAATATTTATTAATATTATATTGAGAGCTTTTATGATCTACAAAAGATAGGATACCCTGTAAAAAGTAGTATTTAAATGTTTGTAAAATTTAATGCACTTAAGAGAATTATCTTTTTTTATTCTTTTTTTTTTAAGATTTTATTTATTCATTCATGAGAGACACAGAGAGAGAGGCATAGACACAGGCAGAGGCAGAAGCAGGCTCCATGCAGGGAGCCCGATGTGGGACTCCATCCCGGAATTCCGGATCACGCCCTGAGCCGAAGGCAGACGCTCAACTGCTGAGCCACCCAGGCGTTCCGATAATTATCCTTTTTGTTGTGAATCATGATAATTATTCTTGTTTTTTATCTAGTCACGTAAAAGAAGAAATATATATCTCTAAGTACGTGCAAATGGCTGAAAAATAATTGCATCAGATCAGCACAGACACCATTGTCTCACACTTATGGGATGATTATAATTTGAATACTTACAGAGAATACCTGCAGAATGAAACAGATAGATATCAAACCAAAATCATTATTGTAAACTTTTCCACTCCTAGCTTTCTCTTATTTTGTTTTTGTTTTCCTTTTAAATGAATGTGACTAAAATACTTCAAATTACTTAGATGCAAAAATTACAATAATCTGTCAGCTTTCTCTCCTTGTTCCTTACATATAGTTCTTCACACGGATATTACCTGCAACTTATGTTACTTCTGTAATGAATTGTAGAATATTCATTTTGAAGATTCTGCTTAAATGCACACTATCCCTTTGGGGGAGTACAAAACTAGGACCCTTATGTGAAAGGATTAAAAAGAGATTACTTTGGAATGGAAAATTAGAAAATACCTCTCTCCTTCTGATAAATGCTATCTGAAAGTAGGGTTTATCGATTAGTACATAGAAGATTAGCTGAATTTCAGCCCTTACTTGCCCTCATCCAGTTGCCTTGCACAGGCCACAACCTGGACAACTGTGTATAGCATTCCTACTTAACATGAGACCTCCTTCCCATTCCTATTATTATCCTTCAAGCTTACTACTACAATAGAGTTATCATTACCACTGGAGTAGTTTTTTCCCCGACCTCGAGTTATCACTGTATGTTTTCCATTTTTCATTGCAAGACTTTGTGGATATGGTTCTCAGATCTCTTCAGGGGTCTAAATTAGTTTTGCTTCATCATTCTTTTTGTTTTATTCTGTCTGCCTCCCTTGTTCCTGCATTTTACTGTGCAGCCTTTCTTCATTCCACTCTTTATTTTAGTACATGTTCTATTCTCAAAACTATTTTTAGTTTTCAAACATTGACATGAAGATATTTTTAAGGGCTGGTCTATTCACATTTCTACTTGTTATTAGCAGCTCTGAGACAGCGAAGGGGCTGGTGGCTTATTTGTGTGACTTTCAAATTCTCTCCATTGAGAGCTTAGTGGAGCATGTATGATAGATTTCTTACTGATTTTCAAGCTGAGAGGATTTGTTTTTCTTTCTCTAAATTAATTCCCCAGATCTCTGCTGCCCAATACAGTAGCTACTAAAAGCATGTGATATTTAAATTAACTTAAATGCATTGAATTAAATTAAAGCACTAGTGCTTTAGTCACATTGGCCTTATTCCAAGTGCTCAGGACAGCACACATATAGTACATTTCCATGTTTGCTTAAGTTCTGTTGGACAGCTCTGCCCTGGTACAAATTTAAAAAGCCTACATACATTTTCAACTACATTTCATAAGGCAATTATCATGTAATTTTGTCACTAAGGCTGTCCATTTCAGTGCTGTGTCCTATAGGATTCATAAGTTGTCTGATGAACCAGTCCTTAAGTAACGACTTGCTGTTTTCTGTAGAAGGGAGTTCACCACTTCCCAAGAGAAAGATAATATCAATTCCTCTGATCTGATATAAATACAGCTTCAGATAAGAGCAAATGATATCCTTATAATTTAGCAATTATAAAAGCTGTGGGTTAATTTGTGTCTGGAGAAAATTAGAGAGATACAACAGTATGGATACAGATAGCTTTAAAAAGTTTGCATCTGGTCAATGAAAATTGTTATTTTCTTACTTCTATGTAAATATACTAGTGTAGCTCAAATTAATATACCAGATTATACCCTATATTAACACAGCAGAGACAGGCTATGACAAGTTATTTTGATTATGATAATTAAGATTTGATAAATTTAGAGCTAACCTAGGCAGAGCTGCTAATCATTTACAGAGGAGTTTGACATATGTCATTATATTCCCACTAAAATATGGTATTATAATTTTGTCTTTGTATGCATGTGGAAATTGAGGTTTAAATAGTTAAAGTAATTGCATGAAGATTATATACATAATATGAAAACAATTGAACATAGTGCTCTCTGCAAATCCAAATTGCATTATACTATTTTATTTATATTATCCATTCCTTTTAATGGCTTTTATTTCTTTATTGATTTAAATCATCCTTGGATGTAAGAAAGCCACCTGTAGAAATGATGCAGCCACTCTGGAAAACTGTGTGGAGGTTCCTCAAAGAGTTAAAAATAGACCTGCCCTACAACTCAGCAATTGCACTGTTGAGGATTTACCCCAAAGATACAGATGCAATGAAACGCCGGGACACCTGCACCCTGATGTTTCTAGCAGCAATGGCCACAATAGCCAAACTGTGGAAGGAGCCTCGGTGTCCATCGACAGATGAATGGATAAAGAAGATGTGGTTTATGTATACAATGGAATATTCCTCAGCCATTAGAAACGACAAATACCCACCATTTGCTTCGTGGATGGAACTGGAGGGTATTATGCTGAGTGAAATAAGTCAATCGGAGAAGGACAAACATTATATGTTCTCATTCATTTGGGGAATATAAACAATAGTGAAAGGGAATATAAGGGAAGGGAGAGGAAATGTGTGGGAAATGTCATAAAGGGAGACAGAACATAAAGACTCCAACTCTGGGAAATGAACTAGGAGTGGTGGAAGGGGAGGAGGGCGAGGGGTGGGGGTGAATGGGTGACGGGCACTGAGGGGGGCACTTGACGGGATGAGCACTGGGTGTTATTCTGTATGTTGGCAAATTGAACACCAATAAAAAATAAATTTATTATAAAAAAAGAAAGCCACCTGTATTGAAATACATTTCTTATATTCTACAATATTTGCAATGCAAAATGAGAAAATTTTTTGCTCAATATTTTATTATCATCAAAGCCAAGAGATTCAGATAATATTTTATCATAGGACTTTACATAAATTTATGGTAAATCATTCATTCGTTGAACAAGCAACTAGGAACTTATTATCTTCCATTACTAATCTAGTGTTTAGACATAAAAAGATGACCTGTTTACTCTCATTGACCCCCAGTAAGGTCCTACTCAATGGAGAAAAGAGCATCTACCTAGACAGAGCCAATCAATGCAATATTATAATAGTACCACACTATAGACAGAAAAAGTATATGCTGAGTGAAAAGTACTTTGATGATCATGTAGAAAGATTTTTGTGAAGCATCTACAAAGAATCTCAGGTTTACACATTGCATTTTAGGAAGGTAGTACAGCATATACTAGAGCTAAGTCAGAAATCTTTGAAATGTCCCTAACTGCAAATATTTATCTCAAAGTGAAGGTACTAATTAAATTATCTAAAGTCAGTAGCTTAACAATAAAGCCTTTTGGTAGAGAATAATAGAAAATGACACTAAGAGGCATGTTATATCATGAAACATCCTTCATAGAAGCTAAGGAAATTTTCTGTTATCACAAAACCATTGGAGAAGTTCACATAAGGAAGTGATTTGATAACATTGGTGTTTTAGCTATATTATTATAGGGCTGCATTTAGGAAAATTTGGGGAAAGGATGTCGGGCTAGAATCACTGTGATTAGATCTAAGGGTTTTAGAAGTTATTTCTGTCAAGGAAGGAGCACAGATGCTGAAAAAGAGGAAATATCCTATTTAAAAGATACTTTGAATGCTTCTTTGGAAGTTTTGGGAGTGATTTGATTCAATTCTGAGTATTACTTTATGGATTTGAACAATCACATCAATGTATTTTCAGCCACAAATAGCGAAGGACTCTACTCAAAGTGGCTTAAACAATGAAGAAAGTCGCTATCACGCTGTCTATGTCCCAAGGGATGATGATTGGCTAATTCAATGACTTAATGAAGACACCAACTGCTCTGGTTCTTTCCATTTGGTTTTCTCCATAATATTTGGTTTTCAGCTTCATCCTCAGGGTGGCTGCCCTCATGTCCATAGTCTCTGAATGACATTTCATGACAACATGTTCATAAAAGAAAAGGGGAAGGTGGTCTGCCAGTCTCCCTCAGACAAAGGAAACCCTTCCTATACATCTTCCAAAAGATTTTTTTTTCTCCCATATCATTAACGAGAACTGTTTCATTTGTCCAGAGAGCGAATGGCACTACTATGACTGGGAAGATCAACTGGAATCTATCCCCTGAGGGGCAATCTTTTTTATAATTTACAGATGTGGTGCCTATAAATTATTTCCCAGATCAATGATACTTTTTTCATTTTTTGAAATTATTTTGTCCTTCTTTGTTTCATTTTGTATCTTTCCTATTGCTATGTCTTTAAGTTCACTCCTATTTTTCACTCCTACCATGTGTAATTTGCCACTAGACAAGTTATCCAGATCCAAATGATCCAAATGATAGTATCGGGTATACTTCCCTGCTTAGACATCATAGATTTCACCTCTAAAAGTTTAAATTGAGTCTTTTTTATATTCTCCATGGCTCTATTTAACTTTCTGAACATATGGAATCATAATAAAAACAGTTTTAATATCCTTATGTGTGAACATCCGCGTCCTGGTTCGGTGTTAGTTTTTATTGAATGATTATTCTCCTCATTATGGTGATATTACTCTGATTTTTTTTTTTTTTTGCATGCTAGGAAAACTTTAGTTAGATGGCAGACATTATGAAATTGACATTGTTGCTGGTGACTATTTTTGTGTCTATAAATATTCTTGTGCTTTATTCTGAGGTGCAGAACTTGAAAATTCTTGAAAGCAGTTTGATTCTTCTGGGTATTGCATTTCTTTCTGTCAGGCTGGTTTGGAGCAATGCTTGATCTAGAGCTAACTTTCCCACTTCTGAGGTCAAACCTTCCCGAGTAGTCTGCTCAGAGCCCCATGGATAGTTTGGCTTGAGGGTGATAGTATAGGCAATGTTACCTTGAAACTTTTGCCTGGTGTTTCCATGGGACTTGAGTAGTTTCCTTACATGCATTCACTGATAAGTAATCTCCTGGTACTCAATTTGGAGGGCTGCAAAGCTCTCTCTGTGCAGCTCTCTTCTCTGTGGTACTCTGCCCTGAGATGCCTAGCTGCCTTGGTTTCCCTGGACTTGCAAGTCTATCTCCTCAACTCCAGGAGTCCCAATAACTCCACAGCTTGCAACAGAGCCTGGACACTCTTTCAAGGTACTAAGGGAAGTTTTAGGGTGTGCCTCACTTATCTCCTATCTCTCAAGAACCAGTGTGTCTCATTGCCTGATTTTCATTGTCTTTAAGATAGTTGATTTCTTTATTTTTCTTTTCTGTTTTCTTTTGTTTCAGGCAGGGAGGAGGGACAGATAATCCATTTCTTGTAACTCCTTCTTTACCAGAAGCAGAATCCTCCTTATTCAGTCTCTACTTAAATTCTTTTCTACTTTCCACAGCTCTGTTGTTTTAGATGTCTCTGGGAGAATTTCTTAGACCATAACTTCTACCTCTCTAATTTTAGATTCCATACCCATTTCTAGAACTTTTACATATTTCATTTTCATGCTTTCCATTTATCTGAGAAAGTTTGCAATCTCCCCTTTTATTTGTTCAATATACTAACTATATTTTAAAAGTCTGTGATAACTCCATTATTTGAAGCCCTGGTTTTAGAACATCTCTTGAATTCTGATCATGGTGTCTATTTTTGTTGAATGCTTGATTTGGTTGATGAAATAGTATTCAGTAAACATGAAAATTTGTAAACATAATTTATGGTCTAGGGTGATATTAATATTACGTTTGCTTCTTGTGGACATTTGGTGTACTAGCTATCTCAGACCATTTAAGGGATTCAAGATTTTGAAGTTGACTTTAGACTCTGCTGGGGGTAATTTCTTTCAAGTTTATTCTTGTAGCTTCTAGAAGTATGAGAATACCTTTTTGGGTATCAATTAAAAGCCTGGGACACTTAATAGGAAACCCCTCTTTGGAAGCCCTAAATTAAAACTTTTCTTCCTTTAGTTTGTCCCATTTGTTCTCTATCAGGTGCAATTTTGTCCCCCCTGAGGATATTTGGCATTTACCAAGAACAATTTGGTTGTCACAACTTGGTAGAAGAAGGATGTTCATACTAGTATTCAGTGGGTGTGAACCAGGGATGCTATAAAACATTTAAATTGCACAGAAAAACAAAACATCATTCAATGCAAGATTTTACTACTACCAAGCCTGAGAAACCCTTCCTAGCCCTAGCAGATTATGAAAAGTCCCATTCAGGCTCTCGGCTTCTTAATTGCTTCTTTCTGAGTCAGTAGAATACTACAAAGGAAAAATATCCCCAAATGTTTTACTTAACATCTCTGATTTTTCCTTATCTCATCCCTAATTATTTCCTGTCTTAAGTCTCCAAAGTCTTTGATATGATCATTTTTTTCCTGCATTTTCCAAGTTGACAAATTATTCTCAGTGGGAGAACAACCATAAATGAGAAAGTTAAGTTCTGTAGACCCTTGACATTTACAATATTAGTTCCCTATAATATGCACACATTTCCTATATTCACATTAAACTTTGCTGTAAAATTTTGAAATAATTTGATACTAGATAAACCCAAAAACTGTATAAAATACTATAAATTATATACATCATAAATGTCATTTTTTAGACATTTTAAAACTTTTTTTTTCATTTTTGCTCTTTTATTTTAACTTTAACATTTGGAGAAAATTATTCCTCCAGCTTCAAACACATTACCCCTATGGTTAAAAAATGGTACTAAAAAACTTTAAAATTTCACAGATATCTATTACTTATGTGAATATATTAACTATCACAATTTTAATTTATCACAAAAGAAATGCTCTGAGGAAAAAATGTTTGCCAATGGCATACAACAATCGCTCAGATATGAAGTGATTTTATTGCTGTATTTTACAAGACACATAAATAACTTTCATCTAGCTATCTCAGAGCTGCATGTGTTATAGCTGACATAATTGACAGAGGTAGTTCTGTCTTAAAAACACTAATTGCAACAAGCATCTTCCAAGAATCTCATGAATACAAAGTAACTCTGTGCAATGTCTATCTTAAAGTCTGACTGGTCCCATTTTGATGAAGTGACTATTGAAAGGCTAATTTTAGGAAAAAGGATACTTAACTGGTAGGTTATCTAAATTACATATTATACTTTCTAAATTACATATTATACTTATATAATTTAGAAGCACCTCACAATTTCTTACTTTAAACTTAAAAAAAAAGCATTTCTCTTTTGTTATTATCATCAGTTTCCAAAGCTAGAAAGGACAATGAGATACAGTTCCATTATTTTGCTTTGTTTTTTTCTCAAGATTCCAAGATACTAGTTTATTAGGTTATAAACACAATTACATAGGTTTCAATACTTTAACTTTCTCATTCTTGTTCTCATATTCTCGCTTTTTTTTTTTTAATGTCCTATCGGTGAATTCACCACCGCTAAACATATAGTAGTGTACAGCAGCTACCCTGCCACTTGGCAGAGTTCTAGGTCTGGATCCTTTATATTTTAGTTGCTCTTTAAAACCATGGGTATTTTTCTGTGCCCCAGAGCATTCTGGGCTCACTCAGTGAGGTGACCCGCCAGCTATAGAACCCAGATTCTGCTTCTGTCTCCCTCATCAAGGTGAAAGGGGCATACAATAAATTTTATGTCTGATTTAATAAAACCCTACAAACTCACATAAGGCCATCCAAAAATAAAATCAGCAGAATCGTGGAAGACTGATCTTTCACATTAGCATTATAATCTGAACCTCAGTATGTATAAGTACTGGCTTAAATAGTTCCCCCTCAAAATTTGTGTCATGTCTAGCTGGAACCATACAAAAGGGAGAAATTTGGACACAGAGACACAACAAACATGGCTAACACCATATGATAATGGAGAAGTGATATACCTATAAGCCAACAAATGCCAATAATTGATAGAAATCACTAGAAGCTAGAAAGGTTGACAAAGGCTTCACTAGAGACTTCAAAGAGACCATCTATGGCTTTACCAAAACCTTCATTTAGAGCTTCTAGCCTTAAGAATTGTGAGAGAACAGACTTCTGTAGTTTTAAGCCACATAGTCTGTGTAATCCATTAGTGCAGACCTAGAACACTAGTACAGTACACATTTAGTATTATAGAACAATCACAATATTATATAATGTTATAATTTTATATTTCAATTAAATATCTAAACATGCATGAGCCAATAGAAACTTTGAAATTGTCTCATACCAAAATATGAGTATTAAAAAATAAATTTAAAAAAGAGCATTTGTATACAAATGTATACCTACACATTTATTGCATTTGTATTATAACTTGATGTGGTTTTACTGCAGAAAGGCATTTTTAGTTTATATCAGAATAAACTAGTTTTTCCCATTAAACAAATAATTCATGTATCTTTACAGACAACTTCAGGGTATACCATATATACAATAAAATGAGTATTAAAACTCTTCAAAAGAGAAGAAGCTATAATTCCTTATTTTACTAGAGACAATATTTATTTATTTATTTATTTATTTATTTATTTATTTATTTATTTATTATTTTTAATAATAAATTTTTTTTATTGGTGTTCAATTTGCCAACGTACAGAATAACACCCAGTGCTCATCCCGTCAAGTGCCCCACTCAGTGCGCGCCACCCAGTAATCCCACCCCCCCGCCCTCTTCCCCTTCCACCACCCCTAGTTCATTTCCCAGTTAGGAGTCTTCCATGTTCTGTCTCTCTTTCTGATATTTCCTACCCATTTCTTATCCCTTCCCCTCTATTCCCTTTCACGATTATTTATATTCCCCAAATGAATGAGACCATATAATGTTACTCCTTCTCCGATTGACTTATTTCACTCAGCATAATACCCTCCAGTTCCACGTTGAAGCAAATGGGTATTTGTCGTTTCTCATAGCTGAGTAATATTCCACTGTATACATAGACCACATCTTCTTTATCCATTCATCTTTCGATGGACACCGAGGCTCCTTCCACAGTTTGGCTATTGTGGACACTGCTGCTAGAAATATCCGGGTGCAGGTGTCCTGGCGTTTTTTGCATCTGTATCTTTGGGTAAATCCCCAGCAGTGCAATTGCTGGGCCGTAGGCCAGAACTATTTTTAACTCTTTGAGGAACCTCCACACAGTTTTCCAGAGTGGCTACACCATTTCACATTCCCACCAAAAGTCCAAGAATGTTCCCTTTTCTCCACAACCTCTCCAACATTTGTGGTTTTCTGCCTTGTTAATTTTCCCCCATCTCACTGGTGTGAGGTGGTATCTCATTGTGGTTTTGATTTGTATTTCCCTGATGGCAAGTGATGCAGAGCATTTTCTCATGTGCATGTTGGCCATGTCTATGTCTTCCTCTGTGAGATTTCTCTTCATGTCTTTTGCCCATTTCATGATTGGATTGTTTGTTTCTTTGGTGTTGAGTTTAATAAATTCTTTATAGATCTTGGAAACTAGCCCTTTATCTGATATGTCATTTGCAAATATCTTCTCCCATTCTGTAAGTTGTCTTTGAGTTTTGTTGACTGTATCCTTTGCTGTGCAAAAGCTTTTTATCTTGATGAAGTCTCAATAGTTCATTTTTGCCTTGGTTTCTTTTGCCTTCGTAGATGTATCTTGCAAGAAGTTATTGTGGCCGAGTTCAAAAAGGGTGTTGCCTGTGTTCTCCTCTAGGATTTTGATGGAATCTTGTCTCACATTAAGATCTTTCATCCATTTTGAGTTTATCTTTGTGTATGGTGAAAGTGGTCTAGTCTCATTCTTCTGCATGTGGATGTCCACTTTTCCCAGCACCATTTATTGAAGAGACTGTCTTTCTTCCAGTGGATAGTCTTTCCTCCTTTGTCAAATATTAGTTGACCGTAAAGTTGAGGGTCCACTTCTGGATTCTCTATTCTGTTCCACTGATCTATGTGTCTGTTTTTGTGCCAGTACCACACTGTCTTGATGACTACAGCTTTGTAGTACAACTTGAAATCTGGCATTGTGATGCCTCCAGCTATGGTTTTCTTTTTTAAAATTTCCCTGGCTATTCGGGGTCTTTTCTGATTCCACACAAATCTTAAAATAATGTGTTCTAACTCTCTGAAGAAAGTCCATGGAATTTTGATAGGGATTGCATTAAATGTGTAAATTGCCCTGGGTAACATTGACATTTTCACAATATTAATTCTGCCAATCCATGAGCATGGAATATTTTTCCATCTCTTTTGTCTTCCTCAATTTCTTTCAGAAGTGTTCTATAGTTTTTAGGGTATAGATCCTTTACCTCTTTAGTTAGATTTATTCCTAGGTATCTTATGCTTTTGGGTGCAATTGTAAATGGGATTGAGTCCTTAATTTCTCTTTCTTCAGTCTCCTTGTTAGTGTATAGAAATGCCACTGACTTCTGGGTATTGATTTTGTATCCTGCCACACTGCCTAATTGCTGTATGAGTTCTAGCAATCTTGGAGTGGAGGCTTTTGGGTTTTCTATATAGAGTATCATGTCATCGGCGAAGAGGGAGAGTTTGCCTTCTTCTTTGCCAATTTGAATGCCTTTAATGTCTTTTTGTTGTCTGATTGCTGAGGCTAGGACTTCTATTACTATGTGAATAGCAGTGTGAGAGTGGACATCCCTGTCTTGTTCCTGATCTTAGGGGAAAGGCTCCCAGTGCTTCCCCATTGAGAATTATATTTGCTGTGGGCTTTTCGTAGATGGTTTTTAAGATGTTGAGGAATGTTCCCTCTATCCCTATACTCTGAAGAGTTTTGATCAGGAATGGATGCTGTATTTTGTCAAATACTTTCTCTGCATCTAATGAGAGGATCATATGGTTCTTGTTTTTCTTCTTGCCGATATGATGAATCACATTGATTGTTTTACAAGTGTTGAACCAGCCTTGTGTCCTAGGAATAAATCTTACTTGGTCATGGTGAATAATTTTCTTAATGTATTTTGGGATCCTATTGGCTAGTATCTTGTTGAGAATTTTTGCATCCATGTTCATCAGGGATATCGGTCTATAATTCTCCTTTTTGGTGGGGGCTTTGTCTGGTTTTTGAATTAAGGTGATGCTGGCCTCATAGAACGAATTTGGAAGTACTCCATCTCTTTCTATCTTTCCAAACAGCTTTAGGAGAATAGGTATGGTTTCTTTAAACGTTTGATAGAATTCCCCAGGGAAGCCATCTGGCCCTGGACTTCTGTGTCTTGGGAGGTTTTTGATGACTGGTTCAATTTTTCCCTGGTTATTGGCCTGTTCAGGTTTTCTATTTCTTCCTGTTCCAGTTTTGGTAGTTTGTGGTTTTCCAGAAATGCGTTCATTTCTTCTAGATTACCTAACTTATTGGTGTATGGCTGTTCAGAATATGTTTTTAAAATCGTTTGTATTTCCTTGGTATTGGTAGTGATCTCTCCTTTCTCATTCATGATTTTATTAATTTGAGTCTTCTCTCTTTTCTTTTTAATAAGGCTGGCTAATGGTTTATCTATCTTATTAATTCTTTCAAAGAACCAACTCCTGGTTTTGTTGATCTGTTCCACAGTTCTTCTGGTCTCGATTTCGTTGAGTTCTGCTCGAATCTTTATTAACTCTCCTCTTCTGCTGGGTGTAGGATCTATCTGCTGTTTTTTCTCTAGCTCCTTTATGTGTATGGTTAGCTTTTGTATTTGAGTTCTTTCCAGTTTTTGAATGGAAGCTTGTATTGCGATGTATTTCCCCCTTAGGACTGCTTTTGCTGCATCCCAAAGATTTTGAACAGTTGTATCTTCATTCTCATTAGTTTCCATGAATCTTTTTAATTCTTCCTTAATTTCCTGGTTGACCCTTTCATCTTTTAGCAAGATGGTCCTTAACCTCCACATGTTTGAAGTCCTTCCAAACTTCTTGTTGTGATTTAGTTCTAATTTCAAGGCATAATGGTCTGAGAATATGCAGGGGACGATCTCAATCTTTTGGTATCAGTTCAGACCTGATTTGTGACCCAGTATGTGGTCTATTCTGGAGAAAGTTCTATGTGCACTTGAGAAGAATGTGTATTCAGGTGAGTTTGGATGTAAAGTTCTGTAGATATCTGTGAAATCCATCTGGTCCAGTGTATCATTTAAAGCTCTCGTTTCTTTGGAGATGTTGTGCTTAGAAGACCTATCGAGTGTAGAAAGTTCTAGATTGAAGTCACCAAGTATAAGTGTATTATTATCTAAGTATGTTAATTTTGGTTATTAATTGATTGATATATTTGGCAGCTCCCACATTCGGGGCATATATATTGATGATTGTTAAGTCCTCTTCTTGGATAGATCCTTTAAGTATGGTATAGTATCCCTCTCTTCTCTCACTACAGTCTTCGGGGTAAATTTTAGTTTATATGATATAAGGATGGCTACCCCTGCTTTCTTTTGAGGACCATTTGAATGGTAAATGGTTCTCCAACCTTTTATTTTCAGGCTGTAGGTGTCCTTCTGTCTAAAATGAGTCTCTTGTAGACAGCAAATAGATGGGTCCTGCTTTTTTATCCAGTCTGACACCCTGTGCCTTTTGATGGGCTTTTCATTAAGCCCATTCACGACCAGAGTTGAAAGATATGAGTTTAGTGTCATCATGATATCTATTCAGTCCCTCTTTCTGTGGATTGTTCCATTTGACTTCTTCTTAAAGGGGAATTTTAAGAGTCCTCCTTAAAATTTCTTGCAGAGCTGGTTTGGAGGTCACATATTCTTTCAGTTCCTGCCTGTCTTGGAAGCTCTTTATCTCTCCTTCCATTCTGAATGAGAGCCTTGCTGGATAAAGTATTCTTGGTTGCATGTTTTTCTCATTTAGGACCCTGAATATATCCTGCCAGCCCTTTCTGGCCTGCCAGGTCTCTGTGGAGAGGTCTGCTATTAACCTAATACTTCTCCCCATAAAAGTTAGGGATTTCTTGTCTCTTGCTGCTTTAAGGATCTTCTCTTTATCTTTGGAATTTGCAAGCTTCACTCTTAAATTTCAAGGTGTTGAGTGGTTTTTATTGATTTTAGGGGGGAATCTCTCTATTTCCTGGATCCGAATGCCTGTTTCCCTTCCCAGATTAGGAAAGTTTTCAGCTATGATTTGTTCAAATACACATTCTGGACCTCTGTCCCTTTCGGCGCCCTCGGGAACCCCAATTAAATGTAGGTTTTTCTTCCTCAGGCTGTCACTTATTTCCCTTAATCTATCCTCATGATCTTTTCATTGTTTCTCTTTTTTCCTCAGTTTCCTTCTTTGCCATCAACTTGTCTTCTTTGTCACTCAGTAGTTCTTCCACTAGAGACAATATTTAAACTGCACTGCCAAATAGATAATCTTAGTCTGTGCAATGCTGATTATAATCCTTCAGTGCCCCATAAGCCATTCAACTCAAACCAAACTTCCTGTAGGATTTCCCATAGAATTACATCCTTTGGTAATCCATTGAACTTGTTGTTAGATCTGTTATTTATCTTAGAGTGATTTATCAATATTTTTTCTATATAAATATTTATAGATACAAATATAAAAATATAAATATAAATATTTATAAATTTAAAATCTAGTATGAATATTTGATTATAGAGAAATTGTTTGCTAAAATATACATACAAACAAAATTGGAGATCTTGAGCAAAAGGCATTTGATTCCAAAGTGTGGATATTTATGATCTTTCTTTTTTCTTTTTTTTAAAAGATTTGGTTTATTCATTCATGAGAGACACACAGAGAGAGGCAGAGACATAGGCAGAGGGAGAAACAGGTTCCATGCTGGGAACCCAACATGGGACTCGATCCTGGGTCTCCAGGATCATGCCCTGGACCAAAGTTGGTGCTAAACTCCTGAGCCATCCAGCCTGCCCACTTATGATCTTTCTAGTATAAATTACTATACTACTAACTAAATATATTATATGACTTAACATAGTTACATAAAACCAAACTACAATCAATAATTTGATAAAATTTTAAGTCTTTATGTGAGGAAATAAATCCTTTTTATTCAGCAGACACCTTTAAATAACTGTTGTAAGGAATGGCTAAATCTCCATAGTCTTGCTTCTAAATTAAATACATTCTAGCTACCAATAGTCTTATATTACCAGTGCTCCAAAGTATGCAATAAATTAAAATTTCAGGTTGGCTAACATAAAGGCCAAAATATTCACATTATGTGATTAGTTGAAGATAATCACCCAATGTAGAGCACTAAAGATAATATTTCATTTCATCCTTTATGAATTTGTGAAGGCTTGAAAGCTTAGAGGAAGGAAACTCTTTAAGCAAAATAATTATATCCATTCCTAGGTTAATGCAATTTATTCCTTGATCTCAATAATTTTTAGAAATGGTCTTCATGACTTTTGTATTTTATTTACGATTTAGCCTATATTTCCTCTCGAATTTGGGGGTTTTAATACATTTATTATTTTATTATTTATTAAATTATTTTAATTGAAATTAAAACTGGTGGAAAATAATAAGTATTGTTAAAACTGCTTATATTTATATAATGCTTTGTAGATAGTATAGTGTGTTTTAACTCACATTTCATTGAATTTCCTAACAATGGACCAAATAACAAAATTAAAAAGTTTTTAAGATTTACTGTACTCTTTCCAAACACAGGGTCAAATACTAATATCTCCATGTTAAGACATTCAACAAACAGCCCTCATTTTAAAATTAGAACTGAAAGGACAGAAAAATATATTTACACACACACACACACACACACACCACATGGTAGCCAATCAGAAAAATAACATGTCTTCTGTTTGGACACAGTGCCCTATTAAAATTTTCAAGTTCCATTTCTTCAAGTATTCACTTCAATTCTGTTCCTCATCATCACTATCCCTAAAAGCTGGCGTTTAATAAGTATCTACTATGTGCGAGGCATTTCTATATATCTCTTCTCTTTAGCAAGTAAGTATTATGATTCTCACTTTTTGGTAAATTATCTCAGAGAGATTATGTTATTCTTCTTAACTCAAAGAAAGAGTAAAGAGAAGAGCTGAAATTCAAAGGAAGCCTAAGCCTTAAGGTAATGTTCTTACACTATACCAAACTGCTTCTGATTCCCTCATATTACTTAGTCTACTTCAAACACACAATTGCTCAGCTGATAGAACATAGCAGTGGGCAGAATCAAGTAACATACGGTGCAGATAATCAAGAGGGAGAGACTTTTGTCCTCTAGGTCAGAGTGCGGAAATCAAAGGGACAAAAGGAAAGATTTTTTTCACTTATTTTCCAAACCAAGCTGGGCTTGAAAGCATGCAACTAAGTGTTTTTAGAAGTCAAATAAATATCAAGGCTTTAGAAAATATGGTTTATTTTTCATTTTGATTATTAAAAATATGACAATTTATCCATAATTAGAAACATGTCATAAATATACATCAACAATACGCATCAAGAGAAACTTAATAACTTGCGGGGGGGGGGGACCTATCAAATAGTAAATTAACCAGGGCGCACATAAAATATATTATCATAATTGCTGTTTTAATGTTCTTTTTTACTATTTAACCTTTAATTTCTATCATTTGTGTATTTTCTGTGTCAGTTTTGATTTTCTCCTCATTAGTTTCTATTTTCCTTCCTCTTTACATACCCAAAAATTTTTGCCTGGATACCAGATATTGTGTATTTTTCCCTCATGGTTATAGGATGTTATTTTTTGTTACTATATACTTCACCTTTGTTCTGGGACGTCGTTAAGCTTTTTGGAAATAGTATAATGCTTTTGAATCTTGCTCTTAAGCTTTGTTAAGTGATTCTAGAGCTGTGTTAAGAGTTAAATTTTCTCCCACTTTTGCAGTAAACACTGCCTCCCTATTAGTAAAGTTTTCCACTTTGATAGTTGAGAACAGGCATTAGTACACTTCTTTAAATGCCAGATATTGTTATCTCTAAATTTAGAGTGGTTCTTTCTCTGATATCAGGCAGTGTCTTTACTTGATGCTGCAATTAGTAATCAACTGAGCATTCAAGCGGGTCCTTCTGAATATATTTGAAATTCTTTTTCAGGATAGCTCTCTTTTCTATATTACTCTGTTCTACAGACTGTACCTACCTTGGCATCCCAATGCTGCTAGCTTTACCACCTTAATTCAGGGAAATGGCTGGACTGTGGATTTCTCCTCCCTGTGCTATAGCCTAGAAAGTGAGTCACCTCCTTGTTTCCTATCCTTTGTCATTTCTTGATACCTAATGTCTTGTGTGCTGTTGTTTCAAACATTCTGTCTAATATTTGGTTGGTTTTGTCTTTAGGCAGCAGTATATTATTATTCCATCTTAACCAAAAGTAGAAGATCCTAGCATGGTTTTATATTTAAAATATTTGTCTCTCCCTTACATTATCTCAGTTATTTTAATTTTTATGGGATCGACAACTCAAAGACAGAATAGTTTTTTTCTTATATTGCTACTTAATACTGGAAAGCTACAGCTTTCCTTAATACTAAAAATAATTTTACACATTCGTGCACAAAGTGTCACTTCATTCACAGTATCTACATGAGTAGGTGATTTGGGAACACCTGAAGTTTATTTACACTTCATATCTGGAAACTTTTTTAGGTTTCAATTTGGGGTTTCATTTTCCTTTAATTTAATATCAATTTCTTTTGTAACCAAAAACACACATATTCGAGACCTAAGTAATATTTTTCTAAAGTCATTCTGACATACTTCCTCAAGTCTAGATCTGTTCCATAAGACTTGACAATTTCTGCTCAACTAATGTAAGTAAATTAACTCAATTAACAATTAAAGCAATAACAATAATTCATAATTCAGTTCACTGCAAAAAGAAAATAACCTTGCAACACTTAATACTCTGTAAACTTACAAGCTGATTTTGTGAGTCATGTATTCTTGATCCCAATATCAGAAAGATATAGTTGAAGTGAGGAAGGATGGTTAATCCTAAATTATAGATGAGGAAACTGAAATTTCAAGACCTAAAGTGTTTTTTGTTCAGTCACAGGAGCAAGAAATTGATGAAGAAAAGTTTTGAACACAGACCAAGCTTTTGATCCAGAGATCATGCACTATACCACTATACTATACTAGCAGTTTTTAGAATTTGTTAAAACTTTTAAATGAAAATATTTTAATCTTATTAAATTCATAACTAATTTGTAATCTTTGTGACATTTGAAAAATCATGAGATTTGATCAATTTATTTGGAATAAAGTTATTAAGATACATAATTTGGATTAATACAATTTGTTTTGATTCAGTAACTTGAGATTCTTTATGCCATATATAGAAGTATAATAATAGTAATAAGAATTTTTCTGATATATTTGTTGCTATACATAGCATATTTCCCTTTATTTTACAGCAGAAAGAAGCAATGCTTTATAAAATATGAATCAGTTATTTTTTTGAATCAGTTATTTAATCCATGCTTACCTGAAATCTATTCTAAAGGTCTTTGAACATTAGAGATAAGGTTATATTTACAATATAAAAAAATAGGATCATAGGAAACTGAGATTAGAAAGATACTTTCAAGGAAGTAAAAGAATCAAAAATATAACAATAATAGGAGTAGACTATAGCTACTCTTCATGAATTAATGTGCGTTTACTCTCCTATCTGTAAATGGTTTTTACAGATTTGACAATTTATATATTCACTTGAACTAGTATAGACTGACAACAATATATGTATCAATAATATCTTTGTTTTCTGGGACACCTGAGTGGCTCAGTTGGTTGAGCGTCAGACTCCTGATTTCAGCTCAGGTCATGATCTCAAGGTTATGAGATGGACTCCAAACTGAGTGCTATGTCAGGCTCTGTGCTCAGCAAGAGTCTGCTTGAGATTACCTCCCTCTTCCCTCTGCCCCCCGCCCCACTCATGCACACACGTGCACTCTCTTTCTCTCAAATAAATAAATCTTTCAAAAAAAGAATATCTTTGTTTCCTGACATTGATCAGTATGCATTTTCCTTATTCTACTTTAGCTACTTTTCTGAAGGCTTTACATTTCAGCGAACAGTACAAAATCTGAAGAGGTCACTTTTTTACTTAACAAGGCACTGTTTTCTGCCTCATAAAGTATTTTCACCTTTAAATAAATATAACTAAATAGGAAAAAAGTTTTCATTACCATTCAATTTATTTATGTGTAGCCTTTTTTTTTTCATTTCTTGACAGATGATATGAAGAAATTAATGTGCATTAGATAATGAAAAGTATTTGGAGATGAATTTATATATTTTTTTATTTATGATAGCCACACACACAGAGAGAGAGAGAGAGAGGCAAAGACACAGGCAGAGGGAGAAGCAGGCTCCGTGCACAGGGAGCCTAACATGGGATTCAATCCTGGGTCTTCAGGATCGCTCCCTGGGCCAAAGGCAGGCGCTAAACCGCTGCGCCACCCAGGGATCTCTGGAGATGAATTTAAAAGAAAAACAGAAATGCAAAGAATGGGATTTTATTATTTTTAGGGTATAATTTTAGCCAATTAGCTCAATATAGCATGCTGATGCGCACAGGTCACTCATGATTTTCTTATTTTTTTCTTCTACTGACTGTTATGCTTTTCTTCCCAAATTAGGTTTCTTTGATTTTTTGCAAAAGACAACTCTTTTATAGAATATATTCTTTTCCCTTCAAGTTGAACTGGCTACTGAGAAGTAGAAAAGGATTAAAAGAATGATTGGAAAATAACAAAAAATGTAAATAATTTTTGTAAATTCAATCTGGGAGAATACTTTAGTACATTTGAACATTTCTGACCCTACTTGTGTAGTCAGTAGTTCTTGGAGTCTCGCACTGAACTTATCACTGATTCACGGATCTGAAGAATACTCATTTCTCATCCATCGAGAGTCAGCTCTCACAATATGGTGTACAGACAAAACAATATGTCCAAATTCCCTCCAGCACCACCTACTTTGTTTATCATTAATACCATCAAGATGGATATTTGCCCTATAAGGTTCTACCAACCACTCAGTCTCAGGAAATTGGAATTGGGATATGGAGAGACCTCTTTCGGTTATACATGAGGCCCAGTCCTAAAATATAGGCTGACCCAGTGTTAAGATTGCTACACTGGAGTTGCAACATTGGGTACGTACTGATCAAACCATGAAGAAGGAGTTTACCAGCAGAAACAAGAAATGAATAAACAAATGATCAATTCGAATAGGAAATAGATCATTTGACCCTAAAGAGTAGGAGAAAAGAAGAAATGATGCATCAATTCTTCTGGAGGTGTATACTTTCTGTTTTTTTATAAGGCCTTGCTGTGGTTTTTGCTCATAAGTCCCAAAATATGTTTCAGCTTACTTAGGCTCATTTGGATATATTTCTGTTTGTTTCAAACAAATGATTCCCAATATATTAGCCAAATATTAAATGTCTTATATTCTATTTGGTAACACAATCTTTTTTGCCATTTTGTTTTCCTATAATGTAAGTTTAAGTGTTTTAGGCCTTGGTGTTAACTGTGGAATTACAGTGCTCAGCCTTGAGAATGATGATGATGAAAAATAATATCAAAGAAAAAAATATATTGTTTCTCACAACTACACAGGTGCAAAAATAGTTGAAATTCATAAAGTTAGAGTTGATAAAGTATTGAGAATATTCCCAAAATACTGGTTTATTTCTTGTCAAATATAGAGGTTTATATATAAAAAAGTACAATCCTATTCTACTTTCTGTTACTGCGAAATTCTCCTTGGAAATAAATCTTTTAAGATACCTAAATTTCAGAGATTGAAGCGTGCTCTGTTGTTAAACAATTTATGGCTTCTAACTATCCAAATTCTACAATTATAGTGTTTGCTTGATATAATATTATTATTGACTCCTGAGTATTTCTGTGAAGCATGCATACTTGTAAAATTTCTTGGTCAGACAAGAAAAAGATATTTGGCACATTTTTTCTTCCTTCATGTCTGAATGAAAAGGCAACTACTAACTGGGAGAAAATATTTGCACATCATGTGTTTCATAAAGAGCTTGTGTCCAAAATATGTTATTTTTTGAGATGTTATTTATTTACTTATTTGAGAGAGAGAGGAGAAGAGGGAAAGGATAAGCAGACTCCATGCTGAGCCCACAGCCTGAGATTGGGCTCGATCTCAGGACCCCAAGACTATGATCTGAGTCAAAATCAAAAGTCAGAGGCTCAACTGAAGGAGCCACCTAGGCACAGTGAATAAGTTCTTTAGATAAAGCCCTAAAAACTCAAACTCTTAATAAGGTTTATTATGAATCATACAATACAATTTTTTAAGGGCATAAGATTTGGAAGAAGATAGATAACCAACAAACCCTTGAAAGCATGTTTGACATCATTAACATTGGGCAAATGCAAGTTATAATCACAGAATGACTTTATTTTTAATATCCTTCAATATGTAAATAAACATACGAATTGTAGGGTTTCCATACAATAGAATACTACACAGCAGTAAAAACAAATTAACCATTGATACACTCTGCAATATAATGGATCTCAAAATAATTATTTTGAGTGAAAAAAAAATGAGACTAAAATAAAGCATCTATGCTCTGAGATTTCTTTTATATAAAATTCAAAATCATGTGAAGTGACCCATTTTGATAAAGCAGATCAGTTGTCTGGGGCTGAGGTGTGGGGGCCAGAAGGAGGCATTGCAAAAAAGCAGGAGGAAACTTTAGGTAATAATGGATATGCTCATCATTTTGATTGTGGTGATGGATCAAGAAATGTATACACATATCTAAGCCTTTCAAATTGTACACTTTAAGAATATACTTCAAATTTCATATTATCATCAAATAAAAATCAACAGATAATGACCTCTGTCCAGAAGACAAATGAAGGCAAACTCCTCAACTCTTCAGGAAGGAGAGAAATGTGGTTTACTTTCACAGTGCTTGAAGACATCTAGAACCCTGAATAATACACAATGAGTGTTCATTTTTCATCAAAGCAGACTTCTTATTACAAACAAGTGTTGCCAGAGTTATACTCATAGTTTGGTCAAATCTCCCTAATATAAAGTTGCAATTTTTTTTTTTTTTGCAAATGCTGGAAGGACTGTAATTGGAGCAGTAATTTTTTTTTATTTTTATAGAACATAAATAATGCAACTGGGTTCAGGTAAAATATTTATATAGCAGCCAATTCTTAGTATAAAGAAACACCAGTCTTTGAAGTACTACAGTTTAAAAAAATATAAAATAAGTTGTAACCAATTCTTATATATATGGCTGCATTTAGATTCTGTAACAGTAATTCAGTGTGCTCTAAAGTACAAATATCATTGCCCTCCTCTCCACTAGCTTGGAGAGATAAAAGTTACATGAAACCTGCATTTTGTATCCAAAGAGAGGTCTAAAAGCTTTTCAATGCAATGTCACACAATTTCATGGTGTCTTTAAACTTAACTGCTGCCAGTGAAAGCCATCACCTGACTGTAAAGGGCCAGCTTCTTCTTACCGCTTGCTTTATTTTTTCTCACGAAGCAGCTTTCTCAAGATGTATGCCCCAGCAATGCTTCTTTTTCACTTCACTTTCATTTACTTTTTCAAGGAAAAAATGGCCCTTTTCTACTCATGATAAATAGCAAAGTTTTTTCAACTGGACAGAATAAGATTGGTTCCACAGAATTCATTATTGTCTCAAGGAAATACTGCTGATGGCAGGGGCAGTAACTCTCATGCTACAAGTGGTTCGACAATGACAATTTGACTAGTTAATATAATGTTGCTCTAGGATAACGTATGATATACATGTGTTACACAAAGGGGAACAGACTCTAATTGCTGACAATTTATGTGGAATAACTTTGATCATCTCTCAAAGCAATTGGCCTGGCAGAGTCTAGAACTGTTAAAAATATTAATTAATATTCATTTTGTGATCCTTTGAGAGATAGTAGTCATTGCTTGGCAAAGAGAAAATTGCTTCTCCTTGTACTTCATCAGAGCTGTCTTGGAATTTCCTCAGCAGTTGTCAAGAAGCATGAAATTATATGTAAAGGAGAAAGAAAACAAAGAAAACCTTCCAACCTTCCCACTATAGACTGACTACATCTTTTAAAAATTTCCGTTGTGTCCTGCATACATATTAATTTTTTATACCAGGTTTGAAGTGTTAAAAATGTACTAAATGAAAAATATAAAATCTGTATAAGTATTGCTTTGAACAATTTTAAACAAAATTATTCACAATATAAAAGATATGCCAGGCATTAAAAAAAAGTTTTACACGCATCTCTTGACACCCAGCCAGGTAATTCACCTATGATCCTGCAAAGTAATTATGTGATATTAGACATCCGCAAGGCAAGACTGTATCTATCCCAGCACATTGATGATATCTGACTTCTTCTTGCATATCTGTCCTTTGTTAATGTGTCCTTGACCCTCAGACCTACATCTCTATATCCAACCTCTTCTCTGAACTATAGATTTATAAATTACCTTCTTTCTGAAAACCTGAACCTGGATGATTAATAGGTTTATTATTTTCTCATTGCTACTGTTAACAAACTGCCACAAATTTACTGGTTGAAAACCATACAAATTTATTATAATACATTTCTGTAGATTAGAACTATGTCACAGGCATCCTTGGGGTTAAAATCAAGGTGTCAGAAGGATGGGATTCCATTCTGGAGGTGCTATGAAAGAACCCATTTGCTTGACTTTTCCAGCATCTGGAAACCACAACCTTAATTCCTCTCTGCTGTGTCAGGTAACATATACATAGGTGTCAGTGATCAGGATGTAGGCATCTTTAGAGGAGTCATTATTCTGCTACTATACAAAGCAAGTAAGATACACACAATTCACTCTATCCCTCTTAATAGATCAGTTCCTCTCCCATCATTCTTCATGTGAATAATTACTACTTTAAGGCCAATACCTAAGAAAAATTCATTTATCCCAGTCCTTCTCCTCCATATGTAATGCAACAGCAAGCCCTGTCATCTCTAACGGCAAAATAAATCACAACATCTCCATTTACACTGTCACAATGCCTGGATTATCTTCACTAGGAGAATCGTTTTAGCCTCAGATCAGTCTCCATGTTTCCACATAGCATCTAGGATAATGTTTAGCCATAATTCTATTTCCATTACTCATCTGCTAAAAGTACTTTACAAGCTTCCATAGCACTTAGGAAAACATCTGAACTTCATATTTTGTACCTTCACCTCAGAATTTGGCCTATGTTTATCTTTCTCTCTTGCTTTTTTCCAAATACAAATTTGTCTTCTTTCTATTCTTCCTTTATCTTAAATTCTGCAGTGTAATTCAAATGCTAACTACCTGGAGTTAATGTGGACTTCTCAGGTTGAGGGCTCAATCTCCAAAAAAACCCTACA
This sequence comes from Canis aureus, assembly GCF_053574225.1. NCBI lineage: Eukaryota > Metazoa > Chordata > Mammalia > Carnivora > Canidae > Canis > Canis aureus. The sequence continues at coordinate 37,043,352 of NC_135643.1, forward strand.
CCAACTACAACTTCATCATGGCCAATGAGTTCACCAGCCTCCTGCATAACTGACTAATTGGCTACAAACCCAGTGGCTCTCAATGCCTTCTCAGATTTCATAATTTGCTAGGATGACTCACAGAACTCAGGAGAGCACTTTAATTATAAGTGCAATTTTATTATGAAGGATGCAGATCAAGACCAGCCAAGTGAAGAGACACATAGAGTGAGGATGGGAGAGTATATAACATGGAGCTTCCCTGTCCTCAGTATCATCATTCTTCTAGTACATCGATGCATATCACCAATCAGGAAGCCTCACTCAAGCCTTGCTGTTTTTATTGAATTTTTACTGGAGTTTCATTACATAGGTATGGCTGATGAACTCATTGGCCAGTGATGAAGTTCAACTCCCAGTTCTCCTCTCCCAGGAAACCTGCTAGCATCTGGGCCAAAGTCCCACTCCTCTAATCACATAGTTGGCTTTTCTGGAGTGGTTAGACTCCACCTGAGTTATTTCATTATTATAAACTAAGGGACTCACTGTGAATAACACACTCCCATCGTGAGAAATTTCAAGGATTTCCTTGGAGGAATGAATGACAAACATGAGCCAAATTTTTGAATACACAGTGAAGTCCCTCCACCTGGGATGCTGTAATTTTGCTTCTCACTACCTGAAATATTTGCTCCCCTTACTATCTGTCTCCTTTGAATATAACCTCTGAGGAGACTTCTTCCTGGAATAGTCTGCAAAAGGCTGCCTTCACTACAGACTTTCATCTTGTTTACATTTCTCTATTTTCCTTAAAGCTCATATAACTTTCTGAAATTGTATTGTATGTTTGCTTGTTTAGCAACTGCTTCCACAATAGGATGTAAGCACCAAGATGGAAAGGGACTCCTCTTTCTCATTCACCACTGAATTCCTAGGTGTGGTACCTCCAAAAGCTCCAGTCACATTGTAAGTATTCATTTGTTTAATGAATAAATATCTAGCTGACATACTTGACAGAAATGACACATTTTCAAAACATTTCATTTTTTTAGCTGGCAACAATAATTTCCCTAAGACTTTTAATCTATAACATACCACTCAATATTGGACTATCTACTGCTATTTGTTATTCCAACATCATTTTCTGTCTGATAGGCTTATATCCTTACTGTCCTTATTCTTGGCTTCTGAAGTCTACAGAGCTCATCTCTATTGTTTCCAGGATATCGTTCTGTAAATAACTATACTTCTTGTTAAGTAGATCTTGCACATTAAAATTCCAATTACTAAAAATAACTTTTATTCAAAATATTTTTATAGTTTTAAAAATCATTAAAGAAAGGGTTTTTTATGATTGAAATCTGATACACATTTCATGATATACAATGATATTGGCTTTATATTCTTTGACAGTAGTTTATTTCAGTTTTACTTTTATGTCTTTTTTGTATATTCACAATTTTCTATAAGGAGCTTATGTTATAATTTAAGATTGATAATAGAGCTCATGATACAAGAGAAAGGCCTCAAATTCTAGAATTGAATGTGAAAGATGGGATGGTAGGAAAATTGAAAAATACTAGTTATTGACTTCCCCTGTTCTCTTTTGGCAAAAAAAGATGTCATGTTACCCTGATAGCATAAAATGCCACAGCAATCTGGCCACAACTTCCTTACAATCACAAATATCCAAACTATAATCCTCCAATTTTTTTTCTATCATAAAGCATTTCTTATTTCATAAATATGTTGGTACTCTTTCATGGCTTTATATATTTTCATATTCTTTTTTTCTGCTTAGAACAGCTCTTTCCATTTATTGCTGGAATACTCCATCTACTTTTTCATTGAACTCAAAGCTTACTATCTCTGTAGCATCCTACTCATTCACTGAGATTTTTTTTTCCCTTTGCCTTCAGAGCTGTTTAGAATCAATTATATAACTTATCATACCATATTGTGTTTATGTACAGATTATGAAGACCTATCTCTGGGGTCAGAAAACTATAGCCAGTGGGCCAAATTCAGGTACTCACCTGTTTCATAAATACAATTTTATTGGAACATAAAAGCTATTTGTTTAGATATTTTACACTAGAGGCAGACATGAATAATTAAGACAGAGTCCTTATAGCCTATAAAACCTAAAATATTATCTGCCCCTCAATAAAATAATAAATTTCCAGCCAATGATTCATTGTTTTTATCTGCATGGTACTTTTTCTCTATTTTTTTCTGGAAATAATTCTCATCTTCTTTTAGAATAATGCCCCTTTCTAATTTCCAAAAGAGTCTATGTGCACAATGACTGGTCCAAAGGGTGGAAACATTACCTAAGCTAGCTCACCCAAATTCTTGACATGAGGTATTTAGTAGTGAGTAAGGTGGTATATTAACCTTTTCCTCCCTGTTTGTGTGTGTGTATGCTTGTATAAACATTTTTTTTAATTTTTTTAAGATTTTATTTATTTATTCATGAGAATACACAGAGAGGAGAGAGAGAGGCAGAGACACAGGCAGAGGGAGAAGCAGGCGCCATACAGGGAGCCCGACGCGGGACTCGATCCCGGGTACCCAGGATCACGCCCTGAGCTGCAGGCGGCGCTAAACTGCTGAGCCACCGGGGCTGCCCTGTATGTTTGTATATATGTATATACACGTTTTATATTTATGCATGCATGCTATGTATATATATACATATACATATGCGTATATATACACACACACAATGTACGATGCACATAAAGTTTGAATTTAAAAATACTTCCTATTGACCTTTGTCAATTTAAGAGAAATTTTTCTTTTTTTTTTTTAAGAGAAAGACCATATTTTACATACCAAGATTCCCAAGAACTAAGAGAAAACCTAAAAACAGTAAGCTGTTCGCATCTCTTTTCTTCTTTCTATCCACTTTCTTCCTCTCTTCCCAACTTTTATATAATATGCTTTAAAAAATACTTCAGTGAATGTGATTATAATACATACGTGAAAAAAGTTTGTTAAAATAAAAAAAATTAAGGGGCACCTGGGTGGCTCAGGAGGTTAAGCATCTGCCTTCGGCTCAGGTCATGATCCAGGGGTCCTGGGATGAGCCCCATATTAGGCTCCTTGCTCAGCAGTAAGCCTGGTTATCTATCTCCCTCTGCCCCTATCCCTCTTCATTCTCTCTCTCTCTCTCTGAAATAAATACATAAATAAAATCTTTTTAAAAGAGGAAAATTTAAATTATGTGTAAAGAAAAAAGGAGCAAAAACAATAAACATCTAATAAAATTATGGTGTGACTATGTAAACAATCCTGTGTGTATCCTTGGCAGGCACAATAAAGCAAATACACAAATACCATAGACTGTTTCATTATGTTATTAAAGGATGCCTAATAATTCTCAACAGAATAAAATTTTTAGTAGTTTGAATTTTACTTAAATTTATTCTGGGGACTCCCAGTAATCTCTCAGGGAATTTTATTCAAAGCTCTCTGTGTCTGTTTTAGGGCAGAAAGTCTGTGTAACTCAAACATCCAGGTGTCCTCGGTTTTCTTCTGTTCTTGATGAAGTGACACACCCTATAACATGTTTGGTGCAAGACTTCTACAACATGAGGCACCTGAGGTAGTGGGTGAGGCATTGACTCAAATGAGGCTATATCTGCATTGGGTGGAAGACCTATTCAAACACTCAACTCCTCTACCCAGAACCACGTTCATAGAGCACTGAGCCACATACTCATGCATCTGTTGAACATCCTGAAATTATCTCTCAACCTTTGTCTTATTCTATCAAGAAAGTTCTTATTACACTATAGTCTGAATTTTACACTGGAAGAAATATGAAAAAAATCCAGTTTCTAATCTGAAAAGTGACACAGAAGTATAGTTGAGCTGGAGGAATTAAGATGCAATACAGTACGTTATGAAGTCTAGTAGAGGGCTGAAATCATCAAATATTTTATTTAGGGGCATAGGACTTGAGGTATGACCTAAAGAAAGAGTGGCAATTTCATTTGTGTGTAAAACAGGTAAGAAGATACAACAGGATTAGCATGAATATAAAACGTTAATAGGTCTTAAAAGCCAACCTGACTGGAGTTGTAAATATAACTAATAAACCAATTAATAAAATAACTCTTGGTAATGATAACAACCTAAAAGCAAAAATGCTTAGAATCACTTATTCATTAATCTCTTATTTTAGGCTTCACAGAAATAGTACCTGAGACAAGTGTTCAGATGTTTATCTAGAAAAGAAATACTGGTAGGTAGGACAGTGGGATAAAGAAATAGGGGAAAGAAGGCAGCTTATCAAGCCAATATCTATTGTGGGTGACAGGAGTTTAATCTGCTAGGAAATCTCTGGGAGCCAGTGTGGGATGCAATCCTCAGAATTGTCCCAACTCAGGGGTGAGAACATTGAGGTTTTTATACATCTACTCTAGTATGTCACTGGTTATGAGGCTATGGCTTCTCACCAGGGTCATAATTCCTCAGCACCTCTGGCCTGCTATGTGGGTGGACAAAAGATGCAGATATACTGAAAAGAAAACATGAGAGATGGGCACAAGGTGGACAGTGTCTCCTATAAGCCAAGCATTATACTAAGGGTAACATGCCTTATGTTACTCACAAGGTAATATCTACATTTCCATTTTGCATACAAGAAAACCAGAGCCAATAGTGAGTTTAAATAATTTGGTTGTCAAAGCAACAAGTGCCAAAGCTAATTATTTGAAATATAAGTCCCTTCGATTCCAAACACTTTTTAAGATTTTATTTATTTATCCATGAGAGACACAGAGAGAAAGAGTCAGAGACATAGGTAGAGGGAGAAGCAGGCTCCCTGTGGGGAGCCTGATGCAGGACTCAATCCCAGCACCCTGGAAAGCACAGCTTGAGCCAAAGGCAGACACTCAACAACTGAACCACCCAGATATCCCTACAAACACTTTTCATTACACCCATGTCTGTACCAATGGTCGGTAGTTCCTACTTTTGTATTTGTTAGATGAATATCATTTAATTTAAAAGAATAATTGTTTGGATGTGCATGGCAATAACTCCAATTTAAATTAGGGATATTGTTAAATTTTAAATTTCTTCATTAGATGATCTCACTTCTAAACCTCTACTACATAAGTCCAAATTTTCAATGAGATTCACTTTACAAATTTTGTTTTAATATGATTATATGTATACGAAATAATCTGAATATAACTCAGCTTTGCATCTATTTATGTGCAACTCCCTCTGACATAAATATTTGATGAACACATAGAACCACATTCAGATGACAAAGCCAAGTAGGAATATACAAAACACACACATGCACATGAAGGCATGCACACATACACACACACACACACACACACCCACACCTAACACTTGATGCTCAATTAACTACATGTGAGCTCTAACTATCTACATCTGGTATTACAATCTCCCCTTCAATTCAGATAAACATTCCTTAAACACTCCACAGTAATTCACGCACAGACACTGACATTTCTACCAATGTCCTCTTCCACAAGCAAACTTCAGATGTTTTTCAAGATAAAGTGCCGTATTTATTGTGGCATTTATGTAGTTCTTCACTATTTGACATTATGTGTAACTGTTACTGTTTTTTATTAATTTTCTATCTTTTTTATAAATTGGTCTCTCACAAAGTTTTTAAGTGTTGTGCCCCTGAAGGCTTTTTCCCCACTAGGCCTGTGATTATTGTGTGTGTGCTTTTGCAGTGTGGTTATTTTAAGGAATGCATACGTCCCATTAAAGCAGAACTGACCATATTTCTTTCTTTCTTTCTTTTTTCAGATTTTATTTTATTTATCTCAAAGAGAGAGAGAGAGAGAGAGAGAGAGAGAGATAGGGAGGGGCAGAGGGAGGAGAGGAAGAATCCTTAAGCAGACTCCCTGCTGAGCATGGAGCCTGGCTCCTGACTCAATCCCAGGTCTCTTTGATCAGAACTTGAGCCAAAACCAAGAATTGGCCGCGCAACTGACTGAGCCACCCAACGCCTGGACTGTGTTTCTAAATACATTATCTATATTCAATACTTCTCATCTCACTCACTTCCTGTATTTCTTCTTATAGTTAATAGCATGAGAAAGCCAAAAATCTTAGATGTAATTAGGATGTACATTATTGCACATTGGTGTCATTAGATTATTATATTAATTATCATTAATTATTATAAACTTTGGGCCCATACCTTGATCATTATTAGTTTCTCTCCATGAGTGCTATATTTATGTTTTTCTGATAGAAAGACTTCTTTATTGTTCTGATTTACATATCATTTGACTTCAACATGTAGTCTAATTTTCTAGTAGTTGTCTCCAAATGCTTGGAATCATGCAACTATATTATTACTCTTCTGTATATGAAATACATACACAATACACATATGTGCATTAATATATGTACATACATCTGATTATATTTGTGTACCACTATGGGTATATTGCTATATTGCAAAGCTAAATATAAATTAATTGAAATTTATATTTACAAATTAATTGAAATTTATTTAATTGAATTTTAATAATTTTAGCAGATGGATTTAAGCTTCACTGAGATTTTTATACCAAACAATTAAATTAGAACATTTCTTTACCAATTTTTTCTATAGTCTCCCATTATGAAATTTTTTTGTGGATGACATATACATGTTATATTTGGTATCAAAATCAGTGTGTGATTGATAGAAAAATGCAAATAGAAGAAAATAATACAAGTTTCTTTAGATAAAAAATACAGAAACTTAGGAATTTGATGATGGCCATCAGATCAGAGCACCCATGATGTGAGGGACAATTATTGGTGGTCCCACAAAGTGATTCCAATGACATATAAGCTCCTACAGAGAACAGGTTTAACTGCAATGCTTCATTTTCCTTCTTCCCTCTCCTTCCCCCTCTGTCCCAGAGATTGTGAATCATCCTTTACATACTGGTCAAGTGAAAATAACTGAAACAATATTTGACATCCCTACATGTTCCTTTCATGCTTACTTAAAACAGGGTGAAGGGGATCCCTGGGTGGCTCAGCGGTTTGGCAACTGCCTTTGGCCCAGGGTGTGATCCTGGAGTCCCGGGATCGAGTCCCACGTCGGGCTCCCAGCATGGAGCCTGCTTCTCCTTCTGCCTATGTCTCTGCCTCTCTCTCTGTCTCTGTCTCTCTCTTTCTCTCTATGTCTATCATGAATAAATAAATAAAATCTAAAAAAAAAAAACAGGGTGAATTAAGGCTAATTTCCTGGCAGTCTTTAAGCAAGGGCTTTACACCTTACTGGGGTTTCTTAAGCTGGTAGAAACTCTATTAACCATCTGTTTTCAAAATGCTTTACAAAATCCTCCTGAAAGGCAGCCACTTTTACCTTAAAGGTGAAAAATGTCCATTTATTCTTTCAAAATTATCCATTTGTGATACATTTTTTACTTTTTCTTTTCATCCCAGAAAAGTCAATTGATTTGGAGCATGTGCTTTTTTGTAAAATATGACACTTACTTATACTTAGGCTTGTCCAATCTTTTGAATGCCCTGTGATGATGTCCTTAAGCACTTTGCACACTTTGCTGCATTAACTAGGTTATGAATAATTCATTGAAAAATTTCGCTAGTGCTCTATTGCTCACTCTGTGAAGATATTCCATAACCTTCTTTTTTCAAGTTAAAGAAACCACTTCATCAATGGTTATCCACACATAGTTTTTACCCAAGCCTTCACCTGTATTCTTCTCCATGACTTATTTCTCTAATAGGTCGTTAAAAAGCCATCTTAGAATATTTTATTACTGTAAGTGAATCCAGAAAATACCACAAACCAAGATATTCTAGCAATATCTGAACATACTGCAACCAGGTAGCAAATTTTTCACACTGTATTTTACCCTAACACTTGACTCTTCATATTCTCTGCAATGTTTCTATGCATCCTCCAGCAGCGTTCGCTGACAAAGAAGTGCACTTCATGTTGTCATTATATTGTTTTTTTGTACACAACCAATTCAATATATTGAGAAAAGCAAGTATTTTCATAGTAGTAGATGTTTATTTTTCATTCCTAGTGAGTAAGAAAGCAAAAAAAAAAATTCACAATATTTATCACTATATTTAGTGAAATTTTCTAAGATGTTCAATTTAGTATGGCAGAGATTGAAATTGAAAGAGAAATTGTGCCTGTTTCTCTCTTTTTTTTTTCATATTCTGGATGCTCACTTTTAAATTTCTTAACAATCCTACTCGTTTGACACTATTATTAGCTACTATTCTAAATTACTGAGTCACTGTTATATTATCCTATTTTGCTGAATCCACTTCTTTTTGAAGAGTTACTTGCCCAACAGAACACCTACCTCAGGTCATTCATGATTCAACTTACACAGATAGGGGAGGAGCCTCTGGCCAATAGACTATAAAGTGACTCCACGATTCACTTCCTAGTGTTCACAACCTTCAGGACCAGTGTTTTACTTCTACCCAGTGGAAAGCAGCAAAGTTGATGTGATGTATGTGCTTACATGTACATGATTGCACAAGCTTAGCACTGTCTTGCTAGAATCTCCCTCTCTCTCCCTCTCTCTCTCTCTTTTTCTCTCTGGCTTTGAGGAAGCAAGCTGCCATTAATCTTAAAACCACAAGGAACTGAATGCTGCCAAAACCATGGAAGCCAGGGAAGAATATTCTGTCCTAGTCCAAATTAGATACAGACTATCCTTGATCGACATCTTGATTGCAGCTAGTGAAACACTATGCAGAGTATCCAACTAAGTTATGTCCAGACTTCTGGCCTGAAGAAACTCAGATAATGAATTTGCATTCAAAGCCAGTAAATCTGTGGCTAAATGCAGAGAAATAGATAACTAATAACAGCACCTCTGCATTGCCCACCTGTGGTCTTCTCTTTTCAGGGATGTTGACTTCTGGAGCAGTTGGGCCAATGTATATACACAAATCACACAAGTCATGATAACATTTAACACTTATTTTAAAACTAAATACTTATTTTTTTGATCTTTTTATTTACTCCATGAGGATTCCTTTTTTCATATATTTTTGTTTGGAGTTCAATTTGCCAACATATAGCATAACACCCAGTGCTCATCCCGTCAAGGGCCCCCCTCAGTGCCCGTCACCCCGTCACCCCAACCCCCTGCCCGCCTCCCTTCCACTACCCCTTGTTTGTTTCCCAGAGTTAGGAGTCTCTCATGTTCCGTCACCCTCTCTGATTCCATGAGGATTCCTATCCAGTACCTCACTCAAGAGTATCTGAAAGGATTTAAGTTATTTTTGTTTGCCTTAAGTTTTCACTTAAATTCCAGTTAGTTGGGCAGCCCCGGTGGCGCAGTGGTTTTGCGCCGTCTGCAGCCCAGGGCGTGATCCTGGAGACCCAGGATCAAGTCCCACGTCAGGCTCTCTGTGTGGAGCCTGCTTCTCCCTCTGCCTGTGTCTCTGCCTCTCTTTCTCTCCCTGCATCTCTATGAATAAATAAATAAAATCTTAAAGAAAATTCTAGTTAGTTAACATACACTATAATATTGGTTTTGGAGCAGAATTTAGTAATTCGTCACTTACATACAACACCTAGTGTTCAACAAAACAAGTGTCCTCCTTAATACCTATTACCTATTTAGCCCATCCCCTCACACTCTTCGCTTCCAGCAATGCTCAGGTTTTTTTTTCTCTATAGTTTAGAGTCTGTTTTATGGTTGTATAGCCTCCTATGTTCATCTGTTTTGTTTCTTAAATTCTACATATAAGTGAAATCATATGGTATTTGTCTTTCTCTGACTGACTTATTTCACTTAGCATAATACACTCCAGCTTCATCCACTTCATTGTGAACAGCAAGATTTAATTCTTTTTATGGCTGAGTAGTATTCCATTGTATATATACACAACATCTTCTTCATCTATTCATCAGCTGATAGACATTTGAGTTTTTCCCATAATTGGGCTATTGTGATAATGCTGCTATAAGTATTAGGGTGAATGTGTTCCTTCAAATCCCTATTTTTGTATCCTTTGGATAAATACTAGTAGTGCAATTACTGAGTCATAGGATCATCCTATTTTTAACTTTTGACTTTAACTTTAACTATTTTCCAGAGTGGCTGCACCAGTTTGCATTCCCACCAACAGTGTAAGAAGATGCCATTTATCTGAATCCTGACCAACATCTATTGCCCTGTGCTGTTAATTTTAGCCATTCTGATAGGTATGAAGTGGCATCTCTTCATGGTTTTGACTTGTATTTCCCTGAAGATGAGAGATGTTGATCACATTTTCATGTGTCTTAGCCATTGGATGTCTTCTTTGGGAAAAAGTCTATCCTTCTTTATCCATTCAGTCATCAATAAGTACTTAAGTTGTTTCCATGGTTTGGCTATTGTGGATAATGTTGCAATGAATATGAGAGTAAATATATTTGTTTGAGATAAAGATTTCATCTTCTGTGAATATATAGCCAAAAATTGCTATGAGAGTAGAGTTTTAATATTATCATTATAGCGACAACAAAGTAGCAATTATATGGAATAAGAATGTGTTAACTGTTGGCATTCCACAATATATCCATATATCAAATTATCATATTGGTACACTTTGAACTTACACAATGTTATATGTCAATTATATCTCAATAAAGGTGGAGAACAAATAAAGTGAAGGAAGGAAGAAAGAAGGAAAGGAAGAAAGAAATCAACCAACCAACCAAACAACCCTGGTGCACAGTAAGAATATATGAGTTCAAAGGGAGCTTAGCTATCCATAAAAGCTCTGAATGGGGATGCATGTTGACAGTGCCCATCCAAGTAATATCTAAAATGCAGGCAATCTTGACCAAAGATTCAGTGTATTCCAATCTAATTGACTAAGTCATCTCCATTGTAGATATTAGGAAATGTAACTGTAACTTATAAAAGATTTAAATGATGAAATTCTTATTTTGAGATCATGATGGTAGTCCCCTAAAAATCTTCATCTCCTTCAAAATGTAGCTATACTCACAGCCTTTAAGAATGTAGTTTTAGGGATGCCTGGGTGGCTCAGCGGTTGAGTGTCTGCCTTCAGCTCAGGGCGTGACCCTGGGGTTCTGGGATCGAGTCCCACATCGGGCTCCCTGCATGGAGCCTGCTTCTCCCTCTGCCTGTGTCTCTGCCTCTCTCTGTGTGTCTCTCATGAATAAATAAATAAATAAAAATCTTAAAAAAAAAGAATGTAGTTTTATTTTCTAGTGCCCTAGCAAGTAGTGAAGATCATATGACTAAGTTATGGCCAACGGAAGACAAATTAAATATTTGTGCAACTTTCAGAAAAAAATATTAAAAGGAAGTATTCTCATTACTTCTATTTCTTCCTTCTTACTGGTTGAAATGTGGATCTGATAGCAGGGCTAAAAGAGCAATCTAAAACCAAGAGTATGCTCAGAAATGGAGTTACTCAGCACTACATCCAGGTAAAAAATACTAGTGTCTTCAAACAGTTGGGCACCATTCCAGCCCTGGAGTTCCTGATATACATATATTATATATATATTATATAAAAATATATAAAAATTTATTATATATATATATATATAATTCAAATCAAGGTGGTTTGGATTTTCTGTCACACTTGTCTGGTCATTTTTTTGGCAAGAAAATATTTATTTTCAAAAGCTCAGGGAAATATATGCTAGATATTATGAAATTAGACTGATCTGTATTTAACATTTTAGACAAGCGTAGGTAAAAGTGGTAAAGTGCTATTTTAAAGCCTTTTATTACATTTTATTAAAATCATCCTACTAACCTGCATCACTGTGAACAGATAGATCAAAGCCTATTTGCAACAACATTGCAGGAAAGATACATTCTGAAGTCAATGATAATATATTCCTAAGCATCTCTCTGATTTCTAAATATTATAATATATAATCAATTCCCTAAAAGCCATTAGTACACAGATAATTTACTTTTAAAAATCCTGTAATTTAGTGGAAAATTTAATGTTAATATAAAAATATTTAATTTACATAATATAAATTCATAATAGATTAGCCTTTACTGTAGTAACAACTTCAAATTAAAGTAGCTTACCACAGGAAATATATACCTCACTCACTCAAAATCTGCTGTGCATCCCAGAAACACTTCAGGACAGTTGTCTATGTGTAGACTTAGTGGTCTAGGCAGCTTTGCCTGATAAATGGTACCTTTTTATCACACGTTGTTTTCCACAATTACCACAGCAGAGAATGCATGGGCTGAAGAATAGAGCGACCAGATCTTAAATGTGTCCACCTGGAAGGGCACACATTTCCTTAACCATATCAGAGATAACATCAAGAAGGTAGGACATGGAAATAGTTTGTAGGCCTGGAAGAAAGAGAACTATAAATATTGGTAAATTTGTACTAATGTCCACCACACATGACATTTATAATATGGGCACACATAAAAATGACTTTGTTTAGATCATTAGAAGAAAAGTATAGCAAAACAGATAATATTTTATGATATGGTTAGAGGTATGTGAAGATATGGACAGTTCTGCTGATACTGAATTAAAAATAGCTCTATGTAGAGAATGAAGGATTATCTCACTGGTCTCTTTTCCCTTCTTTGACTCTAAAATATTAATTCTTTAAGTGTCAATATTATATTGCAAATTATTTATAAGTGAAAACAATGTCAAAGAGCTACAGTGGTTAGGCAAAAAAGAAAATGTAAACAAACACTGGAAGGAGAAATCTAAAGAATGAATTTCCATAAAGGCTGGAAGTGGGGTCGGAGCAATCTAACTGTTGACATATACTGAGCACTTATGTGCCAGATAATTCGAATTACCTTGCATTTTTAAATAAAAAACTCACAATGATATTGTGTATATACTGTACATTTTACAAATGAGGAAACTGGTAAAATAACTTACCTAGTTATAAGCCTGATGTCTGGTTGAGACCAGCAATAAGCTGCTACAGGTGTGAACAATGAGCAATTTATCCATCTGCCACCTCCCTTACAGCTTAGAATCATCAACCATGGATCTAGTTAATGCATAGGCTGTCAATATTCTCGTGTCTCTTTCTATAATTTCACGAACTGAGAATTTCCTTTATTCATGGAATAACATTTTCACTTCATATTAAATAAAAATTTTCAATGTGTTGACTTATTTGATTTCATAACTCTGTATGACAAATATTATTATCCTCATATTATAGTGGAAACATTTGATGCTCAAAGAAGTTAAATAATTCACATAAGTTCATACATCGAATACATGAAATATTGAATCCCAAGATTGAATCCAGTACTTTAGGGTTCAAAATAAATTATCTTTTCATACAACCACAACACCACCACCACAAGAAGTAAGACCTAAATCTAAAATAAAATTGATTTACAAAAAAAATATACAAAGTATTTTTTATTTAAAGACAGTTGTTGGTAAATTATTTCCAATTTAATAATTAATAAAATGTTTAGCACTTTCATATTTAGCCATCCCATTAAGCATTAGTTGTGCTTTACCTTGATAGCATAAGTAGATTGAGAAAATAAATAGAATATGATGGCACAAAGACACTATAAATTCATACAGATGCTATGTATGAAAGACGAGCCTTATGATAGCCACAAGCATACACTCAAGTTTGCTGCTAATACTTGTGAAGCATTTGCCCAATTACTTTGCTGACCCATCTTTCAACAGTCCTGAAATTAAATAATAAGGATAATTCTAATGTGTAGAGAAATAGAAAGCTGCAGCTGGGGGAAAAAAAAAGATAATGGGTTATTTATGGAAATATATTTATGGGATATTTAAAGAAATAAATTTATGGAAATATATTTATTGGCCAAAATATTTTAGCACTATCCTTGGGTGGAAAAATTATCTTGCTTTCTATAGACATCCTCAAAATATAGTTTGACATTTTGAGGAACTGAGATTTTGTCTCCTATGTTTCTTCCAAATAGGTATGGATATAAAATTAAACACAAATGCTAATTTCCATATATTTAAACAAAAGAATAGAACTTTGGAGAACATATTAGTTCCATGCATTCTTATTTTAGAAATGTGATAATTAAGGCCCATAGAGATGTCATAACTTTCCAAAAATAACTTCATGACATGTGAGGATCTGTTACACAAACTATAAATGGGTATAAAATTGGCATGTAGAATCATATTCACAATTCTATAAAATAGCCAGAATTCTATAGAATTTTATTTTAGTAGATAATCCAATGTAAATGTGTGAATGTATCTGGTTAGACTTCAAACCTGAATTTTTTTAAAAAATCACATTATTTGATTTTATTATACAAAGTAATATATGTTTGGAAACCAGTTAATTTCTGATTGCAAGTCTTCCGAACTCCTCAAGATAAAAGTGATTCTAACATTAGTAATTCATAAGGATTACTCCAGCCACTCAAGGATTCCATCAAAACTTCTGGGACTTAGAAGTGCCCATATGTTAATGAAGTAAAAAAGGCAGCTCAAAGTCATCAGTAATTTGTCATTTGTTCACACATTTGACTGCTATGATGCCCCCTACTACTGACTTCATGACCCCTTGTATATAATATTTAACACTTCTATCTCTAGGTTGAAACATGAGGATCTTTCTTTCAGAAAGTTAAAGGACTGGTGTTTGTGATCTCCCCTTCCTAGATGGTGAATGTGCAAGCCATCCCATTAAGCATTCAACATACTCTAAAGTCTTCAGGATTTCTCTTTTCTCTAGGGCATGAGAATATTTCTCAAGTTTTGACAGAAATTCCCTCATTACTTCTAGCCACTTTAGTTCTCTAAGGGAAAAAAAAAAATGCAGCCCTGACAGCTGTCAGCTTGTCCTTGGTCTGGCACAGACAGCTGTGCCATGACGTTCTCTTCCTAACATTGATAATTCCATAGACTGTCATTAGACAATGTCACTATGAATGTGTTGGAGTGGAGCAAAAACAGGATCATTCCTTAATCATATCTAAACCCAGACAAAAACAAGAAAACCATGCAAACCACAGAAATGACCAAACATTTTCTTTGCTTGATTATCTTTAGTGAACAATGCCTCTTTACCAATTACATCAGCCCCATTTTGTTTCTCTTACCTGCACTGAGATTTCACTACAAATTTTTATTTTTTTATTTTTTTTATTTTTTTAAATTTTATTTATTTATTTATGATAGTCACACACAGAGAGAGAGAGAGAGGCAGAGACACAGGCAGAGGGAGAAGCAGGCTCCATGCACCAGGAGCCCGACGTGGGATTCGATCCCAGGTCTCCAGGATCGCGCCCTGAGCCAAAGGCAGTCCCTAAACCGCTGAGCCACCCAGGGATCCCTACAAATTTTTAAATACTGATCAAAGAGTGCCTGGGTGGCACAGTTGGTTAAGCATCTGACTCTTGGTTTCAGCTCAGGTCAGAATCTCAGGGTCGTGATCTCAAAGCCCTGAGATCTAGGCCTCCATGCTCAGCGTGAAGTGTACTTAACACTCTCTCCTCTCCCTCTGCCTCACATCCCCTCCCTAAAATAGATAAATAAATCTTAAAATAAAATAAAATACTGATCAGGCAACTCTTCCTAAACAAAATAAATGTAAGAGCATTATTACTCTTGAGTACTACTGTGGTAGCATAAATGTGACTCTATCATCAATTTGAGAGTAGTTTGGAATTCATATATTTCTTTTTATATTACATAAAGGGGAAAAAGCAAATTAATTCCTATGAATAAATGCAGTCTGTTTTCCAACAGTGCATAGCTTCATAAGCAATAGATAACTAATAATTACAACTGACAAACACATAAATGATACCATAATAATTAATTATTATAATAATTAATTATTATATAATATTAATTATATTAATTATAATTATTATCCAAATAATTCAGAAATCACATTGATTTATTATACATATTTCTTTCTCAACATATTATGGCTTTATTTATTTTTTTAAGATTTTATTTATTCATTCATAAGAGACACAGAGAGAGAGAGAGAGAGAGAGAGAGAGAGAGGCAGACACAGCCAAAGGGAGAAGCAGGCTCCATGCAGGGAGCCCGACTTGGGACTCCATCCTGGGACTCCAGGATCAGGCCTGGGCCGAAGGCAGGCGCCAAACCGCTGAGCCACCCAGGGATCCCCCATATTACAGCTTTTTATTACGAAGAATCATCAGCTGAAAGCTAGCTCCCCTCACATAGCTGGAGGCAGAAAGTCTGGCTGAAACCGTGTTGCATAGTATGATCACATACCCGCAGATCTCCCTGGGTTGGTTTACCTTGATATTCTACTTGTTGCAAAGGAAACAAAATACTCCACCCCCTCCTCCTGGAGATGCTTCTCTGCTCTTGTTTTCCTCAGTTGGCAGCTGTATTCCTTCCTCATTTCCCTATCAAACTATAGTCATATTCTCCTTTTTAAGATGAAGAGGATATTCCTCATTTATTAGGAATTTTACCATATTATTACTTTGATTATGATTTTATTAGGGCCCTGGTTACAAAGTTTCTTAGGTTGTAATGCCTTCCTAAGTTAACTATTTCCTCAGAAAAAAATTTTCCCCAAAGTATTTTTGTAATATTAGAGCAGAAACTCCAATGCTCATGTAATTATAATGAGCCTGATTTTAAAATTTCAGACCAACAGAACTTCTGACATAATCACAAAAATGTCCTTAACTTTTAAAATATTTAACTTCTCTTTAGGAGATATACATTGATCTCTAAACTGATTTATTCATCAACAACTAAAAATAAAACTACAAGTACACCGAATTAACACAAACTCACCTAATAGCAATTAAAGCACTGACTTGTAGCTTTTTAAGAAGTTAATCATACCACTAAGACAAAACTGAATTTAGAAACTATAGAGTTAAAAGCTCTATAAATTTGATTGCTTCCTTGTGTAATTGTGGTGAATAGTTGACCCATCATCCTGTAATAATTAAGAGATTCTATTATGAATTGTTGGTCAATTTTATGATGTTAAGAAAATCTCAAATCCTGCTAGAGAAACCTGTGAGAATACAGTGAAAAGTATTGCATAAAGCTGTCACTATGTCAATAGAATCTTTAAATTCCTTAAAATTCTTATGGTTCTTTTAAAATAAAACCAAATGGTGAAGAGATCAACATTAATATTGAATTCTTAATAATGAAATAAAAGAGAAGGAATAGCATAACTGCTTTTCAGCAAAACTTTAAAAATGAATAAAACAAAACAATAGCATTGAAAATAGTGCACCATAGAAAATGATTGGCTTTTTCAAGATTCATTTCAAGTTCATAATAGATTTTGTTTCTCTACTTTTTCAGTAATGCATTTATTTCATGCCCAATTTAGAGCAAAATCAACCACAGAATCCCTTATAAATGTAAGATAGTTACTTTTTATCTTGTGAGCTACACCAGTCTGACCATAGTAAACCTAGAGTACTGTAATGTAGTATTGAGCTATGTGAGCAGGGGTTTTTCTAGTGCCCTACTAAAGAAAGCATAACTACCTTATCAACACACATAGTTATGAATACAATCTATTCAGGTATTACAGAGCCATTTTAGTTGGCTCAGTTCCAAATATTTTAGTTGGGCACACTCTCTTTTTAGTGTTTAACAGCAAATTCTCTAAAATGGAGAGAGTTATGGTAAAACTCAAGTAAGCTGGCAAAGGCAGCTTACTCATGCACTCCACAATATACTAGCTTTTGAAAAAGAAAAAAATCCATTAATTATTTAATGAACCAGTAATCAAAACTGAAATGTGTGTGTAATTCTTAAAATAACTATTAAGGAAAGCATTTACCCTTGAGCCTCACAATGGCTAACTACAAAAATGAGGTTTTAAAATAGGGTCTTATTTTAATTAACAATGGCACATATAAATCTATTCAATGACTAAGAAGCATAAAGCCTCAGAAATCTCTTGGTCTTCTTCAGCTAGGCTAAAAAGTCTGTCTTTCTATAATCCCAGTTATTTTTTTCCCTTTTGTTTCATCTCCATTAGAATTGTTGGCTCACTTTTCATCAGATTAATTTAGCATGGCTTTTGAGGATATAGGTCTGAGAAATAGACATAGGACTTAGAAATGGAAAAAAATACAAAAGTAAACTATTGTGATCCTACATTTTGTCTACAATGTGCATTTCTAATGAGTTTTAAATGAAAGCTGACTTATGTCAATGTGATTATAATTTTTTTATGTTTTGAAAATAATTTTGGTTTTATGATACTTACACAAAATATTACTTATATTTATATACTGAAGTTATACAGGTATTAAAACCTTCCCTAGGCCTCACTAGATATCTCTCAAAGGTTATTCATATACTAAAAAAGAAAACTCAGATCCATAGAACTCTCTTTCCAATCTTTTTTTTATCCCCCCAAAGAATTATCAGAGCAACACATTCATTTCCAATCATATAAAGCAAATATTAAAATAGAGAAACATTGAGAATCAAGATACTGTACATCCTCACCACCCACTGACCTACTGCTCAAGAATGAGCACTATTGGCCATTCCTTGGTTCTATAATATTTACTTATTTAAAATCCAAATGCAGTATACAGAACTTGGCTAAATTTTACCCTACTTTCCACCTTTCTTTAACATCCTCCTCAACTCAGACAATTATACCAACAGTTTTGGTCTCTCACTTCATCTTCAAATAGCATAAATAAAACCCTATTTTGGGGTACCTGGGTGGCTCAGTTGGGTAAGTGTCTGGCTTTGCCTCAGGTCATGACCCCAGGGTCCTGGGATTTAGCCCCATGTTGGGCTCTCCACTTAGTAGGGAGTCTACTTTTCCCTCTCCCACTCCCCTGCTTGTGCTCTCTCTTTATCAAACAAACTATTTAAAATAAAACACCCTATTGTTATATGTACCACAGACTGCATTTCTCTCATTTGTGCAGTGACCCCACCCTTTCTCCTTCTTTTCATCCCTTTCACTTTCCTAGACCCTCATAGCTGTAATTATAATTTTATTTTGTCATTTATAACAGTTGCAAAATATTTCAAGATTGTTCTCAAATTTGATTGCAAAAATTGAAAATCAGTGAGTATCACTTATATTACTATGATATTTAAATATGCTTTACTCCAGAGACAATTATTCTGTTAGGATTGCTTTGGTCAGTGTCATGATCTCTGATCAATCTCATTAACTGGAAAATGTTCCCAAGATTAATTTTGAGTTCTCAGTTGATTGTCTGATTCTCCCAGATTTCAATCTCTCTATATACATTCTCCTTATTTCTTTGAGATGTTCCTTGTGGATCTTACTACCTAGCCTATTGCATTCAAGCCAGCTCACAGAGGTCATCCCTGTGCAGGATGGTTTGATACCATGTCATCCTCTGTGAAATACGCACTCTTCCATATCTTGTATGATCCTCTGCTTTACTAACTCATTCCTCATTATATAGGAATAGAGTTCTGAAATGTTGCAACTACCAAAAGAAACCAAATGCTTTATTTCTCATTGTTTTTTATAAAAGCAGCTGCTCAAAAACAGAGACAAAAATAGTGACATTTGTGGAAAAAAGGAAAAAAATAGTCTAAAAGGTAACAGAAAGTGAAGATTTAGTACAGTAAACAAAATGCCTTCCCTGGGCATAGTTGTGGCCTTTTAATTGGGCTGTCATGATTAGTAAAACAAAAGTAAGGCCACTAGTATTACTGGCAGCTACCTTTAATAACTTACATATGTGTGGCAGTGAACTTCACCAAGCACTTCCTATACATCATCTGTTTACTTAAGTCTTTTCTAGGCCAATGAGGAATTATGCCTTGTATTAAAAACAAAACAAAACAAAACAAAACAAACAAACAAACAAATAAACAAAACACCATATGTTATAACCTCTCCTTTTCACATGGGGTCACCAGCTGTCCTCTCCTTACATATCAAAAAATAATATCAAAAGGTATTAGTTGGGTAAAGCAACTCTAACATTTCAGAGCATATCAACATAGCTTATCTTGCATTCATATGACAGTCCAAGGCCTGGTACGTTAATGGGAAGGTAAATGTGGGGAGATGATATAAGTCCACAGGTCCTTCCTACTTACACTTCTGCTTTCTTTAAGGTCTCATCTTCATCTGTAGTCCGTAGGCCAAAGGAAAAGAAGTGTGGAGAGAACTACCATCTCCCTAAAATCCTTGACCTGCAAGAGCTACACATCACTTTCACACATATCTCCTTGCTGAGATCTAGTCACATGGGCACAATGAACAGTGAGAGAAGGCAGCCAAGTAATGGAGATGAGCTGTGTGTGGGGAAGAGGTTGCTGCTAGTCAGTTAGGAGTCTCTGCCTTGGAAATCTCCTATGAAGCATTGTATAGAAAGGACTAGTAGCTGAGGGAGTTGAAGATGCAGTCCTTTAGGCTATATACTCACACTCTTATGTTTGCTCTCTATAGTATATGGTTCTTAGAAAACAGTCTTATTTTAAATTCTGGTAGGCAGCTTTATTTTCCACAACATCTGTTGCATGATTTTCAGTGTACATAAAGTTTAAAAATTACCATGGGGGAAAGTGTGTCTTGTACTCTCATCAAGTACAGTCTGTGCAATGAACTGGATAATTTTTTCAATAATATCCATATTATAGAAACAGATTTTTTAATCACAGGGTTTTTCTCATAATACTTCATAGAAAGTTATTAACATAGTAAGGTGCATTTCACAAAATGTATTTATGTGCAGACAACCAGATGCAGTTCAGGTATATAGCTCTTTTATGGTATTCCTTAAAAGATATATGGATTATTTTTAAAAATGAGTGGCAAATTTTTCAGACAATACTTCTCAAAAATAAGTTTCTAATAAATGCAAGGGAAAGTAATGTTAAGAATGTGTGCTCTACCAAGTGTCCATCGACTGATGAATGGATAAAGAAAATGTGGTGTATATATACAATGAAAAACTACTCAGACTTCAACAAGAATGAAATTTTGCTTTTTGCAGCAACATGGATGGAGCTAGAGTGTATTATGCTAAGCTAAATAAGTCAGTCAAAGACAAATACCATATGATTTCACTCATGTAGAATTTAAGAAGCAAAACAGATGGACATATGGGAAGGGGAAGAAGAGAGAGAGAGAGAGAGGAAATGAACCATAAGAGACTCTTTTTTTTTAAGATTTTATTTATTTATTCATGAGAGACACACAGAGAGAGGCAGAGACATAGGCAGAGGGAGAAGCAGGCTCCCTGTAAGGATCCCAATGCAGGACTCGATCTCAGACCCTGATATCATACCCTGAGCTGAAGGCAGACACAACCGCTGAGCCACCCAAACATCCCCCACAAGAGACTCTTAATGATAGAGAACAAACTGAGAGTTAATGGAGGGAAGTTAGGGGGCAGTGCACTAAATGGATGATCAGCATTAAGGAGGGCACTTGTTATGAGCACTTGGTGTTACATATAAGTGATGAATCACTAAATTCTACTCCCATAACCAATATTACATTGTATCTTAACTAACTAAAGTTTAAATACAAATTTTAAAACAAATAAGTAAAATTAAAGCAGAAGGAATGCCTTGGTGGCTCGGTGGTTGAATATCTGCCTTTGGCTCAGGGCATGATCCTGGGGTCCTGGGATCCAGTCCTGCATTGGGCTTCTTACAGGAAGTCTGCTTCTCCCTCTGCCTATGTCTCTGCCTCTTTCTCTCTGTGTCTCTCATGAATAAATAAATAAAATGTTTTTAAAAATTTTTAAAATAAAAGAAAAATGAAAGAAAACACTAATATTTTTTTAAATGTATGCTTTAAAAAAGATCTGGCCTTTCTCTGTTGGCAAATAATAGAGCTGCAAATTTTAGTCAGCCTTGTGTAGTGTTGATGCTCCATCAGAATAGTCAAATGGACAAACAACCTTTGGACACAAAAAATATCTTACCCACTCTGCAGGGAGCTTAATTACATGCATTATGTTCCTCAATTCATTGCATTGTTTTCAGAAAACGGGCTATATAATTAAAGCTTTTGCAGGCCTTGGAGCATTGTTAGGCCTAGAATTATTTTTTGCTTTTGCTCAATGAAGAAAAAGTAACCTCTCGATTTGTATGGCATGAGATCAATATATTTTTAAAATATGAATGCTTTTGTGTTCGATCTGACTGTGTCTATCATTAAATGTGTACTGATGCCAGGCTTTGCTGTGAAATAAAGCAACGCTTTAAATACAGTTCACCTGAATGGATTTAACCTGAGGGTTACTGTTACTTTGTGGCCAAGGGGGATGGGGAGTGATAGAGTTAAGCTTATCAGTCTCTTTTAGGCATCCAAACAAAGAATGTGGGCAGAATGTGGCAGTTAGCAGTGAGAATATAAGTATATAGATGATGTTCCAGGGAAAGAGGCTGAAAAGCCACACTAACAACATTTACATAAAAATCGTGACTGGACAGAAACTTTGAACACACTGAAATTAGTCAATTTATAGCAAGGGGAGAAGTCAATAAATGTGAAGATAGGAAAAGAAATGCCATGTGAAAGAACAAGGACCCTAACCCTACAAGCCTGAATATAAGTGGCAGTGAATGCTGAGCCTCTCACAAGCGCCCCATTACACATTACACTCCCAGAACAAGCTGTGATTCCAAACCTCTGTCCTTCCAAGTGGACCAGAATCTCTGTGACTATTTGAGGTGCTGCTCATTTAGGTCACTGCTGGAGAGTCTTCTAAACAGTCTCTGGTGCACTAAGCTACCCAGGTACCATCTTGACTATTATTCTAGAAAATGCTATGGCCAACTAAGCCCTGGTATCTGTGCTGATTACTCCATAATGAAGTCTTTAATTGTTTATTCCCTCCCACTGGACCTCATCCTCATTCTCTCATTCTCGTCAGTAATTCCTTTTGTGTTGCCCAAACTCCTTCTCATATACACCCAGATAGTTTCACTGTACACTCTAGACCCTCAGGTCCTTAGATAATACATTCCTGTTCCCAAGTCCTTTTTTTTTTAATAATAAATTTATTTTTTATTGGTATTCAATTTGCCAACATACAGAATAACACCCAGTGCTCATCCCCCAAGTGCCCCCCTCAGTGCCCGTCAACCATTCACCCCCCCACCCCCCTCCCCTTCCACCACCCCTAGTTCGTTTCCCAGAGTTAGGAGAAATGGGTAGGAAATATCAGAAAGGGAGACAGAACATAAAGACTCCCGAGTCCTTTCATTTTTTGATGTAACTGAGACTAGTTATGCTGCTTTCACTGCTGCCCGCCTTGAAAGGTGGAAACAGAGTCCTGCTGATTCACCTGAGCCACCCAGAAGTCCCAAGGCTCACTGATTTAAATCCATCTGTCATACCAAACAATACTCTGCCTCTTAGTTATTTGACTCAGTTTATCCATGGAGTCTCCTTGAATGTCCATTCTCTCTTTTTTTTTTTTTTGAAGGTCCATTCTCAATGGTACTTTCAGTTTCTTTTAATAATATGGAGGTGCTGCAAGTTCATACACATCATACCCAGCTCCTTTGTTTCCCTCAGTTACCGCTGCTGTAACTGTAACTCTTCCTTAACTTGGAGAACTCCAATCTTGTGTCTGTTAAGTTTTCTGTTTTTTTTTTCTCTTGTTTGTTGTTTTGTCACTGTTGTCCAATCAACTGTTTAACAGGATCTCTTGGCTTTCCTGCTTTGGTACGATGGCAGATCTCCTCAGGCACATTCTTACCAAGAACCTTATCCTCCATTCCGTTGTCCTCCCTTTGAAGTCACCTGGTAAAACTCCAGTCCTGGGAAACTCCAAATACATGTTGTTCTGCATTCTCTCTTCCTACTTTGAGGTTGCTCTATACTCCTGGGTAAGTTATCAATCTTTAAAGATTTTTCCGGGTTGTACCCTCAATCCTATAGGACAATGATCTGTTTCACTTACTGATCTGTTCATCACAATAGCTATTTAAATGGTTTTCCAATTTCAGTAAAGCATACAAATTCTCCTCTAGCAGCAGAAAAACTCAGCCTTTTTGCAGAGAAAATGCAGTTGACCCTTACACAATGTAAGCTTGAATTACATGGTCTGCTTCTGCCTGGATTTTTTCAATAAATACAGTAGTACAGTACTCTAAGTGTATCTTAGTCTTTCTTATGATTTTCTTAACGTTTTCTTTTCTCTAGCTTTATTTTTTTAAGATTTATTTATTTGTTTGTGGTTTATTTATTTTAGAGAGATTGCATGATTTGGGGCGGGGGGTGGGGGTGTGCAGAGGGAGAGAGAGGGGGGAAAGCAGACTCTCTGCTGAGTGCAGAGCTCAATCCCAGGACATAAACATCATGACCTGAGCAGAAACCAAGAATGGGACGCTTAACTGACTGAGCCACACAGGTGCCCCTTTAGCTTACTTTATTATAACAATACAATATTTAACACATAAAATATGTATTAATTGATTTTATGTTATTGGAAAGGTTTCTGGTCAAGAGCGAACCATTATTAGTGATTAAGTTTTTGGAGAGTCAAAAGTTACACTGGAGACTCAAAAGTTACATGCAGATTTTTTCTGTGTTGGGGGTCAGCACCCATAAGGTCCATGTTGTTCAAGGGTCAATTGTAATATCCAGCCTCCAGCCAATAAACTAACAAATATATTTGCATTGCCATTCACTCTTTTCTGTTTCCTCCTGATTTTCTTTTCAATAGCTGATGACCTGGGTCCTGGAGGTTATGTTCCTGTATACCACCATTCTTCTCATTCTTCAATAAAAGTTATATTTTTTAATATCTCATTGTATCTTATGTATTAAATTACTACCTATGACTTCTTCTTCCTCCTAAACAATATATATATATTTATAATATTATCATCCTTATGTCGACCCTCACCACCATAGTTCACACTTTTCTATCATAACCAAACTTATTCAGAGATCTACCTACTTTTTCCTCTTTACCACTTATTAACTTTTTAATTCATTTCCACCTCCAGCAACCTAATGGAATGGCTATGACCATGCTTAGCATTGAGCTACTTATTGATAGACATGTCTATCAATTTTATCCAATTAGCAGGCATAAATTATCAGAAGAGCAAAGAAATAGTAATCTTACTAATTTATGATCCTTGTCCTTGGAAAACATAATTATTAACTTCCTGCCAGAGTTGAAATATGTTGCTTTTATCTTATTTTGTATGTAAAGATTCATGAACTGTTTTTTTTTTGTTTGTTTTGTGTTAAATAGCTATAGGTATCTTAAGATTTCAAAGGAATTGTGAATGAGACATTAACAATGTCATCAGAGTTGGAATTCCTGGATTTATTTAACAAATTTTATAATTTATAGATTTCTTTAATAGAGATTGTGAGATTGTCATTTTCCCAGCTACACAGAGAACAATTTAAACCAGAGTTCATGATCTGGTAATTCAAAAACCACTTTTGACCAAAAACATCTTTTCATTATCTGGAAAAAAGGAAATATAAAAACTATATATATGAAAGTTATTACAAAATAGATTGGATACTTTTCTGTCAATCTACTTAATTTTCCTTTCAAAAAGACATATTTTTCTCCTGATTTATATACTTCATTTACTGAAACTTGGCTACCAAAAATAATATTGCATACATCCAAAACACTGTTATCAAAGTATTAATGTATCAAATCAGTTAGTAGGTTGTTTAAATGACTTTACAGATTGGAAAGCAACTGTATGTAATGGAAGAGTGATGGTCTCTTGTTATAAAAGTAATGGAGCATGCTGGAAAAAATTGAACGATATCAATTCTTTTAAGGTTATCTTCTAACTTAACAATAATTATAATGAGGAAACATTAACATCACATAAAACCTTTTTAAATGGGAGTTTTGGTAAAATAGGTCTATGAAAAATCAACACACATCTAACATTCATTTTATAGAATTGTTTTAATTTCAGGTGTAATCATCAAATCACTTATTTGTATATCTCTTCACTACCATCTTTACTGTCTTTATTGTTACACATGGCATCTAATTTATATATAGCATTGTATTGATGTTAAGTGATCTAGACTTTGTTCTATATGAAACAATAAAGACAGGTGCTATTTTTTTTTTCTTTTAGTAGCTATTTAAGTGCTAAAATAGCAGTGTCTTATTATAGTCTTTCTTTTGGGGGTCATGATTATTTCCTTAACCAACTCAAATGAGCAGGAAATACTGGCTTTTTAGTAGACTAAGGGTATAAAATTACTATAATGACCTCACCTGTTAGTCTAATGTCTAATTGACTTGAGTTGCTGAGTGAGAAAATTAATTTTGTTAACATAAGTATTCTGTGATGAAATGTATGCAAGTTCAACTTGGGATGATTTATATATTTGTATAAGACCAGAATCTATTCATTTAAATGCTATTCTAGGCATTTATGATGTACTAAGTTTCTTTAAAGATCATTGCAATCTTTTTAGGCAGCAATAATTGATAAAACACATAATTAAAGTTGTTGGTCAAATCAATAAAGAGACACAATCACACTTCTAATTAGATTGTTTAAATAAGTATTTAATTTGTATGGACAAAGTTGTTAGTTATTTAAAAGCCATTTGATGGCTCTAACAGAATTTATTGATATTTTCTCTGTAGTTAACTAAAAAACATAGTACTAAAGTATAGTTTTGAATTAGTTTTATTTAGAAATTGACCCTATCAGATCTTTATTTTTTTTAATTTATTTTTTATTGGTGTTCAATTTACTAACATACAGAATAACCCCCAGTGCCCGTCACCCATTCACTCCCACCCCCCATCCTCCTCCCCTTCTACCACCCCTAGTTCGTTTCCCAGAGTTAGCAGTCTTTACGTTCTGTCTCCCTTTCTGATATTTAAAAATAGACCGTATAATAACTTACCCCTCATTTCTACAATATATTTATTACTTTTATTCAAATACTTAATCTGATTTTAGTATTTTTCAAACTGATGGTATAAAACAAGGGCAGACAAATATTTTACATAAAGAACAAGTAATAAATATTTTCAGCTTTGCAGGCCTATAGTCTTGGAAGCAACTCAAGTCTGCTGCTTTTAGCAAGATATCAATCATAGGCTATATTTAAGTATGTGGGCATGGCTGCACTCCAGTAAAAGTTTCTTGCAAAAACTGGAGTTCGTTGAACCCTGGTATACAAAAAAAAATATTGAAATGAATGTAAATGAGAAGATAATTGATGTCTATCATGTCACCTTCTCCATAGAATGTAATATATTTTCTAGTAAAGTAAGGGTATCTCTGTCTAAAAAGTTCAAATTAGCAAACATTACTTTCTAAATATTGAAAAAAAATTTTAAAGTTTATCTGCTGGAGACGTCAAAATCAAAATTGAAAAGTATCAGGAAAAAAATGTAAGACCAGACATTTTGCAAATCCCCTAGTTGTTCACATTGTTCAGTCTTCTAAATCTTCTTTGAGTCTTCATTTTGCCTCTGTAACTGAAATAAACATTTTATAGAGATAATATTAAATATTAATAAAATTTATGATTTTAAAAGTTATCTCAGGATATTTTTTTATAAATTTATTTTTTATTGGTGTTCAATTTGCCAACATATAGAATAACACCCAGTGCTCATCCCGCGGTGCCCATCTCAGTGCCGGTCACCCAGTCTTAGGATATTTTATTTTTGCCTTTCATAAGGTAACCTTTTTTCTTTTCTTTAATAACTAGCCTGGTGATTTTTTTTTTAAAGATTTTATTTATTTATTCATGATAGTCACACAGAGAGAGACAGAGAGGCAGAGACACAGGCAGAGGGAGAAGCAGGCTCCATGCACCGGGAGCCCGATGTGGGATTCGATCCCGGGTCTCCAGGATCACGCCCCGGGCCAAAGGCAGGCGCCAAACCGCTGCGCCACCCAGGGATCCCTGATTTTTTTTTAATGACTAGTCACACTTAGATATTTCTGAATATGTCATTGCCAGCCAAAGTTTCAGGTAACTAACAAAATTTTGAGCACCCTACCATTTAAAAAATGCATTTTTATCTCCCATTATAAATAATCAGCTCATTTATCAAATATTAATTGGGTACCAGTATTATGGTATAAACTTACTATGGTGTCTACTGGGGGCTTAAACTTATCCACAATAAAAAGTGGAGGAAAATGTTCCCAAAATCTATCCTCTTTTGCATTTTTCTGGGCTTTCTATCTATATACAAGGTTGTTAATAGTCTCAGAAGGAAAGAGACAAAAATCACATTAAATGTGTTCAGTGAAATTTCAAGAATAAGAATCTCTTTCAATTTGTTCAAGAATGTTTAGGCATTATGTCTAATATCTCAAACAAAATTAATATTGAAGTCTGTTATGATAAACTTTAATATTTAGCATACACTTAGTATATTATGAATTCAAGATGTATCACTATTGAATATACTATAAAAATTAGAAAATTAAATAAGACCTGGCTAATTTCTCCATGGTGTTCTCAATCCTTAGGGGAGAGAGAGGAGGGTATGTGTGTATGTGTATATGTGTCTACATGTGTGTCTGTGTTCTATAGAGTTGTGACCATGGACTAATTTCATCTTTGTACTAGAGAAGTTGATGAAAATACAAGCACTGTCCTCTTATGTTCAGGATCATATAACTATCACTGTTGTAAATTAAATAATTATAAACAGAAAGATAATCTCATTCTTACATATGAATTTGGGGGAGGTGGTGTACAGATTAAGATGTCAAAAAAAAAAAAAAAAAGATTAAGATGTCAATGGAAAAATGTGTTTTTGATGAATAAAGTTCTGAAGCAACTCTATTTTGGTTTCCTTGAGTCCTCATAGAAAGGTTTTCTTGTTTGTTTGTTTGCTGGTTTGTTATCTCTCAGAAACAAAATAGAGATGCTTTCCCTGAACATTCTAGTTGTTCCTCCTTACCTCCAGTCTCATTGACTGGTGCAGGGGGAAAAAAAATAATTCTACAAAAGCTCTAAACTTAGCTATCTTGTTGGGTATGTTTTTTTGTAGAAGAAATAGGATTTTGCATCCATGAGCAGCATTCTCAGCTATGTCCATAGGCAATAAATGAGTGCTATCAATAAGAAATACAACTGTGAAAGTATTTATATGAACCCCCCAAAAAATGTAAGCTTTTTTTTGAAACTCAAGTATTCCTGAGGACTTAAAAAAGCTTTTAGTCTCTTATGAAAGAATATTGATTTTATTACTTACCCAGCACATCTGAGGAAGCCTTTTTATAAAACCAGCTATCCACCTGTTCTGAATAGCCTTTTGTATTAGCAAACATTCACTTCCCATCAGGGATTCAGAAAGACAAAGAGGGGTAGAAAAAATTCACAAAAATACCAAAAATGAGTAAAGAAAGAGCTGTTATTAAAATTCTAAGAAAGCTACTGAGGATATTTTAAAAATCTATTTTTTTAAATGGAAGGAGGGAAGGAGGGGGACAAGAGAAGGGTAGAGGGAGAGAAAGAGAGAGATCTTAAGCTGGCTCGATGCCCAGTGCAAAGCCCCACGTGGGGCTCGACCTCATGACCCTGAGAACATGATCGATCTGAGTCAAAATGGAGTGTTGAGCGCTTAACCAATTGAGTCACCCCATACCCCTATAAACATCTATTTTCATAGTTGCTTTGAAAGTATAACATATATGAATAATTTCTTTGAATTCTCTTCTACTCAACTTTTCATAGCAGTAGAATTAAAAGCAAATGTTTACTAATATTAAAACAACAGTGACTCAGGTACAAAATTAAGTTAAACTAATTAGTTGGCATCAGACGTTCAAAAAAAGTATACTAAATATTAGTGAAAATGTAAGAGCACTAAATACCTACCTC
The DNA here is from genome assembly GCF_053574225.1 of Canis aureus. Taxonomy (NCBI): domain Eukaryota; kingdom Metazoa; phylum Chordata; class Mammalia; order Carnivora; family Canidae; genus Canis; species Canis aureus. Next base: position 37,073,143 of record NC_135643.1, read on the forward strand.
TGGTATGGATGTAAATTGAATGAGAATTTGCAATATGACACATTAAAGATGACAAGAAGGCTTCAAAATCATCTAATAAACTTTTACTCATTGTTTTTTTGTACTTTCCAGGTTTCTACATAATTATGACACAACTGCTCTGAAAATATATTAAATGTTGGCCTTACCTTATGCTTAAGATATTTGAAGTAAAGCTTACAAATTTAATTTTTTAACTATATAAATAAATGGATAATTTGAAATTTTACTTTTGTAGATGACAACTTGATATTGTCCAGTGTCAGTATTGACATAATTACTTTGTGAATTTGATAATTGTAATTATTTTCTTCCATAATGAAAGCAAATTGATGCAGAGACCAGATAATCTTTTCAAGCTTATATGCAATTTAGTTAGTTTGTTTGTTTGTTAATCACTGAGCCCAATCTAGCTGTGGTCAAATAAACCAATGTGTATTCAAAAGATGCCATGCCATTTTTCCTGTACCATTATATGGTCACCTATTGATCTATGCACTTTTATCCTCCTACAAGGTCTATCACTTATGGTTAGTTCTTAATACCAAACTACAAATGTAGTTCACACCCACATCAAAAGGCTACTTTTTAAACAGGAAGCAAGGAATGACTTAGAGATAGGGGTACTTCTAAATTTAGGAGTTTGTATGGATTTCTTTACCCAGTTGAGGAAATGCCACTTGAAGGAAATAGCAAACCTCAGTTTGAAGCAATGTGTGGAACAATTTTTAGGAGCAAAACAAAAGGTATTATAGTAATAAATAGGTGTTGGAAGACAAAAGAATGAAGAAGGACTCTCTGTGTTAACTTTTTCCAGACAGATGCAAACTTTAGGAAAAAGCAGAGAGGATGGAGCCTTGGAATAGGGCTAGAATGAGAATGTAAAGGAGATGGTAGGAAATATGGTGAAAGTGATTAAGATCCCAAGATAGACATGCACTTTGCACCTTTATCGTCCACTTTCTTTCCTCTACGAAAGTCACAATAGGAACTTTGTTTTATCCCACAGGATCAGAAGTTTAGAAATCTAATTAGGAGACTGGCACCATTATGAGCAAATCTCTCCATAAGTAGTAAGTTTAAGGAATGAAGTGTTACTAATATTTCTGTCCTCATTAAAAGTTAATTCTTGCCAATATGATGACCAACTTTTCTGAATTTACTTTTATTATATTTAAATTTCTTGTACTTCATTTTAATTTTTCCCTTTTTGTAGTTTAGTTAATCTTCATTTTGCTCTTTAATGGTAAATATCAAAAGTATTTAAAATTTTATTCACACCTTAGCCCACTAAGATACACATACATTTAATATTATCCGTTTTAGCAGCTATTTGGCAAGCATCATTGAGGAATCCTTACCATAAATTATGTGTTCATAAGCTCAAAAACCCCTAGCAATTTATGCAAATCTTTACCATTTCTTCCCCTAGATCTAGAGCTTTTTGAGAGCAGAATATGAGCCAGCACATATAACTAGGGCCTGTATAAGTACCCTGTGTATAGTTAAGGAATGAGTAACTACCAGATACAATGACTAAATATTTCTCTATTCAATGTTAATAATACATGCCAATCCTTTGACCTGACTCACTTAGTTTTACTGATTACCATTAAAGGTCATTCCGATATCTGTCATAAACTCTCCTTGTTCATTTTTATCAGGACACTTTGTAATAGGCTTGTACATTTTGACCTTTGAGATTTTTTTTGTCCTTCTGGAATATAGTTTCCTTATATAATATAAATAGTTTTTAAAAATTTTTATTTTTTTATAAATAGTTTTTATAAAGGGGAATTCCTTTTCTTTTCCCGGAGATACATTTTCCAATCTTTTTTTTTTATTTTTTATTTTTTTTACATTTTCCAATCTTAAAAGTAAAATGTCTCAATGCTAAAACTGAGAATATTTTTACATATTTTCTGATGTTAGTGCTCTGGTGTACATGCAGTTTTAAACCACTTAATGAATCAACCAATTGTGAAATACTGTCTATTAAAATTTCATATATTTTCAAGTGAAGCACTAAATTTATCCTATGCAGGCTAAATTAAGATAGAATCAAGGATGAACATAATGAATTAGCAAAAATGTGAAAGAAATCAGTTATTCAACACTTTTGATTAATAGTGTATTCAAATTCTACAAAACTGCTAGACTTTGATAAGAGCATCTACATTTATTAATATTAATGATATAATAAGGTTCTCTATAAGTCATCATACACGTAGTGCCTCGTATTCCTAGCAAGATTCAGTATCTTAAATGTGTACAACAACTATGCAAAGTACTATGAGATGCTGAGGAACTCGAGATACTACTTGATTTTTCCCTCTCCATTAAATATAAATACTCAAGTCCAGGTCTCTTCAGATATGGGGAATATATTTTTTTCTTTTGTTATCTCTAAACTATATTTTCTTGGTAATCAGATTTAGAAAAGTTTGCAATATTGGAATAAAACTATAAAATTCCTTAGTTTGATAAAGACTCAACTACATTAATAAATGATTAACTATACACCTGATTTCTTCAATATAACAGTAGAGATTATTCCCATGCTTTGTAAGTTGAGAAGAGATCTGATTCATCTAAAAAATTACTTGAATACCAAAAAAAGTTAGTGTGGGCATAGAAAACAATGAGTAAAACTGATAGATTTCTTTCTAAAACTACTAAGAAACATATGTATTGTTTTATAAGCTATGTCACAAATTATGGCAAACTTAAAGGCTAACATGACAAATACACTTATTATTTCACAATTCTTGAGAGTCAACAATCTGATGTCAGGGTCTCTCATCAAGCTACAACTAAGGTATAAGCTAGGCCTTAGGTCTCATTTCAAAGCCTGATTTGGGAAGGATTCAATTCTAAATTCATTTATGTAGTAGTTACCATGATTCACTTGTTTTGGGGCTATTGGATTGTGTCTCATTTTCTAGCCAGCAATTGGCTTGTCGTCAGCTTTATTTCTGGCCACAGAAGTCTCACTGACATTGCCATATGCTTTATCAAACCATCAAGGGAAAGAGTAAATAGTATGTAGTATGCTAGAAAGAGGTTATAGATATCTTTTAACCTAATCACAGAAGTGGCACCTTTATCATACTCCACTGTTCAGAAAGGAGTCACTAGGAATACCAGGAGGTGGAGATCACTGGAGGCCATCTTAGAGAGTGCTCACCAAAGAATATTAACTGTTAAGGAATCTCCTTGAAGTTAAAAAAAGCATCACATTATCTTCAATATAAGACATGTGTATCTACCTGTGTGTACACATATGGCTAAATGACTGTGTTCAATATTTGGAAACTGTAAGAAAATCAAGTTGAAGGATTATTTTCTCATAAACAGTTAAAGGGCTATTTTTTTTAATTTGACTTCCCAAGGTCTATTTTTCATAGATGGTATACTGCTGCATTATAATTAATAGAGATGCAATATTTTAAATAGAGTTGAACAAATAATGAGATCATTCATATGCCTTTAAAAAGTCAGGTCTCGGGCAGCCCGGGTGGCTCAGCGGTTAGCTCAGTCTTCAGCCCAGGGCGTGATCCTGGAGACCGGGGATTGAGTCCCATGTCGGGCTCCCTGCATGGAGCCTGCTTCTCCTTCTGTCTGTGTCTCTGCATCTTTCTCTGTCTCTGTGTCTCTCATGAATAAATAAATAAAATTTAAAAAATAAAATAAATTAAATTAAAAATCAGGTCTCCATATTCCCAAAAGGGACATGATTTAATATAAACACAATTTTCTAAACTGTAATACCAAGTAGATTTCTGATCAATTATTGAGCTAAACTACATGAAAGTGATAAAGGAAGTAATAATTCAAATACGATAAAAGAAAAACTATGAAAGTTTTCAAAATAGACCAAAGAGATTACTGCATATCCTCAATGGAAGCAATTGTCTAGTAACTGAGATCACTTGATTTTGTTTGGTTTCTGAGAATTGCCATATCTTCGAAATACTTAAAACTACGAAACTGATACAGATCTTATGTATACTTTGTGTCATGAGTATTTTATTTATTTAATTTTTTTCAAGATTTTATTTATTTGAGAGAGAGAGAGGGAAAGAGATAGAGAAAGAGCATGAGCAGGGGAGGAGCAGAGGGAGAAGCAGACTCCCTGTTGAACCGGGAACCCAACAAGGGGCTTGATCACAGGACCCCAGGGATCATGCTCTGAGCCAAAGGCAGATGCTTAACTTACTGAGCCACCCAGGCACCCCTTCATTAGTGTTTTTAAAAACATTTGAATTTGAGTAGTAATATATATGGCACTTAAAATGTAGTCAGTGATGTGTCAACTGATGAACCATATCATAATTTTTATATACTCCAAGTTTGTTTTAAGTTGAATAATACAGATTTAAGTCATTGAGAAATAATATCAAAATTTGTAGTTGGTTAGTGTAAATTGTAGTGGAAAACCACTTATTTAAATGTAGTACTAAAGAATGGAGAGTATCTTTTAGAAATGAAGAGAATTACAGATTTAATTAAAACATTAGATTATATCAAAACAAAAGTCATAATCATCAGATGTAATTGAAAGTTCATTACCTTGTACCCTAATGTATTCTTTCCATTTTAAAATATATATTTTATTGTATAAAATGCAATTGTGTATTTGCCATTGAAAGAATTAATGGGTATTATTTTGAGTGGATAAACTAAGATGATGAGAATTGTTATAAACTATAAAGTTTAGGAAATGTATTTATCAAATATTCATCTTCTCTGATTGTGTGCTATTTACTCTCTGTAAATCTCTGAACTAGTAAATTTTTGACAGTATTAGGGCTCAATACAGTGATGGGTTTCAATATAGTAAAATGCTCTTTATATTATATAAGCATTCTTTGATGCATTAAATTGTAAGGTGATATTATCAGCTTATTAAACATATATATATATATATATAAAATTTAGGCCTATATCTATAGATAATTATCCATATCATATATTAAGTGATACACCACATCATGTATTACAAAAAATGAAACTGTAGGCGGAATGTACATCTAAGCACTTATTGGAATTACTAGCTCCAACTCTGGGGGGGGAGAGGGAATAACATAGTATGGTAGTAAGAGCATTGCCCTGGAAAAACAAGAATTCCTTTAGCTGCATAGTGCTAGAAATATATCAAGGCTATGTTCTCAGCATCTGTCAAATAAAAAGTAAAAAAAAAAAGGCCTTTATGAACCATTGTATCAGTCTTATGTTCCAGAAACCTTCATAGATGAACAAAAAACTTTAGAAATTATAGATATCTTTTATTTTCTGCCTTTGTGTTCTGGAAATAGGTTTTAAAAATTCTAGTTGTCTGTCGTTTATTTTTCTAACTGAAGCAAATGAGGTAAATCTAGTATTTGAGAGCATTTTATATAATGAATTATTTTCTACAACGTCATTCAAGAGTAGATTTGAGAGTACAGAAAGTTTTCAGTGTAACAAATATGATGATGATGACTGAAGCTACTAATGAGGTTTCAAAATTGTGGATAAATCTTTTAAATGTTTACCTTTAACATTAATTTTCATATACGATATAAAATACACTCTGATAGGGGTGCCTAGGTGGCTCAATAGGTTAAACATCTACTTCAGCTTACATCATGATCTGGGGGTCCTATGACTGAGCCAGGCATTGGGCTTCCTGTTCAGCAGAGAGTCTGCTTCTTCCTCTCCTTCTCCCTCTGCCCCTCCCCCCACTTGTGTGCACACACTCTCTCTCTCAAATAAATAAATAAATATCTTTTTAAAAAATACTCTCTGATAAATTGTTCTTTAATGATTGTAAATACTGAGATGACAATATTTACCCCTACTAAGCTTTCTATATTTTATAACATGTAATTCTTCAATTGCTATTTCTTTCCTCAAAGCAATTCTATTGATATGCCTAAATACCAATGAAGTACAAAAATATTTTGGGAAAGTTTTTCATGCTACTGTCATTTAGAAGAGAAATCATGAGTAATCTTTCTCATCGTTAATTCAGCAAAAAAAAGTAGGAGAATCTCTGGCCTCAAAATTATTTTGTTTTCATTTTGGTTGCCAAAAGTACAAAGATATATACATCTTGTATATACAGTTTTTAACCTCTAATGGGTATTCTTGTCTGTAAAACCGAAACCACCGATAACTACATCTGATGTTCTTAATAACAGAATTTATTCCCTGATTGAAATGTCCTTTAGAGTGTGAAATATGGTATTTTATGTGAATAAGGTTGTCATTTTCAAGGTTATTTGGTGAAGAAATTCAACTTTCTGGGTTAAATGTTGCCCTAACAGAAAGGAGATCTTGAAAATGTAAACTGTCAGTCTAACAGTTTTAAAAGTGAAGTTATGTTCAATATGATCTATTTCCTCGTAAATCATTGTAAAGAAGCTCATGAAATGTGCTGCATGTATCTCAAAAATAGAATTCTGATCAAAAGATATGTAATACTGATGATATATTACTCTCCCATCACTAAATAAATTTTCCCCTAGTATTTTTTTTCAGTGAGGAATCTCATGACTTTCTGTTTAGAATAACAACTGAATCATTCCAATGTAGAAATTGCATTATAAATCCAATTGGATTTGAACTACAGGATTCTTCATATTGTATTACATCCTAGCACTAAATACTTTTTTTTACTCTTTTGCATTGTAATTTAGTATGTTTAAATCAGTTTATCCCTTTTCATCTTAGTTGATTTTGAAAAGTGAAAGAGAAGCGAAACAAATGTATTGACTGTTTTGGGAAAGCAAGGAGAGTACTTACTTTAAGGAAAACTATGTGCTACTTGGAAAGCTCTTTTTATATAATGGTATCATTAGTATTAAATTCTATGGACAGAAATCTATTTTAAAGTTGGTTCCAACTGACTCCAAAAAAGTTATACATTTATATTCTATAATTGCGCACCTGAAACAAAAAATAAATGCTTAAATAAGTCAGAAAATGTAACTGATACAGACATTAGACATTTAGGATAATACGAAAAATAATGCATCAGAAAAATTATTTTTTCATATGACAAAGCCAATGAAAATACAAAATAATCTTTACCTATCATGAATGTAAAAACCACATCTGGTGTTGGTTAGACCTCAAACCTAAGCATCATCATATATGTATAAACTTGTGTGGCTGTATAATGCTGTTCTTGACAGACAACCATTTAGCTCATTATAGCTTTAAGTGGGAAAATGGTTGCATTCCAAATTTCCATTTATAATTAAGTTGTTTACATTACCATGTATAATTTTACACAGAAATCTTTGGATATGAACACATATTCTTTAAAATCATCATTTGTTACATAGTGTTTATGATTCAGCTTAATCAAAATAAAGAATCTCAACTTTAATCAGACACTATAATTTCTTGGGCTAGGAAGACCTCAGAAAATTACTAAAAAAAAAAAAAAAAAAAAAAAAAAGAAAGAAAATGACTCTTACTGGGGAAATAGGTTTATCATCCTGCTGGTACCCTCCTTAATGAGTTAAGTTAATTTTTAAGCAAATTCATCTTATTGGTATTATTACAGGGTTTTTAAGTTTTTCTTTTTTGTAATTAATTCTTGCTGTTTTGAAAGCCAAACACCAGCCAAACCACAAGAAAAGGGCAGGTGCTCATGTCAGCAGACTCTACATTAAGTCATCCTAGACTTGTTACCCGAGGTGAGTGAAAAAGTCTTCAGGTAATTATAGCCCCCAGCTTTCACAACAGCTCCAGCTTTTGATTTTGCTATGAAAGCTCCAAATTTCACAGAGGAAAAAGCCATCCCCATCATTAATTCTCTTCAAATCTCTGAAACAGAACTGGTAAGCATAGCAAAATGTTTGTTTTTGAGTTTACCGTTGATAAAAGCCTTATTTCTCACTTAAAGGAAGTAAAATATTTTTCTAACTCAAGATCATAAAATATTTATGTTTTAAAATAAATGAGTTCTCTGAGGAGCTTGGGTGGCTCAGTCGGTTGCCTCTGCCTTGGCTCAGGTCATGATCTCCACGTCCTTGGCTGGAGCCCCATGTTGGTCCTGCCTCCTGCTGCTTAACATGGAATCTCCTCCTTTTCCCTCTGCCCCTCCTCCTCACTTGTGCTCAAAATCTCTCTCTCTGTCTCTCTCTCTCTCTCAAATAAATAAATAAAATATTTAAACGACAATAACAAAAGACTTGACATTAACCAGTGAACAAAACTTCATGTTTGTATTAAATCAGATCCATCTTCACATGTTGCTGCTACAGAAATAAACCTAACCTGGTCATTATCACTACAAAAAAATATTTCCACTTAAGACTGTTGCAAGTGAAGATTATGCCTAATAACCTGCCTTAATCTATTCCCTCAACTCTTAAATAAGTCAGAAAATGTAACCTTTGGAAAAAAGGTTAAATCTTAAGAACCACGTAAACCTGCCCTTAAACCTTTTCATCAGATGTATACTCTAGTCATATTCTTTTTCTCATGCCATTGAAATCTACTATTTAGTCTTCATTAAAAATATTTTCCACATATAATGCTCTATTGTTTTATCTTTTCAAATTATATTCATTGATTGTCTGAAGCCACACATTTTAATGGTTTATCTTGATGATGCTCAATATCATTAGGAGGAATGCTCCATGATTTTTACATGCTAACATAATGTACTGAATAGAATACTACTACTACTACTACTACTACTACTAATAATAATAATAATAATAATAATAATAAAATTTTAAAAAGCTCTGCTCTTAATTAAGAAAGTCATATTTTAAAAAGAAATTTATAAAGCCATCTGCTCGAAGTCATTGACATGAACCAGAAAAAAGACAAAACATAATTTGTCATTGGCATCGTAGACCGTTGAAACAATGTTTGGACACCAGTAGGTACTTTAAGAATGATAGAAACTATAAAACAAGGTTATTTTATAATTATGTTAGATTATTGTTTTCTAATTAAAATTTAAGATATGATTTCTTACCAAAAAGGACAACAATGATCTTTTATGAATAACTTTTGATATGTGAAGAGACTCTAAATCATTGCAGAACAATAAAATGAATTAAAATCAGTTTTTCATAGCTACCAGGCATACAATTTTGTTATCCTAATAATATTCACTTTGTATCTCAAAGTGTTGAAAATAATGTATTTAAATGTCCCTCTGAAATTCAAAACAGTAAAGGCGTCATATATGGAAATATCCAATAGAAATGAGAATGCATATTCGATTGGCTTGGTTTATTTTTATATAAGTAATTTTGTTTGTCATTATTTTCCTAATATTAAGTGGTTAATATGTAACTATAAACACTTCCTCCTGAAAGATATATTTTTAAATTCAGCTAGCTTAGTTACTACTCAGGGTAATTTTTATTTATTTATTTTTTGAGGTAACCAAATATTTATTGAGTTCCTTATATGCACTGGTGTAGGAGTGCTAACAACACTAACTCCATCTTTGATCCTCCATCTTGTTCATACCTGTGCAGTCCCTTGGGGCTGCAAGTTCCAGATCCCTGAAGGTTAATGCATGTCCTAAACACAGAAAGGCTTGTTCTAATCTTCCTTAAAATGGCACACAGAAGGCACCAATTAGAGGACTAGTAGAAATGACTGGTGCACAGATGGCACCAATTTAGATAACTACTGTTTGACTTGAACACGATGCCCCTCACTCAATACAAGTTGTGGAGAAAAGCTGACTAGTGCTTCAATGATTTGTCTGATGGATCCTCCTGTCAGTAAGTTACCCTGGATAAAATTATCTGTAAATGATATGGAGTGGCTTGCATTGTTTTTCAGTCTGAAATTGCCTTTTCAGTCTCGAGGATATTTTATAGACTTTCCTACTCTTCCTTCCTTCCTTCCTTCCTTCCTTCCTTCCTTCCTTCCTTCCTTCCTTCCTTCCTTCCTTCCTTATTCTTTTCTTCTTCCTTTCTTTCTTTTTTCTTCCTCTTTCTTTTTCTTTCTTTCTTTCTTTCTTTCTTTCTTTCTTTCTTTCTTTCTTTCTTTCTTTTTCTTTTTTTTTTTGTTTTTAGAAATACAGCAGTATTTTTAAGAAGATTTTATTTATTTATTAATGAGAGACACAGAGAGAGACACACACAGACATAGGCAGAGGGAAAAACAGTCTCCATGAAGGAAGCCTGATGTGGAACTCAATCCCAGGACCCTGGAATCACTCCCTGAGCTGAAGCAGATGCTCAACCACTGAGCCACCCAGGTGTCCCTTCTTTTACTTTTCTTGAGAAAACCTTCCTTTTTCATGTTTTGCTTGCTTTTATTTTTTTAAAAGATATTTTATTATTTATTTATTCATTCATTCATTCATTCATTCACTCATTCATTCATTCATTCATTCGACACAGAGAAAGATGGGCAAAGATATAGGCAGAGGGAGAAGCAGACTCCCTGCAAGAAGCCCAACCCGGGACTTGATCCCAGACCCCAGAATCATGCCCTGAGCTGAAGGCAGATACTCAACCACTGAGCTCCCCAGGTGTCCCATGGTCTGCTTTTATTTTTAATATATTTTTAATTTTTATTTTTTAAAGATTTATTTATTTATTCATGAGAGACATAGACTGAGAGAGAGAGGGAGAGATGCAGGCAGAGGGAGAAGCAGGCTCCTCACAGGGAGCCCCATGCAGAACTCAATCCCAGATCTAGGGATCGCAACCTAAGCCAAAGGCCAGCACCCAACTGTTGAGCTATCCAGGTGTCCCAATATACTTTTTATTTTAATTTAAATTGAAACTCAAGTTAGTTAACATATAGTGGTCCTGGTTTCAGGAGTAGAATTTAATGATTCCTCACTTTCAAATAACACCCCATGCTCATCCCAACAAGTGCCTTCCTTAATACTCATAACTCATTTAGCCCATGTCCCCACCCACCTCCCTTCAGTAACCCTGTTTTTCCTCTATAGTTGAGAGTCTCCTATGATCTGCCTTCCTCTGTGTTTTTATCTAAAATAAAATATTTTTGCTTCCCTTCCCCTATGTTCATGTTTTGTTTCTTAAATTCCATGAGTTAAATCATATGGTATTTGTCTTTCTCTGACTGACTTAATTCAGTTAGCATAATACACTCTAGTTCCACTCATATTGCAAATGGTGAGATTTCATACTTTTTGATGGCTGAGTAATATTCCATTTATTATATATAGATATAGTAATAGATACATGTATCCATTCATCAGCCTCTTTATCCATTCATCAGTTGATGGACATTTGTGCTCTTTCCATATTTTGGCTATTGTAGGTAATGCTGCTATAAACTGATTCCTGTGAATCAGTATTTGGGCAAATACCCAGTAGAGCAGTTGGTGGGTAATAAGGTAGTTCTATTTTAAACTTTTTTGAGGAACCTCCATACTGTTTTCTAGAGTGGCTGCACCAGTTTGCATTCTCACTAGCACTGCAAAAGGGTGCCCCTTTCTCTGAATCCCTGCCAGCATGTTATTTCCTGAGTTGTTAGTTTTAGCCATTCTGACAGATATGAGGTGGTATCTCATTGCAGTTTTGATTTGTATTTCCCTCAAATAAGTGTGAGCATCTTTTCATTTGTATGTCTTCTTTGGAGAAATATCTGTTCATATCTTCTGCCCATTTCTTAACTGGATTATTTATTTTTGGGGTATTGGTTTTGAAGAGTTCTTTTTAGATTCTGGATTTGCAATTTCCATTTGCAAATATCTTCTCCCATTCTGTCAGTTGTATTTTAGTTTTGTTGATTATTTCCTTTGCTGTAAAGAATATTTTATCTTATGGGGTCCCAATAGTTCATTTTTGCTTTTGTTTCCCTTGCCTCTGGAGACCTGTCTAATAAGCAGTTGCTATGGCTGAGGTCAAAGAGATTGCTGCCTGTATTCTCCTCTAGGATTCTGATGCTTTCCTGTCATTTAGGTTTTTCATCCATTTTGAATTTATTTTTGTGTATGGTGTAAGAAAGTAGTCCAGTTTCATTCTTCTACATGTTGCTGTGCAAAAAGCTTTCTATTTTGATATATTCCCAATAGTCATTTTTGCGTTTATTTCCCTTGCCTCAGGAAACTTGTTTGGAAAAATGTCAGGAGACATATCTAGAAAGAAATTATATGGTTGATATCAAAGAAGTTACTGTGTTCTTTTCTAGGACTTTATGGTTTCAGTTCTCACATTTAGGTCTTTTGCCTACTTCAAGTTTATTTTTGTGTATGGTGAGAGAAAGTGATCCAGTTTCATTCTTTTGCATATAAACTTTCTATTTTTCCCAGCACCATTTGCTGGAGACTGTTTTTGTCCCATTGGATATTCTTTACTGCTTCATAAAAAGATTAACTGATCATATTATGGTGAGTTTATTTCTGGGCTTTCTATTCTATTGATTTATGTGTTTATTTTTGTGCCAGTACTATACTGTTTTGATTACTACAGATTTGTAAGGTAACTTTAAGTCTGGAACTGTGATAACTCTAGCTTCATGTTTCTTTTTCAAGATGGGTTTGGCTATTTAGGTCTTCGATGGTTCCATACAAATTTTAGGATTGTTTGTTCTAACAAGGAGTGCATCAGACTTTCACAAGACTGGCTGTTTCAAAAACTGCCAAAGCACAAAAGGTGTGGGTGAGAGATGCAATGTTGACAAGGTTTATATTGATCTTATGGGGGGACGGAAGGGCCCTGCAGCACTGGGATTGAGGCATGTGTAATAGGAAAGGGTAGTCTATCCTTGGAAGCAAAGAGGGTGAGGCTTAGTGCAAGCCTTTGGGTAGCTAGTATAGGTTCCCACAGGTGGCCATGTGTTTATGCTGGGGGATGGGGGAAGCAAATGGCATCTGCTGGCTCCTTTATTCCTGGATGGGCCTTTCTGAGATTCCTATCTCATGGGGCCACATTATAGGATGAGTTAATCCCTCCTGTATGTGCCTGGCATTTTTCAAATTGCTGGTTCTATGCTGTATCCTCTCAGGCTGCTTACAGGCAGGGCAACATCTTAAAAGCCATCTACGAAAAACCCACAGCAAATATAATTCTCAATAGGGAAGCACTGGGAGCCTTTCCCCTAAGATCAGGAACAAGACAGGGATGTCTACTCTCACCACTGCTATTCAACATAGTACTGGAAGTCCTAGCCTCAGCAATCAGACAACAAGAAGACATTAAAGCCATTCAAATTGGCAAAGAAGAAGTCAAACTCTCCCTCTTCGCTGATGACATGATACTCTATGTAGAAAACCCAAAAGTCTCCACCCCAAGATTGCTAGAACTCATACAGCAGTTTGGCAGTGTGGCAGGATACAAAATCAATGCCCAGAAGTCAGTGGCATTTCTATACACTAACAATGAGACTGAAGAAAGAGAAATTAAGAACTCAATCCCATTTACAATTGCACCCAAAAGGCTAAGATACTTAGGAATAAACTTAACCAAAGAGGTAAAGGATCTATACCCTAAAAACTATAGAACTCTTCTGAAAGAAATTGAGGAAGACACAAAGAGATGGAAAAATATTCCATGCTCATGGATTGGCAGAATTAATATTGTGAAAATGTCAATGTTACCCAGGGCAATTTACACATTTAATGCAATCCCTATCAAAATTCCATGGACTTTCTTCAGAGAGTTGGAACAAATTATTTTAAGATTTGTGTGGAATCAGAAAAGACCCTGAATAGCCAGGGGAATTTTAAAAAAGAAAACCATATCTGGGGGCATCACAATGCCAGATTTCAGGTTGTACTACAAAGCTGTGGTCATCAAGACAGTGTGGTACTGGCACAAAAACAGACACATAGATCAGTGGAACAGAATAGAGAACCCAGAAGTGGACCTTGAACTTTATGGTCAACTAATATTCGATAAAGGAGGAAAGACTATCCATTGGAAGAAAGACAGTCTCTTCAATAAATGGTGCTGGGAAAATTGGACATCCACATGCAGAAGAATAAAACTAGACCACTCTCTTTCACCATACACAAAGATAAACTCAAAATGGATGAAAGATCTAAATGTGAGACAAGATTCCATCAAAATCCTAGAGGAGAACACAGGCAACACCCTTTTTGAACTCGGCCACAGAAACTTCTTGCAAGATACATCCACGAAGGCAAAAGAAACAAAAGCAAAAATGAACTATTGGGACTTCATCAAGATAAGAAGCTTTTGCACAGCAAAGGATACAGTCAACAAAACTCAAAGACAACCTACAGAATGGGAGAAGATATTTGCAAATGACGTATCAGATAAATGGCTAGTTTCCAAGATCTATAAAGAACTTATTAAACTCAAGAGCAAGGAAACAAACAATCCAATCATGAAGTAGGCAAAAGACATGAACAGAAATCTCACAGAGGAAGACATAGACATGGCCAACAAGCACATGAGAAAATGCTCTGCATCACTTGCCATCAGGGAAATACAAATCAAAACCACAATGAGATCCCACCTCACACCAGTGAGAATGGGGAAAATTAACAAGGCAGGAAACCACAAATATTGGAGAGGATGCGGAGAAAAGGGAATCTTGGACTGTTGGTGGGAATGTGAAATGGTGCAGCCACTCTGGAAAACTGTGTGGAGGTTCCTCAAAGAGTTAAAAATAGATCTGCCCTAAGACCCAGCAATTGCACTGTTGGAGATTTACCCCAAAGGCAATGAAATGCCAGGACACCTGCACCCCAATGTTTCTAGCAGCAATGTCCACAATAGCCAAATTGTGGAAGGAGCTTCGGTGTCCATCAAAAGATGAATGGATAACGAAGATGTGGTTTATGTATACAATGGAATATTCCTCAGCCATTAGAAATGACAAATACCCACCATTTGCTTCAACGTGGATGGAACTGGAGGGTATTATGCTGAGTGAAGTAAGTCAATCAGAGAAGAACAAACATTATATGGTCTCATTCATTGGGGGAATATAAAATATAGTGAAAGGGAATAAAGGGGAAAGGAGAAAAAATGAGTGGGAAATATCAGAAAGGGAGACAGAATATGAAAGACTCATAACTCTGGGAAACGAACTAGGGGTGGTGGAAGGGGTGGAGGGCAGGGGTTCGGGGTGACTGGGTGGTGGGCTTGAGGGGGGCACTTGACGGGATGAGCACTGGGTGTTATTCTGTATGTTGGCAAATTGAACACCATTAAAAAATAAATTTATTATTACAAAAAAAAAAAAAAAAAAGGTCAGAAACTCAGCTTCTAAATACCCTTAGGGCTCTCCCAGTAGGGAGGCTTTAGGTTTAACTGTTCATAAGAACTTCTGAAATTTGGCACCTCTAGCTTTCAAAACTAAATGTCATGAGGGTTCATCTTCCTGCTGTAGGGTCCCTGGCATGATTATCTCTCACCTTCTCTATGCTCCCAGCTTTCCCTGCCCACTGATGGCCATTGTCCCTTTAGGTCTCAAATCATGTTTCTGCCTTTCCTACCTTCCTCTGACTTGGCATCTTCTCTACCTTTAGTTATGGAGCTCATTCTGAGGGTCTTCAGGCTGTCTGGATAATTTAAGCAATGTGAGTGTTATCTAGTTGTATCTGTGGAACTAGGTGAACTTAGGGTCCTCCTATTCTGTCATTTTCTCTGTAGCTCCTATCCATTTTAAAAATTATTTTTATCTTTCTCATATCACATTTCTGCACTGATGTACATATTATCTTTAGCCTAGCAAACAAAGAAGGCAAGTACTAATTAAATCATATCTTATAAATATAGATGGGGCATTTAATTATTCAGGAATTAGGTATGGCATTTAGTTTAGCTCATTTTGGCCAATCTAATTCAAGTATATTGTGAAGTAGAAGCAATTCTCCATACAATAAAATAAGTATTTTAGCCTGAAATTCCCAGAAACCACTGGCTTTGAAATTTCAAATTCCAAATTTGCAATATCAACCAATTAGGTTAATTACGTAAAAAGTATTATAACTTAGTTAATATTGTATTTTTGGATTTGCTACTGAAAAAAAAGTAAATGCATTGAAATAGCAGGTAATGATAAATTATGATTAAAGATAGAAGTATAAAGAATGGGGAAATTTGTTTATTTGAGAAACTGCCCCGTCATTTAACCAAAGAAGAATGGAAAGGAGTTATAAACTCTAAAATCCTAAGGATTACGTTTAAAAAAAAAAAAAAAGTCATGCAAATGAGAAATAAAAAGGTCAAATGGTACTTAATACATGAAAAATACTATTTTAAAAATATTTAATACAATTAATTATTTGGGAACAAAGAATTATAAATGATGGCTCACTATAACAACTGTGAGATTTATAGTCATAGAATTTGCCAGATGAGGCTACCTGGAACTGATCAAGAGCAGGAAATTGCTCCACCCATAAGGACAAATGAGAGGAGGAAGGGTATCTGAAGCTAGCCTCATTTGTAGAAGCTGCAGTTATGGCAGGTCTGTGGATGACATCTAAAGCCCCTGAAGACAATCAGATCCCATGGCATGCACCACTGGAAACAGAAAATATGCTTTTTCCTTTCCCTTTTCTTCAACTCTCTCACCATGGCTACCCATTGGATAAACTCAAGGGAAAATGAGCTCATACAAGAGCTGGGGCTAGCTTTCAGGGTCCAGCTCTTTGTAAATCCAGCTCACTCTCTCTTTTCTCTATCTCTCTCTCTTTAAAATAAATAAATAAAGTCTTAAAAAAACGAAAAAATAGTCTTTCTTAGATTTCATTCTCATTGTATTTGACAAAAACTGTATAACTTTATAGTATTATTTTTCATGAAATAACACTATAAATGTTTTAAGAGTATTTTTCTGGATCTGATGTGAAATGATAAAATTTAAAATAAAAATAATTAAAATTTAAAAGTAAGAATAGACAGCCTAATTTCACATCATCTCTCAAATATCATCTATTGTCTTCAGTACATTTTATTTTTTTTCAATAGAGACATTTAAATATATTCAAGCAAAGATGCCAAGTAGGAAGATGGTATATGAATGTGAGTCACATAGGGTCAGGACTACAGATAGTCCCCAGAACATGGTTAAAAGACAGTGTGGAAAAGCCATAGAAATATACTATGAAGATAGAGACAAAGAAATGAAAGAAGTTTTTAAAAAGGTTAGGGCAAGAGTGTCACATTCAAGAGGACAAATACAGTGCTCTCTTTGGCAGCACATATACTCAAGAGGTCAAATATAAAAAATTATTCAAAAGTGATAGTAAAAATTGTCTTCTTTATAAAAACTTGTTTTATAGGCAAAATTACAACAAAGATCTATGTCCTTAACAAGTATTTAAATATATATTCTATTGTTGACTATAGGTACATTATTGTAGAAAAGATCTCTAGAGTTTATTCATCCGGCTTGACTAAAACTTTATGCCTATTGGTTAATAACTCCCCATTTTTGCCTACCCCCTAACCCTAGCAACCACCATTCCACTCTTTAACTATGAATTTGATGTTTTTGGATATCTCATTAATACTTGTGTTTTGCTTTTGTGATAACAGCCACACTGACATGTGTGAGGTGATCTCATTGTGATGTTGATTTTCTTATCTCTGATAATTAGTTGAGCACTTTTTTATATACCTTTTGGCCATTTGTATGTCTTCTTTAGAGAAATGTCTATTTAAGTCTTCTGCCTATTTTTTAATAGTTTTTTTAATTATTGAGTTATAAGAATTCCCTATATATTTTAGAGACTAACCACTTAGCAAATGTATTGTTTGCAAACATTTTCTCCAAATTTTTATGTTGTCTTTTCACTCTATTGATTGATTCTTTTATTGTATAGTTTTTAGTTCTACTTCTTTATTTTTTGTTTTGTTGCCTATGCTTTTTGTGTCATATCAATAAAATCACTGCCATGACCAATGTCAGAAAGTTTTTTTTTCCTTTTATTAGCCTGATAGTTTTAAAGTTTCAGTTCTTACTTTTAAGTCTTTAATTCATTTTGAATTAATGTTTGAAAATGGTTTAAGAAGAGGCTCCAATTACATTATTCTGCTCATGGAGATGATAGTTTTTCCAAAACCATTTGTCAAAGTGACTATTCTTTTCCTATTGTATATTCTCAACATCCTTGTTGAAGATCAATGCACTGTATATATGTGGACTCATTCCTAGAATCTCTATTCTCATCTGTTGTTAGATACGTCTGTTTTTGTGCCATGACCATACCTTTGATTACTGAGGACTTGTAAAATATTTTGAAATCAGGAAGTGAGATACGTCCATTTTTATTCTTCTCAATATATATTTAGCTATTCATGCTGTTTTGTGGTTTTGTATGATTTTAAGGATTTTTTTTCTGTACATGATACTGGAATTTTTGTAGGAATTGCATCAAATCTGTAGATTGATTTGGGTATTTATATAGACATTTTAACAATATTAGTCTTCCAATTAATGAACACATTCCATTTGTCTCTAATTTCTTTCATCAATGTTTTATAGTTTTTAGTCTGTAAGTCTTTTAGCTCCTTAGGTAAGTTTATTCCTAAGTATTTTATTCTTTTTGGCATTATTATAAATGGTATTATTTTTTTTTCAGATAGTCTGTTTTAAGTACATAGAAATACAACTGATTTTTCCTCCAAATTTATCAAGGAAGAGTTGAGAAATATAATTATATGTACACTTAAAGTGTACAGCATTATTTGATAGAGGTGTACAATGAGGAGTGATTACCAAGACCAAGGCAATTAACACATCCATTACCTCACATAGTTGACCCTTTTTTTGTGTGTCTGGTGAGAAAGCTTAAGGTCTACTCTTAACAACTTTCAAGTATAAAATACCAAATTATTAACCATAGACATTATGCTACAGTGTGATATCTATAGTTAGATCTTCAGAACTAACTCTTCTAACTGCAGTTTCTACCCTTTCACTTACATTTATTTCTTTCTCCCAACACCTTGACCATCATTCAATTTCCTGTTTTTATAAAACCGTTTATTTATTTACTTACATACTTATGTCTAGATTCCACATATAAGTGATACCATATTGTATTACTCTTTCCCTTCTGGCCTATTTCATGTTGATTTTGAATTCTGCAACTTTACTAGATTTGTCTATTACTTATAATAGTTTTCTTATGAAGTCTTCAGAATTTTCTACATATAAGCTATATCATCTGCAAATAGGGACAATTTTACTTTATCCTTTCCACTTTGGATGTTCTTTCTTTATCTTGCTTAATTGCTCTTCCTAGGACTTACAGTATCATGTTAAATAGAAATGACAAGTTTTGGCATACTTGCCTTGTTCTTGATCTTAGTGAAAAGTTTTTGGTTTTTCACTGTTGAGTATGGTGTTAGCTGTGGGCTTTTCATATACAGTACTTATTCCTTCTGTTCTTCTGTGCTCAGCCTAAATTGATGAGACTTTTTATCATGAAAAATTATTGAATTTTGTGAAATTTTTCTACACTGAGATAATCATGTGCTTTTTATTCTTCATTCTGTTAATGTATCTCACATTAATTGGTTTTTTACATGTTGAACATCTGCATCTAGAGATAAATTCCACTTAGTCATGGAATGGGATTCCATGCTGTAGATTTGGTTTGTTAATATTTTATTCTTTTATTTTCATCAGAAATATTAGGATGTAATTTTCTTTCATTTTTTGTGGATTTGGCTTTAGGATAACATCGACTATATAAAATGAGTTTAAAAAGATCCATTATATTTTATTTTTTAGAAGAGCTTGAGAAGAATTGGTATTAATAATCTCTAAGTGTTTGGTAAAATTCACCAGTGAATCTTTTCTTTGGTTCTGGGCTTTTCTTTGGTAGAAGGTTTCTGATTACTGATTCAATCACTATACCCATTACAAATCAGTTTAGACTCTATTTCTTCATAATACAGTCTTGGTAGATTATACGTTTCTGAAAATTTATTTCTACTATGTTATTTAATTTGTTTTATATAATTATTCATAATGTCTTTTTTAAAGAATTTATTTATTTATTTATTCATGAGAGACAGATTGAGAGAGAGAGAGGCAGAAAGATGGGCAGAGGGAGAAGCAGGCTCCCACTAGGGAACTTGATGGAGGACTTAATCCCAGGATCCTGGGGTCAAGATCTGAGCTAAAGGCAGACACCACTCTTCTGGGAATTTTATAGTTTCACGTCTAATATTTAGGTCTTTAATTCATACTTAATTTATTTCCCTGTGTATGGTGTAAGAGAGCGGTCCAGTTTTATTCTTGTGTGTGTTGCACTCCAGCTCTCCCAGCACCATTTATTGAAGAGCCTGTCTTCTTCATTGCATATTCTTGCTTCCTGTGTTGTAGACTAATTGACCATAAAAGTGTGGATTTATTTCTGGGTTCTCTTTTAATGTTCTATTGATCAGCATGCCTATTTTTGTGACAGTACTACATTGTTTTCATTCTTAGAGCTTTATAATATAGTTTGAAATCTGGGATTGTGATGCTTCCAGGTTTATTCTTCTTTCTCAAGATTCCTTTAGCTGTTTTGTAGTTCCATACAAATTTTAGGATTATTTGTTCTAGTTCTGTGAAAATGCTATTGGTATTCTGATAGAATTACACTAAATTTGTGGATTGCTTTGAGTTATATGGTCATTTTAACAATATTTATTTTTCCAATCCAATATGTGTATAGAAATGCAACAGATTGCTGTATATTAATTTTGTATCTTCAAATTTACTGAATTTATTCTAATATTTTTTGGTGAATACTTTATATGTGTAACATTTTATCTGCAAATAGTGATAGTTTTACTTTTTCTTTACCAATTTGGATGAATGCATTTTAATTCTTTTTCTTTTATGATATTTATGGGGAAGATTTCCAGTACTATGTTGAATAAAAATGGTGAGAGTGGCCATCCTTCTTTTGTTCCTGATCCTAGAAGAAAAGCTCTTCATTTTTCACCATTTAGTATGATGTTAGTGGTGAGTTTTTCATATATGACCTTTATTATGTTAAAGTATGTTCCCTCTAAATTCACTTTGTGAAGGCTTTTTAATCATGAATTGATGTGGAATTTTGTCAAATCTTTTTCTGCATCTGTCCAGATGATCATATGATTTTTACCCTTCATTTTGTTAACCTCCTGTTTTATATTTTGGTCTAGTTTCATAATAGTTATTAGCTATTCCTTAAATATGTAGTAGAATTCAAACTGTGAAGACATTTGGTCCCGAACTTTGTTGACAAGTTTTTTATTTCAAATTGATTTCTAGTAATCAGTCAGCTCAGTTTTTCTATTTCTTCTTGATTTAGTTTTAAAAGATTATATATCCCCCAAAATTTATTCATTTCTTCTAAGGTACTCATTTTGATTGAGATTCTGTGATTTGCTTTTATGAATTAGACAGAACAGCTACTTCTCTTAATTTGACAGAATTGTATCATGTATAGTCACCACCTGTGTAGACTGAGTACCTGGTGACTTTGGCTGGCTTTTGGAGCTATGGTTGGTGTGGGCTGGAGATCCCAAGGTACTCTATAGAGGGTGCCCTGGAAGGAGAGCTAAAGTTAAAATCACTGTGGCTGGGGTGATCTTGGACTTTTCAGTGCAAAGGGCACATAGCAGAACAATAGAAGCCAATGTGAGCATAAGCCAGGGGGACCTGATGCTGTCTGCATAGAAGATGTTCTTACAGGACAGCCACAGATTAAGCTGGTTCAAGCTAAGGTATCTGGGTTGTTTAGCACAGAGGGCACCTTGATTGACCAAAGTCGGCATGGGTCAGGCTGTCCCAGGGTACTCCATGCAGGAGACGCCCTAACAGGGCAGCTGGAGTCAAGGTATTCTTAGGGTTAGTGTTCCTGGAACAGTTCACACAGGGCAAACTCTGAGTATGGCTTGAACCAATGTGGGCATAAGCCAGGAGTCCCAGACTATTCTTGGCCCAGGGTGCACTATAAAGTTGTCTAACAATGAAATAGTGTGGACCTGAAGTATTCATGGGTGCTTTGTTCCTGGGCAAGATGGCTGGAGCTGTAGTGAGCACAGCCAGAGGTGTTCTCGGTATGTACCATGCTGGATACAGCATGGACACACTGATGTGGGATGGGAGCCTGGGACTCAGGAGGTAAACCAAATACAGCGCCCAGACCCTGCTCCCATTTTTCTGTCAAGGGGATGATGAATGTAAGCCATGATGCTCTCAAGGCAATCCAGCTGGAGAGAATTCCACTAACTCTACGGCCATTTGGAAGAGTTTTAGGGGACGCCGGGGTAGCTCAGCACTTGAGAGTCTGCCTTTGGCTCAGGGCATGATCCTGCAGTCTCAGGATCAAGTCCCACATCAGACTCCCTGCATGGATCCTGTTCCTCCCCTCTGCCTACCTCTCTGCATCTTTCTGTCTCTCATGAATAAATAAATAAAATCTTTCAAAAAAAAAAAACGAGTTTTAGGACTTAATTCTTCATATTGTAGTTGCTCTTTTATTTATTTAAGATTTTATTTATATATTCATGAGAGATACGCAGAGAGGGAGAGAGGCAGAGACACAGGCAGAGGGAGAAGCAGGCTTCATGCAGGGAGCCCAGCAGGACTCGATCCCGGGTCTCCAGGATCACTCCCTGGGCGGAAGGTGGCGCCAAACCGCTGAGCCACCCGGGCTGCCCTGTAGTTGCTCTTTTAAAACAGTTTTTCTTCTGTGCCCCAGAGCAGACAAATCTGCTCACAGTCCTTAAGTATTATCTGACCTCCTGCAGTTTGCAGTGTCAGGGTTGGGGGCGGCGGGGGGGGGGGGGTGTCTTTTGGTTACCTGTGTTGTGCAGAAGCTGTTAAGTCAGCCCTCTGTACGGTTCAGGAGGCATTTCTCTATGGATAGGTATAGAATTAGTGTGTCTGTGGAGGAGGGGAGTTCAAGGTCTTCCTACATCACTATCTCAGGCCGGAAGCCTTCTTTTTAAATGTAGGCATTTATTGCTATGAAATTCCCTCTTAAAGTACTTTTTGCTACAGTCTATAAATTTTGGTATATTGTATTTTCATTTTTATTTATCTAAAGAATTATTAAATTTCACTTTTGATATCTTCTTTGACACAATGGTGTTGAAGAATGTTCTTAATTTTCACATATTTGTGAATTTTCCAGTTTTCTTTCTGCTATTTAGTTTCATTCCACTATAGTCAGAAGAGATACCTGGTATGACTTCAAGTCTTCTTAAGTTTGTTGACTTATTTTGTGACCTGACTTGTAACCCACCCTGCAGAAATATCTGATATACATGTGCACTTGAGAAAAAAAAATGTGTATTCTGCTGCTGTAAGGTGGAGTGTTTGTATATGTCTGTTAGATTCATTTGATCTATAGTACTATTCAGGGCATATATTTTCGCATTGAGTTTCTCTCTGAATGCTCTATCCATTACTGATAATGGCATATTAAAGACTACTATTGGGTTGCCTGGGTGGCTCAGTGGTTGAGTGTCTTCCTTCAACTCAGGGCATGATCCTGGAGTTCTGAGATGGAGTCCCACATTGGGTTCCCTGCAAGGAAACTGCTTCTCCCTCTGCCTATATCTATGCCTTCCTTCTGCGTCTCTCATGAATAAATAAATAAAATCTTAAAAAAAGATCTACTATTATTGTACTGCTATTTCTCATTCAGTTCTGTCAATGTTTGCAATATATAATAAATGCATACATATGCATATAATATATATTTATATAAAAATGGCATATTTATAAATATATAATATAGTTTATATGAGTATATATGATTATTATATATGTTTTGGAATACATATATAAATAAATCTATATATAAATATAGATGTACCTAACATGTAAACATGTTGAGTCCACATATATTTATAACTGTTATATTTTCCTTATGATATGAACCTTTTAAAATTATGGAATATTCTTTGTCTCTTGTGCTAGATTTTTTTTTTTCAACTTAAAGTCAATTTTATTTCAGTGTAGCCATCCCTACTCTCTTTTGGTTACCATTTGCATAGAATATCTTTTTCCATCATTTCACTTTCAGCCTTTTTGTGTCCTTGAATCTAAATTGAATTTTCCATACACAGCATATAGTTAGTTTTCTTTTTTATTCATTTAGCCTCTCTATGTAATTTGATTGGGGAGTTTAGTCTGCTTACTTGTAAAGTCATTAATAGTGAAGGAACTACTATTGTCATTTTGTTGTTTTCTGTTGGTCTCAGAGTCCTTTGATCTTTTCCTCTCTTGCTATCTTCCTTTGTATTTTTTATATTGATAAGCTTTGACTTCTCTTTTCTGTATGTGTAACTTCTTTAGATATTTTGTACATGTGTAGTTACCTTGGGGCTTATATAAAGTATCACATAGTTATAACAATCTATTTTAAGCTGATAACATAAGTTCCATTGCAGACAAAAACTCTATATGTTCATTTCTCCACTCATATTTTAGGTATTATCACAATTTGCATCTATTTAAATTATAAATCTTTAATATATTTTTAGTTATAGTTATTTTAATACTTTTGTCTTTTTACATTTATACTAAAATTATTTAAAGTTATTTATCCATAACCATTTCAGTATATAGTGTTCTGCAATATTCCTTAACCAGCTTCTCCAGTGGTGCCGAATTCCTTCAGCTTTTGTTTGTCTGGGAAAGTCTGTCATATCTTTTTTTTTTTTTTTCTTTTGAGAGTTTGCTAGATATCATAATCTTAGTTGGCAGTTGTTTCTTTTCTTTTTTTTTTATTTCTTTTTGTTTGTTTGTTTTTGTTTTTGTTGTTGTTTCAGCCTTTGAATATATAATTCCCTTTCAGCCTATAGGTTTCTGCTGAAAAGTTTCCTCATGATGATATGGAGGTTTCTTTGTGACAAATTGCTTTCCATTTCTTGTCTTCAAAATTCAGTCTGTTGGGCAGCCCGGGTGGTTCAATGGTTTAGCGCCACCTTCAGCCCAGGGTGTGATCCTGGAGACCTGGGATCAAGTCTCACATCAGGCCCCCTGCATGGAGCCTGCTTCTCCCTCTGCCTGTGTCTCTGGCTCTCTCTTTCTGTGTGTCTCTCATGAGTAAATAAATATAATCTTTAAAAAAAATTTCAGTATGTCTTTGGCTTATTTCATTAAAAATTCAACTTTGTGGATTTCTTTGGGTTCGTATCATTTGGGTGTCTGTCACCTGCTTGAATCTGGATGTCCATTTTCAGATTGGAAAATTTTCAGTTATTATGTTTTCGAAATAGCTTTCTGGTCATTTTTCTATTCTTCTGGGATTCCTATGATTCTTATGATTACTTCCTCGAAGATGTCCTTAAATCCCCTAAAATTTCTTCATTCTTTTTCATTTTTTTTCTTTTTGCTTGTCTAACTGAATTATTTCTACTGACTCATCTTGCAATTTACTGATTCTTTCTTCTGCTGATTTAGTCTGGTGTTACAATCTTCAGTGAATTATTTTTAGTTAAATTATTGTGTTCTTTAGCTCCATGATTACTGTTTGGTACTTTTTAATATTTTCCATCCCTTTGTTGAAACTCTCACTTTTTTCATGCATTGTTTTCTTGTCTTTGGTGAGCATCTTCATGAAAGTTATTTTTTTTCATGAAAGTTATTTTTAATTATCTGTCAAATCATATAACTGTTACATTAGAGTCCATTTTTAAATATGTATCTTGTTTCTTTCTATGGAACATCTTTGCTTGATTTTTTATTTTGTTTGACTCTCTGTTACTGTGTGCATTAGACAAAAAGATACCATTCTCAGTTTCCACAGACTGAGGTTTGGGTTTTTTTAAGATTTTATTTATTTATTCATGAGAGACACAAAGAGAGAGGCAGAGACATAGGAAGAGGGAAGAGAAGCAGCCTCCATGCAGAGAGCCCGATGTGGGAGTCAATCCCAGAACTCCGGGATCACTCCCTGAGCCAAAGGCAGATGCTCAGCTGCTGAGCCGCCCAGGCATCCCTACAGACTGGTTTTATACAGGAGACCATCTCTGCCAATCAGTCTGGACAGAGATTCTAGGAATCTCTACCAAATCTTTCCCGGTCAGGGAAAAGTGGGCAACTGTGATGTTTGTTTGCTGACTTAAGTGGGGTGTGAGGAACTATGACATCTTCCATCCCAAACTCTACTGCCTTTGTTTCTCCTCTGACCAATAGATGTGCTGGACTTCAAAGTTTCAAAACTGAGGAGAGAGACTCCAGTTTTTTGAGCAACCCTAAGAAAGTTTGGATGCTGATACAAATATCCACTTTTTCTTCTCCAGGGAGAAGATAAAAACTAACATTTCCTACTTACTCTGTGCTGAGCCAAACAGTGTCTATCAGCCAAAGCTATCACCTCCCTTCATCCCTGGGAAGCTATATTCTATGAGAACCATCAAGTTCCGAGACCAGCAAGACAGATACCAGATCTTTGAGGTGCTCCCTTGAAAAGCTGAGGTCCTACATGCATGAACCAAACCTTTCTCTTTCTGAATGAAATAGAGAGATAAGGAATCTCTTCCCAATTAAAGCACCATACCAGGGACAGAGTTTCCAACCAGAAGGTGCCCTGAATTTCCCTATTTGCTTTTATGAGTCTGGTTTTGCATTCTCCTGATGTATGCAAGAATTAGCATACTTTGAATTAGCTTCTGATTTTTCAAAAATGGAATTTGTCCATAAATTGATGCTAAATTTGTATGTTTGTGGAGAAAAGAAGGTCTGAGGCTGTGTACCAGGCTATCTTGCTAATGTCATTCTTCTATTTTTTGTTTTTACCATTGTTTCATAGGAGGGTCATGGCTTTTTGCTTAAATATGGGTTTATTAATAGAAATTCTAGCTTCACCTTTACAATAACACATCATCTATAATTTTCCATTACAGTTGATTTCAATTTGTTCAAGAAATTAAATCAAGCTACTAATCAATACAAGTATATAATAAATTTGAAAATATTTTACAGTTTTTTAACATTCTTATGTCTATACATAACGCTATAATTATTTCCAAAATATTTGACTTATTTTCAGTTTTTTTTTAAACAAGGAACTGAGAACATCAATCAGTGAAATCAGTAAGATAAGTAAAAGGTAAGAGGATCTTTTAATGACACCAAAATGTGAATTTTAATTTTAATATTGTGTGTCAGATACTACTTGGTGCTTTATAGACATTAATTATACCATTAATATTCACCAAAAACCTGTAAGGTAGTTTAGGGATACAAATTAAGACAATCAGAAACAAGCAGTGATACACAGAATTATTAAGCAAATACT
Source organism: Canis aureus (assembly GCF_053574225.1). Taxonomy (NCBI): domain Eukaryota; kingdom Metazoa; phylum Chordata; class Mammalia; order Carnivora; family Canidae; genus Canis; species Canis aureus. Next base: position 37,100,339 of record NC_135643.1, read on the forward strand.
AAAGTTAACCAGCTACCAAATTATATAATCAATATTCTAATGAAGAACTATATTGTTTCCTTATGACCAGTTGCCTCTCCATAAAATATAAACTGTATCTTAACATGAAACATTATTTAATTTCAACTAAGAAAATTAGAGTATCACTTTTCTTATTTAACAAAAAAATATAGTTCTTATGTTATTTTGACTGTACACTAAATTTTAAAACAATACATTTTTAATAGTAATGATTTATTGTTGAATAACTCACATGCCAGAAAATTAGGTATTTGCATATACAATGACCACTTTTTTAAACATTCTATATTTAGTGAAGTATATTCAAAGGGAATAGTATACTTTATGTTTTAAAAAATGCAATTATATTAAATTTTAGTAGATACTTTTAAAATAATTTCTAGTACTATTTAGTAATTTAATAGTTGTAACTGCAAACTAAAAATGAATCGATAGCAGTTACCAAGAAAAAAAGAATCAATAAAGCAGAAAAATGGGAATTTAATCATGACAATTGTATTTTCATTAAATAAAAGTACATTTAATTATAAGATTTTTTAATTGTTTCTCCTGTAAGCTTTTTAAAGAACTTCCCTCTGTTTTATATACAAAGATATATAAAATTTTAGAATAAATTTTATATTTTCTTAAGGCAAATTGTTTTAACTTTGTTTCAAGAACGCCTATTTTTTTATGCATGATTTTCTTGCATTTCTTTCTCTGTTCCTCTTCTCATTTTTTTTTCCTTTATATATTGCTAAAACTTGTGCACTCTTTTTCACTTGATAAGTAACATGGGGGCAATAACACTGCAGTACTGATACCAGTTCAGAACAATTTATGCTATTATTTCCTTTAAGGATTTATTTTAAGTCTATATACATGGGCTTTAATTGTGTTTTGATTTAGTTCTTTAATTTGTATTTTGGCTTAGTTTATTTGAACATTTTAATAATTAGAAAAAAGAGGTTTGTGTAACCACTTAAAAAAATCCTACACTAACCCCTACTACCAACATTAAGACTAGTACAAATAGTATGTATGACTTTAGCATTTCAGTATTTGGACATAGAAATAATAGTGGCATTGGTAAATATATAGGTTAAACATTTTTAAACATATATATTATTTCAAATAATATCAAAATGATTTTATATTCACAACAGATTTTATATTCATTAATAAATACAATATTGGGATCCCTGGGTGGCGCAGCGGTTTGGCGCCTGCCTTTGGCCCAGGGCGTGATCCTGGAGACACGGGATCGAATCCCACATCGGGCTCCCGGTGCATGGAGCCTGCTTCTCCCTCTGCCTGTCTCTCTTTCTCTCCCTCTCTCTGTGACTATCATAAAAAAAAAATTAATAAATACAATATTGCTTTGGTAGTTCCATATTTAACATATTTCCACAGTTGCATGACATGTGGTAAATACTAAGTTTTCTAAGTGTGAATTTGAATTTTGCAAACCAAAAGGTACACATGATAAAATAAAGTTTTTATTAAAGATACCTAAATGACTACCCACCCAGCAACCATATTTCAACATGATTTCATTTTATGAGTTTAAACTTATGTGTAAAAAATTATAGTTAGATTACTTTTTATTGAAATAACTGATGATGAGAAAGCATACTATGATTATGTCATTCTATTCTGAGTATTTTCTTTTTTAAAAAGATTTGATTTGTTTATTCGTGAGAGACAGAGAGAGAGAGAGAGAGAGAGAGAGAGGCAGACACACAGGCAGAGGGAAAAGCAGGCAAGCAGGCTCCATGCTGGGAGCCTGAAGTGGGACTTGATCTGGGACTCTGGGATCACGCAGTCAGCAAAAGGCAAACGCTCAACTGCTGAGCCACCCAGGCGTTCCTATTCTGAGTATTTTCTAATAAAGTATTTTAGTGTGTATTTAAATGTTTTCAACATTTACCGTCTACCCATTCATTGTATAACTATCTTATGATGAGAGGTATTTGTGATAGTATCTCCCGTTCTTTTTAGTATGTACTTGGTCCAAGTCCAGTGCCAGGCAAAAAGAGAAAATTAATATAAGATTTTGAATGACTGAAATTATTTCTTGAATGGTTGCAAAATAGCTTTCCAAATTTCTTGAGGAATAATGCATGGTTGATGTTATTTCTGAATGTTATATATATAATCAGATCTTTCTGTTGCTTGAATGATGAAAAGCAACTAGTCAATCTTAGTCCATTACTTTTTTGGGAAGTGAAAAACAACTATTTTAGTGCATTAGATTTCTGTTTACCTTGTCTGATTGTTTTTTCCCCCTTCTGTTGCAGGACTTATTCAGTTCAGAAGCTTTCTTCAGTTCTATATTTGAACACCTCTTTTATTTTTTTTTCTTTGAAATAGATTATCTACAGCTAACTATTTAAAAGTTGATTTTTTTTTTGTTCTTCTTTTTATTGCCTTCTATTTTACTGGGCCTCTTGCTCTAGAGTTCTCAAGGCAGAAAGACAGAATATAAGTAAGAACCCCCTCTTGTGTATTTCTTCTCTCATGGCTGCTGGCTAGTAGCTTAAAACTGCTGCTGTAGATATGATCCACTTTTATGGTTGGTTATGGTGAAAAGACAAGTTACCGACTCTAGTTACCCTGCAATGGCTAAAAGTATATATTCAACAAAAGTTATATTTTAATTCAGAAGGAGATAAAGACTGATTATAAAATTTACTGACTATATAAAGAAAATATTTTGTTATATAAAAATGAAATATTTGAATATAGACAGTTACCATAATAAAGCAAGATATACTGAGGATTTTTTAAAGTTCATATATAAAATACAAAGAGCTCTATTATATACAAAATAATATATATAAATAAATATAAATAGTATACAAAGATAAATGATAAAATAACCAACAATCTCCCAATATATGTGGGGTTTACTGAATATTATGTTTGAATTCCCTTTAAATATGCAAACATATATCTAAAGTCCAAAAACCAGGTACAATAAGTTAAAATAGTAATAATAATTTTAAATATATTAAATTTGGATACCTAAAACTATAATATTCCAACTTGGTGAGAATAATGACAGAGATACATCATCATATATTCTTAGGATAGATGCAAACTCTTATGAAAGTTTTAGAAATTCACTTTTCTTTTAAATTTGAAAAGCATGGACCTCATAATAAAAAAATTACTTCTGGAAATATATCTCATTAGATTAAGAATAAAAGGAATATATAAGAATGTCTGGGAAGTTTACAATATCATTAAAAAGAATAAAATACTTAAGAACAAACTTTACCAAGGAGGCAAAAGATTTGTATATTAAAATCTACACAATCTTATTGAAGGAAATTAAAAAACATAATGGAAAGACATAGGTCATTCATGGATTGGGAGACTTAAAATGTCAACATTACTCAAAATGACCTATAGGTTCAATGCAATCCTATAAAAAAACACTCAACATTTTTACAGAAGTAGAAAATTCCATTCTAAAATTCATATGAACTCTCAAAAGAACCTGAATCGCCATATCAATCTAGAAAAAGAATATTAAAAATTCAAAGCCTCAATTTTTTGATTATAAAGGAAATTTCCTACTGCAAAGCCATCATAATAAATATAGTGGCATTGGCATTCAGATATATAAAATAGTAAAATTATTGAAAATAATACAAAACACTGAAAATAATAAGTATTAGGATGTAGGGAAATTGAAACTTTTGTACGCTGGTATGGGAATGTAAACAGGTACAGCCAATGTGGAAAACAGTATGATAATTCCTCAAAACTTAAACATATAATTACTATGTGTGGTTTTTTAAGTTTAAAATTATTTCCAAATACAGTAACTTTTAAATGTTTTCTTATTTTAAATTCAGTTAATTAACATTAGCATATCATTAGTTTAAGATGTAGTGTTTAGTTATTCATCAATTATATATAACACCCAATGTTCATTATATCATATGCCCTCCTTTATAATACCTATAACCCAGTTACCCCATCCCCCCATCCATCTTCCCTTCAGCCAACTCAAGTTTGTTTCCCATAATTAAGAGTCTCTTATTATGTTGTCCTTTTGTAAAAAATTTTTTTGAGTTTTTTCCCTTGTTTAAACATTATAAAACACATTTTTTAATTATATAATATTAAAACTAATTTTCAAAACCATCCCAAATTTCCAGATGATGAAATTTAAAGTTCAAAATATACATTCAATATGGATCTCATTTTTTTTTCATTTGCCTAATATTTTACAAATTATAATACAGAATATTTTACAGTTTAAAACTGATCTCAGGGATCCCTGGGTGGCGCAGCGGTTTGGCACCTGCCTTTGGCCCAGGGCGCGATCCTGGAGACCCAGGATCGAATCCCACGTCGGGCACCCGGTGCATGGAGCCTGCTTCTCCCTCTGCCTGTGTCTCTGCCTCTCTCTCTTTCTCTCTGTGTGACTATCATAAATAAATAAAAATTAAAAAAAAATAAAAAAATAAAAAATAAAACTGATCTCATTCTAATGTAATTCATTAAATACTATTACAAAATATTTAAGATTGACTTTCCAATTTTGAAAACATCAAATAATATTCTGAGCCCCTAAAGATAAAATATATTAAGAAATATGAAGTAATATTACATTTTTAAATTAATCAAAAATACCAATGTCATTTGAGGATTTCAGAAGTAATCTGTAAGCATATTATTAGAACTTTCCATATTTCTAGCTATCTAAAAGTCCAAAATAATAAAATAAAATGTTATTACATGTTTATTATAAAATATTCCATATTTTTAAAGATCTCTACATTTTTTTTAAATTTTGTTATGAGTATGTGTATATGCAATCATTTTAAATTAATATTTTACACATATATATGTATATGTAGGTATGTTCATTAAAGATAATAACTGGATACAATCTAGAAGAAAGAGAATAATTAGAGGGTTATAAGTCAGACATGTGTTTCTTTCCCATATCAGCATTTTCAGATACTTAATACATATTATCAACGACAAAGATTATGACATAAAATTATAAGCATTCAGTAAAGTACTCCTTGGTTTCTGTATCTTATTTGTCATAAACTTGGAGATCTAAAATTTCTATATAAAAAATAAAATAGAAGTGAAATATGCAAACTTTATCATTATCTAGAAATTTAGTGTATTTGTTGAACCATTTTACAGTAATTGAAAACATGATGCCCTTTTACCTGCAAATATGTCAATGTTCCCCCCACAAAAGGATGTTCCCCTACTGAACTGTATTAAATTATCAAAGTAATAAATTTAATATTGATACAAAACAGTAATCTATAGTCAATATTCAAACCTACCAACTGTGCCAATGTTAATTAGCTAAATTCCTGGGGAAAGTAGCTTAAACTTTTTACTGGTTTAAACAAAGGTCTAAACAAGTAGCCTTTCTTTCCACCATTTCAAACACATACCATCTCCTTTTTGTCATTTACCTTAAAATATAAGTGTTGAATCTCTCAGGACTATTGAACATATCTTGAATATTTGAATTAGTAGTGCACTTATCTTACAGGAATTACTAAGTTAGTCCACATAGCCTCTTTGGAAGTATCATAGAGTTAAACTTGTGATATATAACAATACCTCTGTACAATGAATTATTACAGTCAACTACTGTGGCTTTATATTGTCCTACCATATTATGTTGTATTTGCATAATGGAAATGTAAGTAATACCAAGGGTAGGTTAAAGGCTGTCTGTCCATATCAAAAGGAGAAAAAAAATATCTTGCTGAAATTGCAAAACAAAGGACCTAGTTGGAAATGGTAAAAACTTCAAGCTGCCAGTGTGGACTCAGTCTTAAGGTGGAAGTCTATTTTCCTTCCACTGCAGACCAGAGAAAACCTTTTAATGTTACATTGATAAAGGGAACAAGAGCTACTACAGAAGGAAATGAGGAATGTTTTGGCCAAGTGGGGCTTTTAGATTAACCTGAGTGATGGATTCGACAGCAATATTTACTCTGGAGATAAATGGTCTCTTTACCACATAATTAACTAATTTAAATGAATTAAATACTTAATTGGCTATCTTGAAAAGGTAGTCTTAGCATTCCTAAGGGTAAAATATATTATCGTGAGTCAACATGACCAAATTGTTTTCATTAATTTAGCTTCAAATTAACTCCTTGCCTGTATATTTATTGCATTTTTATTGCATTTCAATTCCTCACCATTAATCTTATGTCTCAATCTAGAAAATGATATTGTTGTCCTATAATTATTTTTCATTCTGAGAATGCAGTCACTAGAAAGAAAAGAACATTTTTAACTTCTAAATAACAAACACATTTGGTTTTTTATTCACATTGTCAATGTAATCCTCACTATTCCTAATACGGAAAAACTTGTATTGTCCAGTCCTCCCGAAAAATGCCTGTAATCTTTATAAAACAGATATTCATTATGTCTTTTTTTCTGATTAAAATAATTATAAAACTTCCCACAGCTGAAAAACAAAAGTCCTCAGTATGTCATTATAACCTGCCCCTTACCTGCCTCTTAACATGATCCTTCTCTTTCAACATCTGTGTACTCTAACCATATTGAACACACTCCCAAAATGCAAATGGATTATCATGGATCTCAGTTAATTAGTTTTTGTTTATTATTTGTTAATTTTGATGGTTCAATAGGAATATCTTCTAGCAACATCCTCCAACTGCCACTCAAAACAATGGAAAAAGAATAGCTTTTAAAGCCAGACACTGGGATTCAAATTTTTATTTTACCTTTTTATGCTGTAAGACTTTTGACAAGTATTCAAAATTCCTAATATCTATTTAATGTTATTTCATAATATTACCTTCAAAAGTATGTCTTGAAGACAAATTTTGAGATAAGGTCATCTAGCTTCTGATAATTTCCCATTTAGACCTCCATCCTTGACTTAACTACTTACTTTATATCTTCATATAGATGCATACGGAATACCTTGGAGATATTGTGGGTTTGATTCCAGACCACTACAATAAAGAAAATATCACAATAAAGGGACTCCAAAATGTTATAAACAGATGTGCTGTCATCCAGACTTTGTTTCATTTATAGAACACAGGCAGAGTATATATAGCACAGTTCTTAAAGGCACTAGGATTGTTGGAATGGTAAATGAGTATTGGTTGCACCTTAAAACCACCAGCTGCATTAGCCCCTAAGAAAAGAACCAGCCTGTCCTTTGAAGCTTTAAAGCCAAGCATTGATTCTCCTCTCTGGCTCTGAAAGTCTTAGATGGCAGCTTCTGCCAATGGAAGGATGTTTTGTCTACACTGAAAATCTGTTGAGTAACCACCTTCATTAATTACCTTAGCCAGAGTTTCTAGATAACTTGTTGCTTCACCTTGCCCTTTTATGTCATGGAGATGGTTCCTTTCCTTAAACCTCCTGAACCATTCTCTACTAGCTTCTGACTTTTCTCTGCAATTCCCTCACCTCTCTTAGCCTCATAGAATTGAAGAGAGTTAAGGCCTTGCTCTGCTCCAGGCTTTGGCTTAAGGAAATGTGGCTGCTTTGATCTTCTTTCCAGACCACTACAAATTTCTCCATATCAGCAATAAGGCTGTTCTGCTATCTTATCACTCACATATGCATTGGAGTAGCACTTTTAATTTCCTTCAAGCAATTGTCCTTAGCAGTGACAATTTAGCTTGCAAAGGGCCTAGCTTTCAACTTTGGCTTTTGACACACTTGGCCTACAAGCTTAATCATTTCTAGCTTTTGATTTAAAGGAAGATAATGTGTAACTCTCCCTTTTACTTGAAAACTTAGAGATCATTGCAGAGTTATTAATTAGACTAATTTCAATATTGCTGTGTCTCAGTGAATAAGAAGACCCAAGGAGAGGGAAAGAGAGGGGGAATGACTGTCTGGTTATTGGAGCAGTCAGGATACCCGTCATATTTATCAATTAAAATCACCATCTCATGTGGGCACAGTTTACGGTGCCCCCAAAACAATTACAATAGTAGCATCAAAGATCACTTCTTGGGTTGCCTGGGTGGCTCCATTGGTTAAGTGTCTGACTCTTGAGTTTAGCTCAGGTCATGATCTCTGGGTCCTGGGATCAAGCCCCATGTTGGGCTCAATGCTCAATGGGGAGTTGGCTTGAGGATTCTCTTTCCCTTTCCCTCTGCCTCTCCTCTGGCTTATACTCACTTGCTCTCTCTTTTACTCTCTAATAAATAAATAAATATATTTCTTTAAAATAACTGCTTTACAGATTATATCAAATATAATGAGAATGAAAAAAATCCAAATTGTAAAAGTACCAAAATGTGATACAAAAACACAAAGTGAACAAATTCTATTGGAAAAAAATGATAGTTGATTTGCACAATGCAAAGTTGCTATAAATCTTTAATTTGAAAAAAAAAAACAAGTACAGTAAGAGGACATGCAATAAAATGAGGTATGTCTGTATTATCTAACTTCAAATCTTAAATATAAAATCAATGACTTTAATGCCCTATTGAAGGGAAATAGAGTATTTAGCATGCAATTAACAAGGAGGACAATGGATTTTTACTGAGATATATCTATAACACATGGCATTATATTAGTTGCAGATATACAACATAATGATTTGATATTTGTGTATATTGTGAAATGATTACCATAATAAATCCAGTTAATATTCATCACCATACATACTTGCAATCATTTTTATGGTGAGAATTTTAAGATTTACTCTCTTGGCAACTTTCAAACATACAATACAGTATTATTAACTATAGTCACTATGGTTACATTATATTCCATGGCTTATCTTATAACTGGAAGTTTGTCCTTTTTGACCACTTTCACCCATGTACCTCTTACCCACATCTCTGACAAACACTAATATGATCTTTGTATCTGCAATCTCTTTCTTTTGTTGTGTTTTTAGTCTTTTGACTCCACATATAAGGGAGAACATATACTATTTGTCTTTTTCTGACTTATTTCACTTAGCAAGTTCCTCACAATTTTCATCCATGTTGTTGCAAATGGCAAGATTTTCTTCTTTGTGGGGGGGAGGGGGGTGCTGAACAATATACCATTGTATAGGTCACCACATTTCCTTTAACCTTTCATCCATCTATGGAACTTAGGTTACTTTTGTGTCTTAAATATCGTAAATAATGCTGCAATGATCATGGAGGTGCATATATCTTTTTGAGTTAGTGTTTTCCTTTCCTTTGGATAATATCCAGGAGTTGATTTTTTGGATTATAGAGTAGTTCTTTTATAATTCTGTGAGGAACTCCATGCTGATTTATGTAGTGGCTGTACCAATTACATTCCAACCAACAGTACACAGGGTTCTTATTTCTCCACATTCTTACCTATACTTCTTATTTCTTGTCTTTTTGATAACAACCATCCTGACATATATGAGGTATTGTCTCATCATGTTTTTTTAATAATAAATTTATTTTTTATTGGTGTTCAATTTGCCAACATACAGAATAACACCCAGTGCTCATCCCGTCAAGTGCCCCCCTCAGTCATCACGGTTTTTGATTTGCATTTCCCTGATGATTTGTTATACTGAGTACCTTTTAATTTACTTGCTGGGCATCTTCTATGTCTCCATTATAAATATATTCATTTATATTTTCTGCTTATTTTTAATCAGTTTTTTTTGTTACAATTGTATGAGTTCCTCATATATTTTGGATATTAACCTCTTATCACATATATATAATTGGTATTTTTTTTTTCCATTTGGTAGGTTGCCTTCTTACGTTCTTGGTTTCCTTGCTGTGCAAAAGCTTTTTTAGTTTGATGTAGTTTCACTTGTTTGTTTGTTTGTTTGTTTATTGCCTTTCCTTTTGGTGTCAATTTCAATAATCATCTCAAGACTGATGTCAAGGTACTTACTACCTGTTTTCTTTTATGAATTTTATGGTTTCAGGTTTTTAATTCAAGTGTTTATTTTGAATTGACTGTTTTCATATGATGTAAAATAATGATCTAGTTTCATTCTTTTGCAAGTAGCATGTACAGTTTTCTTCACACCATTTATTGAAGAGACTGTCTTTTTCTCATGGTACATTTTTGGCTACTTTGTCATAATCAACAATATATGTGGGGTTATTTCCAGGGTCTCTATCCTGTCCCATTAATCTGTCTATTTTTATGTTAATACACAATGTTTTGGTTACTATAGCTTCAAAATGTAGTTTGAAATTAGATGCCATTGATGCCTCCAGCTTTGTTCCTGTTTCTCAAGATTGCTTTGGCTATTCAGGGTCTATTGTGGTTACACACAAAGTTCAAAAATGTTGGTTCTATGTCTATGAAAAATGCCATTAGAATTTTGATTGCATTGAATCTGTACATTGCTTTGGGTAGTATGGAAATTTTTGTTTGTTTGTTTGGTTTGGTTTTTTTAAAAATATTTTATTTATTTATTCATGAGAGACATAGAGAGAGGGGCAGAGGCATAGGCAGAGGGAGAGAAGCAGGTTCCCCACAGGGAGCCCCATGTAGGACTCAATCCCAGGACTCCAAAATCATGACCTGAGTTGAAAGCAGATGCTCAATCACTGAGCGACCCAAGCATCCCTAGTATGGACAGTTTAATAATATTAATTCTTGTAATCCATAAGCATAGAATGTCTTTCCATTTATTTGTGTTATCTTCAATTTCCTTTAGTTGTTGGTATCTTATTGTATACAGATATTTTACTTCCTTGGTTAAATTTATTTCTAGCTTATTTCATTATTCTTTTGATGCAATTGCAAGTGGATTTTTTAATGTCTCTCTCTGATACTTTGTTATTAATATATAAAACACAACTGTGTTTTGGATATTAATTTTGTATCCTGAAACTTTACTGAAATTATTAGTCTTAACTGTATTTTTGGTAAAGACTTTAGGGTTTATATATATATATATATTATATATTATATATATTATATATATTTTATATATACATATACATTTTAATGTTTGTACTCCATATATATTTATTCATTCATATATATTATATATAATTTTATATGTTATCCACAAATACTGATAGTTTTACATCTTTTTTTCTGTTTATATGCCTTTTATTTCTAATTGCCTAATTACTCTGCCTAGAATTTTCAATACTATGTGAATAAAAGTAGTGAGAGTATGCATTCTTGTTTTATTCTTGATTTTAGAGAAAAAGCTTTAAGCTTTTCATGATTGGGTATGAGTCACCTGTGGGCTTGTCACATACAGTATTTACTATGTTGACATAGATTCCTTCTATACCCACTTTATTGAGAGTTTTTACCGGGGAAGGAAATTGAATTTTATCAAATGCTTTTTCTGCATCTACTAAGGTGACCACTTGATTTTTTTATTCTTTATTTTGTAGTTTTTGTTTGGTTGATCTGTGGATTTTTAACCATTCTTACACTTCTGGAATATATCCCACTTGATTTGTATACACTTTGGTATATAATCTTCTTAATGTATTGTTAAATTCAGTTTGATATGTCTCATTAAGAATCTTCTCATGTATGTTCATCAATGATAGTGGCCTCCAAATTCATTGTGGTATCCTTGCCTGGTTTTGGTATCAGATTAATTCTTGCCTCATATAATTAGTTTGTAACTGTTCTCTTTGGAGGAGTTTAAGAATTGCTGTTAATTCTTCTTATATGTTTGGTAAAATTCACCAGTGAAGCTATCTTATCCTGGACTTTTTTCAATTGGGAGATTTCTGATTATGAATTCAATCTCCTTATTAGTAATTGGCCTTTGAGATTTTCTATCTCTTCACTATTCTTTATTGGAAGGTTGATTGTTTCTAGGAATTCATCAATTTCTTTTGGGTTGTCTAATCTATTGATATATTTAACTGTATATAGTAGTCTCATAATCTTCTGTATTTCTGTGGTATTAGTTGTAACATTTCCTCTTTTTTTCTGATTTTATTTATTTGAGTCCTTTCCTTTTCTTGGTGAGTCTAGCCAAAGTTTTGTTAATTTTATCTTAAAAAAAAAAAAAAAAAACAGTTGTTGCATTGCCTTTTTTTTTTCTGTCTTTTTAATCCTTATTTCATTTACTTCTGCTCTGGTCTGTATTATTTCCTTTGTTCTACTAAATGGGCTTCCTTTGTTCTTTTCGTTGAGTTACAAAGTTATATTGTTTAATCTTTTTTAATTTATTGATAAAAAATTTATTGCTATGAAGTTCTTTCTTAAAACTCCTTGCTGTATCCAATGTTATTGATATTTTGTATTTGCATTTTCACCATCTCAGTTTGGTTTTTTATTTTCCTTTTTATTTTTTCTTTGGCCCATTAATTATTTACTAGCATGCTGTCTATATGTGTGTGAATTTTCTCATTTTCTGTAATTGATTTCTGTTCTGATTTCCCACATTGGTGAGAAATACTGGTTGGTATTATTTGAAGCTTTTTAAATCATTAAAATTTGTTTTATGATTGTAATGACTTGGATAGAGCTAGAGAGTATAATACTAAGTGAAATAAGTCAGTAAGACGAACGTCGTATGATTTCACTCATGGAATTTAAGAAACAAAACAAATGAGCAAAGGGACAATAGATAGACACATATCAAGAAACAGACTCTTAATTATAGAGAACTGACAGTTATAAAATGGGAGAGAGTAGGGGGAATGGGTTAAATAGATGATGGGGATTAAGGAGTATACTTGTCATGATGATCATAGGGTGATGTACGGAATAGTTGAATCATTATATTGCATGCCTTGAAACTAATATTACACTGTATGTTAACTGGGATTAAAATAAAAGTTAAAAAAAGACTTGTTTATGATTTACTTTATAATCTATATTGGATAATATGCCATGTGCACCTGAGAAAAATTTATTTTCTGTTGCTTTTGGATGAAATCTTCTTATATATCAACTCCATCTGGTCTAATGTGTTGTTTCTGTCTAATGTTTTCCTATTGATTTTCTGTCTGGATAATCTTTCGATTGACAGAGAGTGGAGGTTATAAATCTACTATTATTGTATTACTGTCTATTTCTCCATTTCAATCTGTTAATATTCACTTTATATATTCAGTCATGTTGGATGCTCAAAAATCTACAATATTCTATCCTTTAGTTGAATACAACCCTTTATCATTATGTAATGACCTCCTTTTCTTTTTTTATAGTCTTTGTGTTAAAGTATAATTTGTCTGATTCAAATATAGCTGCCCCTAGCTTTCCTTTGTTTTCCATTTGCATGCAGTATCTGGTCTTTGCCATCAATCTCACTCTGTGTGTATTTATATCTGAAGTGATTCTCTGTAAGTAGCTTATGGATGGTTTCTTTTTTTATGTGCATTCAGGTTCTTTATCTTTCGATTGGAGACTTTAGTCCATTTATAATTAATTATTAATAGATGTGTGTTTATTTCCTTTTGTTATGTTTTCTGCTTTATTTCTCTGTTTTCTTGCCCTGTTTCATTGTAGTTTGATGATTTTCTGAAGTGGTATACTTCCTTTCTCTTTCTTTTTAGTATCTAATATAGGTTTTTGCTCTGTGGTTACCATAAGGGTAACATAAAACAACATGTATTTATAACTGTCCATTTTTAAGTTGATAACAACTTACAACTGAACACATCCTAAAATACTATGTTTTCAGACTCTCTCAATATTTTTTTAATTTTTGATGTCACAATTTCCATCTTTTACCTTCTGTATACTTTAAGAAATTATTATATTTATGGGCATAGTTACTTCCTTCATGTTTTAACCTCCAACTAACTTTATAAGTGATTAACCTATTACCTAACCAACATTAGATAGTCCTAATTATTCCTATATATTTACCTTTCCAATGATATTTATACTTTCCTATTTCCCTGTTACACATTAGCACTTTATCAATTCAATTTAAAGAAATACCTTTCACATTTCTTGTAAAATCATTGTACTGGCTATGAAAGTCTTTAAGTTCCTATTTTAATTTCAGTTCATTAACATACAGCATATTAGTTTCAGGTGTATGGTACTGTGATTAAAAAATTCCATACATTATCCAGTGCCTGTCATAACAAGGATCCTCCTGAATCCCCATCACCTATTTAACCAATCCCCCCGCCCACCTCTCCACTGGTAACCATCAGTTTGTTCTTTACAAATACCTTCTCCCATTATGTAGATTACCTTTTAATTTTACTGATTGTTTCCTTCACTGTGCAGAGTTTGTTATTTTTTATTAATTTTGATGTAGCCGTATAGTTTATTTTTGCTTTTGTTTCCTTTGTCTCAGGGGACATATCGAGAAAAATATTGGAATTGCCAATGTCAGAGAAGTAACTGCCTCTGCTCTGCTCTAAAATTTTTATGGTTTCAGGCCTCACATTTAGTTCTTTAATCCATTTTGAATTTATTTCTGTGCATAGTATAAGAAAGTGGTCAAGTTTTCCCAACACCATTTATTGAAGAGACAGTCTTTTTTCCATTGCATATTTTTTCCTGCTTTGTCAAAGATTAAGTGACCATAAATTGAGAGTTTATTTATGAGCATTCTATTCTGTATTATTGATCCTTTGTGGTCTCATCCAATTTTAGGATTGTTTATTCTAGTTCTGTGAAAAAATGCTGGTGGTATTTTGATAGGGATTGCACTAAGTATGTAGATTGCTTTGGGTAGTATAGACATTTTAACAATATTTGTTTTTCCAATCCATGAGCAAAAAATGTCTTTCCAGTTCTTTGTGTCATCTTCAACTTCTTTCATCAGTGTTTTATAGTTTTCAGAGTACAGATCTTTCACTTCCCTAATTAGATTTATTCCTAAGTATCTTATTTTGGGTGTGAGTGTAAATGGGATTGTTTTCTCAATTTCTATGTCTACTGCTTATTATTGGTATATAGAAATGCAACAGATTTCTATACATGGAATTTGTATCCTGCAACTTTACCAAATTCATTTATCAACTCTAGCAGTTTTATGGAGGAATATTTAGACTTTCTATACATAATATCATGTTATCTGCAAAATAGTGAAAGTTGTACTTCTTCTTTAATGATTTAGATGCCTTTTATTTCTTTTTGTCTGATTGCTGTGGCTAGGGCTCCTAATACTCTGCTGAATAAAAGTAGTAACAGTGGACATCCTTGTCTTGTTCCTACTTAATTGTGGTGAATGATTTTTTAAATGTATTCTCAGATTTGGTTTGCTAGTATTTGGTGAGAATTTTTACACCTCTGTTCATTGGAGATATTGGCCTGTAGTTCCGTGTGTGTGTGTGTGTGTGTGTGTGTGTGTGTGTGTGTGGTGTCTTTATCTCCTTTGGTACCAGGGTAATGCTGTCCTCAATGAATGAATTTGGATGTTTTCCTTTCTCTTCTATATTTTGGAAATAGAATAAATATTATTCTAATAGTACAAGTATTTTGAAAAGAATAAGTATTAACCCTTCTTCAAATGTTTGCTAGGATTCGTGTGTGATGCCATCTGGTCACGGACTTTTGTTTCTTGAGTGTTTTGATTAATGATTCAGTTTCATTGGTGGTAATAGGTCTCTTCAAATTTTGTATTCCTGCCTCAGTTTTGGTAGACTATATGTTTCCAGGAATTTGTCCATTTTTCCTAGGTTTTCCAATTTATTTGCATAGAGTTTTTTATAATAGTCTCTTACAATTTTTTGTATGTCTCTAGTGTTGGTAGTTAGTTCTCCTCTCTCATTTGTGATTTTATTTAAGTCATTTCTCTTTTTTTTCTTGATAAGTCTGATTAGAAGATTATCAATTTTATTGATTTATTTTCTTTTTTTCTCAAAGAACCAGCTTTGGTTTTACTCATCTGTTTTTATTTTGTTTGGTTTGTTTCTTTATCATTTACTTCTGTTATAATATGTACTTAGTTCATTCTTCCTGTTTTAGGTTTTGTCCTTTTTCTCCGTGCTTTAGGTTTAAGGCTAGGTTTTTAAATTTTTCCTCTTGAGATAGTTGTGTATTGCTATAACTTTCCATCATAAAACCACTTTTGCTGCACCCCAAAGGTTTTGAACTATTGTATTTTCATTTTCATTTGTTTCCCTATACTCTTTTTTTATTTCTTCTTTTACTTCCTGGTTGACCCATTTATTGTTTACTGGCATGTTATTTAGCCTCCATGTATTTGTGATCTTTCTAGATTTTTTCTTGTGGTTGATTTCTAGTTTCATAGTGTTGTGATCAGAAAAGATTCATGTATGATTTCAGTCTTTTAGAGTTTGTTGAGGTTTGATTTGTGACCTAATATGTGATATACTATGAAGAATGTCCTATGTGCACTTCAAAGAATGTGTATTCTGCTGTTTTAGGATGGAATGTTCTGAATATATCTACTAAACCTATTTGGTCCAGTATATCATCCAAAGCCATTATTTCCTTGTTGATTTACTCTTCCAGTGATCTATTGATAGAAGTGGGCCATCAAAGTCGCCTACTAGTATTGTATTATTATTAATCTGTTCCTTTATGTTTGTTACTAACTGTTTCATGTATTTGGGTGCTGCCATTTTGGGTGCATAAGTATTTACAATTGTTATATCTTTTTGTTGGATTGTCCCTTTTATTATTATATAGTGTCCTTCTTTGCCTCTTGTTATACATTTTTTTACAGTCTTTGTTTTGAAGTCTGTTTTGTCTGATATAAATATTGCTACCCCAGCTTTATTTTGGCACCCATTCACATGGCAAATATTTCTTTATCCCCTTGCTTTCAATCTACAGGTGTCTTTAAGTTTCAAATGAGCCTGATGTAGGCAATATATACATGGGCCATGATTTTTTTTATCATCTCTGTCACACTATGTCATTTATTGGATTATTTAGTCAATTTACATTCAAAGTAATTATTGATAGACATGTATTTATTGCTGTTTTACTTGTTTTGTGGCTATTTCTATAGTTTTTTTTCTGATCCTATTTTCTCCCTTTTATAGTTTGCTGATTTTCTTGACGAATACACTTGAATTCTTTCCTCTCTATTCTTTGCTTATCTGTTACTATTTATTTTTTTATTTGTGGTGACCTTTAGGTTCATCTTATTTGAAATGTTCTATGCTTTCTGGGTCTGGATGTTTGTTTTCTTCTCAGAATAGGAAGGTTTTCAGCCATTATATCTTAGAATAAGTTTTCTGCCCCATTCTTCCTTCTCCTTCTGGGACCCCTAAAATGTGAGTGTTGGTCTGCTTGATGTTGTCCCATAAGTCCTTTAAGCTGTTTTTCCTCTTTTCAATTTTTTTTCCTGTTCTGATTGAGTAAATTCCATTACCATATCTTCGAATTCACTTATTCTTTCTTCTGTTTCATCTAGCCTGATGTTGAGCCCCTCTATTGTATTGTAGTTTTTTGTTGTTGTTTTTTGTTTTGTTTTGTTTTGTTTGTGTTATTGTACACTTCAATTCTGTGGCATCTATTTGGTGCTTTCTTATATTTCCTAATGTCTTTTTCTTTTTTTTTTTAATTCTCACTTTGCTCACACATTCTTCTACTAAGCTCAGTGAGCATTGCTAGTACTTATTTTTGAAACCTTTATCAAGTAAATTACTATTTCCACTTCATTAAACTTTTTAGCTGAGTTTTTATGTTCTTTAGTTTGAAACACATTTTTTTGTTTCTTAATTTTCCTTGATGCTCTGTGTCTGTTTCTGTTCACTAGATAAAGCAGCCCTATCTTCAAGTCCTGAAAGAGTTACCTCCTATTGCTAACGAACCTTATTGTTCAACAGTGCTCTCTTTGCTGTCTCTGAAACCTTTGTGACTGTTCAAGACACCTACCTTATTTTTATTGGTTCCCAGTAGATAAGGGTGTACCAAGACCTATCAGGGTCCCTAAATGAAGGATCTCACCACTAGTTTCAGGATGGTTAAAAGCCAGACTCTCACGCAGCAGCTTTTAAGGTATGCAAAAATATCTTTTTCAGGGGAAGACTAGGAGATAGGCTTTTCTATCAGCTACCTCTGAGCTGAGCACTTTGGAAATAGCCTGCTAAGAACTGTGTTTTATGGAAAAATTGTGTCTCAGTCCCCCTCACCTTTTTTGATGTGGGTCTGCTTTCTTCTCATTTGTCCAATGTGTAGGGGGTCACTTAGCTAGTTCCCCCAGGGGAAATTGTTGCATATGTCTCTATAGATTTAGTGCGTCTATGGGAGGACATGAGTTTTGTATCCTCCTACATTTACATCTTTTACTAGAACCTGAGTTATCTTTTAATAGTAAAAACATTCTCAAACTTATAATTGATAAATGGGTCATTATTTACATTATTATATTAACCTATTTGCTTGAAAGAATCTCTGCTTTACCTGTTCCCAAAAAGTAACACATAAACAGAGAATATGGAATACTGCATTACTCTACCAGTGAGCTATATGATTCAAGGTGCTGTGGGATAGTGAACTGAAGAATTTTAGAATCCCAATTATTTAGTTGAAGAGTTACAATACACCCTCGTAAAATTGTTAGAGTTCTTTGTGTCTAACTGAATCTATAGGATACTCTCATAAGTCCTTCTGGAGACTCAATCAAGCCATACCCTTTATTTGAGCTTTTTGCTCTAAGGCTATACTTATTATCAGAACCATGGATTTGATCTTTTCTCAGAAGCCATTTCCTTCATGAATATTCTTGTTTCTATAGAAGCAGCCTCTGAATGATTAGTGGTTGTATTTTAGTACCAAAGAAGCTCTGGATTTTATGTTCCCTTTAAATTCTATCTGAAAACTGAGCATTAAAAAAAAAAAAAAAAAAAAAGATTATCTTGTTTCTAAATAATCAACTAAAAGAAGGCAGTTGATAATTTTAGTCTCCAGCCAAGTATATCCTTTGCCTAATCACAAATTCATTAGCTTATGTTTCTTTTTTTTTAAATAAATTTATTTTTTTTTGGTGTTCACTTTACCAACATACAGAATAACACCCAGTACTCATCCCGTCAAGTGCCCCCCTCAGTGCCTGTCACCCATTCACCCCTACCCCCCGCCTTCCTCCCCTTCCACCACGCCTAGTTTGTTTCCCGGAATTAGGAGTCTTTATGTTCTGTCTCCCTTTCTGATATTTCCCACACATTTCTTCTCCCTTCCCTTATATTCCCTTTCACTATTATTTATATTCCCCAAATGAATGAGAACATATAATGTTTGTCCTTTCTACATTGCCTGTTACTGCTGCAAGTTACAGTTTTACTAACTGTTCTTTCAGTACATCTCTTGAGTTCTTATTCTTCCAGATGCCAGTGACTATTTGCTTATTGTTTTTCAAGCCTTCACCATCTTTTTGAGACTCTTGTATTTCTTCTCACTTCCTGTTCACAAACACAATGCCACAAATTTAAGATATTTGCTATGCTAGCAGTCTGCTTCAGGGAACCAAACACTGCCAATTATCTATTGCTATTATGTATCATGATTCTATGGGCTAGCTTGGTTTAGTCTATAGAATTCTATGGTCACATCAGAATAGTTTTTATACTGGTTGCTCTTTGAGTACCTTATACAAAATAACAAGCCAAATGGATCTGTAACTGTGCTTAGTGTCTGTTACCTTAGTGCTTCTTTGGACTCCTTATCTCTATAGTATTTTATTCTCCAGGGCCTCTCCACATGGTTCTTTCTTTATCCATAGAGAGTCCTAAATTTCATTCAAGGTGGCTCAGGATTATGACAGAGAGTATCCCTAAATAAAGTAGGACTAAAAGAGGATTAAAAAATGGGGGGAATGGATGTTTCCAAGACAATTAAATGCAGGCTATAAAACTGGCCCAGTATAACTTCTACTATATTCTATTGTTGAAACAGACTAGATTCAACTAAAATCAAGGTGGTAGGAGACTAATAAAGGAATAAATACTGGGAAGTTCATTGACAGTGACCAAATAATAGCCTACTATATTTGATTAATTAGTAGTTTTATTAATCTACCTAATTAATAGTTATTATTTTCTTGACCTGGAATGTTACAGTTAGAAGATGATTTTATAAGTTGAAACATTTTGAGATGGGGAAAAAAACTGGAGAATAAAGAAAGAGATAGAAAGGTACAGAAAATGAAAGATTAAAAACGGTCCTTTGGAGTTACTGCCAAGGATCAGTACAGGACAATGATGGAAGGTAAAACCTTCCTTGAGGTACATTAGCAGCTAGGAAAATGTTCAGTAACAATATTTTAGTGCCAAAATTGTCAGACAAAGCAATTATTGAGTGGGAGTAGGGTGCTGATGAAATCAGTAGGATACCAAAAAGAAAACATTTTTTTGGTATCTTATAGAAAGCCATAAAGAATGCTGTTCAGAATGTAAACACTCTAAGAAAGCAAAGTAATACATCATTATCACAAAATGTGAGGAAAAATTACTGCAGTATGGTTTTATTATAACTTAATTAGAAAGGACATACATGAAAATAATAAAGGATTCCTGCATGGATAATAAAAACCATTAAATATTATTTCAAACTAGTTGTAATATTTGAATTTATTTATTTGGCTACAGTAGCATTCAGATTTTGCACATCTGTAATTGTTAAAAAAAATCAAAACTTGTCCAGAATTACTTTCAATCTAAATAATTCTGTAAACAAAGATTTATGAATTGCAGAAGTCTTATGGTTCCATTTAGCAAAATACTATATTTTTTCATAATGCTGCACTTAGAACATTTGTGACAATTCTATTGATTTCTGACTCTCACAGAGCAATTGCTTTAATCCTGTGCTTGAGGAAACATGTGTTCAAGTATTTTAGTTGCAGCACAGCTGAGTACACTATTTTCCCTACAATCTTTAGTCAGTTTTAGGCATGGTAGTTAGAAGAGAAATTTTAAGTTATATTTTCAAGATAACACTACATTTATGGTCTAAAATATTTAACATACTTCAGATAGAAAAATAGCATGAAAAATTTTTAACTTTTAGTTTTTCTTATTTGACAAATATTCAAAGAAAATATTGCAAGTATTTTTACCTCCATTCTCAGATGTATAGTTGAAGGAAACAGAAATTACACATATTATTGTGATTTTTATTTTTATTTGAATTAATTTAATCTTTAATGGTTATAAATATTTATCTCCAAAAATAGCTACGAAATAATAAAATTTTGAAACATTCAATTATTATATTATTATATATTCTATCTATATATCTTATATCTATATATAATCTATAACATAAAGATAATTTAGTATTTAAATTTATTAGTTGTTAAATTGCCCATATGTACTTTATTTTCATTGATTATATTGTGATCATAATGCCACGTGACTTAAAGAACAAGATATTATGTAAGATAAAATATGATCAAATAAGTAAATGAGAACATTGAGTAGCATGCTGCTTTTGTTTGTTTTTTAAATATTTTATTTTTTACAGCAATTTTAAATTTACAAAAAAATTGAGAGGATGGAGCAAAGATTTCCCTGCCCTACAAATGCATAACCTCCCCAGTTATCAACATCAATCACTGGTATGGTACTTTTATTTTTTTAATCAAAGATAAACCTACATTGACCCATTATAATCACTCAAAATCAAGAGTTTACTTTAGGGTTACTCTTGGTGTATATTTATGGGTTTGAACAAATGTATAATGAAATATACCCATCATTATATCATATAGAATATTTTCATTAACCATAAAAGTCCACTTTGCTCCAACTTTTCATCTTCCCTCTTCCCCTAGAAGTGATTAATCTTTTATTTTTCCCCATGGTTTTTGCCTTTTCCAGAATGTAATATAGTCAGAACCATGCAGTGTGCAGCCTTTTCAGAATGGCTTTATTCACTAACATGCATTTGATTTCTCCAAGTCCTTCCATGGATAGCTCATTTCTTTTTAATGTTGAATAATATCCCATTGTCTAAATGTGTTATAATTTACTTATCCTTTCACCTACTAAAATACATCTTTTTTAAAAAATATATATTTTATTTATTTATTCATGAGAGAAACAGAGGGAAGAGGGAGAAGCAGGCTCCCTGTGAAGAGCCTGATGTGGGACTTGATCCTGGGATCATGACCTGAGCCAAAGGCAGACGCTCAACCACTGAGCCACCCAGGTGTATCTAAAGTACATCTTTTTTTTTTTTTTTTTTTCTAAAGTACATCTTGATTGTTTCCAAGTTTTAGCAATTTTGAACAAAACTGCTTTAAATATCTTTGTGCAAATTTTGTTGTGCATTGAAGTTTTTAACTCCTTAAGACAAATGCCAAGGAGTATGATTGCTGGTTCACATGGTAAGAGTGTATCTAGATTTGTAAGAAATCACCAAACTTTCTTCCAGAGTCTACTATTTTGTATACTCATGAACAATAAATGAGAGTTCCCATTGTTCCCATTGTTTCATATTCTTCCCAACATTGGTGTTGTCAAGGATTATGAATTTTTGCCATCCCAATAGGTATTTCTTGTTTTTTTTAATTTTCATTTTTTAGATGACATATATTGTGGAATGCAACGTGTAACAGTTTAGATTTTGTTGAAAAATAGAATTTTTTAGAAGTAACAATTTTTCAAAATTTTTATACAAAATATAACTTGTGAAATTTCATTTACAATGTCAAACATCTGAAAGATGATAGATAATTCTTGGCCTCTGAAGTTCTGCATATTTTTTTAAATTTAAATTCAATGAGCCAACATATAGTAAATCATTTGTTTCAGATGTAGTATGCAGTAATTTGTCAGTTGAGTATAACACTCAGTACTCATCACATCATGTGCCCTCCTTAATGCCCATCATCCAATTGATGCCCTCCTTAATGCCCACCAACCTTCCCTCCGGCAACCCTTAGTTTGTTTCCTATAGTTAAGAGTCTCTCATGGTTTGTCTCCTGCTCTGATGGCTTCCCATTCAATTTTCCCTCTTTCCCTATGATCCTCTGATTTCCTATATTCCACATATGAATGAAATCATACCATAATTCTCTTTCTCTGATTGACTCATTTAGCTCAGCATAATACCATCCAGTTCCATCCACATCAATGTAAATGGTAAATATCCATTCTGATGGCTGAGTAATATTTCATTGTACATATATACCACATCTTCCTTATCCATTCATCTGTCCATTGATTTCATGGCTCTTTTCACAGTTTGGCTATGGTGGACATTGCTACTGTGACCATTGGGGTTCAGATGCCCCTTTGGATCACTACATTTGTATCTTTGGGGTAAATGCCCAGTAGTGGAATTCTGGGTCATAGAGGAGCTCTATTTTCAACTTTATGAGGAGCCCCCATGCTGTTTTCAGAGGGGCTACAACAACTTGCATTCCCACCAACAGTATACAAGTGTTCCCCCTTCTCTGCAAGGTCACCAATATTTGTTGTTTCCTGTCTTGTTAATTTTAGCCATTCTGATTGGTCTGAGATTGTATCTCATTGTGGTTTGATTTGTATTTCCCTGATGCCAAAGAAAGTGGAGCACATTTTCATGTATCTGTTGGACAGTTACATGTGTTCTTTGGAGAAATGCTTGTTTATGTCTTCTGCACATTTCTTGAGTGGATGATTTGTTCTTTGGGTATTGAGTTTGATAAATTTTATTACTGATCTTGGATACTAGCCCTTTATCTGATATGTCATTTGCAAATATCTTCTCCTATTCTCTCAGTTGTCTTTTGGCTTTATTGACTGTTTCCTTTGCTGCTCAAAGATTTTTATCTTAATGAAGTCACCTGAGTTCATTTTTGCCTTTGTTTCCCTTGCCTTTGGAGATGTGTCTAGCAAGGAGTTGCTGTAGCTGAGGTCAAAGAGGTTGTTGTCTGCATTTTCTTCTAGAATTTTGATGGATTTCTATCGAAATGGTCTTTTATCCATTTTGAGTCTATTTTTATTATGGTATAAGAAAGTGGTCCAGTTTCATTCTTCTAAATGTTGCTGTCCAATTTTTCCAGCACCATTTTTTGAAGAGATTGTCTTTTTCCCATTGGATATTCTTTCCTGGTTCATTGAAGATTAGTTGACCATAGAGTTGAGGGTCCATTTCTGGGTTCTCTATTCTGTTCCACTGATCGGTGTGTCTGTTTTGTGCCAGTACCATCCTGTCTTGATGATTATAACTTTGTAATAGAGCTTGAAGTCTGGCATTATGATGCCACTACCTTTGGGGGGTCGGTCGTTTTGTTTAAAACATTGCTTGGCTATTTGGGGGCTTTTCTGATTTCATACAAATTTTAGGATTATTTGTTCCAGCTCTGAGAAAAAAAATATCAGTGATATTTTGATAGGGATTGCATTGAATGTATAGATTTCTCTGGGGAGCATAGACATTTTCACAATATTTGTTCTTCCAATCCATGAGCATGGAATGCTTTCCATTCTCTTTCTGTTTTCCTCAGTTTCTTTCAGGAGTATTTTATAGTTTTCTGTGTACAGATCCCTTACCTCTTTGGTGAGGTTTATTCCTAGGTATCTTATGGTTTTGGGTGTAATTGAAAATGACATAAAGTCTTTAATTTCTCTTTCTTCTGTCTCATTGTTAGTGTATAGAAATGCAACTGATTTCTGTGCATTGATTTTATATCCTGTCACTTTGCTGAATTCATCCATGAGTTCTAGCAATTTGGGGGTGGAGTCTTTTGAGTTTTTCACATAGAGTATCATGTCATCTTCAAAGAGTGAGATTTGACTTCTTTTTTGCCAATTCAGATGTTTTTTATTTCTTTTCTTTTTTTGTCTGATTGCTGAGGCTAGGATGTCTAGTACTATGTTGAACAACATTGGTGATAGTGGACATCCCTGTCACATTCCTGACCTTAGAGGAAAGCTCTCAACTTTTCCCTATTGAGGATGATATTCACTATGGGCTTTTCATAGATGGCTTTTATGATATTGAAGCATGCCCCTTCTATTCCTTCACTGTTGAGAGTTTTAATCAAGAAAGGATGCTGTATTTTGTCAAATGCTTTTTTCTGCTTCAATTGAGAGGATCATATGGTTCTAGTCTTTTCTTTTATTAATGTGATATATCACATTGATTGATTTGTGAATGTTGAACCATACTTGTAGCCCAGCAATAAATCCCACTTGATCATGGTGAATAATCCTTTTAATGTACTTTTGGATCTATCAGTTAGTATCTTAGTGAGAATTTTGTATCTATGTTCATCAGGGATATTGGTTTGCTATTCTCCTTTTGCTGGTTATGGGTATTTTCAGGTTTTCTATTTCTTCCTATCTCAGTTAATAAGTTTCCAGGAATGCATCCATTTCTTCCAGATTGCCTAGTTTGTTGGCATATAGTTGTTCATAATAGGTTCTTAAAATTGTTTGTACTTATTGGTGTTGGTTATGATCTCTCTTCTTTCATTCATGATTTTATTAATTTGGATCCTTTCTCTTATCTTTTTGATAAGTCTGTTTAGGGGGCTACAGATCTTATTAATTCCTTCAAAAAACCAGCTTCTAGTACATTGATCTGTTCTGCTGTTCTTTTGGATTCTATTTTATTGAATTCTGCTCTAATCTTTATTATTTCTCTTCTTCTCCTTGATTTAGATTTTATTTGCTGTTCTTTATCCAGCTCCTATACATGTAATATTACTTTGTCTATTTGAGACTTTTCTAATTTTTTTTAAAAAGGCTTGTATTTCCCTCTTAGGACCACCTTTGCTGCATCGCAAAGTTTTTGAACAGTTGTATTTTCACTTGTTTCCATGAATTTTTAAAATTCTTCTTTAATTTCCTTGTTGAACCATTCATTCTTTAGTAGCATGTTTTTTAACCTCCAAGTGTTTGAGTTCCTTCCAAATTTCCTCTTGTGGTTGAGTTCAAGTTTCAAAGCATTGTGATCTAAAAATATGCAGGGAATATTCTAACGTTTTGCTATCGGCTGAGACCTGATTTGTGACCCAGAATGTGATCTATTCAGGAGAATGTTCCCTATGCACTCGAGAAGAATGTGTATTCTGTTGCTTTAGCATGAAATATTTGGATTATCTGTAAAGTCCATCTGATCCAGTGTGTCATTCAAAGCCCTTATTTCCTTGTTGATCTTCTGCTTAAATGATCTGTCCAGTGCTATGAGTGGGGTGTTGAAGTCCCATACTATTATTATATTTTACCAATGTGTTTCTTAGAGCATTTATTTGTAAAAGATTTCAATTGTAAATTCTTTCTCTGACCCTTCAATATGTAAATATTTTCTCAAAACCTCTGCCCATGTTGCAACCCAAGATTGACTTTCTCATGGACTTGAGGACCATCTCGGAAATGTAATCAAGGGAGATATTGCTCCTACCTCCTTGTTTCAGTAGATAGAAGCTGAAACTTGGTGGGCATTTCAATCCAAAATTCAAAATGACTTCTTATTATAAAAATATGAGAATTTTATTCTCCTATGGGTAACGCAATTAGCTAGCACAGATGATCACCACAATTACCAATTTAGAATGAACTATGTGTGACAAATGATGCTGTCAAGTCCTCTTGTTATTATTATTGATCTTGAAAACATGTGATGAGTTGTATCTGCTTTAACTATGTAAAAGGACACTCTTCCTAAAAAAAAATAAAAATAAATAAATTTTAAAAAGACACGCTCTTCCTATTTTTTTTCCTACTCTTAGTAGATTGCCTATGGTGCACATCACATGGTTTAAAGCCTAGTTGATATAAAAAACAATGTTTTCGGGCAGCCCCAATGGCACAGCAGTTTGGCGCAGCCTGGGGTGTGATCCTGGAGACCCGGGATCGAGTCCCACATAGGGCTCCCTGCATGGAGCCTGTTTCTCCCTCTTCCTGTATCTCTGCCTCTCTCTCTGTGTGTCTATGAATAAATAAATAAAATCTTTAAAAAAATGTTTTCTTTCTCTTCTGTGTTTGTGGAGAGTTTTTCTGAGTTGAGAGATTTTTATTTTAGTGATATTTATAGTGTTGAGGACCAGATGTGTGGAAACTCCTGAATTGAGCAGATCAGCTGAGGGTTTGTGACCACATATCAGTCAGTTAAGAGACTCTAAATTATAAGAAGACTCTCTCTAGTACACTCTTTTGGAATACTAGCTGGATGGACTACTCTTTCTAAATTCAAGAGGTTACTATTCAATAATCATGGGTACTGTGGACTCTAAAATTCCAACAGGATCACTATATTGATAGAATATATAGGAAGCCAGAAATGTTACCTTCATCTAACTTAAAGAACTAATATCTCTGTGTCATATTTGGAATGAGTAAATGATAATACAGTTGCATGGGGATGGTTCTTTTGATATGGATCACTTAGTGTATTTTCTAATCATCCCAAGCAAATTAATTACCAACTGTATGAGATAAAAATCATTGTAAAAAATGTTTAATTATTTGATAGCCAGAATAAAAGATTGAGAAAAATGGAAGAGGATGGGATCCCTCGGTGGTTCAGTGGTTTAGCGCCTGCCTTTGGCCCAGGGCATGATCCTGGAGTCCCAGGATCGAGTCCCACATCAGGTTCCCTGCATGGGGCCTGCTTCTCCCTTTATATCTCTGCCTCTCTCTCTCTCTCTCTCTCTCTCTCTCTGTCACTCATGAATAAATAAAAAAAATCTTTTTTAAAAAAATGGAAGAGGAAATTAAAGATTTAAAGGCATTTTCCCTTTGGTAGAACTTTCCTCCTTTTTCCCCAGTGCTTCTTCCCACCACTTTCCCTGCATCTTTTTATCCCTTTCTGCCTCAAACTGACTTTAAGGTATGTGGGTGAGTGGGATGACCTCTTTAGAAAGGGATAATTTTCTTTGTCAGTGGGTTTCCTTGTAAATAAAGATAAGGATACCACTTCTTTAATGACCCATCCCTGTTCAAGAACATAGGTTTATGCATTTCCTGGCTTACCCTGAATTTATTTCATATCAGTTTACATTCCACCATTAAGAGTCCTTTTTCACCCACACAGCATAGCTAGGAAATAAGCATAATAAAGAAATGCTGTTAGAGAAAAATGAAGACCTTGGATAGAAGACTACACCTATATGAAGCCTATAGGATGGGGAGTAGCACTAGTCACTTGGGAAAAGGCAAATAAAGTGTCAAACTGATAAATGTTAATGTGGGAAAGGGAAACCAAAGTGACACATAATTTATACTTTTCTTATATCAATGTGAAGAAAACTAACGTCCTATTTGGATTGCCAGCAAAGCTGATGCCATTGCAAATCTACCCAGGATTAATGTATAATTCAAATGCTACTCTCACCTACTGTTATTACTTATTTAACAGCTTCTTTTCCCTATACTCCAAAGTTTGCAGATGTACTCTACAGCATGTTTCTGTTTACAGCAACACACATGGGAACGTGCAGTGACTACTATGTAGAATTCTGCAACCTGCAAGCTGCATGAAATTTTGAAACAGGAAACTTTGTTCCTTTCACATAGTAACCCCTTTGAGATTCAAAAGATTACTGCATCAAGGTGGATGGCATAAAAGGGCATCATAGCCAAAAGAAAGCAACTATCTGCCACAACCCCACATTATGGAGGCTCCAAGGGCATTAAAGACACAAGAGTGGCTGCTGTCTTACCAAAATCTCTTGATTATAAGGGAGTTGGGAGAAGTTAAGAGCAGTGTAGCCCTCCTTGAAAATCTACAGATTTTGGTACATAAACATATAATCAACACCATTCAGATATAAAGAACTTAACCTTAGGGGTTGAAATCCTTTCATGCTTTTCTAAGAGGTAGAAAAACATTACATTTCATTTTTTTTCCTTTCCAATTGTTTGCTGCATGGAAAACAGAAATTAATATCTTCAATGATTATACAGTCACAATTTTAACATTTTGAAAGTGAGAACTTGTATACTTATTAAACATTTATACAAGGGATGAAAAGATATCCAGTAACTATTTTTGAAGAATGAACTTCAATTCAGTCTATTTTACAATGCCAAATAACACATGATATTTATAAAACTTTTGGTTCCCCTAAGCAATGTTGTATTTAATGTTTTAATTATTCTTTAATGAAACCATAAAACTTATGTTTCCCACTGTGTATAGGGTATAATGTCTAATGTTTAAAAACAAACATACCATCTGTCTGTTTAATATAGCATGATGGTATCCACAATGGATATAGTTCTGATTTATATTTCAGTATAAAGTCATATAAATCAATGAAAATAAATGTAACATCTGGGAACTATAAAATGAAATAAGTTGCATCTACAATGTAAATTCCCTTTCGACATTCATTTAAGAAAAAAGAAAATAGCATTTAATCTTCCAATACTATTTCTCATGATTTTTATTGATGTACAATCAACAATACAGTATTGTATTAATTTCAGGTGAACATGTAATAATTCAACAATCATTTACATTACCCAGTGCTCAGCACAGTAAACATACTCTTGTTTTTAAATCCAGTATAGTTAACATGAGGAGCTATATTAGTTTCAGCTGTACAATATAATAATTTGACACTTCCATACATCACCCTGTGCTTATCATTACATGTATTCCTTAATTCCCATCACCTTAAAAAAAAAGATTTTTTTATTTATTCATGAGACACAGAGAGAGAGAGAGAGAGGCAGAGACACAGGCAGAGGGAGAAGCAGGCTCCATGCAGGGAGCCTGAGGTGGGACTCGACCCCGGGTCTCCAGGATCACACCCTGGGCTGAAGGTGGCGCTGAACCACCTGGGCTGAGCCAAACTGCTGAGCCACCTGGGCTGCCCCCCATCACCTTCTTAACCCATCCCCCAACCCTTTCCCCTCCTATAACGTTAGATTGCTCTCCATGATTAACAGAGTATTTCTAGCTTTCTCTCTCTTTTTTGCTTGCTTTATATCTTAAACTCCACACATAACTGAGGTCATAAAGTATTTGTCTAATGTTGCTTGGCATTATACTAGCTAGCTATATCTAAATCATTGCAAATGGAAAGATGTCATTATTTTTAACTGGTGAATAACATTCTATATATATATGTATACACACCATATCTTCTTTACACAATCATCTATCAGTGAACATGGGCTGTTTATATATTTGGAAATTATAAATAGTGCTGCAAAAAACATAGGGTTGCATGTATCCCTTTGAGTTAGTGTGTTGTATTCTTTGTAGTTGGAATTATTGGATCATAGTCTAGTTCTATGTTTACCATTTTAAAGAAAGTCCATACTGTTTTCCACAGTGGCTGTACCAGTTTGAATCACCATCAACAGTGCAAGAGGCTTCCTTTTTTTCCACATCCTCACCAACACTTGTTGGTTCTCCGTTTTTCACTTTAGCCATTCTGACAGGTGTAAGGTGTGTCTCATTGTAATTTTGACTTACATTTCCCTGATGATAGGAGATATTGAGCATCTTTTCCTGGGTCTGTTGGTCATATGGATATCGTCTTCGGAAAAACGTCTGTTCAAGCCTTCTGCCTGTTTTTTAGTTGGGTTATTTGTTGTTTGGCTGTTGAATTGTATTGCTTCTTTATGTATTTTGGATACTAACCCTTCATCAGTTATGTCATTTGCAAATATTTTCTCCCATTCAATAGGCTACCTTTTCGTTTTGGTGATTGTTTTGTTCACTGTGCAGAAGCTTTTTATTTTTATTTTTATTTTTTTTTGTAAACAATTTTTTTAAATTTTTATTTATTTATAATAGTCTCACAGAGAGAGAGAGAGAGAGAGAGAGAGAGGCAGAGACACAGGCAGAGGGAGAAGCAGGCTCCATGCACCGGGAGCCTGACGTGGGATTCGATCCCGGGTCTCCAGGATCGCGCCCCGGGCCAAAGGCAGGCGCCAAACCGCTGCGCCACCCAGGGATCCCCAGAAGCTTTTTATTTTGAAGTACCAACACTTGAATTTTGCTTTTATTTCCCTTGCCTCAGGAGACATACCTAGAAATGTGTTGCTATAGTTGAAATGACTTCCTGTTGGGGGTACCTGGGTGGCTCAAATGGTTAAGCACTCAACCTGATTTCGGGTCAGGTCTTGATCTCAGAGCTGTGACATAAAGCCCCAGTCTGGCTCCACATTCAGCAGGGAGTCTGTTTGAGATTCTCACCCTCATCCTCTCCTTTACCCCTCCCCCAACTCATGTTTTCTCTCTCTCTCTCTAAAAGTAAATAAATCTTTTTAAAAAAAGAAAAAGAAATCACTGCCTATGTTATGGTTTCAGTTCTCTTATTTAGGTCTTTAATCCACTTAAAGTTTATTTTTCTGTATGGTATAAAAAAGTGGTACAGTTTCTTTTTCATGTAGCCATCCAGTTTTTCCAACATTTTTTGACAAGATTGTCTTTCCTTCATTTCATATTCTTTCCTACTTTTCCAAAGATTAAAGTGACCATATAACTATTGGCTTATTTCTGGATTTGCTTTTCTGTTCTATTGATCTATGTGTCTATTTTGTGTAAGTGCCACACTATTTTGATTACTTCAGCTCTGTAGCATAACTTGAAGTCTGGAATTGTGATACTTCCAGTTTTGTTTTTCTTTTTCAAGATTGTTCTGGCTATTTGGGATCCATACAAATTGTAGGATTGTTCTAGTTCTCTAAAAAATGTTATTGGTGTTTCAATGGGTATCACAACAAATTTGGAAACTGCTTGGGTAGCACAGATATTTTAACAATATCTGTTCTTCCAACCCATGAGGATGGAATGTCTTTGCATTTCTTTGTATTGTCTTCAATTTCATCATGAAAGTTTTATAATTTCCAGAGTTACAGGTTTTTTGCCACTTAAGTTTATTCCTAGATACTTTATTATTTTTGATGCAACCATAAATTGGATTGCTTTCTTTATTTCTATTTCTGTGGCTTCATTAGTTTAGAGGTGTGCATCAGATTTCTGTACATTGATTTTGTATCCTGTGACTTTACTGAACTTATATATCAGTTCCAGTAGATTTGGGTGGAGTCTTTAGGGTTTTCTATACATAATATCCTGTCATCTGCAAATAGCAGAAGTTTATTTTTTCCTTACCAATTTGGAGAACTTTTATTTATTTTTGATGCCTGATTCTGTGGCTAGGACTTCCAGTACTACATTGAAAAGTAATGACAGTGGATATTCTTGATTTGTTTCTACCTTTAGGGGAAAAAGATCACAATTTTTCCCATTGAATATGACGTTTGCTATGGGTTTTTCATATAGGGCACTTATTATGTTAAGGTTCACTTTAATCTACATTGTTGAGGGTTTTTATTGTGAAGCAATGTTATACTTTCTCAAATGCTTTTTATACATCTACTAAAATGATCCTATGGTTTTTAATTTCTCTTATTGATGTGATATATCACATTGATTGATTTATGAATATTGAACCACTCTTGCAACTTAGGAATAAATCCTACTTGATTGTAGTAGATTATTTTTTAGTTTGTTTGTTTATTTATTTATTTGAGAGACCATGTGAGAGAATATTTGAGAGAGTATAAGCAGGGGGAGCAGCAGGCAGAGGGCGAGGGAGAAGTAGTCTCCCCACAGAGCAGGGAGCCCAACTCAGGGCTTGATTCCAGGACCCTGGGATCATGATCTGAGCTGAAGGCAGATGCTCAACCAAATGATTTTAAATGTATTGTTAAATTCAGTTTCCTAGTATTTTGTTGAGCATTTTTGCATCTATGTTAATCAGAGATATGAACTGTAGTTCTCAATTTTCCTTATGTAGTTTTGGTATCAGAGTAATGCTGACTTCCTAAAATGAATTTGGAAGTTTTCCTTCTACTTCTATTTTTTTGCAATAGTTTGAGACGAATAGTTATTAATTCTTCAAATGTGCAGTAGAATTTGCCTATGATGCCATCTGGTCCTGAACTTCTGTTTGTTGGGAGTTTTTCAATTGATTCAATTTCATTGCTAGTTATCAGTCTCTTCAGATTTTCCATTCCTGTTTCAGTTCTGGTAGTTTATATGTTTCAAGGAGTTTATACATTTCTTCTGGATTGTCCAATATGTCGACATATAACTTTTCATAATATTCTCTTACAATTGTTTGCATTTCTGTGGTGTTCATTGTTGATTCTTCTCTCTCATTTGTGATTTTGCTTATTTGACTCCTCTCTGTTTGATGAGCCGGGCTAGTTTATCAGTTTTCTTGATCTTTTCAAAATCAGCTACTGGTTTCATGGATCTTTTCTTTTCTTTTTTTTTTTTTTTTTTTGGTCTCTATATCATTTATTTCTGCTCAAACTTTTATTATCTCCTCCCTTCTGCTGGCTTTGGATTTTTTTTTTTTTGTTCTTTTTCTAGCTTATTCAAGTATTAGGTCAGGTTGTGTGAGATTTTTCTTGCTTCTTGAAGTAGACTTCTATTGCTATAAACTTCCCTCTTAGAACTGCTTTTGCTGCATTTCACAGATTTCATACCATTGTGTTTGCATTTTCACTTGTTTGCATGTAATTTTTCATTTCTTCCTTGATTTCTTGGTTGACTCATTCATTGCATTTTAACATGTTATCTAACCTCTCTGTATTTATGCTCTTTCCAGATTTTTCTTGTGGTTGATTTCTAGTTTCATAATGCTGTGACCAGAAAAGATAAATGGTATGACTGATTTTTTTTGAATTTGTT
Organism: Canis aureus; assembly: GCF_053574225.1. Lineage (NCBI taxonomy): Eukaryota > Metazoa > Chordata > Mammalia > Carnivora > Canidae > Canis > Canis aureus. The sequence goes on from NC_135643.1 coordinate 37,133,816, forward strand.
GAGACTTGCTTTGTGGCCTAATATGTGATTTCTTCTGGAGAATCTCCCATGTGCACTTGAGAGAAAGTTTATTGCACTGTTGTAAGGTGAAATGTTCTGCTTATATTTATTAATTCTATCTGGTCCAGTGTGTCATTTAAAGCCATTGCTTCTTTATTGATTTTCTGTTTGCATGATATGCCCATTGATGTAAGTGGAGTGTTAAAGTCTCCTACTATTATTGTATTACTAGTAATTATTTCCTTCATATTGGCTATTAACTGTTTTATATATTTGAGTGCTCCCATGTTGGATGCATAAATATTTACAATTGTTATTTTTTGTAGGATAGTCCTCTTTACTATTACATACTGGCCTTCTGTGTCTCTTACAGTCTTCATTTTAAAGTCTATTTTGTGTGATATAAGTTGTGGTACTTCAGTTTTCTTTCAATATCATTTGCATGATAAATGTTTCTTCATCTCTTCACTTTCAATCTGCAGGTGGCTTGGGTCTGAAATGAATTCCTTGTAGGTAGTATATAGATGGATCTTGTTGTTTTTGTTGTTGGTGTTGTTTTTAATTCACTCTGACACCCTATGTCTTTTGATTGATGCATTTAGTGTATTTATATTCAAAGTAATCATTGAAAGATATGTATTTACTGTCATTTTATTGTTTTGCCATTGTTTCTATAGTTTCCATCATTTCTATAATTTCCATCATTTCCATGAATGATGAGTGATGTAAGCATTCTTTTCATGTGTCCATTAGCCATTTGTATGTCTGGAGAAATGTTTGTTTGTATCTTCTACCCATTTCTTGACTGGATTTTTTTGTTTTTTGGATGTTGAGTTTGATAAATTATTTCTAGATTTTGGATAACAGCTCTTTATCCAGTATGTCAACTTTTAGTTGATTGCTTCCTTGCTCTGCAGAAGCTTCTGTTTTCCTTGCCTTCAGAGATGTGTCTAGTAAAAAGTTGCTCTAGCCAAGGTGAAAGAGAATGCCTGCTGTTTTCTTCTCTAGGATTTTGATGGTTTCCTGTCACATACTTAGGTCTTTCATGCATATTGAATTTATTTTTGTGTATAGTGTAAGAAAGTAATCCAGTTTCATTCTTCACGTTGCTGTCCAATTTGTTGAAGACTGTCTTTTGTCCATTGGATATTCTTTCCTGCTTGGTCAAAGATGAGTTGACCATATTGTCGAGAGTCCATTTCTGAGTTTTCTGTTCCATTGATCTATGTTTCTGAGTTTGTGCTAGTAGCATACTCTCTTGGTGACTACAGCTTTGTAACATAGCTTAAAGTCTGGAATTGTGATGTCTCCAGCTTTGGTTTTCTTTTTCAACATTACTTTGGTGATATAGGGTCTTTTTGTGGTTCCATACAAATTTTAGGATTGTTTATTCTAGCTCTGTGAAGAATGCTGGTAGTATTTTGATAAAGATTGCATTAAATGTATAAACTGCTTTGGGTAGTATAGACATCTTGACAATGTTTGTTCTTCTAGTTCAAGAGCATAGAATGTTTTTTCATTTCTTTCCATCCTCTTCAATTTCTTTCATAAGTGTTCTATAGTTTTCAGATTATAGATCTTTTATATCTTTGGTTAGACTTATTCCTAAGTATCCTACTGTTTTTTGTGTAATTTTAAGTAGGATCAATTTCTTTATTTCATTTTCTGCTGGTTCATTATGAGTGTATAGAAATGCAACATATTTATGTACATTTATTTTATATCTGACAACATTGCTTAATTCATGTATTAGTTATAGCAACTTTTTGGTGGAAATTTTCAGATTTTCTACGTAGAGTTTCATGTCCTCTGCAAATAGCAAAAGTTGGACTGCTTCCTTGCCAATTTGGATGACTCTTATTTCTTTTTGTTGTCTGATTGCTGAATCAAATACTACTAGTAGTGTGCTAAATGGTGAAAGTGGACCTCCCTGTCTTGTTCCTGACCATAGGAGTAAGGCTTTTCCCCATTGAGGATATTAGCTGTGGATCTTTCTTATACGGCCTTTATGATGCTGAGATATGTTCCATCAATACCTATTTTGTTGAGAGGTTTTATAAAGAATGGATGCTGTATTTGTCACATGCAATTTCTGCATCTACTTAGAGGATCATGTGGTTCTTATCCTTTCTTTTATTAATGTGATGTATCACATTGATTTGTGGATGTTGAACCATCCCTGCAGCCCAGGAATAAATCTCACTTGATCATGGTGAATAATTCTTTTAATGTACTGTTGGATTAAATTTGCTAATATCTTGTTGAGAATTTTTGCATCCATGTTCATCAGGGATATTTGCCTGTAATTCTCCTTTTTAGGGGAGTCCTTGGTTTTGTAATCAAGGTAATGCTGCCTCATGGAAGGTGTATGGAAGTTTTCCTTCCATTTCTATTTTTGGAACAGTTGGAGAAGAATAGATATTAGTTCTTCTTTAAATGTCTGATAGAACTCCCGGAAATCATTTGACCCGGGACTTCTCACTGTTGAGAGATTTTTAATTACCGATTCCATTTCTTTGCTGGTTTTGAAATTGTTCAAATTTTCTATTTCTTCCTGTTTCAGTTTTGGTGGGTTGTATGTTTCTACCAATGTATCCATTTCTTCCAGATTTCCGAGTTTGCTACCCTATAATTTTTCATAATATTCTTTTATATTTATTTGTATTTTTGTGGTGGTAGTTGTGATCTCTCCTCTTTAATTCATGATTTTATTTGAGTCCTTTCTCTTTTCTTTTTGATAAGTTTGACCAGGGGTTTATCAATTTTATGAATTCTTTCAAAGAACTAGCTCTGAGTTTCATTGATCAGTTCTACTAGGTTTTTTGTTTCTATATCATTTATTTCTGCTTTACTTTTTATTATTTCCTTTATTCTGCAGGCTTTGGGCTTTATTCACTGTTTCTTTTCTAGCTCTTTTAGATGTAAGGTTAGGTTGTGTATTTCATATTCTCCTTGCTTCTTGAGGTAGGCCTGTATTGCAGTATACTGACTTTCTAGAACTACCTTTGCTGCATCCCAAAGGTTGTGAACTGTCATATTTTCATTTTCATTTGCTTCCATGTACCTCTTTAATTTCTTCTTTAATTTCCTGGTTAACCCATTCGATCTTTAGTAGGATGTTCTTTAACCTCCATGAATATATGGTGTGTCCACATTTTTTATTGTGGTTGACTTCGTTTCATAGTGTTGTAGTCTGAAAATATATATGGTATGATTTCAACCTTTTTGTGGTTGTTGAGGCCTGATTTATGACCCCGTATGTGATCTATTCTAGAGAATGTTCTATGTGCATTCAAAAAGAATGTGCATTCTGTTGCTTTAGGATGAAATGCTTTGAATATATCCACTAAATCCATCTGGTCCAGTATGTCATTCAAAGCCATTGTTTCCTTGTTAATTTCTGCTAAGATGATCCACCCACTGCTGTAGTGGGATGTTAAATTCCACTACTATTATTGTATTATCAATGTTTTTTATTAAGTGATTTATATAATTGGGTGCTCTCAAGTTGGAGGCATAAATATTTACAGATGTTAGATCCTCTTTATGGATACACTCCTTAATTATGATGCAATCCTCTTCTTCATCTCTTGTTAGTCTTTGGTTTAAAATCTAATTTCTGTGATATAAGTAATTCTACTCTTTTTTTTTTTGCATGCATTAGCATAATTGAATGTTCTCCATCCCTTCACTTTCAATCTACAGGTATCTTTAGACTTAATATGAGTCTCTTATGGGCAGATATAGAGAGTCTTGGGGTTTTTGTTTTGTTTTGTTTTGTTTTTATCCGTTCTGGTACACTATGTGTTTTAATTGGAGCATTTATTTAGTCCATCTACATTCAGAGTGATTATTGATAGATATGAATTTAGTACTTTTGTGTTACCTGTAAAGTTGTTGTTTTCGGTTATATTTTCCATTCCTCTCTAGTCCTTGTTGCTTTTGGTATTTTCTTCCCTGCTCAAAGAGTCTCTTTTATGATTTCTTGAAGGGCTGGTTTAGAGGCTATGAACTTCTTTAGGTTTTCTTTACTGGGAAACTCTTCATGTTTCCCTCTATTCTGGATGACAGCCTTGCTAGGTAAAGTATTCTTGGCTATATATTTTTCCCATTCAGCATGTTAAATATATCATGCATTCTCTTCTGGCCTGCCAAGTTTCTGTATAGCAGATATGCAGATCTGATCTTCTCCCTCCCCTTGTAGGCTAAAGTTGTTTTTTTTTTTTTCATTGTGGCTTTCAGGATTCTTCCCTTGTCTGTGTATTTTGTGCATTTGACCATGATATGTCTGGTAATGACTGGCTTTTGTTGAATTTAATGGGTGCTCTCTGTGTTGGATTTCAATGTATGTCTCCATTAGAAAAGTTTTAAGCTATAATTTGCTCAAATAAACATTCTGCACCTTTTTCTTCGTCGTCTATGATATGATACAAATGTCATTATTTTTTAAGGAGTCACTGAGTTCTCTAAATCTATATTCATGATCCAATACTTTTCTTTCTTTCTTTTTTTCACCTTCATTATTTTCCATAATTTTATCTTCTATATCACTGGTTAATTCTACTGTATCCATTCTCATTGTCATTATACCCATTTGGGTTTGCATCTTAGTTACAGCATTTTTAATTTTTTCCTGACTAATCTTTAGTTCTTGTATCTCTGTAGTAAGGGATTCTCTAGTGTTTTCTATGCTTTTCTTCAGCCCAGCTAGTATCCTTATAATTGGTGTTTCAAATTCTAGTTTAGACACCTTACTTATATTCGTATTGATTAATTCCCTGGTTGTTACTTCTTTCTGTTCTATCTTTTGAGGTGAATTACTCTATCTTGTCATTTTGTCAAATGTGTGTAATACTTTTTGTGTGTTAGAAGAGTAATGGCTATATTAATAAGAACTTTAAAAAGGGGGTTGGAAAGCTAGATCCTAGGTATGTCTTGGTCTGCTTGTTAAAAGAAGCTAGAACAAAAAAAAAGAAAAATAAATAAAATAAAAATCTTTAAGGATTTTTAAAATTGCTTTTTCTGCATCCAAAACAAACAAACAGAGGTTAGATCCTATTTCCTCTAGAGTTGAAGCTTTGAAGCACTCCAAGATCAATAGACTTAGTACACATGAGGAGTTTATGCTGGTCCTCTGGGGTGGGGCCTGCTGTGCTGATTCTCAGGCATATTTGCCCTAGTGGAGATGCACCTGAAGGATAGCAATGGGGTAGGGGTTTAATGTAAGCAGTTCCAGCCTTCACTTGGTAGTACTGCTTAGCTCACTGAAGTTGGTCACTATTAATGGATGGTGGGAGGCAGAAAATGGTGTGGCCCTGCTCTCTCACCCTTGGAGTGAGGAGCTTGCACTTGCTACTCCTTAGGAAGCCCTCACAGAAGAGCAAACAGTCACCCTTAGTATATCCCTGGCTTCTGTCAGGTCCTTGCCTTCACCCTGTATCTGAGCTGCCCACCTATCAGGTAGTATAGCACTCCTCTATGTATCTCAGACTCCAACTTCAAAGATCCCTTAAGTGTGGACTCATGCTAATCCTCTGAGGGATTTGTCCTAGAAAATGGTTGTACAATTGCACAGTGGCTCTGAGTTTATGGTAAAGCACAGCAGAAAGCCAGTACCAAGACTCACTGCCCTGAGCTCACATCCTCGTTCCTATGCTAGTGAACAGGGCAGCTAAATGACACCTACTAAGTCTTCTGTCTCTTGAGAGACTGTGCCACTTAACCCCAAATGTACTCCACAAAGAGGAACTGTTTGTCCTTGTGGGACTTAGGGAATCCTAAGACCATGCTGCCCACTCCTGAGTCTCCACCCTCCTTTCTCACCAGAGCACTGTTGTGCCTGACAGGAACAACACTGGCAAAGGCACAGACCTCTAAAACTTCAGACTTCATGCTCCATTGTTTATAAAAACTTGCAGTAGCCCATCCTTCCCCTTTTCCCAAACAATGGTTTTGGCTGAGAGTTTTTCTTGAAGAATCCTCTATGCATGTTTTCACTCTTTCTCTTTCACTCTTCTCTGTAATCAGGGCTCCCTCCTCTCCACAGCACCTGCAGTTCTTTTCTTCCCCAAATCAACTCTCCACAGCTCCTACCTTCTATAAAGTGGTCATTTTTCTATTTGTAGACATGCAGTTTTGTTCTCTTGGTCTTCATATCAATTTCTTGGGTGTTCAGAATGATGACATTTATCTAGCTATGTTCAAGGGACAAGGCAAGCTTCGGGTCCCTCCTCTGCCATCTTAACGCCTCCTCAGAAACCATTTTTCTTTCCTTCAATTCTGAATGATAACCTTGCTGGGTAGAGTATTCTTGGCTGTAGGTTCTTTCTGTTCATTGTTTTGAATTTGTAATGCCATTTTCTTCTATTCTGCAAAGTTTCTGCTGAAAAATCTGCTGATTTTCTCTTGTGTATACTTTATGTTTCTCTTGCTGGTTTTAAAATTCTTTGTTTTAAATTTTGCCATTTTGTTATGTATCATCATGTGGATCTTTTTGGTTCATCTTCTTTGAAACTCTCTGTGCTTCCTCTCCCTATTCCCCTCCCCCTGGTTAGAGAAATTTTTAGCTATTATTTCTTCAAATGGGTTCTCTGCTCCTTTTTCTCTCTCTTCTTCTGGAACTCCAAATTTGAATGTCTCTTTGCTTTATGTTGTGTAAGGGATTCCTTATCCTCATTTTCAAAATATGTTTTTTTCTTGCTGGTCATTTTGGATGCTTTGATTGCTCCGTCTTCTGGATTGTTGATCTATTCCTCTCTATCCTCTAATCTACTGTTGATTTCTGCATATTTTCATTTCATTTGTTGCATTCTTTGACTCTTATTGGTTCTTTTTTTTTTCTATATTTTCTATCCCATTGCTAAAATTCTGAGTTGCCACATATCCTTTCAATTCAATGAGCATCTTTTTATCGTTATCTTTTTCAGGGGTTTTGTCTTTTTTTTTTTTTTTCTTTTTGGGAGGGAAGCATATTCTTCTGCCTTCACATTTTATTTGACTTTCTGTGTCTCCATGAATTAGGTAAAACAAAGTGTGGTCTTGTATATGATTGTGCCTGTGTATATTGTGTGTGTCTGGTGACTTCTGAAGGCTGGCTGGAGCTGTGTCTGGTGTGTGCCAGGCATACTTGGGCACTACTTGGTTGGATGGCTCTAGCTGAAGTGGGCATAGACCAGGACAGCCTCAGGACTCTGCATGAAGCAAGTGCTCTGGAAGGGCAACTGAAACCGAAGTGGGAGCAATTCAGGGTGCTCCATGCAAGGGGCACCCTGATAGGGCAACTGGAGACAAAGTGGGATATGGGCCAGGTGTCTGTGGTGGTCCACATAAAGGGGTTTCTTGGAAGGGTAGCTGAGGTGACTTAGGCATGAGCCAGGACCTTCCAAAGTGCTCTGTGTCAGGCTGGCCTAGCAAGCTACCTATAAACAAAGTGGTGTGGGCCTGGAGTGTTCCAGGGTACATTGAGCCTATGTCACCTGAGTGTGGCAGCTGGAGTTATAGTGAGCCCAACCAAAGTGTCCTGGTGTGTGTCACACTGAGATTGCCTTGGTGGGATTGCTAGGCCTGATGTGGACAAGGGACCCAAGACTCACTAAACCTATAAGCTGGTTAGGGTGCCCACACCCTGCTCCCATTCATGCTATGAAATTGGAAGGGGCACACAAACTGTAGCACTCACCAGCCTCTCTGACCCTGAAAGAGTTCCACCAACTATAAATGAAGTCCTAGTGAGAGCAAAAGAATCATTCAGCCTAGTACACACTGATGTGGGGGCCCCCATACTTGTGAGTTAAAATAAATGATTTTGTTTTTAATCACTAAGTCTTGTAATGATCACTTTTACAATAGATGACCAATAAATGCACCGTGCATGTAGTCCTGGCCAATTCAAAGCAGACAGTGGTGTTGAGGCTATGAATGAATGTTGGATGGTTAGGAGGGTATAATTTATATCTTCTTTGGTATGTGGCTATCTCACACCAGGGTACTGCACTGAATGTTTTGAACTCTGAAGATAAATGTAAGAAAGCCAATGGTAGAGGTCTTACCCTAATGCCTTCAGAGTTTCATCTTCATTCCTATTGGTTTAGAGTAGGAAAATTTTTAAGTTATTTCATTGCAGTTCTTAACATATTAAATTAAAAAGATTAGTTCATCCTTATTTCATTGGTGTTAACATATATTTTTTAATAAAATGAAGTTAAAAATAAAATGTAAAATAAAACAACTACTACCTCAAAGCTTTTAAACCCTATATCTCTGGATATAGGGAGATATCCTTCCTGGACCAAAAGAAGCATGTATTATACAAAATGAATAAAAGTAGATTAGGAGTTTCTGAATAATTTTGGTTTAGGAATAAATTTTTTTTGAATTTTGCCTCTGAGATCTTTATCTCACTCTTTCTTACCAATGTGGCTGAAAGTAAAAGACCCTGGAATAAAGAATTCACATGACAGAATGAAGTCATATGCCTAGAGTCATCATCTGGATGGGATTAAGGAGAGTCATGTGATCTGCTCTGGAACTTATTGTAAGATAAATAAACATTGTATTACTCAAGTGAAATAAATGTAGCTGTTTATTACAGCAACTAGTATTATTCTGTTCAACAAAAGATATTTTACATGATAAAAATTCTAAGTAACACTATTCTTGTAGATCATTAGTTATATTATACCTGAAAAAAAAAACCTTAAAAGAAATTCCAGACTTTATCCTATTAAAATCAATAATATGCTACATGGAAATAACCATGCTAGTTTTATTTGCCCTTTTTTATTTAATTGTATTGCTTTTTCTATATTATTTTACAATTTATAGGAAATACAATCTGGACTGTTACAGATGAGAGCTTCATGTCTCGCTTCACTGGATTCCTATTTTCATCATGCATCGTTGCGTTTAATACATGAGGTAAGTGTGCAGCAGTTATTATTGTAAAGTGAGTCTTCATATAACCATGAAATTCGTACTGCTTTGTATTTGGCATCCTTTTTTTCTGCCATGAAAATGATTTTGCTAAGTTAGAGTAGGGTATTTTAAAAGTTTTCAACAAAATTTACAAACCTGTCGACCATGCTGAAGAAAACACAAAGCAAGTTAGAAAACAAGCATGTTTAAGAACTTTTGTAAGTACCTTATGTCTGAGTAAAAATTTTCAAAGATCTGTTAAGTACAGAAACATTAGACTGTGATAAATAAAAGACCTACTCTTACAGTAGAAATCAAAGAAGCAAAAGAAAGAAGGAACTATTGAAACCAAATATGATGCCCATGAACTGTTCTTTGTCTACAGTGACCTTTTCTGTGACAGTTTGCATGCCTTAAGGAAAGTCAGAAAAACAATTTCACACTACACTGAAAAGTAATTCCTGCTAGCTTTAACTAGATTCATTAAAATCAACACAAAAAGATATAAAAATCCTATTTTCACATAGTTTTGAAAAATATTTGTGTTAAATAATTGTAACTGTAGTAGTTAATGTTGGATGCATCTATCTACCTATAGCTTGGTTTATATATTAAGCTGAAAACCTACTCTACCGGTTTTTGCAGTTCAAATACAAAATATTCATGATTTAACAAATTTTGTTGAAAAATAAGTCTTTTTTTAAATTAAAATTTTTTCCCATATAGATTGATATTAATTGTTGTTATGTCTCCATATATCTTCTGGGTAAATATTCCTTTTCTCAGATGGGTACGTAAACATGAATGCTTTTGCCAAAATGTCTTTTGATTGGCCATACCATTTTTAGTTTCACTACTCTTGGGCTTTCAGAAAGCTTTAAGTTATTTGCTTGTAGCAACATGAAATTCTTTCACAAAAATACAAGTACCCTGGCAAAACAAATTTTAAAACTTTCCTATTTTTCATCATATTCTTATTGTCCTCAGATCAAGATCTTGACTTCTTGACAGAGGGATCTGTATTATATTTACTAAGAAAGAATATTTATGATATAAATATATAATACAATTTCTTAGTGTTCTCAGATGAACAAGCCAGGACTTGTTAAATATACATTGGAGGAAAGTAGTAAGGAAGAAGTAAAACTCTCTATTTGCAGATGACATGATATTATATATAGAAAATCCCACCAAAAGACTGCTGGAACTGATCAATGAATTCAGTAAAGTAAAATTGCAAGATACAAAATCAAGGTACAGAAAACTATTCTATTTCTATACATTAATAATGAAGCAATGGTAAGAAAAATTACGTAAGTAATCCCATTTACAATTGCAACAAAATAATAAAATACCCAGGAATAAACATAACTAAAGAGGTGAAAGATTTGGGACTCTGAAGAGGAAACAAGCAAATGGAAAGATATTCCATGTTCATGAATTGAACATATATTAAAATGTCTATTATATCCAAGACAATCTACAGATTTAATGTAATCTCTATCAAAATAACATTTTTTAAAAATAGTTTATTTATTCATGAGAGACACACAGAGAGAGGCAGAGACATAGGCAGAGGCTCTGTCTCTGTAACATCCATTTTGTAACAAAATGGATGCAGCTAGAAAGTATAATGCTAAGTGAATTAAGTCAGAGAAATACCATTTGATTTCACTCATATGTGAAATTTTTTTTATAATTGAATATTATTCAGCTTTTATTTTTTTTAATTTATTTTTTATTGGTGTTCAATTTACTAACATACAGAATAACCCCCAGTGCCCGTCACCCATTCACTCCCACCCCCCGCCCTCCTCCCCTTCCACCACCCCTAGTTCGTTTCCCAGAGTTAGCAGTCTTTACGTTCTGTCTCCCTTTCTGATATTTCCCACACATTTCTTCCCCCTTCCCTTATATTCCCTTTCACTATTATTTATATTCCCTAAATGAATGAGAACATATAATGTTTGTCCTTCTCCGACTGACTTACTTCACTCAGCATAATACCCTCCAGTTCCATCCACGTTGAAGCAAATGGTGGGTATTTGTCATTTCTAATAGCTGAGTAATATTCCATTGTATACATAAACCACATATGTGAAATTTAAGAAGAAAAAACAAATGAACAAAGGGAAATATAAAGAGTCAAATCAAGAAACAGACTCTTAACTATAAAGAACTAATGGTTACCAAAAGGGATGAGCGTGGGTAGATAGATGATTGGGATGTTAGAGTACACTTACAATGAGCACTGAGTAATCTATAGAATTACTGTAATACTAAGTGTACACCTGAAACTAACATAACACTATACACCATCTATACTGGAATTAAAAAACTTAATAAAATTTTTTAGAATATATATATGAAGACTGTTAGTCATGGTGTCTTCAAAGACTGTGGCAAAGCAATAAGGCTGAGATTTTAGGTAAAAAACCTTCACAAATACATCATATAGAATATTACACACACACACATACACGCACACACACATACATACACACACATTCATGCAACCGTAACCAAATAAGATAAATTGTAATTTTTGCATTTATCTCTTTTTTGTAAGATTTTATTTATTTATTCATGAGAGACACAGAGAAAGAGAGAGGCAGAGACACAGACAGAGAGAGAAGCAGGGTCCATGCAGGGAGTCTAATATGGGACTTAATCCCGGGACTCCAGGATCATGCTCTGGGCCGAAGGCAGGCACTAAACCACTCAGCCACTCAGGGATCCCTTTTGCATTTATTTCTAATGGTCTCTGTTTCTAAGGTAAGACTCATCACTATTTACATTTTTGTGTAAAATAAAAACCACAAATAGATGATTTTATGACATTAAGGGAAATATTCAGAAAAAGGGCCAGAGTTTATGGAAATATATCTATTTCCTTGCCACATGCTGGTTATTTATCAATGATACTATACTTTCAACCCTTTTTTCTTTGCTGATTTTATCTATTATTTCCATCTATCAAATTGGAACTCTGAGGCAGGCTGGAGAAAATTACTACAAAGGAAATGTTGCTGTATATCTCAAGTTATAAGGTCTTAATGGAAGCTCCTTAATCACATTATAATTATGTTTTATTCATTTAAAGCTGTGAAAGCATAGTTATTATAACAAATGACTTAATTAATTTAAATACTGATTTATAGAAAAATATTTTATTGGTCTAAAATTATCCTACTCAAAGGACATATAAAGTTATCTTCTTTTAATAAAGTACTCTTGAGTTCATTGTTTGTCCTTCCCATGAAATCTATCTCCAGTTAGGAAAACAGACACAGTAAAACTTTTTTTATATTTTTAACTATCAGGAAAATATTTTAAAATATGACTGAACATCATAAGCTTTTCTAGTTCAAAGTTTAGTTAATAGAAATTATCTCATCAACCTTGAAGAGACATTTGTGAACATATTAATAAAAAACTACCAGATGCTGTCTGTGATTGTCTAAATAACATGTCAATTAATTTGCATATATTGTAGTATACACTTAAGGAAAGCTTATAGCATTTCATCTCAATTGTTAGTTTGGTAAGTTTGTCACAATTGTCCTACCCCCTGCTCACTTGCTCTTCGTTAAAGGTCTCTGAAACTATAATTCCTTAAGTGAAAAAGCATTTGGCTTTTAGTAGCTAAGCTAAACTAGATTTAAAGTGAAACTTACTTATTAATGTATGTATTAATATGTATTTGTTTATATTTTGATTTAGTTATACTAGTGTCTGAAATCTTGGATAATATGTGAAACGTAAAATACACACCTACCAGGGACTCAAAGTCACAAAGCATTTATTCTATCCAGTGTTTCAAGATTCTGTAAAAGACAGAAGGTGAAGGTTGATTTAGTATGTTTATTAAGAAAGATAATATGGCATCATTAGCTTTGTAATCTGCCTTTTATAAATTACAAATCGTTTTCCCTTTTAAATTCAATCCCTCCTTGCAAAAAAAGTTTTTTCCTATTCTTGAATGTTGTATTTTTATAGTTACTGACTTTTACTTTTCATTTTTTAATTTTATATTTATAACTATTACTTCTAAATAGGAAAGTCATTTTCATGAGTATGTGATCCCAGTGTCTGTTTGTATTGTGACTTTCCCACCTGACGTCAACTATTTTAGACGAGCTAGACTAGCAGCATTTTCTCTCCCAATAACATGGACTTAAGACTAAATGATTCTATTTCCTTAGATTGAATAGTGGAAAAGCATTCAATTTGCAATTCACATGCAAATAAAGTGACAGAGACATTCTGTAGAAGTAGGTGAATCCAGAAAGAAAAAGTAATGTGAAATTTTCTGTTTCCAGTCCAGCATGAAAGAAGTTTGGAAGGGGTTACTCCATTTTAACAAATAATAAGGTGAAAAAATTGAAAAATAAATAATTCTTAGATCAGTCAAGTGAATGAGATCACAGGCATTGCTGCACTCAAAATTGAAAACACCAACAGGTGAATATGGAGAATTACAGCTAACCAGAGCACAAATCTTTGTGGGAAAGACTGTCCAGAAAGGAAAATCATTGTAATTGCCAAATTTCTGGAGGCTAAGTGTGGACAAGTATGATTGTTTAAAAACTCCAAAGGGACCCAGTCATCAGAGAGTCTCCTATTCTTCTGTGAATTTTATTTCATGGATGTCTTCAAAGTTCTCACAGTGAATCTCAGAGAAAAACCCCTTACACTTTGAGCAGGGAGAGAGGCAAAGAATTCATTTTGAAAAACAAAACAAAACAAAACAAAAGCAAAAACAAAAAAAATCCCAGAGCATTCTGTTTTTTCTTTTTTTTAACAATGGAGAAATTATTTAAGTAGAGCATAACCTGCTTGTGTTTTATCAGAGCCTTATTGACTTGAGGGAAGGGAAAAACTCATTTCCAGCTGGCTTGACCCTTCCGTCCAAGAGGAGGAGGGGAACTACACAACTCCATCCCATTGTGGCCATCCTGTCCTACCTCAGGGGGTGGGGTAGAGAACTGAGATGCATGTGTGAAGTTTCGAGTCCAGAGGCATAAACTCACTAAAAGAAAACTGAAGCACTTTATTGCCAGTAGACCCACCTTGCAACAAATGTTAAAAAGTTCTTTAGAGAATAATAAAATGATATAAAGCAGAAACTCACATTTACATGAAGGAAAACCATAGTAGAATTAATTGAAAATAAAAACACTTTTCTTTTTAACTGATATAACATATAAAAGTTTAGGATAGAATCACTGTTCAACTATGTATGTTTATGTGTATATGTATACTTATAAGCTTATATATAAGCAAAATGAATGGCATCAATGATAAAAGGGATGGGAAGAAAGAATTAGGACTATTTTTGTTATTGTAAGACATTTATACTACCTATGAAGTGATACAGTGTTATTTGAAAGTGGACCAGAATTTGTTTTAAATGTATAATGCAAAGTCTAGGGCAACCACTAAATAAAGTTATATTTAAACTGATACACTATGAAAACAGAATCATACAAAATGCTCAGTTAAAAACTCAAAGGAAAGGAATAGAAACCATTAACAAATATGATATTCAAAATATATTAGTGATCAATTTCAGTGGAAATGGTTTAAATGCACCAATTAAAAGACATAAATGTCAGAGTGGATCAAAAAACATACCACAACTACCTTCTATGTACAAGAAACCTATTTAAATATGAATACATATTTAGATTTATTATTTTTTTCATATTTAGATTTAAAGTAAGTGTATAAACAACCTACTAACTGGGAAAAGATTTTTGCAAATTACATATCTGATTAGAGATTAATATCCAAAATACATAAGAATTTAACATCAAAAACACAATCTGATTTAACATATGGGCAGAGGACCTAAAATAGACACTTTTCCAAAGAAGATATACAGGTGGCCAAAAGATCCATGAAAAGGTGCTCAACATCACTAATCATGAGGGAAATGCAAATCGAAACCACAATGAGATGCCACCACATACTAGTCAGAATAGCTAGTATCAAAAAGACAATATGAAAAAAAAAAAAAAGGCAATATGTAGAAAGTCTTGGTAAGGATGTGGAGAAATGGGAACCCTTGTGCACTATTGATGAGAATGTAAATTGCTAAAGAACATGTGTTAATAAATACAAGTGATCCTATTAGAGTGGAAATGAAAATATAATATTAACAGATTTACAGAATATTCCAACTTTACTGAATATACTGTATGCATATACACACATTTAGAGTTTCTGAATGTAGTAAAATATAGAGCATAACAGATCTATGTTCCTTAAATCATATTAAAACTTTAAGTAAACATTTCTTAAAAATTATCATTGGAGAATTATAATGTGATAAATGAAGTCCTTGAATATATCCCATCTGAATTGTTAGGGAGTGCACTTAAAAGAGACTCTGAAATACTTACTGTGGGAAAGATATGCCACTGCAACTTCAGAAGTGTCTGTGGTGTAGAAGCTTTGTTTTCCTGCTCATTGCAATATCTAGGATCATTTCCACCTAGAATAGAAGAGTATACATAGTGGGAAATCTGTAAGTAATTGTGGAATCAGTTGAGGAAGAATCAGTTAACAAGCCCATTCTTGTTTAAAGGTCATTTAAGCAATCTCTGTTCACCAAGCATATACTACATTTCAAACTGATATTACATTAAGTGGTTTATATTAAATAAAGTTCTTTGGAAAGTTATTTAATTCTCAAAATTCAACTCCACAAAAAAATAACTAATTTGTACTTCATGCAATATGCTATTCCAATTCATTTTCTCAAACAACTCAGAACTTACTAGGACAAAACAGAATGCATGCTACTAAATATAATTTTAGTGAAATGCCATAAATTCTATTAGTATAAAAAATTTTGGTATTTAAGAAAAATATTTACTCTATTAAGAAAATAATAAAAACTTTAAAATGAGGAAGAGTTAAACATGAGTAATTGTTGGCTCCTAATAAGTGAAGAAAGCAGAAAGTAGTATCACAGAGACAACAGAAAAGTATAGGGTACTTTCAGAGACTAGTATTTAGCCAATCTGGTTTTGTAACTCAAGAATGACCATCATTTAGTAAACCTACTTTGGGCTAGTGTGCATGATTTATTTGAAGGCGCTGAAACCAGCCATGGAAGACTAGCGAGCATGCAAGTGCCCCTTAGGGGCACTGAAGGAACACTGGAGGGATGTCTGCTATCACCGTTGCTGGTCAACATAGAAGTCCTAGCTTCAGCAATCAGACAACAAAAAGAAATAAAAGGCATCTGAATTGGCAAATAAGATGTCAAACTCTCACTCTTCGAAGATGACATGATACTCTATGTGAAAAAGCCAAAAGACTCCACCCAAAAATTGCTGGAACTCCATACAGGAAAGTGGCAGATTATAAATCAATGCACAGAAGTCAGTTGTATTTCTATACACTAACAATGAGACTGAAAAAGGAGAAATGAAAGAATCAACCTCATTTACAATTATACCCCAAATCATAAGACTCCTAGTTATAAACCTAACCAAAGAGGCAAGGAATCTACTCAGAAAACTATAGAAGACTCCTGAAAGAAATTGAAGAAGACACAAATAAATGGAAAACTGTTCCATGCTCATGGATTGGAAGAACAAATATTGTGAATATGTCTATGCTACCTAGAGGTATCTATACTTTCAATGCAGTTCCTATCAAAATACCATCAACTAATTTCACAGAGTTGGAACAAATAATCCTAAAATGTTTTGGAGACCAGAAAAGACCCTAAAAGCCAAAGGAATGTTGAAAAAGCAAACCAAAACTGGTGGCACCAATCCCAGACTTCAAGCTCTATTTCAAAGCTGTGATCATCAAGACAGCATGGTACTGGCACAAGAACACAGACACGTAGATCAATAGAACAGAATAGAGAACCCACAAATGGGCCTTCAACTATATGGTCAACTAATCTTCAACAAACCAGGAAAAGAATATCCAGTGGAAAAAAAGACAAACTTTTTAACAAATAGTGTTGGGAAAATTGGACACTCACATGTAGAAGAATGAAACTGGACCATTTCCTCACACTATACACAAAAATAGACACAAAATGGATGAAATACCTAAATGTGAGACAGGAATCCATCAAAATCCTAGAAGAGGATGCAGGTGGCAACCTCTTTGAACTCAGCTACAGCAATTTCTCACCAGACACATCTCCAAAGGCAAGAGAAACAAAAGTAAAAATGAACTATTGGGACTTCATCAAATAAAATCTTTTGCACAGCAAAGGAAATAGTTGATAAAACCAAAGACAACCAACAGAATAAGAGAAGATATTTGCAAATGACATATCAGATAAAACTATCCAAGATCTATAAAGAACTTACCAAAGGGCACATGGGAGGCTCAGTCAGTTACATGTCTGCCTTTGGTTCAGGTAATGATCCCAGGATCCTGGGGTGGAGCCCCGCTTTGGGCTCCCTACTCAGCCAGGAGTCTGCTTCTCCCTCTCCCTCTGCTCCTCCCACCACTCATGTGCTCTTGCTCTCACTCTCACTCTCTCAAATAAAGTCTTTAAGAAAAAAAAAAAAACATTCCCATAAACCCCATAATCCTAAGAAAATTTCCTTTAAATAAAAACTTATCAAACTCAACACCCAAAAATCAAAAAAAAAAAAAAAATCGAGTCAAGAAATGGATAGAAGACATGAACATGACATTTCTCCAAAGAAGACCTACAAATGGCTAACAGACACATGAAAAAGTTTTCAACATTACTCAGCATCAGGGAAATACAAATCAAAACCACAATGAGATACCATCTCACACCAGTCAGAACGGCTAAAATTAACAACTCAGGAAATAGCAGATGTTGGCGAGGATGCAGAAAAAGAGGAACCCTCGGACAGTATTGGAACTCTGGAAAACAGTATGGAAGTTTCTCAAAAAGTTGAAAATAGAGCTTCCTTACTACCCAGCAATTGCACTATTGGTTATTTACCCCCAAAGATATAAATGTAGTGATCCAAAAGGGCACTGCACCTGAATGTTTATATCAGCAATGTCCACAATAGCTAAACTGTGGAAAGAACCCAAATGTCCATTGAAGGATGAATGGATAAAGAAGAGGTGGTATATATATATATATATATATATATATATATATATATATATACACACACACACACACACACACACACACACAATGGACTACTGCTCAACCATCAAAAATATGGAGTTATTTGCAATGATGTGAATGGAGCTAGAGGATATGATGCTAAGCGAAATAAATCAGAGAAAGATTATCATGATCTCACTCATATGTGAAATTTAAGAAACAAATTACAGGATCATAGGTGAAGAGAGGAAAAAATAAGCCAAGATGAAATCAGGGAGGCAAACCATAACAGACTCTCTTTTTTTTAAGATTTTATTTATTTATTCTCTCTTCAGAGAGAGGCAGAGACACAGGCACAGGCAGGGGGAGAAGCAGGCTTCATGCAAGGAGCCTGACGTGGGACTCGATCCTGGGTCTCCAGGATCACGCCCTGGGCCAAAGGCACTAAACCACTGAGCCACCTGGGCTGCCCATAACAGACTCTTAATCATAGGAAACAGACTAAGAGTTGCTTGGGGCAGGGGGTGTTGGAGGAATGGGGTAACTGATGATGGGCAGAAGGAGGGCATGTGATGTAATGAGCACTACGTGTTATATAAGGCTAATGAATCACTGACTTCTACCTCTGAAACCAATAATACATTATATGTTAATTGAATTTAAATTTAAAAAATGAAAAAAGAGGTTTTTAAATATATTAGTGGCCTTGCTGATGAAAACAAATAGATTTGCCATAATATAGATACTAAGTCACTCAAACTTTTAAATTTGTAAATAATTGATAAAGGAGGAAAAGGTATTGCACACCTTGAAATTTTGAAACTGTATGTGAGGTGTCAGTTTTAACAGAATGAGCAATGAGAAAAGAAAAAATATATTTTAGTAAGTAGTTGTTCAATTTAATTCTGGTTATATTAAGTTTAAAACACTGAGACATGAATTTCGCCCTAGGGTGTTTTACACATCCTGGATTTCAAACAGACCTGAACTGGAAATGTCAAGTGATATTCAGATACATAGGATTGAATACTACAGGATGTTGTGACTATAATTTTATTTACCTATCCTTATTTTAATGATTGAGTCTTTGCTCAGAATAAAATATGTGCTGATTTTTTTAAAGATTTATTTATTTATTTATTTATTTATTTATTTATTTATTTATTTATTTATTTATGAGAAACAGAGAGAGAGAGAGGCAGAGACACAGGCAGAGGGAGAAGCAGGCTCCATGCAGGGAGCCCGACATGGGACTCAATCCCCGGACTCCAGGGTCAGGCCCTGGGCTGAAGGCGGTGCTAAACCACTGAGCCACCCAGGCTGCCCTGTGCTTGATATCTTAAACTTTAAAATGAATCAATTTATCTTTTTTAAAAGATTTATTTATTTTTCTTATTTTAGAGAGAGTGAGAACATGAGTGGGAGGGGCAGAGGGAGAAAGAGAATCCTCAAGAAGACTCATAGGGTGTGGAACCTGATGCGAGATTCCATGTGTGGGGCTCCACTCAGGGCTTGAACCGAGGACCCTGAGATCACTGGAGCCAAAACCAAGATCCTAATGCTTAACTGACTGTGCCACCCTGGGACCACTAAAATGAACCCATTTAATTGCATTTTAAATGTTTTCTTAACTTAGATTTGAACAAAATAACTATAATTACATAGTTAATACTTAGTAATGTATACATATATAGTATTGAAAGAAAATTGTATAAACTAAAAAAGAAAATTGTCTTTAAAAATGTTGCCCTCTTGGGGCACCTCGGTGGCTTAGTTGGTTGGCTGAGCCGGCTTGGGTGGTGATCTCACGGTCCTAGGATGGAGCCTGCAATGGGCTCCCTGCTTGATCAGGAACCTACTTCTCCCTCTCCTGCTGCCTGCCGCTCCCCCTGCTTGTGCTTTCTCTGTCAAATAAAAAAATAATAATAATAAAATATATTGCCCTATCATATAATTAAGCCTTGCATTGGGCTCTTTGCTTAGTGCAGAGCCTACTTGGGACACTCTCTCCTTCTGCCCCCTCCATGCATGCACATGTGCTCTCTTTCTCTAAAATAAATGAATAAATATATTTTAAAAATTCCCAAAAAGAGCAGCTCTTCCTATATTTTACGTTTCTATCTTACTCATGCAAACGATTCTTTCAAAGCTCAGCTAAAATTAAGCTCCTCAGACAGGTTCAGTAGCCCCATATACAGTAATTTGCCCTGTTACTTCCTTACTAACTTCATCACAGTTGTCACTTTTGATAATTACATATTTTATATTAGTAAATGTTTATTTCCTGAATCACAAGTAGACTGTAAACTCCATGAAGACAGAGTATATTTAGTTTACAAATGTCAAATCAACACCTAAATTGGCATTTATTAAAAAATGAGTATTTAATATATATCTGAGTGAATGAATAAACACTGGTGAGCAAACCATTCTAATATAAAACTCATTCCCTATTAAGTGACTTATTCATAACAGACCTGTTCTCCTACTTGAGCATCTTATTTTAAAGAATCTTAAGCATGTGTGGCAGACATGCACAACTGTACCACTTTATTTATATCATATATTATAGCTTCATTTTATTTTTTAATTTTTTGGCTTGCTTTTATTTTGATAAATTTGATAAATATTTGAAACTCTCAAAATCTGTATACTCCATTTGCAAGCTTTTCTCATCATTTGTTTTTGAGATTTTTTCTGTTAACTATTACATACTTTTAAATTGACACAACCATATTTTTTTTAAGATTTTATTTATTCATTCATGAGAGACACAGAGAGAGACAGGCAGAGACACAAGCAGAAGGAGAAGCAGGCTCCACGCAGGGAGCCCAAAGTGGGACTCAATCCCAGGTCTCCAGGATCAGGAGCTGGGCTGAAAACGGCGCTAAACCACTGAGCCACCCAGGCTGCCCCATTGGCACAGCCATATTTTAAGTGGTTTCAGGATGTGCCAATTATATGGAAGACCAGAAGCTTTGTTTGTAGCTATTTTGGTTTTATAATTAATTTGAATGAAGTATGGTTTGTTCATAGAGTCATTGGAGAATCATAATATTATTAAAAGCCAGATGGCAGCCCAATTTACATGCCTAACAGGCATAAAATAATTTTCTAGTGGAAACATTTAAAAATTGGTTGTGTTCTCTTCAATAATTTTTAATTCAAATAATCTTGCTTTTTTTTTTTACTTCACATGAGAGAAGTATATTACTATCTGATATTCTGTTTGAAAAATTTGGTATACCATTGATCTTTTTGGCAAGTGAACTTTATTAATTTATTAATCCTATTGGTTGTCAAAATAAAATTACCTCTCATTTTGCTTTGGCCATTTATTATTTTATTTCACTTATAACAGAACTTTTTATAATTCATTATTGCTTACTCAGTATCTCAGGAGAGCTATATTTTGAACATTTTTTATTGTGAATTTCTTTAAATATACAGATTTTACTACACATGAGCAAAAAACCAACTGTTCCAATTATGATATCAAATGAATTCTAAGATGAGTTTCATTTAGAGTATACTAATTTGGCTAAATTGTAGGAATGTGTGGTTTTTTTGTTTTTTTGTTTTTTTTTTTTAACAATATAACAAATTGGGCAGCCCCTGGTGGCTTAGCGGTTTAGCGCCGCCTTCAGCCCAAGGTGTGATCCTGGAGACCTGGGATCAAGTCCCACGTCGGGCTCCCTGCATGGAGTCTGCTTCTCCCTCTGCCTGCATCTCTGTCTCTCTCTCTCATTCTCTGTGTCTCTAATAAATGAATAAAATCTTAAAAAAAAACCAACATAACAAATTGAAGAAAAACTTTTTAGAACATTATCAAGGTGTTATAGATATGACCTGAGAAACTTTAGATTATTGCTTAAGAAAAAAAATTAAAATACTACTAAGAAAAAAAAACTATTGTATCATATTAAAGCTTGGATGAATATCAAAACAATTATATTGAGTGAAGAAGTCAAATAATGATTATATACTGCATAAATTCATTTACACAAATCTCTAAAAAATACAAACTTATCTATAGTTGTAAAAAAAAAAATCAGTAGTTGCCTGAAGAGTACAATGAGCTATCACCTCAAATCTTACTACTCTGGCAATAGATTTCCTTTTAGAGGGATTGAGATAAGAGAGAGTGGAAAGTGATACCTATTTATGGTTCTACTTTTTTTAAGAGATACCAAGATTTATCAATACTATGATATGTGTTAATACATCTGACTGTGTGTGTTGCACTATTACTTTATAATACACATTTCTAGTATTTCCCTTTGTTATTATCATCA
Organism: Canis aureus; assembly: GCF_053574225.1. Lineage (NCBI taxonomy): Eukaryota > Metazoa > Chordata > Mammalia > Carnivora > Canidae > Canis > Canis aureus. The sequence continues at coordinate 37,156,103 of NC_135643.1, forward strand.
CAAAGCTTTGAGGAAAATATACAGTGGTATTATAGAAATATTATTCTTCAAAAAATAAATTAAAACCAAGGAGTAAAGAAAGAGGTTGTTTTAGCCATTTTTCTTTTAAAAATGAGGGTAAAGAATATACAAATAAATACTAAGAGCAATTAAAAAGTCATTAGCTATATGACTTTTATCATATATAATACTGATATATTTACTGCAAATCCTGATATGATAAAAATTATACTTGTTTGCTATCCATAATGTTAAAGCTTTAGTGCATTATTTAAGAAAACATATATAACAAGATAGTAACTAAAGCTATAGTGAAATTCTATTTATTTCATATATGTAAGAATTCTAAGGAATATGGAAAACACATCTGGGTGAGGGCCACTTTAGATACTGTCTTCACATAGTATATGGAGAGAGAACACTGGTTGGTGAATAATTCAGTCAAACCCTGAAAAAAAAATCTATTTAAAATATCTGAATGAAGGAAATGGAAATCAAGAGGACAGGAAGGCACTGAAAAGCTCTGCCCTTACCTAGATAATTGCTCAAAGTCTCTACTGGTCAACTAATCCATAGCCCAGGATCTAACACAATAAAGGAAATATAAAAACTGGTTAATCAACTGTTAGCAAAACTTTTGAGTTTTTAAAATATAAATGATCTAGTTCATTTGAGGTACTAAAATAGTTAAATTGCTTGACTAATATGCTGCAGCAATATGAAAAACAAAAAAAGAAATGCAGGGGCACCAGTAGTTGAGCGGTCTGCCTTTAGCTCAGGTCATGTTGTGGAGTCCTGAGATCAAGTCCTGCATCAGGCTCCCTGCAGGGAGCCTGCTTCTCCTTCTGTCTATGTCTCTGCCTCTCTATGTGTGTCTCTCATGAATAAATAAATAAAATCTTTTTTAAAATGCAAATTCTTCTGGAACTCTACCTTTAACAGATTTTAAGATGTGCAATATAATTAGTTAATCCAGATGTTTAAAAAAATCTGAGTTTTCACATGGTTTTGTGTCTTTTTTCCCACATACTGTACTTTGAAGTCTTCTAAAATATGCACACATAGTTATGAATCCATTTGAAGTTTCCTTATTGATTTTGCCAAAATTAAGAATATTTTGGGTGTGCCTGGATAGTTTAGTGAATTAAGCATCAGATTCTTGGTTTTAGCTTGGAAGAAACACTTAAAATTCTCTCTTGAGAGAGAGCTCACTTAAAATTCTCTCTCTCCTGCCTCTCCCCACACCTCATTCTCACTCGCTCACTCTCTCCCTTAAAAAAAAAAATTGTATGTTTTAGGTACAAAAAGTGAATACTAAGAAGGATGAGAAGGATGACAGCCAGATGAGACACAGCTTGCTAGGAGACCTCTAGCCAGTTTCTGTAGGCCCTTCCTCAGACACATGGCAGTGAGGGATGGGATACTGCAAGTGAAAGATAAACTGCCAGATTTCTCAACAGAAATAATCTAAAAGTGTATTTTCTAGTGTGCATTATGAGTAAGTCCTTCCCTAGAGCCAAAATGGTGTTGTGTTTTTTTTCATATTTCTTGCTGAATACATAACTGACATTTGTGACAAGGTTGTTTCTGTTATAGCTAGAAACACGCATCTTCAGTGTTACTGCTCCATATTTATATGATTAATGGCCAAACTGCAAGATGCAGCAGACAATCTAACAGTCTACCTTGTCACAAAAACATTCATTTCAAAACACTTTTACTTTTTTTAACAAAAATGACAAGCCTCTCTTTCAACAGATTGACAGCAACAAACTAGGGAAGGCTTACTCAGATCTCACCTAAAATGTGTGTATTATTTTGCAATATCCAAGTTTGCTGAACTGTGCTTTGTAATATGGCTCTCAGTGAAGTTCTTCTCCACCTTTTGACCATGGGGCCATGCAGCTGTTGCATTGTTCCAATAAAATGACACATAAACTTTCAATCAGTAATATGTAAATAATGGATAAATTGTATGTTTTCTCATTCTGCATGCAAAATACATATTTATACTAGTTCCTTAAGAATGGGGAATAATTTGGGAATGTTTATAATTCTTTTTCTTTAATGTGTAAGTGATGGCTAATTTATATTGTTCCTATTTTATATTGATTTAATGAAAAATCCATTTGGTACTGACAAAGTGTACCTTAGACTTATTCTGTATGGAGAGTAAACAGCAAAATTTACAAATCAAATTTTAAAACTAGTGATTCATATATTCAAGTTAGACTTATCATTCATTAATCAGCTGAACTGAAATTGATGTTTGCTGTTACAATTATTCAGAAAATTTAATCTAAATTTTTTAGGGGAAGAACCAATTACTATCTTCAGAAACAGAGGATCTCAAGAATTCTTTTAATGGCTATGTCACCTCTGGCATATTAAAATGTTGAAGCCTCAATCCCTTCATCAATATAATGGAATAATATTATCTCAAATAATTTTATTGTAATTCAAATAAGTAATTTATATAAAATAATAGCATATTCCCGGCCACATAGAAGGAATTCTTTGAATTTAACTAATTATATTTAGCTATCATCTCAAATTTAGACTCAGACTTTTATTTTCTTGGTTGCTATTTGGTTTTGTCTTAACAAATTCTGAAATTTTTTTTAAATAAAAAATCCCCATTATACGTTTATTAGAATAGAGATCATAAGTCTTTTTTCTCTACCATATTTGCCTATACATTCATTCATAGAACAAATATTTATATAGTATCTAATCATTACATTGACATTCTGTCTTCCAGCTCTTTTCTGACTTTAATTCTTTGGTGTTCTACCTATCAGGAGGTAAATGCTGGATATGCTGATGTTTTACATGCCTCCATAAAAGATAATGAACATTTTTATTGTAAGTACAAATTATATATACGTATATAATTGAAATATATATTACTTATACAGTTAATTACATCTATATATAAACAACATGCCTAAACATAAACAGGCAGATCTTTCTGACATCACATGATTTCTTTTGTTCACATCAAAGTGTGAAATTTTTAAACATTCTTGTTTAGAAATTAATTAACAATTATTTAAGATTGTAACAATGAGGACAGCCCGGGTGGCTCAGAGGTTTAGCGCTGCCTTCAGCCCAGGACGTGATCCTGAAGTCCCAGGATCAAGTCCCACATCAGGCTCCCTGCATGGAGCCTGCTTCTCCCTCTGCCTGTGTCTCTGCCTCTCTCTCTCTCTCTCTCTCTCTCTCTCTCTGTCTCTCATGAATAAATACATAAAATCTTTTTTAAAAAAAAGATTGTAACAATGACATGAAGATAATAGAATTCCTAGGAGAATAAATGAAAACAACAAGGCAAGCTCCTTAAGTTATGCATTATTTAAAAATATATCATAAAAGGGAGGAGGCTGGGAAGATGGCAGAGTAGAAGGACCCTAACCTTACTTCATCCCATGGATACAACTAGATAACAGCCATATCAGCATAAATAACCCATAAATCAATCCGAAGACCGGTAGAACAAATCCTAGGACTAAAGGTGGAGAGGAGGCCACTTCTAAGAAGGTAGGAAGGGAGAAGATGCAGTTTGAGGGCAAACTGAACTGCGGCCTTCTGCAGTAGGGAGGGAGCCAGTAGCATGGAGAAGGTGAAAAACTATCAAACTGGGGAGCCTCCATAGGGAACACAAATCCCCATAAAGTTTGGCTTTGAAAGCAAGAGGGGCAAAATTTTCTGAGTTCTTAAACCAGCAGGACATAAAGCTTGGAATTTTAAAAACCTGTGGGCTCCACTCTGGAAGAGCCCAGAAGGCATTAGGAAGTTAAGTCCCTGCCCTTCAAGAGACAGCATTAGGAACAACCAGTAGAAATACCACAAGGAAGGAGCAGTTTGAAAAACATCAGGGGCAGATGCGAGGGAGTTATTTACTCACCTCAAAGCATGGCCTGGAGGGGCAGAGATCACAGGAGACCTGCCAAGGACTAAGGAGCTGGCAAGCACCACTTCCCTACCTTGACTTCAGCATAAGCACAAAGCCAAGTGTAAGAACCATCAAGGCCCTCACACTCACTACCTACCTTGCTCACAGCAACTCACATCCCCTACCCACCCATTCCCACACTTTGGCAGATATGCCCTTCCCAGTTACAGTTGCCTCAGTTTCAGCACTGAGGGGCCTCTCCCCAAGAAGACCACCAAAAACTCCGCCAACATATCTCTGTACTTGCATGTGTTGTGAGACCGCAAGCAAAAAAAAAAAAAAAAACATGGAAGAGAAAATTTGGGAATTACTAGAGCAATATCCTACAGTAGATGAGAAATTTAACTTGATTAATATCTACACTGAAATAATAAGCTCAAAAATTCACTAACATTATATATTGTGCATATTCATTTCTTGATGAATATAAATAGATGTTAAAAGTCATGAATGATCTCTTTACAAATGCATTTTTTAAACTAATCTATTTATACAAAAGTATTATCTTTAATTCCTTAAAGAAATGCAATGTTTCTTTAAAGGCTTTGCCTATTTTTAATACTCTAGGTTAGACTTGCTTTACTCCTTTATGAATTAAACATTTAATATCATTTGAATATTGGTATAAAATCCATTCACTATCTGGTCATTTTAATTTTTTATTTTATTTTTACTGCAGTTTTATATTCATTGTTTATCTGTATTTTATCATATCCTATCAAAAACACTACCTAACTTCTTAAATACTATTTGCTTATATTCATTTAAAAATGTTATTCTCTTATTCTTTTGCATAAAGCCTAAACAGGAATGGATTTTACATTTTTTTATTTTGTGGATTTGTTAATAAAGAGAAACTATTTAGAATTTCTCTTACCATTTTATAATCTTTATTATTTCTTTATACATTTGAACTTTCCTACTTCTCTTTCTTTAATACCTTTGTGGGTGTTGTATTTGAATCTGCTATGATTTTATATATATTTTTTTCCCTTTCCATTTCAACATTTCTAGCACTTGAATTTCTTTAACCAGCTCTGTATATTTTAATAATTTTATCAATTAGGTCTCAGAAATCCTTGTATGTAAAATACATACAAATTTAACACAGAAATTTACTAGGAAAATAAATATTGGATTATTTTCTCTGACTACATTGTTTGTAGTAATCCAATAGCCTTATTTTTACAACATTGGATCTCCTTTTCAGTTTAGCAGCACTTCAATCTTTAAAAGATAGCTATAACACCAGTACTGTTGCTTGAAATTAATCACAGAAATGGTCTACAAGACTGTAATGTTTTACTTGAAATGCTGCTCAGAGACCAAAATGTTCTTCCACTCTGTAATAGTTTGTGAAAGTTTGAGGACACAGACCATAATATATTAACTCTACTAGACAATGTAAACTATAGGGAGCCAAAAGAAGTTTCTCCTTGTTCTCTTAGAAAAAAAAAAAAAGGAAGAAGAAGAAGAAGAAATAAAGACAAAATGCCTACACTGTATGTTTTTATCCTTCACTGTTCAGAGATATTTTTCCTTTGATGGGTATCTTAATGTGATTATAAAAATGTTCTTTTACCCTGTATTTTCAAAGGGACACTATTTGCCACATTAAAAAAATAAAATAAAATCACTCTATTTGATGCCATTTCCAAAGAGGAAAATGTTGTTCATTGAAACATTGCCTACATTTATTATTTACTCCTGAGTAAGTCAAATTCAGCATGTATTTTTTGGTAAATGTTTATATTATCATATAATGTAGAAATGAGTATAGAAGGACCATTGCTTCCATAACAAGGTCTTATTTTAGCTTCAGTGGCTCAAATTGAAATATATGAAATAAAACAGGTGCTAGAATTCACTAATCTTTAATTAAAACAAAACAATATACACCTAAAAATTCCTGATCTAGAATGAATATACTTTAAAGATAGAGAATAAAAAAGACAATGAAAAGAAACAAAAAGGGAGAGGTATAATATTCTCACTTGAGAATCTTTTATACAGTTATAAATAAAGCATCAACCTTATTTTAAAAATCCTTAACTAGGGGTGTTTGGGTGCCTCAGTCCGTTGTGCGTTCAACTCTTGGTTTCCGATCAGGTCGCAATCTTGTGAATTGTGAGATTGAGCCCCGAGTCAGGGCTCTGTGCTCAGTAGGTAGTCTGCTCCAGATTCTCTCTCTCTTCCTCTAAAATAAATAAATAAATCATTTTATAAAAATAAATAAATATATAAAATAAATAAAATTCTTAACTATAGGACATATTTTTGACATAAATATCAGAGAAAAGTCATGTTTTACTGTAAAATATGTAACACCAAGTTATATTTTATCAGCAGTTTATGAAGTTATATTAGATGCAGTAATTGTGCCAAATAAAAGCAATGACAATTTTGCACATTAAATTATTACATTTTAGTTATTTTTCCAAAGTAAATGGACTTTTCATGTACTCCAAAAGTTATGTCATACTTCATAAAATTACAGTATAGCTTTTCATTTCAATGTTTAGTACTTTCTAAAGTCAAATTCCTTTCACAGATTATTTATTCAGTATTCTAGGGAATTTGGGAAAAGAATAAATGTACTTAAATAATGCCAGCTTTACTACTAGCCAAATCCTTACTATTCATAACCTCTAAAATGAATTAAATAATACCTTTTCTTTGCAGGTTGTTTTGAAGTGTGTGTTTGAATTCAAATATATTTGATCATATGAAAATGATACTAAAGCTCCAAAAGAAGTGAAGTGATTGTGCTTAAAAAAGACTCTGCTTGAGTCAACAATGAGAATGTGCATAATGGAATCCAGCAATATATAAGAAACTATTTCCCTTGCTTTATCACTTAAAAATGTATTTATCTAGCTTTATACCTAAATATGTCATATATTTTTAAGTATCAGAGACTACAGAGAGTATTTGATCCAAATATTTTAAAAATTGAATCAGCAACCTTTCATTGTAGGTTGTTTACGTATCACACCACACAGAGAGACACATTGAAGTCAGAGATTATATATTTTTTATTTATCCCAAACCCTCAAAAGTGTTATCCACAATAAAACAGAAACCTCATCTTATTGAGCTAATAACTAAACATCAGAAATTTAAAAAAAACAAGCGTTTAGAGCCTACATGGAAGATAATGTGGCAATTACTTTCAATTTTGTTTTGCTGTGAGGGGTACTTGGGTGGTCCAATTGGTTAAACAGCTGTCTTCAGCTTAGGTCATGATCTTAGGGTCCTTGGATTGAGCCTCACAGGCTACCTGCTCAGCAAGGAGTCTGCTTCATTCTCTCCCTCTGCCCCTTCCCCTGCTCATTCTCTCTCTCTCTCTCTCTCTGTAATAAATAAATAAGATTAAAAAAAATTATATTAGGGGATCCCTGGGTGGCTCAGTGGTTTGGTGCCTGCCTTTGAACCAGGGCACATCCTGGAGTCCCGGGATCAAGTCCCACATCAGGCTCTTGGCATGGAGCCTGCTTCTCCCTCCTCCTGTGTCTCTGCCTCTCTCTCTCCCTCTGTGTCTATCATAATAAATAAATAAATAAATAAATATAAATAATAGTGAAAGGGAAAATAAGGGAAGGGAGAAGAAATGTGTGGGAAATATCAGAAAGGGAGACAGAACGTAAAGACTGCTAACTCTGGGAAACAAACTAGGGGTGGTAGAAGGGGAGGAGGGCGGGGGGTGGGAGTGAATGGGTGACGGGCACTGGGTGTTATTCTGTATGTTAGTAAATTGAACACCAATAAAAAATAAATTAAAAAAAAATAATAAATAAATAAATAAATAAATAAATAAATCTTTTAAAAAATAAAAAATATAAATAAATAAATAGATATGTTCTGCGTGAAGTAGGTTTAATTTCATGCAATAAGCTTTAATCTTAAATAGAATTTATTTTGTGGATAATGAATTACCTGGAAAGCATTGAAGTTGCCAGTAAGTTATAGAATTTTGCCATCAAATAAAATTGGAATTTTTTCCTAATTGCGAAAGGTTGTGATTAATTGAAATTAGAAGCACTTTCAGGATATAGAATTAAAAACAAAATCTGGGGAGAACTTGGAAAGATGGTGGAGTAGGAGGACCCTGAGCCCACCCCATCCCACATTTTTAATTAGATATCATCCACATCCAAGTCAGTAAACTAGAGAATGATCTGAAGACTGGCATTAAATATTTATGCACCCAAAATAGGAGTACCAGAATACATGAAATAAGTTAATAGTAAACACAAAGGAATTAATTGATAATAATACAATAATGGTAGGGAATTTTAATAGCCCACTTATGTTGATGGACAGATCATCTAAGCAGAACATCAACAAAGAAACAATGGCTTCGAATGACACAATGGAACAGATGGACTTAACAGATATATTCAGAACATTCCCTTCCTAAAACAGCAGAATACACATTCTTTTCAAGTATACCCAAACATTCTCCAGAATTGACCACATATTAATACACAAAACAAACCTCAACAAATTCAAGAAGATCAAAATCATACCATGCATCTTTTCTGACCACAATGCTATGAAACTACAAGTCAACAACAAGGAAAAATCTGGGAAGACTACAAAAACATGGAGTTTAAATAACATGCTACTAAACAATGAATGGATAAAACAGAAAATCAAAGAATAAATTAGAAAGTACATGGAAACAAATGAAAATGAAAACATAACAGTCCAAAATCTCTAAGATGCAGCAAAAATGGATCTAAGAGAGAAGTTTAAAGCAATACAGTCCTACGTCAAGAAGCAAGAAAAATCAAATAAGTAACCTAACCTTGTAGCTAAAGGAGCTAGAAAAAAAAAACAACAAACAAAACTTAAAACCAGCAGAAGGGGGCAGCCTGAGTGGCTCAGCGGTTTAGTGCCACCTTTAGCCCAGGGCCTGATCCTGGAGACTCAGGATCGAGTCCCATGTCAGGCTCCCTGCATGGAGCCTGCTTCTCCCTCTACCTGGTCTCTGCCTCTCTGTCTCTCTCCCTCCTTCTCTGTGTCTTTCATGAATAAATAAATAAAATCTTAAAAAAAAAAAACAGCAGAAGGAAGGAAATAATAAAGATAAAGGCAAAAATAAATGATATAAAATGAAAGAACAATAGAACAAATCAATAAAACCAGAAGGTGTTTCTTTGAAAAAATTAATAAAATTGATAAATCTCTAGCCAGACTTATGAAGAAAAAAAGAGAAAAGACTGAAATAAATAAAATTACAAATGAGGGAAGAGAAATAACCACCAACACCACAGAAATGCAAACAATTATAAGAGAATATTATGAAAAACTATATGCCAACAAATTAGACAACCTAGATGAAATGGATAAATTCCTAAAAATATAACCTAACAAAACTGAAACAGGAGGAAATAGAAATTTTGAGCAGGTGGATAACCAGCAAAGATATTAAAAATTTAAAAAATTCCCAACAAACAAATCTCCAAGACCAGATGGCCTCACAGGGTAATTCTACTAGACACTTAAAGAGTTAATACCTATCTTTCTTAAACTATTCCAAGATGTGGAAAGGAAGGAAAACTTTCAAATTTATTCTATGAGGCCAGCATTATCAACAATTATTGGATACTAAAACCAGTAATTGGTTTTATTGACGCCACAAAAAAAAAAAAAAAAGAAAAAAAAAAAGAACTTTGGGGCAATAACTCATAAACATAGATGCAAAATTTCTCAATAAAATACTAGCAAACTAGATTCAGCAATACATTTTTAAAAATCATTCTCCATGATCAAGTGAGATTTATTCCTGGGTTGCAAGACTGGTTCAATATTTGCAAACCAAACTATGTGATACCTCATGTCAATAAAAGAAAGGATAAGAACCGAGTGATCCTTTCAATAGATGCAGAAATAGCATTTGACAAAGTACAACATCCAGTCAGTATAAAAACATTTAACAAAATAGGTTTAAAGGGAGTACATCTCAACATAATAAAGGCCATCTATGAAAAACCCACAGCAAACATCATCCTTAATGAGGAAAAACTAAGAGATTTTCCTCTAGGGTATTGAACAAGACAAACATGTCCACTCTCACCACTTTTATTCAATATAGTACTGGAAGACCTAGCCACAGCAATCAGACAACAAAAATAAAATAAATCCAAATCAGTAATATAAAAGTAAAGTTTTCACTATTTGTAGATGACATGATACTAAATATAGAGAATCCTAAAGACCATACCAAAAAAATGTTAGAACTTATGAACTAACTCAGTGGAGTCACAGGATACAAATTCAATGTGCAGAAATCTGTTGCATTTCCATGCACCAAAAATGAAACAGCAGGAAGAGAAATTAAGAAAACATTCACATTTACAATTGCATCAAAAACAATAAGATCTAGGGAAAATAATGACAAAAGAAGTGAAAGACCTGTGCTCTGAAAACTATAAAACACTGATGAAAGAAATTGAACACAAAGAAATGGAAAGACATTCCATGCTCATGGGTTGGAAGCACAAATATTGTTAGAATGTTGATTGACACTCCCCAAAGCAATCTACACTTTTAATGCAACTCATATCAAAATACCAACATCATTTTTCACAGAACTAGAACAATCAATCCTAAAATTTGTATGGAACCACACAAGCCCTGAATAGCCAAAGCAATCTTGAAAAAGAAATGCAAAGATAGAGGCATCACAATTCCAGACTTCAAATTATATTTCAAAGCTGTGCTTAGCAAAATAGTATGGTACTGGCACAAAAATAGACACATTGATCAATAGAACAGAACAAAAAACCCAGAAATAAACCCGCAATTGCATGGTCAATTAATCTTCAACAAAGTAGAAAAGAATATCCAACGGGGGGGAAAGACAGTCTCTTCAACAAATAGTGTTGGGAGAACTGGACAGCTACATGTAAAAGGAAGAAAATGGACCACTTTCTTACATAACAGACAAAAGTAAATTCAAAATGGATTAAAAACCTAAATGTGAGGCCTAAAATCATAAAAATCCAGAATAGAACATAGGCAGTAATTTCTTTGACATTGGCCATAGCAACTTCTTTCACAATATGTCTCCTGAGGCAAAGTAAGCAAAAACAAACGATTGGAACTACATCAGAATTAAATCTTCTGCAAAGTGAAATGACCAACAAAACTAAAAAGTAGCCTACAGAATGAGAGATGATATTTGCAAATGATATATCTGATAAAGGACTAATAACCAAAGTATATACACAATTTATAAAAAATCAACACCCAAAAAAACAAACAGTCCATTTTAAAAATTGGTAGAAGACATACAGATGGCAAACAAACACATGAAAAGATGGTCATCACTTATTATCAGGAAAATGCAAATCAAAATAATGATATATCATCTCACACCTGTCAGAATGGCTAAATCAACAATACAAGAAACAAAAGGTATTGGCAAGGATGCAGAGGAAAAGGAGCACTTGTGTTGGTTTATATTTATAGCAGCATTATTTACAGATGCCAGAATATGGAAGCAGCCCAAATGTCCACTGATTAATGGATAAAGAAGATGATCTATCTATCTATCTATCTATCTATCTATCTATCTATCTATCATCTATCCACACACAATGGAATGCTATTCAGCCATAAAAAAGAATGAAATCTTCCCATTTGCAATGACATGGATGGACCTAAAGAGTATAATGCCGAGTGAAATGAGTCATCAGAGAAAAACAAATATCATATAATTTAACACAAATGAGCAAAGGGAAAAGAACATGAGAGAGAGAAAGAGAGAGAGAGAGAGAGGGAAAGAGGAAGGAACAGATTCAATTATAAAGAGCAATTTGACAGCTACCAGAGGGGGTGGGGTGGGGGATGGGTGAAATAGGTGATGGGGATTAAGGAGGGCCTCATCATGATGAGCAAAGGGAGATATATGGAAATGTTGAATCACTATATTGTACACTTAAAACTAACATAACACTGTATGTTAACTAGAATTAAAATAAAAATTTAAATTAAAAAAATAAAAACCACTGGCAAATCTATGGACAACTAATTTCAAGACAAATTCACAGCTCTGTATGGCTCTTATGCAGCCTCTCACAGACTCTAGCCTTCACATTTATACTTTGGTTTAAACTCTTCATAATTAGTCCTTATGGGGACTAATATGATTGACAGAAACCACCCAATAGCTACAGATAACTGACTAATTAGAAATTCAAGTAGAAGTGATTCTATATCAGCTCTTCAGCCCATTTGCTCTCAGACCTATTTCCTGACTCTATCAGCTATATTTCTCAGTATCCTTCCTCATCTGTCTTCTGGTTGAGTTCAGCCAATGAAAGTCACTGTCAGGAGACTGGAAGATGGGAAAGCAAGAAGCCAGGATATTTCTGATAGTTATGATATCTTGGGAGGAACAATTACTCAAAATCTAAATGTAACTGTTAAATTATATTTAGATTAAATAGTTACATACACATTAAATAGCCCAGGATACTCCTTAGAGACCTGCTTCTTCTCTGTGGCTTCATGTAGCAACATTTCCCTTTGCCCTTTGTCTCTTTAACCTAGTGGTACCAGCAGGTTCCAGTGTTGCTATCTTTGGATTGTCTCCCCACCCTTCTCATCATTCCTATATTTTTGGCAGATGAACTTTGATACAGTATTAACTAGATACAGATACAGGCAGCTTTTTGGGAACCCCATCTCTTATTGGCTACGATTCCAACGTTAAGGTATCTAATGTGAGCTTGATCACCTGCATAGCATATATATTTTTCTGCATTATATGGACATTGCCTTCCATGCAACAGAGGGATGTACTCATTGGATTGGATATGACTGATGCTGGCTCAGATAGTCCTGTGCTATATGGCAGCATTTCTGTTCAATACCCATGGGAAATCATCCTGTCCTCTACTTCTATAAAAATACTAAAGAAAAAAATTAGAAATAAGTTATTACTGAAAATGTTGTGCCCAAGGAGAGGTGTCAGGATGGGTTCCATAGCTACTGCATTTATTGCTACTCCATCAGATGTTGCAGACTATCCTGAAGTCTTGCAAATTGCTTCCGGGACTATTTAGCTCTTCCCTAATTGGAGACCAAAGTGCTTAGTTTGCAACTGGTAATAGGTTAGCAGTAACATCTCCTCAGTCTACTGGATACTTTTAAAATCTTCTTCCACAGGTTCTTAAACAAAATACAGGGGTTAAAATGACAGAAAATAAGCATCTGTTTCTAATTTTAAAATTGCATAACTTTGAGTGCAGGCAAGAAAGTAGGGAACAGGAATATTCATACACCAGTATCAGTGACTTTCGAATGGAAATAGGCACTTTTTAATAAAAGTAAATTTGCCTTGGGGGACCTGGGTGGCTCAGTGGTAAAGCATCTACCTTTGGCTCAGGTTGTGATCCTGGGCTCTGGGACTAAGTCCCGCATCAGACTCCCTGCAGGGAGCCTGCTTCTCCTGCTATAGCTCTGCTTCTCTATCTGTGTCTCTCACAAATAAATAAATAAAATATTTTTTAAAAAGGAAATTTGCCTTTAACTAACAAACATTTGAGATAAACAGTTGCATGCAATGGTCAGTGCCTTGTGATAAAATGGAATCATATTCACAAAGGAGTCATTACTGATATAGTCAAAGGCACCCAAGAACTTTATTTCATTCATTCTTTTTTTTCAATAGAGAGTGAACATGCGACAGTGGGGAGGAAACACTAAATTTTTAGAGATGCTAAAACATTTAATTTATGTATAGGTCAAATTCCAGATATCTTCCACATAAAGAAGCAATGATATAAAAATAAAGTACTAGTACTATCCAAGTCTGAGGAAGTTTTGATATATGACAGCTAAGGAACAATTGGCAGTATGCTAGCTAAGTCTTTATCCCAGAGAATTAGTACAAATTTGAAGTAAAAGTAATTATTAATTAAAATCTCTCCCTTTGTATGATACTTTCATGAATATTAAAAATTTTTAATTTATTTTATAAAATGAAGTTTATTCCATGTTTTATATTAGTTGGGTCAGAAATCACAAAATATAAATAAAATAAAGACACATAATATTACAATGATATCTAATATATTTGCTTTTGTCATTCTCAAATTTATAACAATGCACAGTTCATATCTCAGTAAGAGGAAATGTGTGTCAGAAGTCAGGAACCCTCTGCTGTGCATACAATTAATTATTAGACATGACATCCTAACAGATGCAACATCAGAAAATACTGAAAAATTTTGCAGGGCCCATTCCACAATAGTCTGTCTTCTTCCCCTTGCTCTTCCTACATGTAGAGAGTTGTTTGCTGGCTGCAGCTAAAGTTGAAAGCACTGATTCACACAGCTTTGGACAAAGGTAAAGGCAGCAGAGTATAAAGTCAGTTGTAGAAAGAAAACAAAGGGTATCTGTCATTTGTAGTAAAAGCACATGGCCTATGCATAGAATACTGGGGAGGTATACTTTGTTTGACCAACATATTGTTTAACTTTGTTTGAATATCCATGATTTCTTTATTAAATGTTTGAATGTCAATGCACTACCTTGGTTGGCCACAGGCTGCACTACTTCCATACTATGTGGCCTCTGGCAGCTTCTGTGATTGAGATCGCAGCAGTAAGGAATGCTTTCTCTTCTTTAAAATGTGTACATCTACCCAAATTTCAAATAGGTAAGGTACCAAACTTATTATAGATATATTATTGTATAGTGACACAAAATTTGTATCAGTCAGGGTTGTATCAAGGAGCACACCAATACATTATACTAATACATGCTCACAAACATGCACACACATATGATTCACTATAACTAAACAAGTATGGGACTGGCTAGGCCACCATGAAATCCACAGAGTTGTCAGGATGGAAATAATCATGGGCAAGGGAGACTGACTGCAGATCCAGTCGCTGCTTCAAGTCTGTAAAGTTTAGGAAGGGCTGGGCAGCCCAGGAGGCTCAGTGGTTTAGCGCCGCCTTCAGCCCAGGGTGTGATCCTGGAGTCCTGGGATCGAGTCCCACGTCGGGCTCCCTGCATGGCGCCTGCTTCTCCCTCTGCCTGTGTCTCTGCCTCTCTCTCTCTCTAATAAATAAATAAAATATTTTTAAAAAATTTAGGAAGGGTCTAGACCCTTTTCAAAGGATATCAACTTGAATATGTCAGACCCACTTGAAATAACCTCCATTCTAATTAACTCAGAATGAACCTTTAATTACATTCTATAATCCCATCTCAGCTACATCTAAATTAGTGTGTGATTGAATAATTGGAACAAAGAATGTGTATGCTTGCTACAAAATGGTGGTCTCCTTCTACTCTTCTGTGGAAGATCTTTTGTACTCCAGACTATCTGGAAACATACTAGAAAAATAATGGGTCAGCCTAATTGATAGAATCACAAAGCCAACTGAAAACTAAATGTGCTTCATATTTTTTTTAAGATTTATTTATTTATTTTAGAGAGAGTGAGTGAGCAGAGGACAGGCAGAGAAAGAAGGAATCTCAAGCAGATGCCCCTCTAAGCATGGAGCCTGTTTCCAGACTTGATCTCATGACACTGAGATCATGATCTGAGCCTGAAACCAAGAGTTGAATGCTCAACTGATGGAGCCACTCAGGTGCCCTGCTTTATATTTTTATATGTGGGTTCTTTTAGTTCATATTTAACTCTGGTCAGATACTACAGGTCCATACTTCTGCTTGAGGTTTATTGGTAAAGTAGATAAGGATTTTGAAAGCCATTACCATTTTGCTTAAAACACTGTATGAAATGTGTTATAATAGAAGTAAACAAAGAATATTGTCAGAAGACAGAAAAAGATACAGAAGACAGAAAAAAGAGAGTGATAGAAATAGTTTAAATTATAAGTGATTCTTTCCATATACTTGGTTAGTGAGAAACCATAGAATAGGAAAAAAAATTTTCAGGCAGAAGGTAAAATGATACATGAAGAAAATGTTGGAAACTTTACAGGTACTGGAATATAGAAAAGTGAGTCATTGAGGATGGTCTTGCAGATCTCTGACACACAGGGTAAAAAAAAAGGGTTTTATTATTATTACTAATCTCTACAGAGAAGGTAGGAAAGGAGGATCTGTGGCCTCTATTAACTACTGACCTCAGGTTTTTTCACTTCAATTTTTCTCTTTTATTAAAAAATTAACATAAAATGCCAAAATATAATCAACCTAAAACTAATAATCAAATTTGAACCAGCTAAAAGTTGTTCTACATATGTCATACTCTGGATTTTCATTAAATATTAATGGGTTGATTATGGGCTAAAATAAAATTACTTTAAAAATGACACTTAACATGTTATAAATTTAACAGTTATTAGAGAAAATTCATCTGTTAATAAAGTACAATCTAAGTATTGTAGTGACAGCATCAAAATAAAACTCCACTAAATTATAAAAGGATTGAGATTGCATTTTCAAAAGCATTATTGTTCCCGTGTGTGTGTATATATATATAATATATATATATATATATATATATATTATATATATATAACTGTGGGAGTACATATAAACTAGGAATAATTATGCTTGGATATTCATTAGCTTTCCTCTCAATCAAGTTGTAATATGCATGGTATTTTCTTCTTGCTCTATCCCTCCCACTCATGATAAATTTCACTTAGAATTTAAATTAAGTAGTTTCAAAATCAAATGTAACTAAATGGCTTATATTGAAAATTATCCCTTCCTCATCTCCTCTTCTCCCCACCCATTATCACTACTTGATGATTTTTAGTTGATTTTTTATCTAATCATCCATAGATTCTCACTCAAATTTCATAATAAATCATTTATATGTGTATGAGAAAGTATGCTTATTTTTTGGACTAGTCTACTCATAGACATTGATCTGTGGTGCTTTGTCAGTGACATTTCTTTTGCATTAGAGTGTAATCAGTGGTCTAAAAAGACCAAATGCTTTTTTCAATCGGTCTATTCATTTTCTTCAGAGTGAAACTCTAATCACTTAGCAGGGGTATAATTGTCTCTCTGTGTTCTGTGAGCTGAGTGGAGAAGGTAGATAAGAATAGATTATTTTTTTTAGTTTTGTACCTTCCTGGCCAACCTCCTCTATTTTTCCCTCCATAGTTTGGATGTCTAAATGGCACTGGACAATAGGTAAACACCCCTGGAAATGACAATAGCATCCTCTGTGCTAAACTTTGTACCCATACAAGTAGATGTCATGATACTTTTCAGGTAAAGAAGTAGAACATTATTTCTCTATTGCTTGTTAATGGACTGTTTTTAGTTCATTCTGATTTTGCTACATGGGCCATGGCATCACTCACCCCAAAGCCTCTTTAGAAGTATGCCTTATTAAATGTCTTGGCCACTGATGTGCTCCTCCTTGGGTACATATAAATCTAAAACTGGGTCTGGAACCACCAGACTTCAAGAAAAATTGAAGAAAAATTATGTGAAGCAGGAAAGATGTACAATAGTATAATTCTATTCTTTCACATCCCCTCATACCAACCCTAGAAACTTTTGTAATATAACCTGTGCCTATTTATTTTCATATTCAATTTCTTCACAAATTTATTTAATCTACTAAGACAATCCTTATATTTATTTAATCTACTAAGACAATCCTTAAAATATTTTTCACTAATTGATTTAAGTATTAAGTATCTAAATTTAAAGATTTAAATTTAAGATTTTATTTATTTATTTGAGAGAGAGAGAGAGAGCACAAGCAGAGAGAAGGGACTCAGGAAGAAGGGGAAGCAGACACCTCACTGAGCAGGGAAGTCTGACTCAGAGCTCAATCCCAGGCCCCTGAGATCATGGCCTGAGCCAAAGGCAGACATTTAACCAACTGAGCCACCCAGGCAGCCCCTAAATTACCAATTATAATTTCCAAAAAGACAATGTTCTAAGGATGACAATAAATGTTATTTCCATGTAATATTATTAGTTCCTTGACCATTTCTGTACAGCAAAGTGTGTATCATGATCAGAAGAAATATAACCAGGTGGCCTGAATAGTGAATCAGAAAATTTTATAAATTTTATTTCATACTTTCACTTGTGTTGTCTGAAATTGTGTATATTATAGAAAAAGCAATGCCTAGAATAGAACAGAATAATACCTATTAGCATCCGACTGTACTTCTGGAGACCACTGACAAAAAATCAAAATAATCCAATCACCTACTCTGTATGGCTCTTATCCTTGGGAGATTCAACACAAAAGGATTTTCAATAAATTATTTTCTTGGCGACAGTAGGTGTATCTTTCTGTTGTTGTCAGGTTTTTGTTCATTTGTTCGGTTTGGTTTACTATTTCATAAGATGCAAAAAGATTGTTCTTTCTCTTAGCCCAAGCCAGAGAAGAAACTAAGCATTTGCCTCAGTATTCTAATTGCCTTTAGGTTGACAACTGAGTTTTTTGGTGAACTTCACATTAATCATTCTAATTCTTCAAAATTCTCAGTTTTCCATACTTCTTCCATATAGGAGTTTTTATTTTGCAATTATCTAGGATCTATCATATAGCCATTGGCTAAAACCCAACAGTGATTATGTATACACTCTGCTAATAGTGGAAACTTAATCATCCTTTCAATGATAAATAGTTCAAATTCTCTCATTGTTCAGACTTTCCCTTGCCTTCTTCCATCAAGGTTTTATCATTTGCAGGGCACATTTATGGTGATTTTTCTAGTGGAATAGTATTCAAATTATAAACTCTCAAAAGGAAACCAAGCAGCCTATATTGTCTCTCAGAGCAGAGAGTGATAGACATGGCTCACACAGCAATGGAAGTGAGAAAATACTCAGTGAGCTTCACAGTAGACTCCACAGGGAGTGAATAAATCTACTAATATAGGTGGTAGACTTCCGAACGCCCTCCCTCCCTGTGGTATGCTGTTGATTATCCCTTTACACTTCATGAGTGAATTATTCTGTACCTCCATTTCTTATTGACTATCTCCTCAACATCACCCAAAATTTGGTCAGAACAATGGGCTCAGAAATACCTGAGGCTCTTTAGTTGTAGCAGTGATCTCTGTCAATGTGAAGTAATATTTTAAGGTAAATTTAATTAACATATTAATTTTTCAAATAAAGAAATTAAATATCCTATTCAAAATCATTCAGTTAAGATGGCAGATCTTGCACAGTGAAGAAAACCATCAATAAAATAAAAAAGCAACCTTCTAAATCAGAGATGTTTACAGATGACATACCCATTAAAGCGCTAACATCCAAAATATATAAAGTTATAAAACTCAACACCAAAAATAATAATAACTTTAATGATCATCATCATCCAATTAAAAATGGACAGAAGACATGAATAGACAATTCACCAAAGATGTACAGATGGCCAATAGACACATGAAAAGATATTCAACATTACAAGTCTTCAAGGAAATGCAAATCAAAATCACCATTAGATATCACTTTATATCTGTCAGAATGACTAAAATCAAAAACAGTTAACAAGTATTGATAGGATAGAGAGAAAAAGGAATCTTTGTGTTGGTGGGAATGCAAATTGGTGCAGCCACTGTGGCAAATGGTATGGAAGTTTTTTAAAAACTTAAAAATAGAATTACTATATGATCCAGTAATTCCACTATTGGGTATTTGCTCAAAGAAAAGGAAGACAATAATTCAAGAAGATATATGCACCCCTATGTTTACTGCAGCATTATTTACAATGGCTAATACATGGAAGCAACCCAAGTGTCTATCTACAGATGAATAAATATAGAAGTTGTGATACACATGCACACAGACACACACATGCACAAATATTACTCAGGCATAAAAATAATGAAATCTTCCCATTTACAACAATATGAATGCTAAGTGAAATGTAAGAGAAAGACAAATACCATATGATTTCACTCATATGTGGAATTCAAGAAACAACAAATGACCAAAGCAGAGAGACAAACAAACAACAACAACAACACACACACACACACAAAAAAAAAAAAAAAAAAAAAGACTCTTAAATACAGGAAATAAGCAAGTAGTCACCAGATGAGAGGTAGGTGGAGGGATACGTGAAACAGGTTAAGAGAATTAAGAGTACACTTATCTTAATGAGCACTGAGAAATATATATAATAGTTAAAGAAAAAAAGGGCAGACCTTTAGATCAAACCCAGGCCTCTCTGTCTTTGATTTTTAGTTCATTAATCTGTATCATATGTAACTACATTTCTCCAAATGTTCCATATTTTTATTATGTTAAATGTCTACCTCTAGAGCTTCTTAAAAACATTTTTAACTAATTGTTTTACTTATTTATTCATTCATTGAAATTGCAGGGGTAAATTTCAATCAAGCCAATACTGAATGGTCTTAATTCAGAATTAGTGGAGACCAAAATAATGAAAATTTATTACCATATATAAACTGGAGTTAGTGCCTAACATGAATAAAATGTCTATGTGACAAAAATAATATTGATTTCATATTGATGATAATAATCATTAAATATTATAAACACTAAAAATACCTGTGGCTTACCACACTAGAAATTTGCTGTTCAATTACACAAATGTAAAAGTAGTTGTTCCTGATCTGCAAGGAGAAAGAGCAGTGGATTTGACTGGAAACAGGCATTCAGAACCAGGCTGACAGAGACTCTGACTTCTGCAACATGTGGCTTTCAAGGTTGTCCATTGCCATCCGGGC